>NW_028230444.1:19562773-20253972 GCF_043228905.1 Azolla caroliniana
AGCCTCTTAAGCATATTTCCACCTTATCATCATCTTCTACCTTCACATTAATAGAAGCAAGTGATTCATATATGCTCTTTATTTTCAGAGCATACTCATTCACTGACATCTTACCTTTTTCCAAGGTATTTAGCTCAGTCTTCAACTGAAGCTTTCTAGCCTTTGTGTTCACTGCAAATAGTTTTACCAAACTGTCCCAAGCTTCTTTTGGAAGCATAGCATCTTGTATGTGTCCAAGCATTGAATCCGAGATGCTAAGTGAGAACCAATGCAATACTTTCCTTGCCCCTTGATTCCAATCCTTAAATGCTTTAATCTGTGCAGCAGTTGCATTTTCCTTAGGGATCTTTAGAGCCTCTTCTAGGTCTCCTTCAATGTAGTCCCAATATCCTTTTCCCATCAATAAATTTTTCATTCTAAATTTCCACGCAAGGAAATTGTTTTTATCTAGCTTTTTGTGACTATTTGGCTTCCATTCTCAACAGTCATTCTCTCTTTCAATTAGGGCTTTTGCTACGATTAACTTCACAGACAACTCTCTACTTCTGATCAGCAACCATAACCAAACTTCTCATATCTGTACTGCTCTAATCTTCTTTACGAGAAACTCTGCTCTGATACCATGTTACGAAGGCTCTCCAACTCTTCTTTATGCACAATGGATCGTGATGTGTTGGATCGTTTATTGTGCTCAAGATAGAAAGGAAGGGGAAGGAGACTTACCTCTCTGTAGCAAAACCAAAAGCTTCTATTTCATTACACGCAGAGCTCAACTCGCTCTCGTTAGTTTCCTATTTTTCTCCTCTCTCTCTCTCACTCTATTTTTTTCACTCACTCTCTTACTTTTTTACCTAAGTTATAAGTGACTTACATATGTAGCTAATTAGTTCTAACTAGCTAAATAGTTGTGCATGGCTAAATTAGTTGTAGATAGCTAAATAGTTGTTTCACCTTTATGTCCACTAGTAGCTAATTTCCTAATAGCTACTATAGGAGATCTCACTTACCAATATGCATCATATGCTTTTGTTGAGCTTGTTTCTCAACACAAGGAACCAAGGAGACGGTTCACACGCAAAGAGAAGAGAAAGAAGAAGATGTCGGAGTACGACACTGGCAAATAAGAGTCGAAACGGAGCGAATCCAACTCTAGAAAGAATGAAGAAGAACCTTCAGGAACGAAGTCCGAGGCGGCCAAGAGGGCCCTGAAATCAACAAACGAGAAGTTGCGCCGATTCACTCGCCAGAAGAACCCCGTAAAACAGTATGGGTACAATGAGTACATGGCGCATCACTATGCGTACATGTCAACAGTGGCGGAAGTGCGTGAGCCGAAGAGCTATGCAGAAGCAACAAAGGACGCGCAATTGCGAGCCACTATGGAGGAAGAGATACGGGCACTCGATGCCAACAACACATGGGACCTAGTTGACCCTCCTCGACATTGCAAACCAATCAGCTGCAAGTGGGTGTACAAGGTAAAGTACAATGTTGACGGTTCGGTCAACCGGTACAAAGCTCGGTTAGTGGCCAAAGGGTATGCGCAAACCCACGGAATCGACTACGACGAGACCTTTGTTCCGGTAGTGAAGATGATGACAGTTCGTGTGGTACCGGCAGTTGCGGCATAGGGGTGGCATCTTCACCAAATGGATGTGAAGATTGCGTTTCTTCAAGGTGGCATCTTCACCAAATTCCACATGAAAATACCTTTAAGCTTCTTTATATAGGCCTTCACCCCATGTCTATTATCAAACATGAAAGCATTACGCATATTCCAATTGTGTTGTAGACCCCAATAACGTAAAAATTGGAACAATATCTCCATCTCATCATTTGAACCATTTTGAACATATTGAGAAAAAACCCATTGTTGAGGTCTCAAAACAACAACGGGTTAAAACGTGTCAAATGTCTGATAAGTACTCCCAAATGGTACACGTTATAGGATATTTAATGAACCTATGTATACCATTTGGATCATGTGCACACCCACACACAAAGCTTACTTATGTTGCATAGCACCATCTACGCCTTTCTTTCCTAACAAGAATCATAAGTTAATCTTTGTACCGGATGTCTTACTCTTGTTTAACGTTGAAGTTTGCAATCCTAATCTTGTTCTTTACTTCCATCTTCATTCAAACTTTCAACCCATAATCTTTCATCATCAACTTTTCCTTTTCCTTTGTTTGTACTTTCTATTGTGTCGTACGTGGAATTCTTCAACTTGCCAGTGCATGGACCTACTTCCTTTATTGATGTTGAAGGACTTGAAGTACATGGACCACTCAAGTTTGTAATCCCTTGTGACTTCTATTGAGCTTCCTTTTGTTTTGCATCAACAATTAATTCTTCTACCTGTAAAGCATTAGATCGCACATACCACGATGCCATTTCATCAAATATCACATCTCTACTTGTTATGAACTCTTTGGTTATTGGATTATAAAAATGATAACCCTTTTGTTCCAATGAGTAACCAATAAGATACACTTTTCATATTTGGCATCCAATTTTGATCTTAACTCACTAGGCACATGTACATAACAAATGCATCCAAATATTCTTTGATTTGATAAATTTGGTTTCTTACCACTCCAAATTTATTCAGGAGTCAATACATGTATTACTGTAGTTGGACATGTGTTTATTAAATACACAATAGTAGATAATGCAATATCCCAAAATAAATGTGGCATCCTCTTTTCATTGAGCATTGATCGTGCTACTTCAGCAATCACTCTATTTTTTTCTTTCCACGACACTATTATGTTGAGGTGTATATTTACATATAAATTGCCGTATAATCCGATTCTCAATGAAAAAATTAGAAAACTCATTGGAGAAATACTCTCCCCCTCCTTGTCATTTTTATTTGGATATTCACCTCGTTTTCAACTTGACTTCTAAATATATTAAAATAATAAAACACATTCGACTTATTCTTCATGAAGTAGACCGATGTCGTCCTTCAGTAATCATCAATAAAACTTACATAATAACGATTACCTCCATGCGATGTTTCTCTTGTTGATCCCCACACATCTAAATGAACCAATTGCAACACATGCTCATATATTTGTCTATTTCAAAAGGCCATCGAGCTTGTTTGACAAGTTGACAAGCCTCACACACATAATGCAAACTCTTATCTTTAAATGTAGGAAACCATAAACACTTTCATTAGCTTGCATGCTTTTCAACTTTTGGAAATTTACATGGCCTATCATGTTTGACAAGCCTCACACACATAATGCAAACTCTTATCTTTAAATGTAGGAAACCATAAACACTTTCATTAGCTTGCATGCTTTTCAACTTTTGGAAATTTACATGGCCTATCATGTTATGCTACAAATCTACCTTATCCTTATTATGGGTGAAATACATTTTGTGAGTATCAACATTATTTATACTGCATTATGACATATGATGGATGAATGGATGATACATATATATGTGTACATAATCCTGCATTATAATTTATGACATATGATGGATGAATGGATGATACATACATATGTACATAATCCTGCATTATAATTTATGACATATGATGGATGAATGGATGATACATACATATGTACATAATCCTGCATTATAATTTATGACATATGATGGATGAATGGATGATACATACATATGTACATAATCCTGCATTATAATTTATGACATATGATGGATGAATGGATGATACATACATACATACATACATAATATCATCTGCTCTGTTTCTGTTTTGTTGTGCTCTGTTTCTGCTCTGTTTCTGTTTCTGTTTCTGTTTCTGTTTTCTGTTTTCTGTTTCTGGATCGAGGCCTTTTCATGTTGTTGTCATGGCCGCCACGACTGTTCTGCCCTCTCTCCACGTCCTCACCCTCATCATCACTCCCTTCTCTCCGATGCCGACGACTCCATGCCCCAATGGAAAGACGAGGACCCTCCTTGGTTGTGATCTCTTCTGCTATCGGTGTTGGTGACCCACTCCCGAGACCTAATCATGATCATCAGCATCCTCAGACCCACGAGTTATCGTCCAGTACTGGCGTGGCGCCCTTGATCCCTCCCATCTCCATCAAGCTATGGAACCTTCCAGATCACCATTTGTTACTGCTCTCTACCGTTGCTTGCATGGTAAGTCTATTCTGACTTAGTGTAATAATCTGGTGCGTCGATGAGAGAGCAAGAGAGTCCACCTCGCGAAACAAATCATAAATACAAAAGTCGTTTTGGCATCAAGATTATAGAAGAAGGAGAAATGTCGCATGAAATATTGGACCAAAATCGAACAACCATATAAATGCTGAGGCAAACTCTCAGTTTCCTTTTGTATGTTGTAACTAACATTCATGAACACATTGACAGGGAAAAATTTGAACATGGTTTTCAAAGTAGTTTTAAACTCATTAACAGAGCAATTTTGTAAGGCTTTGTGATGTGCCATTATTGCCTCACACCACCACCCATCACGTGCATAGTAATTATGCTCTTTATGTCTGTAAAACAATCTTAAGGGTCATTAGTAGTCTTAGAACCACTTTTTATGCATTAACCACTATAATTTACCTCTAGGACTCTGAAATTTTCTTCAAAGATAATGTTTATACCAGTTGCTCTGAAGTTGTGAGAATCAGGAAGTGTTAGGAAAGACTACTTTATACTCCTAACATTGAGCATAAATGTAGCATAACTAATTCAGAGTATAGATACAACGTAGAAAAAACCAAACCCCCTTTCCTCCAAAAATGAGATAGCTCACATAGTTTCTATTTGGCTTGCATGAACATTGTAAATCATGGGAATTTCCCTAACCAACCATCCTGTACTTGTCATTGCCTTAATTTCATTTGTTTGGTACCATTCAACAAATCATGCATGTATAAGCTTCTACTGGACAGAGGGACTTATTCATCACAATGTAGCTAACATTTTATGATTAAGGGACAAGAAAAATTCGTTGCTTCGTTATGTTACGATAATTAGTTAAATTTGACTGGCAAACTATTTCTATATAAGCCCCTACAGGAAAGAAAGAGACCTCGTGAAATTTTGAGCTCTAAAGACAAGCGGTGTATTTATGAGAAGAGGATAATTAGTCATATAATTTGGATTACTTGTTACTTAAGTATTTAAATTTTGAAATGATGTATTTTTTCTTTTGCATTTTAGAAACCTCCAATGCTTGCTTTCTAATATAAATATTGACTTGAAATATTTGCACAGACAGGAGTTGCAGTCAGTGCTCTATTTTTGTCAGCCATTCCGACATTGTTGGTGAGTTTATTGCGTCATTTAACTTCAATTATCAGTTAATGTTGGTCCAAGCCTTCTAGTCTTGGAGTAAAAGGTTAGGTTCATATGAGGTAATAGATACCTGAAAAATATCCTTGCTTGTTTCACAAACAATAGATCTTTCCTCGAGTAGAGAGAGAAGAGAGTGTACTTACAAAAAGTAGGCTCCAATGTTAGAAGCATAATCTTAAGGACCACATCTATAGCTAATTTTAGTGGGTTAAGGGTAGGACGGTTGGGAAACCAATTATTGTAGTAACTGGGGGAAATGCATAAGCATTAGCCATAGAATTGGCCCTATAACATCCGATCACCATTTTGTTGGTTACTGTGGAGACATAAATGATGGGGTGTTGAGAATGTAGGGATTCTAGACTCAACCCACACAGCAAGACAAAGCAAAAGAGAAAACGAAGTTGCATATTGTATGTGAGGTCTAGTGTTGCATATGGACATAAGAGGGCATCAAATGGTTCTCCTTTGTCTTGAACCAGTTTGCACTCTTCAAACCTGAATCACTGCGTGATGTTGACTCGTGAAAAAATACCCTTTAACCATGATGAACTGAAAGTTCTCGTAGTAATGAACATGGCCAAGATCTGTAATTTTGAATGTCTTACTCAGATCATTCTTATAAAGACTTGAGGCTTGCTTCAAGCCATACAAAACTTTATGAAATTTGTAAAGTTTAATGTCTGGACCTCTAGAGGCTGGGTAACAAGATCAGAACTAGACTTCTTGTGAGAGGAAAAGGTGGCTTACAAATGCTCCTACACATACCTAGGAGTAACATTCACAGGGTCTCGGTTCTCCTAGGGGGAGGCTGCTTGTGCTCAACTTTCTCATGATAAGCAGCCCTTAGGTGCTCTCAAAAGACAATGCACATATTTGCAGTTCCAAGATCCACAAATTGAATTGTGGCTACTTGTCACGCCAACTCTTCTCAATAGAGTAGAAAACTACGGACTGAGTCCTAACAAGGTAAATAACTGGAAAGAGTTAGAGAGACCTTTATTGTCAATGATTGCCTGCATAATGAGCAAAGCATTGGTGTCCCATGATATAATCTGACCAGACATGGGAGCAGCCCCAATAATCACTGAGGCATCATTCCGACCAGTGAACAATATACAACGGCTTTGGGAGCTTACTAACTGCTATAATGTATAAAAGACTACTAAGTAATTTTTTAACTGGTTATGATATATTTGATGTTGGTTATTGTAACCAAGAAATCATGATGTGGGAAGACCAACGGTCATAACCAAGAAATCGTGAAATGGGAAGGCCAGTGGTTAACTTAAGTGCTGGAATGAGGGGGGAAAACTCTTAAGCAGTTGTAAAACACGTGCTTCACACCAGAGCTTGCATCCCCATGTTATCCTTTGTCTATTCAATGCAAGCTCTGGTGTGAGGCACGTGTTCACACCAGAGCTTGCATTGAATACACAATGTAACATGGGGATGGTTTTGTATTGGATTTTGTGGATGTTTGTGTAAAGTTTTTGTGTATAGGTTCATGTGTATTTTTTTCCCTTTCCAGTATGTATAATACGTGTTAACAAAAATGAGCTGTTTACACCGTTTTAGGCTTTCAAGAGGGCTGCCGAATCATTGGAGAAACTTCTCGATGTGACAAGGGAAGAATTGCCAGGCACAATGGCAGCTGTAAGGCTATCGGGGATGGAAATCAGTGACCTAACTATGGAACTCAGTGAAATAGGGTAAAGCAAATTTATTTTTTGACAACCAGAATCAATATGTTGTTTCCAAGTGAGTAAAAGATGTGAAGTACATATTATGCCCATTTTATGGATCATTTGGGAAAATCGCAATGATTTCAGCATGAAATTAATAACGTTGTCTCTAAATATTTCAAAATTGATCAAAGAAGATATATTGTTTGGATTCTGTTAATCAAGATCTTTCTTATGACATGTCATATATAAATTCCCACATTGTTCTTAACATTGTTTATATTCATTCTTGTTTGAGACTGGAGAATTCCCAACATTATCTAGTATGGTTCTATATTAAACAGAAAAACAGTAAAATACATCTAATGTTTGGGTATTCACCAGAATGCCCAGCAAGTATTATCTATGCTCATATTATCTATTCTATCCCATTCAGGCAGGAGATTTCATCAGGTGTAAAAAGCTCTACTCGAGTAGTGCGTGCTGCACAAGATGGGCTGCGTCATGTGAGTAGCATCGCTACAGCAGGTTAGTATTTTGTTGCTTTGTCTTATATGGACATTCCTTTATGTAAAAAAACACTACTTTTGCAAGATCGTCTTTATGGGAGTTGATGAAAAGAAATTCTTTATCAGTTTTTTTCAAGATTGCCAACTAGCTTTTTTTTTCTGTTCAACTGTGGTAGCTCTTTTACAGGATCGAGTAATCTCAGCCCCAAGAAGATTAATGAAGCCAACCGTGTCAGTCGCAAGAGGTCTTCGTGAGAGTTTGACAGGCATGCGAACAATGTTTCGAAGCATTGTCACCCTAAAATATGTGATGAGCTGGATTGGAAAATTCTGGAGCATGCGGGGGCGACTTTTGTTAAGAGGGCATTGAAATTGATTAATTCTTGAAAGCAGAAAGAGATTGGATTTAGATCTAGGTAGCTATTGCTAAAATATCTATATCAAGCTCAAGGTATAGATGGTTCCGCTATGGATATTTCATCCAAAAGTTTGTATCTATCCCAATATCACAATGGGTTAATGGGTTAATGTTCTTGCTATGTGCACTTATTATGTAACAATCCTAAATTTCTACTTCCAATAGTTTGCATACATTCAGCTGTTGATTTGAAAACAAGATGGTTAACAAATAACTTGTTTTTCGAAGGCAGTCTGCATTTGAGTGTCTTATTATTTAGATAACCTTTATTTGTACACAGTTGTAATCTGACACCTTTTGTGGGGAACTAACATCATAGTATTTGTCAGAAACATGGAACACCAATAAGAAAGTTCGAAAAGTAACAAAAATAAGCTTGATATCTTTTGTTATTCTGAACAATCCTCAATATTCCCGGAGTTATAGCTCTAATATAAAGATCATTTTAATACAACTTCGGGGTATTTATGGGAGCTCAAAATAGTAAATTTCGCTGCAAATGCTGTACACTGAATACTGGCTGGTTCCACAGCCAATTAACTGATTTAAATATTGCATTGGAAATGAGGTTTGATTTATGAGAAAGTGTATCAGTAATCTAATTTAGATTTATAGCTTTGACTGACGGTATTTGTTATTCTTACCCACCTTACCTTTATGACATGATACATGAATTTCTCATCGCGTTGGCTTCAAAAGCTATTTTGGTGTTCAGTTCTTTTGTTCATGTTTACATGCAGCCCCTTACGAAAGTGTGATTTGATCGGAGAACTCTCTTTATCTTTTCAGGGATGGGTTTGAGCAATTTTGTTAGAGAATTAACATTTGGGGGATTTAGGTGTAACTTCATATAAAAGTCGTGGATAGTTGTCTACATGTATTACCCTAGATTTATTGTCCTAGTCCAAAAAACCCTTGGCTTTGGCTATTTTCTTTGACCAATCATTAAGATTACTACCTAACAACCCTTCCTTTTCTATGCTTTCAAGTCATATGATGTGTTATAGGTCTCCTCACCTACCCCCATGGATGAGCATCTTTGTATGATTGTCTAAGGCTACATAATCTTTGCACTATGCAACACTTTTGGTACTTTTGAATGTGTAAATATAGTATGCTTGTGAACAACTCTATTTGTGGCACTACTTGGCTGCATTGGGAGTCAGCAACAATTGGTATGACTTGAACCAAATTGTGGGATTGCAAGTTTACTATTTGGTTCAAATTTAAAATTTGGCTCTATAAATAACTTGGATTATGAGAGAATTGCATGCAATAATAACTTGGATACAAAAGAATCAGTATTAAAGATGTCACCCCTCTTTTTGGTACTAGGTGATGAAAGTGCTATAAATCACCCATACTACTTGAACGAATTTATTTTGGCAAGGTAGTTTGATCGTTGCATTGTCTGGGAATTGCATCCGAGTCTGTACCGTGGAGGGGTACTATTCTACCAGTAAACCACCAATGCATACCATATATGGCTTACATTAGAGTTGTAATGAGATTTATGGGCCCAAGAATCACCATTTAATTCAAATGTATTTTCATCACAATTTTTTACAACATTATCAGTGAATCCAAATTAATGTATGTTTCAAATCATCTTAACATCATTTTAGTATTGAAAATGGGCATCCTTCTAATCTTCAACTTTCTTCATAAAAAATTGACGCTCTATGGGTATATCACTGGTAACACAAAACAAATTGCTATATTATACTCTTGTTAGTGTAGTGAAATTTGTAGGCTAAAGGAAATTACTTTCAAACAACAAGCACATACCTTACATTGACTCTCATTGTGGTTATTCTTCATCATCTATCTATATCAAATCTTATAACCTCTTGACCCCATTTTATGCTTTTTAAGGTAATTGGATTGTCCCACACAATCTATGATAATCAAGGGAATCGATATTCTAAGTTGTAGTACGAGTTAGACCAACAATGCCATGCGATATATAAATAACTTAGTTACAAATGAATCTATATTAGAGATGCAACCTCTTTTCTAGTACTAGTCGATAAAAGTGTTATAAATCATTGACACTACTCCAAGGAATTTTTAAACCTGGGCCTCTAGGTGGAATGGTACTATTCTCTAACTAAGGTGCAAATAAATGCAATATATAGATAAGTTTTTTGGTTCTAGTCGATGAAAGCGTTATAAATCATTGATACTACTTAAAATGAATTTAATTCGGCAAGGTAGGTTGATCGTTGCATTCGCAAGAATTGGACACGAATTTGTACCATGGCAAGGTACTATTCTACCACTAGACCACCAATGCATGACAAATATTAATTTCCACAAAAGTTTTGAAGTTTTATTTATGTAAGAATCGCCCTTTAATTCAAATATATATTTTTCACAATTGTTTACAAGATTATTTGTGAATCCAAATTAGCGTATTTTTCCAACCCTCCCAATAAAAAAATTGTATTGAAAATGGGCATCATTCTTATTCTCAACTTTATTCATCAAAGATTAACTCTCTATGGGTATATTTATGGTAACACAAAAGAAATCGCTAGGTTATAATGTTGTTAGTCTAAAGGAAATTACATTCAAACAACATGCAATACTTGATACTCACACTCATTGTGGTTATTCTTCTTCTTTTTTAAGTGCTCCAAATCTCATCACATCTTAGTTGATCTAGTATTGTGCTTTTTAAAGGTAATCTAGACTATTCGTGCCTTGACTTGTGTGACGCAATGGACCATAATCAAGGGAATCGATATTCAAAATTCAAGTACTAGTTAGAGTATCCATGCATGCGATATATAAAGAAGTTGGATACAAAAGAATCTAGAGTAGAGATGCTACCCCTTTTCTAGTACTAATCAACAAAAGGCATGACATTACTCCACACTGTCGTCACGCCCAATCTTGACAGTGCCAACATGGTTTGTTTCGCCTATCCATATGACATAACCATACAAGTCTGACGAGGACCAACTTCACCACCTCTTCACTACACTCCAACAACTCCATTGCCTCGCGGGGTGAACTCGCTCAAACCATCATGAAGAGTGACGATAGTTTGATCCCACCGCTACGCTTCATGCAATTAGGACTACGTGCCTAGCAAGCTACTTGGGACAAGACTACTCACACCGGCATATTTAGCATTGAACTAGCTTCACTCTTCATGATGGCTCGAGTGTTGGTAGTTCTAAGGCCTGGTTTGGTTTGGTTTGAGTTCAACGGTTTTAAGTGTATATTTTTAAAATATTTGTTAGATATATTAACTCTATATAATACATAATGTGGTATAATATATTTGTTCTTTAAAAACAATGGCATTTATTTGTCAATTGTCATATTGACAAATGGGTCTTTAAAAACCATCTTATTTTTAGTTGACAGGGCAATCATGTAGCTCTACTTCCTACTGATCAATCTACTATTCAAATATTCAGATATTTAACAATAACATTAACATGCTTTATAGCTATCCTATACCTTATGGTTCTGTGTCAATATGACCATATGATAATTCTTGTCTTTAGCACAACCTGTGTAATAGATTGATCCAAAAACTTCTAATTCAGATCTTCATTGTCATATGGTCGCAAAGAGTAAATTAGAAGTGAGAAATGACACAAAGACTCATTACTTGCACCACAAAACAATCCAACTTAAGTACTGTATCATAGTAAAAAATTAAAGTTCATTAACGAAATCTAATGGTTGCAAAGGAGTTGCATGCTTTCACTCACAGAACCTATTTACGCCTCGTTTTGGTGGCACGTGATCTACCACTACATAACATCGTTAAGAAGGTAACAGTTGGTATGCTGGCAATTGTGATCACTCAAGTCACAAGCATAACATCAAGATGATTTTCAACAGCAATCACATCACTTGCATCAATCAACCATACATAGTCATTAGGCTCAAGCTTGAAAGGACATCAACCAATTGAGAGAATTATGAATATGTAACCTGGTGCAGTTGCAATTTTAACATCATATACAAAAAACATAAAAACCATGATAAAACCATGTTGCAATAACAATATTCTTTTCCAGACCTCTTAATGGGAGATTGATTGCTATTTTCAGCAACTGATGCTATGACACATCAAGACAGAAATAATAAACAAAATCCACCACACTTCGCATATCGACATCTGCCACATTGCTTATAAGCATTGGTATCAAATAACCAGTGGCTGCAGAGAAACTTTACCTGCTAAGACTGAAACACAAAATAGACGATTTTTTCCCCCTATTCGGAGATACATTCGGTGCAAAATTTTCAGGATCTCATTTCCTTCATAGAAAGTGAATGTTAATGTAATATATCCTGGTTTCCATTCTACGAGAGTAAATTTAATTTCACAAATTTTGTAACAATATAACAATACATCATAGGAAAGCAGAGATCATATCATTTATCTGCACTGCTTCCCTCTTGAATGCAAATGGTCATGAGATATTCGCAGATCTAATCAGGACTACTTACATCAATGACTTCAAGAATAATCTCTTGACAAGCATAATCAGAAATTTACAAAATAGGGACGCTGTGATCATCTTATAGAACATAGAAAACCTGCGGAAAAAGAAGTGCATGGTACTCGTCAAAAATAGCTCCGGCGTTCCCTTTTCTCCTTGCTCAAACTTCTCGGTAGACATAAAACTGTGCAAAGACAATTCCCTTGATGTAAATAATGTGTTTTCTCTCCATGGAGATGGTTGTGATCAAGCTCGAACTGTCTTCAAAGTTGATTCCGATAATCGACAATAGCCATTAGCTGGAGTCTTCAATTTCTTCTTCCCAGATGCAGTTCGACCACCATTGGAAGTACTGCATTTTGGGCATATATACTCAAGCCCATCCGTTTTAGCATACTCCTAATATCAAACCACGGAAGGAAACTATTAAATATCATTATTATATCGAGCACATAAAAAAATTATTAGCTGCAAGCAAAATTGTTGAACATTTTAAGGCCCCAATTGAACATTTTAAAGCATGATATGAAATTAATCAGATACAAAAAAGACCTCTTTTACAAATGAGATGAACAATTAACTCTTGTCCTGGCATAGATGAAAATCCAGTATCTAAGATAACACTATCAACTGAAGGATGAGACCACCAATAGCTTGAATGTGAGATCTGAAATCGCGTATGTTTCAAGTTAAGGTTTGAATCAGTAATTTCTCATGTCTACATTGTATGGTAATCTATATAATCATGTTAAGCTTTTCCAAGTGCTACCAGGGAAAGATATGCGGTTAGATCATTATAGTTCAATCCTTACAGATAAACTGTCTCCCCAGTTTAAATTTGCTTCCTGTGTCCATCTAGAATATTTTTTTAATATATAGCCTAGTATACAATGATATCAGAGATTATTAGCAAATATAGACAAAGGCAACTTAATATCTGCATCATAGCCAAGGATGAAACAGAACTGAATATAACCTTAAATGCACCCAATACATTCCGTTTGTCACAGCCATAATGTGCCCACTCTCCACAAATTCCACAATTTACCCAATCACCAGCTGCGCTACTGAAAAAGTACCGAGTGTCAGACATCTTATTACGAAAACATTACATGACTTGCACTGGAAAAAGAACAGCAGAAAATTAGGTCTAACCTGTGGCATATGATACAACATTCACCATCCACATCATCATGTGCAAATTCGTACTCCAATAGGTATGTTTCATAGTGTTTCTTCAATGTATTCCCAACACCCTACACATTCCCACGCCATTGCAATTACAATATAATCTCCCTCTCTATCTCTCTCTATCTCTCTATCTCACATAGATCGCAATCGGTCTCCCATGGACATTGAAAAGATATCTATCTATCTCTTTCTTTCCTAAAGAATATTGTTTTGTACAGCATACAAATTCACAAGATCGCTTTCAAACATAAGAGAAATTGGAACAGTTGCAAATGACATGCTCTATCTTGCCATCAAGAATGTAACTGAAGCAGCTTCTCCAGATATAATGCTGGATATGGTACTAAAAATAATATGTTACCATGTGATGGCCACCCAGCTCATCACAAGGAAACATGTCCTCTGAGACTCTTTGAAATAGCCTGCACCTGTGACCATAAAGATGGATGAAAATTATCTCTGGTAAGATAAACTTCCATGTACAGCCTGACATTTGAGAATAAATCCCCCATATACTGATATCCAAAAACCATATATACATCCAGAAACTACTTAAAAAGCGTGATCAAAGTCACCATGAAACAGTATGATAGTTGTAGGTTGATCCTTTCGTGTAGCAGTCTGGAACCTAGTGCTTTATGCATCTGTAACTTTTATACAGCACCCTCTACAAGGGATTGAAAAAAGTTGAGGTGAGAACTGCATGTTTATTACTTAATGCTAAAGCAAATCTAGCATATCTGTCTTCTGATGTGATATTTGCATTTATGTTGTAATTAGAGAGTTTACTCTCTAAAAATATTCTAACACAACTTTCCATATGGGGACTAGAATATTACAGTCATTTTGTTGAGAATGGTATGGTTACGCATTTTTGAGAAAACTTGTCCCCTCCAATTGATGCCATTTCCTACATGGAACCCTCCTCTTGAGACCACCTGATTTTTAAGCACAAGAATGGCCTCAACAAAAAGTCTAAACTGACCTTCATATTACAATGCTCCAAAAACACAAACATATACCTCCTTATACAAGTTGTATAAATCAAGCCTTTTCCCATTTAACACAGCATCTGGAAAGGTTTCTACATCTGTTGACGCAGCAAGACGGCCGTGCCCACGTGAAATGAGAAACTGCATAACATCTTTCTTGAATTCCTCCTGTTCCATACCAGAAAAGTACATAAGAACATATATCTAATACAATCCATCGAGAGATGCTGCTATACAAGTACTGAACTTTGATGATTCACCATAAACAAAAAGTGACATGGAACTCAAACCTCTGAGCACTCAAGCATGTGTCGGCGATTACAGCCATGTTTCTTCATTGGAACAGGGTTTAAAGAAAGCATTTGCGCAGGGGATGGAGCTCGAATACTTGGAGCTCTATTACTAACAGAAATGCTTGAATTCGGTGAGAGTATGGTTCCTATACTTGAGTTTGGCCGAGAAATTCTTCCACTTGAACCATTTGGCAAAGTTGCTTTCATGTTCAACATATTGTGAGCAGCAGCCACGACAGCTCCTGAATATGGCATTTCTTGGTTTGCATGCACATGAGGTATTGGTTTCATGGCCGCCATATAATTACATGTAGGTATCCGAGTTCCAATATCAGAAGATTCAGAATCTTCATCACCAGAAGATTTACTATAGAAACTTCCATAACTGTCTATCCTTTGCCTTTTCCTACTTGGAACTGGGGGGGTTAACCACGATGGTATGTTAGAAGTATAATTACTATTATCCTTTCTTCCAAGGTCAATTCTTCGGGGTAATAAGGTGAGAAACCTATCAGCATCCTTTCTTTGGAAAGAAGCTACTGGAAAACCTTGTATTCCAGCAATACCCAATGCGACAAGCGTTCGAAAAGAGAGTTCAGGAGCAAGCTGTCGTAAGACCTGTCAGAAAGAAAAATAAGACCGAAGGAATAACATGGATAGAATACATGTATAGAATGACAAAAGCTACCTGCAATGCCCAAGTGGAGCTTCTAAACCTGACCTCCGTTACACTTTCACCACAGGCAATAGATGCAGATTTCCTTACATCTCCAACTGCACTTTTGCCATTTCTCGTCAAGGAAGATACAAATTTGCTTTTATCCATCAGTTCCTTCTTAATAGAATACTCTAGCATCTGTTAAGGATATAATGAATAATTACTTTACATTTTCATGGCATGCAGAGAAACTTTCACCAATTCAATAATTGCAAAGAGAAGATCTCGAACATCTAAATATTTCAGCACATTCAAACAAGTATATTGCTAACCTGATCATCCAAGCAAATATGTGCACTCCCAGCCACAAGAAGAGAGATCCGAGCAGACGCTGAAGTGCACACATCACAGCGCATAGTCACAACACCTCGAGCTGGGGCTGTAATATTTGAAAGTGGTGAAGATGCACTAACATCCAGAAAAAAAAAAAAAAAGAATTAAACTATGCCAACAAAGAAAAGTTAAGAATACAGGAGGAGATTCAAACTCAATATCTTGAATTGTGTTTAAACAGAAATTTAGAAATTTGCCCACTATAGAAAACAAGTACAGAAGTTTCTAACAGGAATAATATTTCGCATGAGGAGGCATACTGGCATTATCAGTATCAGATAAAAAAACCATTCTTGTTAGGTTTTCATAGGAAAGCACCTACTTCTCCAGATAATTGCTTCATATAGGTTGCCATAATCAAGGTTACCTAGACTACAGCATAGAGTGTTAAATGAATGACAATTTAACACCAGGTATCTGAAAACATCAGAAAAGTGCCTATGGAAAGCAAACAAACTCTCAAAATATGACAACTGTTTAGACATGTCCTCAAAGAAATAGCTTTTGGTTCCAGAAAACCAATAACCATAACCAAAACTTCAAAACATTTTTTTCGTAATTTGCATTCTCCATAAGTATCTATCACTCATTGTTGGTAAGAATCAGAACCTTGGTAATGATGGGGGACTAACATGACCCACAGGACCAGCAGTCGTTATAAAGCACTCTGTCCAGTCATTCAAGGTGGGGGTTTAAAATGGTAGAACAAAAAGAAATGTAAAATAGCCACTGCATTCAATTATTTCATGTTCCATGACTTTGGTTCTTTGGTTGATCAAAATAGACAAGCAATGAACCAAAGTTCATGAGTGATATGGAACAAAAGCACACTCTCCAACTGGATGGGTAGGGGTTTTTAAATGGGAAAACAAAACGAAATGTAAAATGGTTGCTGAATTGAAACTGTTTCCATCTTCCATGACTTCTGGCTGTTGATCAACAAGACAAAACGAAATGTAAAATGGTTGCTGAATTGAAACTGTTTCCATCTTACATGACTTCTGGCTGTTGATCAACAAGACAAGCAAAGAACAGGCCTACCTTCTTCAGCAATGGTTCCATACTCATTAGGTATTCTTGAAATCTTGCTTGATAAAATCTTGATAAACTTGCTTGGATAATCTTGCTTAATATCTTCATAAGAGCAGCATTCTGAACTGATGTTCTTCCCCATAGTAGTCAAGAACAGTGAAATCCAGAAACAAGCTTAGTTTTTCATTTCAGCTTTTAGTTAAATTTTCTTTTATCTCTCATCTCACAGTTGAAGAGAGTGTTGGTCCTATGGATCATGTTTCATCCATCTGGTTGTTGTTTCTCATGTTGGTTATAAGAAATCCTAAAATAATCAATAAACCTCATGATACGTGGAATACTGGAGATAAATAACTTTGGGTTTTAATCCTGAAGTAACTGAGTTTTTGGGGAAAAGGTTTCTTTGTATGAGAGAACATAGAGTGAAAGATGAATGCAAGAGTTTAACATATGCAAATATTTCTCTACAGAGGCAGGCATATGACTGGCACGATTGCATAGAAATAGATTCCAAATACAATTAGTGGCATTGTGAATGCAATACAACTTCATCTGAATCAACCATAATAAGTATGAATTATATTCACCTAATAGATCATAGGGGAACAAAAAGAAATTCCACCTCAAAACAATTGCCCATGCCATATAATAACTTACGGAGAGTGATATCAGCTATACACTAGCCAAACATGATGTATTGAAATTGCTGCAAAATTTAGAAGCTGGTATCCCCAAATTTGATCACATGACTATACATGTAAGGATTAAGGACATGCAGAAGCCAAACCAATGCATTGCCCTAAGTTGGTAGTTTGAGAGATAAAAGGGCAGGAAAAATCACTTACGCTTACACATTGGGGAAATTGCTCACGTTTCACCATATTCTGTATGATATTAAGAATGCATGGTCATTTTACAAAAATGCCATTTGAAGTAAAAAACACATGATGGGCGTTAATATAACGAAAATACAGACAAGGGGCACATCAGAATATGTGGTTAATGAAGACAATATGAACTTGACAGAGGAACACAAGGTGAATTGCATCTTAAAGGACCCAGATGGAACATGGAGAGTTATCATCAAGTGAAGAAACATTTCTCCTCATGTAAAATCTTGAAAAGAATGGAAAAACTTGGATTATCGAGACACATGAAAGCAGTTGCAACCACTTATACCAATAAACAAGATGATGGTTGAAGACAAAAGAAGCCTGTTCTTTGTTCAAAGGTTTCTATTCAGTGCGTGGGCTTTTGCACATTGGAGTGATGGTACAGGTTATCCAAAGGTGGGCTTTGGGCATCGACCAGCAGCCAGCAGCTCTTGTTAATTTTCCCAATATTAATTATTAATAGGGCAACAATTGTATTCAACCTTATATCCATGTTCGGTCATTCTTCAATTATGTGTAGAGACTTCCAATGTGGCTAAGAAAAAGAACTCGTTTTCTCTCATCGTTTAATTTTCTTTTAAGTGCATATCCAAATATCTACACCAGGCCATCTGGCAAACCATTTCTAGATGTGTTGGACCCAATTTGGTGAGAAAAAATTGCTTTTGTAGTTTTTCTGTGTGAAACTTTCATTGACAGACTAGATAAATGCCAGACAAATGTAAGTAAAAGTTACATTCTTGAACACAAAACATTATAGACTATCACCCTCTCACTAGTTAACCTTTAATGGTGAAACTTGAACACATGATATGTAAATCTGAAATTAAAATGCAGCACGATAGCTAGAGTCTGGAAACTGAACTATTCCAAATAATAGAAGAAGGCAATATCCAAGAATATCATGGGCAATAATTTCAATTGATCTTGAAACAAGACAAAGGTTTTGCAATAAAGCATGGAATCCAGAAAGAACTACATTTATGATAAACATGAATAAAATGAATTACCTCACACGATGAAGAAGTCGCATGCCAATTACCTGAGGCACTCGCAAGTTAAAAAAGCATCCACAAATCAGATTTTTTATTATCGGGCCCCAAACTCAATAAAACTTCAATTTCATACTTACTTCCACCATGAGCAATGCATTTAAACCATCTTCCAAAGCACCAAAAATATTATTGTCCTGAAATTCATAAACAATTTACTAAAAGAAAAGAGCCCAAAAACATCTTCAAATCTATTATACATTATTTCATTTGTCTACATGACTTATGGAACACATCATCATTAATAACACCAGCCTTACTCAACACGACAAATAATGAGCAGCTCTAAGATTAAGAATGTTCTTCCACTGCAAACATACCTGTCCATGTATTTCAGCAAGAACAAGCAGAGGAAAATCAGTTTCCTCATCATATATTTGAACTTTTGACAACATGCTTGGAGAACCGTCAACTTCGACAGACTCATTTATCTTTGGAGTTTCTAAAATCCCTTCCGGTGCATCCCCCAGAAGAACAGGGTTTACATTCTTTGAAGGACCAAGAGCAGAGCTTTGCGATTTCCAAATGCCACGATAAAATCGGAAAGATGCAATTGCAAATTGGCATGCATTCCAAATCTGACTGAAAGGGCTGTAGTTTTTCCATGGTTAGAGATCATTTGAATTTTCCAGTCTTTGAGGAATCATGCTTAGTAATATTCCTACCATAAACTATTTGGAACGTACCTTCTTAATACAGCAAAAAGGGCCTGACGGAAATGATTTGCCCACAATACTGTAAGTGGACCCTTCCAATAAATTACATGTGGTACACCCTAGTAGAAGTAAATAAAATATTTGTGTTATGCAGCAGACATTGGCAAATGAATCAAACTGAAAGTAATGCATGTGCAAGTACCTTGCTGTGTAAAGCATCACCAAATTTGCCTGCAGCATTGACCTCTAGACACACCTATAGCATAAAAGAATAGATCAACTGAGCTAGGGCTTCAGTAAACAATGCATGTCAAGGTTAAGGAGAGACATGGAGCCAATTTGATATTAACTTCCACGTAGATTCAACAGCCTGATATGAAACAAATTTGGTTGCGATGCACAATTTAAAGATGCCAATGTCCAAGGAAGTAATGTACACGATGCATAATTCTAAGAGCAAACCCTAAAATATGCTTGCAAAACAAAGCATCCACAATTAAGGCCCATCATTTGCGCTAATCTTTCTTTCAGAAGTTATACTACAAAAACTCTAGGATCAATGAAAATTGCATTTGCAAAACACAATGTGCAATCTTTCCCCGAACTATTTTAGTATAATAATTGTAAGACTGATGCAAAATATGTTTGTAAAACAAAATGTATACCCTCAGTCAAACAGTTATGGTTTGCAAATTACACTTACATAAAATGTTGTACATCCTTTAAAGCCCAATCTTTCTCTAGACAGTTTTGCTATAATATCCAACAATTGGTGCAAATATGCTTGCAAAATAAAATATACAATAATCCTAAATTAATATGAAACATGATTGCAAAGCAAATGTACGTATGTTTGCGAAATAAATGCTTTCTTACTTGCTACAATCCTAAGATTGTTGCAGCATATGTTTGGAAAATAAAATGTCTTGCTAATATAACCGAAGCTCAATGCAAAGATATGTTTGCAAAACATACACAAAACCTTTAATGCCCAGCAGTTGTGACACTCTTTCTCCAAACAGTATTACTACATTAACCCTATTATTAATGCAGTATTCCTTTGCAAAATAAAAATGTACAAGCACTAAAGCCCACCAAATATTATCTTTTTTAGAACAGTTCTACGACAATAATTCTAAGACTGATGTGATAATTCATTTGCAATATAAAAAAGCTACCAGTTGTGGTCATCTTTCTCTAGGCTAAAACTATCCTCATATCAACGCAAAACAGAATCCAGAACAATTGACCATACCAGTAGTTGAAAATCTTTCTCTAAACTACAATATTCCTAACATCAGTGTGAAAATTAATTTGTGAGACAAAGTGTACAGCTGTTAAAGCCAATCAATTGTGATAATCTTTTCCCAAAATACAATAATCCTAAGATAAATGTCAAAATACACTTGCACAACAAACAACAATAATAAATATCTGCAAGTCATCTTAACCTTTCCCTAAAGTATATTTACCCTAAGATCAAAGAAAAACTCGTGGTACCTTACTAGTTAGGCCTATTAATGGTGACAAACCATTCTTCAAACTACAATAATCCTAAGTTTGAAACGAAATGTAGAAATGTTGAGCCTACCAATTGTGGTAATCTTTCTCCAAACAGTTGTACTACATCTTCAGAGGTGGATATGTGGCCATCTGCAAGATCAAAGGGGCCGATGTCTTCGGTACCAGAAAGGCAGTCAGCCAGAAAATAGACTATGTCTGGTTCTAATGCTTCAAATGTCTGTTTGAATTCAGCCTTGTTAGGATTCTCCAGAACATGAACCTACAGCAGGCATTAGAGAAATACAGTTAAAAACCAAAAACTGGATTTTACCTCATTTCTTCATGAAAGTAAAAAAGAATGTATCTTGTATAATGTGAACCTCGAGAAAGCCATCTGTTACTAGATCGGTAGAAGCCCTAAGAGTGAGATGGCTTTCTTCACTGGTCTGAGCAACTTCTCCTTCAACTGTCTCTGCATTTTTGTTCAAGTTAATGGATTTTTCATGGACTGACGATGGTGAAGATTTGAATGCTTTAGAGGCAGAAACTTCTATTCCACCACTCTCCTGTATTTTCTTCTTCCCACAGTAAACCGCTAGCAGAGAATAGCCATATTTTCCAGCCTTAAGCGAACCTTGTGATCGCATCATCATTGTGTGATAACAGTAGCCTGATTACCTGCATACCCTCGTGAAGGATTCCTTCACCATAGCTATGGGTTGGAGAAGCCGAGCTCTTAGAAATCGAAGAAGAAATGTGGCGATGAGGCAATCTAGCCACACAAAATCAAAGAGCACAAACCTGTTTGAGGAAAAATTGCTGTAATCTACAGCCTTTCACCATGGTTATTGCTTTGAGAAGCTCTGGGCTCTCAAACCTCAACGAAAGGTGGCGATGAAGAAATCAATGTGAGGGAAGCTTAACTGTAAAACGAAGCTCAAAACAGCAGTCTTTTACGTTCATGGCTATGTCTTTGAGAAGCTGAGTTCTCAGAAGTGATAGAGGCGGGCAAGATATGAGAAATCGAAGAAGATGAAGCATATTGAATGAAACTAAAACTGTCAACTGAGGCTATACAGGGTGGGAATGGAACATTCGACGGAAAAATAAGGGAATGAGGGAGGAGAGAAGACTTAACTGGATTTTGAAGATTTTCAAGAGGGAGCGAGGATCTAACAGCCGAATGAAGATTTCAAGAGAGAAAAGGGACTGTCTAGCTAAAAATATGAAGATTTCAGCGTCAGGAAGGGAAGATTTAACAGCAAAATGACGATTCACTGGTAACCGCAAAAATGGTGACGTTAAAGGGAGGGAAGGGAGATTAAAGAGCAAGATCAATATGTCTACGAGAAATGTAAATATTTACCTGAAAAACAGAGTTATAAAGCGTGAGCAGGTTTAATGTTTGAGCTCCGGAAATTCCAGATCTCTGCACAGAAAGCTAGAGGTCTGCAGTAAGAGGGGGAGAATCCGAAGAAACAGTGTAGGAAAGAAGACTGATAAGGGGGGGGAGGATTAGCGATGGCAAGGAGACGATGGAGGAGAGAAGTACGAAGAAGCAGAGAAGATGTAGCGATGGCGAAGCTTTCTTCGTCGTCTTCCTTCCTTCCTTCCTTCTGCAGGGTAGAATTTTAATTAGTTTTATTAATTAATTGCTAATCTTAATTACGAGCTAATGACTTGATTATTAATTCTAGTTCCATCTCTAATTATTCCTGATCTTAATCTTATTACCTGGTAATCGTTTGCTTAGCTGCTCACTCTAATTCTAATTCTAATTCTAATTCTAGTCCTACTTAAATTGTTCATTTCCACGACTCAATTCATATTAGTTGCCAAGTTTTCTGCTACGGCCTAACTAGTTGTTTTGCATAGCCACCGGATTCTAGTTCTTACAGATAACTAATTACTAGGTATTTTAAATTCTAATTATATTCCTGATTAATTGCTCATTTCGATTAATCCATTCATATTAGTTCCCAAGTGTTTTTGACCTGATTACTCATTCACGTAGCTACCAAATTCTAGTTCTTCGTCATTACTAATTACTAGTTATGACTTGCTTCGACCTAATTAAGCAATTTTGCCTAACTACTTGTTTCTAATACTAATCAGTTACAAATGACAAAATGATTGATTATTAGTTCTTGAACAGTTAATCCCACAACAAATTGAGTTGATTCCGTCCAGCCATCCACACAGTATACATCACGCTAGATCGAATAGCACGCAACACTCATCATCACCATTCTTCTTCTTCTTCTTCTTCTAGGAGTAATAAGAGGCTAGTGTGCACTGTGATCAGTTTGGAAGCTTGCCCACATTTGGCTCGACAAAAATGAACCGAACTTGAGTCTTGCATTCTTTAGTTGCGCAGCTAGGTTCCCTTTCCGTGCACAAGCAGCAAATTGTGATTTGGTCATGGAATACGTTACGAAGTTAAATGCATGAGTGGAGGAAGTGTGTCCTCCATGTGACCACTCAACACAAGCGGATATTCATTGATATGGTGTTTTGACTTGTACCCTGTGATTATCCAATATTGCCTTCATGCCCCAATTTTACTTCAAATTTTTTGACCACATTGCCAAAGTGTTGACATGTTTCTTCAGTAGCTTTGGTTCTCCAGGGTTTGAAAAATGTAAGAAGACGTTGTTAGTGATTATGTACTCTTCAACCAACCCACTATGAATCAATTCATGTTGTCTATGCATGTGATCAATATACTATTTCTATAGTTCAATGGCGTTTTGTTGGCAAACTTCCAAATTCTCATTTAGCCCTTCTGAGCAGCGTTGCACTGACCTAACATCTCGGTCACATTTTGTCGTTAAATATTCTCATCAGTAGTTGGGCTATACAACTTCCCATTTGTTGTTTATATAAATTATCACATGAACTAGTGGCTTTGTTAAGGACAAGAATGTTGCATGGTGGGAGCATTTGGGTTGACCATAGTACCTATAAGATGCTTTATGGACCAGAAAATGCCTTGAACGTGTAGTTGTTGGATAACATAATTTGATTTTGATCATTGTAACTAGCTAGCTTTTTAATGAATACAATCTAGTCATGGGTAGGATTTATTTTTATTTTGAAACTTGTGGCTATGGTTTACAATGGTTATGCATTTATTTTGAAACATGTGGATTCGTTGGATGCATTTTTCGTGTGTGGGAATTCGGAAGCAAGGAAGAAGGAATTGGGAAAAGCAATGTACAAGCAAAACACTCGTCATTGCATGTGAAATGGCATTGGCCTCATAAAGTGTTGAATGAAACGCTTGTCATTGTTAAGAGAATGACATTTCACATGCAATGTCAAAGCAAATTCTCCCATGTGTTTTTTGGATGTTTCTAGAAAAAAAAAGGAAGGATGGGAACACAACCTCGAAGTAAAGTATTAATGAGAGGAAAGATCTATGTAGTTGCGATTGAATACTTTAACCTACCCAAAAAAAGATCTATGTAGTGATAGACTATCACTGGTCTTGATGGGTTTGGTCTATGGTATTCTAGTAGTAAGCCGTGTTTGATCAACTGGTTGAGTGTTCAAAACTCACGATAAAAGAGGTATGGTTAAAATATCTCAATATAGAATGTAGGTGGTTGAATTTGGCTGGATAACCTTACCAACCAAGCTATATCTATGTATGTAATACATTAACCTACACAACGAAAAATCCATGTAGTGATAAGACTATCAATGGTCTATGGAATTCTAGTAGTAAGCCATGTTTGATCAACTTTGTTGGGTGTTCAAAACTCACAATAAAAGAGTGTGATTAAAATGTCTCAATATAGAATATAGGTGGTTGAATTCGGCAGGATAACCTTGCCAACCGAGCTATATCTATGTATGTATCGCTCAAACTCATTGCCAAAGGTATAGATAGTTTTGCACACAACAATCCTTTTATGTATCAAATTAGTAACTTAGTATTAGAGCTATGATATAACGTAAGCATATGATAAGGATAAAAGAATGATAGATAGATAGAAAGGAGAGAGAGAAAGAAGGGGAAGGGTGTCGATCCACCCGACCACCCCCGAGTGAAGGGATCGAGACGGACTTGAGCCTCGATCGGTGTCCCATACCACCGTCGTGGCGTCGAGTTGTACTTGGTGCTGGCACGCTCGCTACAAGAGTTGAACCACCACGAAACAGAGTCTTGACGTAGTCAAAAGATGATGAAATACATGACAAGGAATTATTAGCCATCGTGGATTCATTTGTGCAATGGTGGCATTTCTTAGAGGGCTCTCCACATCAGGTCATTGTCTTTAGCGATCATAAAAATCTTGCTTATTTTCAGAACGCTCGCGTACTAAATCGACGGCAAGCTCGGTGGGCGCAATTCCTCATGCGTTTCGATTTCAAAATCACATATCGACCGGGGAAGCAGCAAGGAAAAGTAGATGCACTATCACGGCGTTCATATCTTGCACCTCGTCCTGGTGATCCAACATTTGATAATCAAAAGCAAGTAATCTTGGGACCAACACGATTGCACACGACGCGGATTTTTCACACCCCAATGGATTCACGGATTACCGATGACATACGTGCAACCTTGAAAACGGATAGTTTTGCTCAAGACATCCTGGTGCACATTGATACTTCTGGGGCATCCTGTTCTCAGTCTCAACAACCAGGTATTGACTACTGACAATTCGAATATCATGATGGTTTGTTATTCTTTAAAAAGCGCGTATATGTCCCTGATTGCTCCTATCGCCTTCAAATCGTCCAGCATTTCACGACACCCATACGGCGGGACATTTCGATAATACTAAGACGTTGGAGCTAGTGCAATGATCTTTTTGGTGGCCCCACATGCGCCGTTTTGTCGACGACTACATTCGGACCTGTGATGCTTGCTGCCGAGCAAAGATGCCACGACACCATCCATATGGCTTGTTGGAACCCTTACCGATTCCAAGTAAGCCGTGGCAGTCTATTTGTCTTGATTTTATCACAGATCTTCCGGTCTCGAAGGGGTTCGATGCTATCCTAACCGTCGTCGATCGATATACGAAGATGGCACATTTTGTGCCGTGTACTAAAGCCATCACTAGCGAGGAAACCGCCACCCTTGTTATGCGTGAGGTATTTCGGCATCATGGCCTCCCAAACAGTATCATCAATGACCGAGGACCGCAATTTGTCTCCAAATTTTGGCAGCATCTCTTCAAGATGCTCAAGGTCTCCTGCAACCTCTCCTCCGGCTACCATCCTCAGACTGACGGGTAGGCGGAACGAACAAACCAAATGCTGGAGCAATATCTCCGATGTTTCCTGAGTTATCAATAGGACGATTGGGCCGAGATTCTCCACTTTGCAGAGTTTGCGTATAATAATGCTATTCACTCCTCGACTCGGGTCTCCTCATTTTTCGCTTATACCGGTTTCCATCCTCGCTGGTCGGTGATCGACACCCCGGAGCTACCTACCAACCCTCGTGCCGAGGATCATTTGGAGAGGCTACGCAAGATCCAGATGGATCTCTCAAATCACCTTCGTCATGCTCAACACACAGAGAAGACTTATGCGGATCATCATCGGATTCCCTCCTCTTTTGCCATTGGAGATCGAGTATGGCTCTTACGTCGTCACATCAAGACTACTCGACCGTGCGACAAGTTGGATTATCAACGACTCGGTCCCTTCCGTATTACGGGTAAGATTAATGATGTCAGATTCCGCCTTGATCTCCCTCCGCAGCTTCAGATACATCCGGTTTTCCATTGTTCTCTTCTTGAACCTTATAAAGCAAACACCATTCCCAATCGTGTGACACCACCGCCACCTCCGCTGGAGTTGGACGCCGGCCCGGAGTATGAAGTTGCTGCAATCCTCGATTCCAAACTTGTTCGCAACAACCTTTATTACTTGGTCGATTGGCTCGGTTATAGTCCGAGCGAACGTACTTGGGAACCCGTCGAGCATGTTGCCAATGCACAGGATCTTCTTGTTGATTTCCACCGAAAGTATCCGGACAAACCTGGTCCTCAATCAGCGCTGACTCGTTCCACTCGTCATCTTTAAGAGGGAGATAGTGTCATGATATGGCAAGACTCGAACCCATGACCTTATGCTACATGGGTCGAGCTTTTACCATTAGACTATGAATTGTAATTTGTAAAATGTTATTTTCATTTATGCTTTATCATAGAAAATTGATGTATATTCCAGATCTCTCTGGAACATTCTAGAAGCTTCAAGCTTATTCCTAAAAACACTATAAAAGGAGGCACAAGGCATTGTTTTGAACCAAATTGGTTCAACACCAGTCTTAAGCCTCTTAACCGCTTTGTACTTATCTTTCACATAATATATTAGCTGCTGTCATCATCTCTCTCTCTCTCTTTCATGCTCGCTATCTCTCTCTCTCCTCTTCTCACTTCCTCTCTCGGGAGTCTTACGCAGTCTCGTCCCCTTAGTACTAATAGTACTACTCTTCTTTAGTACTAATTCCATCTCTTTTTAGTACTATTCCTGACAGAACATTTACAATATCATATGGAAAAATCAAAGTCCTGGATGAAATCAGCCCATCGTGCCTTACGACCTTTCAGGTCTCGTTGGTCACAAAAATATTTCAAGGACTCGTGGTCCGTAGTTACCACAAAGCGATTTCCATAAACATAATGGCGCCATGTTTTGAGCGCATGTATAACTGCAAATAATTCCTTTTCTTGAACGATATACTGACATTGAGCAGAATCAAGTTTCTTACTCTCGAATGCTATTGGTTTACCATCTTGATATAAGACAACACCTATAGCATAATCGCTTGCATCGGTTTCAAACTCAAAAGGTTTTGAAGGATCAGGTAAAAGAAGTGAAGGAGCCTTGCACACCAGGTCCTTGAGTTCCTTAAAGGCGAGGTCTAGTGTAGCATTCCAGACAATAGGTTTTGTAGACTTATGCGTTTGACCTTTTAGAAGATCAGTAAACGGCGTCGTCAATTGGGAGTAATTACGAAGGGATTTTCGCAAAAACCCGACAAAACCAAGGAATGATCGAACTTCTCGAATATTCTGAAGAGTGGGCCAAAGCTTGATTTTCTCAATGCAAGAAGGATCAATTTCAACTCCTTGTTCGGTTATGAGATGTCCAAGATAAGTAATTGATTTCTTGAAGAACTCACATTTTGAGATCTTCGCATAAAATTGTTTGTCACGCAATGTTTGTAAAACAAAGCGAACATGTTTAGCATGTTCTTGTAATGTATGTTACCCCGTACGAGATGTACGGAGAGTCAAGTGTGATGAGCGAGGGTCGAATGTTATCATGATGTTGTGCGTGTGTAGGGGGCATAAATGTAATTGTGAGTCGATACGTATGTGAACACATGCACACGTGTGTGCATGTGGATGGATATGAGGAGGTGTGAGTGAGTGTCCAGTATGAATGCTCTAGGGGGCTTACATCCCTTTGTATCTACCCCCTCTTGTACTATTTAACCCCTTATGGGGAATGAATGAAATATGAAATAATCATTTTCTCTCTCTCTCTCTCTCTCTCTCTCTCTCTCTCTCTCTCTCTCTCTCTCTTTGTCATCTCTCTTTGTCATCTCTCTTCCTCTCTCTCCCCTTAACGTTGAACCCCCTTGGGAGGGGGGTGTAGCCATTCTAGGCACCACCCCCCACCCCACAATGCTTCTCAATGCTTGTCTTGTTCTTCATGTTCTCTCTCACCATCATACCATTCATCATCTCCACTATTACACCATGTCTATCTTCGTCATCGATAATCATCATTACCATTAACCCTAACTGTAAAACCTACAACACCTTTTGGCGACCACTAAGGCGACCCCCCTTTGGAGACGGAGTCGAAGAATGATACGCGGATGTGCAAGCCATAGCGACTAAG
Organism: Azolla caroliniana; assembly: GCF_043228905.1. Lineage (NCBI taxonomy): Eukaryota > Viridiplantae > Streptophyta > Polypodiopsida > Salviniales > Salviniaceae > Azolla > Azolla caroliniana. The sequence goes on from NW_028230444.1 coordinate 19,591,706, forward strand.
TGCAAGAAATGGCGAAACGTAAAAATGACAGTGAAGATGTTGGAGGAAGTCTATGGAGGAATGCAGAAATGGAAACAACGTTTTGTGCAAGTCAATGTGTCAATGTGCGTGGTTCCGAATGCGGTTAGCGACAATGTGTGTGTTTCGAATGCGTGGTGCAAGATGCACGGCTGGACAAACAGCGACGCAGAGGGAACCGACGCCAGCACGACCGGAAAGAGAAGCCCACCCGGAGACTGCAGTGGAAGACGCAGTATGTGGAGCGGAGGCCGGCAAAATGTGTTGAGAATGCACGAGAGATGGTTCCAAACGAAGCAACACAGAGAGAGTCGGAACTGGAATCGGAACTAGACCCAAAGTTGGTTAACATAGAGGGGCCAACGTAGACAGAGAAGGAGACGCTGTCATTGACGAGACATTGACGGCCAGAAAAACTGACAACGCCCAAAAGACATGGAGGACTGACTATACAATATCAAAACAAAACGAGGCAACCGGACAAGCTAGACTGCACAAGCACAGACAGAGACGAATGGATGGGCGAAAAGGAAGCATACAGACTCAAGCGACACAACCGAAAATAGGTAGGAAAGAACCAGACAGATGACCGAGAAGACGGACCAGACGCACAGCCAAAAGACAACGGACAGACATCCGGATGGGCGGCCGGACAGGAGCCGGAGAGCCTGAATGGCCGGACAACAACGGCCACAACGGCAGTCTAACGTCATCCGTACGAAGACCGAATGAAGACTGATGGAAACCAATAGAGTCAGCGACATAGGATGACTGGATAGAGACTGGCAAGGACGGGCAGAGATGGACGAATGACGGCCGGCAATAGCGATATTGGAATGGTCCAAACAAATGAACAGAATGACAGGAACCGACAGGACAGCGACAGCTACGGCCGGAATATGATGACGACGCCGAATGGTGGCAAAATGTTCATTGAGAACGACGACGGCAAAAAAGCTACGGACAACGGTGAAAGACAAGCCGGTGTGGCCGGATAGGAGCGGAAGAGCGGTCGACTGTATCCTACCCAGGGGGGTGACACCGATAGATATGGAAGAGAGGCCGGAAAAAGTCGGCTGAAGTGCGACCGAAGAGCAGTCGGAGTGGCCGAATGGCGCTGAAACGAAGGTGCCGGACCGGACGACGCTGAACAACGACAAACATGGAGATGGCCAGACATCGGACGGACTAATGGCGGAAGCGTAATCGGTGCAACGTCTGGATAGGCGGCCGAAGACGGAGCCAAAGACAGAGATAAAGATGGCGACGACGCAAGACACCGACGACCGGATGACGGTTGAAACGGTGACAAAGATGGACGACCGACAGAGGCAACGGACAACGATGATGATTGCCGGACGAGGCCAAGCGATGGAAACGACGACGACAACGGAAACAGAGATGGCAACGATGATGGAGGCATCGACAGCCGACTAGCAGTAGGTCGACAACCGACGAAAGAGACGGTCGATGGGAGGAGAAAAAAAAAAAAGCAGCAAACGATGCCGGAAACAACGATGGCAGTAGAAGAAGAAAGAAGAAGAACAGAAATGAACAAGAAGAAGAAAAACGCAGACCAAAGCAACACGAAAGAAGGAAACAGAGAGGAGGAGCAAAGCAAGATTCGGGCACTAGAGATAGAGGCATGGACAAAGAGAGAATCAAGCGGGAGAATCAGAGGGAGAGAAGAAGCAAAAGGAGACACAGACAGACAGGAGGAAGAGAAGAGAGAAGAAGACAAATACAGAAGGGAAGGTAAAAATGACCTAAAAGCAAAAGAGAGGGAAAAAGATAAAATAGGGGTACGAGACAAATTTTGAAACCCTGAGGGTATCGAGTAAAATTTCAAAAACTAGAGCGTACATAATTAAAATTTTAAAAATCAAAGGGCACCTACGAAATTTCGAAAACTCATCAACCTAAAAGAAATGGATGTGATCGACACACAACTCACAAAATCAACAAAAGGAAGATACACATACACACAACGTTTTTGGACCCATGATATCAATGTTTGTGAACCGACAGAACGAGAATGTTCCTGTCGATGAAGTCGCTGACCGAAGGAGATATTCGAGTCAAGAGCTCCGATCGAGGGAGTCGATCGTTGAGAAGACCGATGGAAGTTCCGATCGAAGAAATATCATCATCAAGGCATGTGGGATCGGCGTGCAAGGCACTTTCCCACGGGCGTGCCATATTGTGTTACCCCGTACGAGATGTACGGAGAGTCAAGTGTGATGAGCGAGGGTCGAATGTTATCATGATGTTGTGTGTGTGTAGGGGGCATAAATGTAATTGTGAGTCGATACGTATGTGAACACATGCACACGTGTGTGCATGTGGATGGATATGAGGAGGTGTGAGTGAGTGTCCAGTATGAATGCTCTAGGGGGCTTACATCCCTTTGTATCTACCCCCTCTTGTACTATTTAACCCCTTATGGGGAATGAATGAAATATGAAATAATCATTCTCTCTCTCTCTCTCTCTCTCTCTCTCTCTCTCTCTTTGTCATCTCTCTTCCTCTCTCTCCCCTTAACGTTGAACCCCCTTGGGAGGGGGGTGGAGCCATTCTAGGCACCACCCCCCACCCCACAATGCTTCTCAATGCTTGTCTTGTTCTTCATGTTCTCTCTCACCATCATACCATTCATCATCTCCACTATTACACCATGTCTATCTTCGTCATCGATAATCATCATTACCATTAACCCTAACCATAAAACCTACAACACCTTTTGGACCGACTACGTCGACATGCCGAGCAAGAGATAGAACGACTGCAGGAAGAACTCCGACAACAGAAGGACCGGGACGATATGTTAAGAGCTCAGGCAACCCGACGCCTAAAGCAGAAGACGGAGGACTTCGACCGTCTCTACCGAGATCACAAGCAGGCCGAGTCGGACAACAAAAAATGGGCAACAGACTACGACCGGCAAATAGAGAAGCTGAAAGAGCAGCTCAAAGAGACCCGATTAGACCTGGCTAAAGCGATGGATGAGGTCAGTGCCAACAAAGAAGCATTGTCGGCGGAAATAGCCCAAGCAACGGAGAGAAGGAAGGAATTAGAGGCGCTAAGGCGGGAAAAGCTGGACCTGACCAAGCTCAGGAATGAAGAAAAGGAAAAATCGACTTTCACGATCAGCAAACTGCAGAGTACCTATGAAAAGCAGAAAGCGGATTACGAGGCCCAGGCTCAGATAATGGCCGACATTATAAAACGGGCAAGGAAGGAAAAACAGGAAGCTTATGCGCATGCTAAGGCAGGGGTTGACCGGATCAAGCTCATCATGTCAGGATGGAGTACCCGAGCTCAGGCAAGCATCAACGAAAGTACGGAAAAGCTATGGAAGGAGTGGTCACAACAGGCAGCCGAGCTGCAGACACTCCGAGCGGATGCCGAGAATCGGAGGAAGACCGGTGACAAGTTCTACAAGATGGATGAAGAAAGTATCGTCGCCATTCGGGAAGAATTGTCGGAGGATTTCTACACTTTAGCAGAAGAACACCTCAAAGAAATCCGAGGGTTGGTAGAGAGGTTGGATGACGGGCAGCTCGCAACTCAATTGGAGTTGGAGAGATACGAGCAGGACCGGTTACGACAGGAAGCTAAGGGAAGAACGACGCCAACCACTATTGGTGAGGGAACGCGACCGGCTGAAGATGAAGCAACTGACACCGAACAACCCCGACGAGGAATACCCGAAGACGAACTTGAAGAAGAGCAGGAGCGGACCGATGCCGGAGAAGAAGAAGAGCTGAGACCGGAAGACACCAGAGCAGAAGAAGGAGGCATATCGAGTTGACCAGTCGAGACCGGAGAAAGCGACACTGGTAACAGAACAGAGCCAGGAACGGAGGGAGAACAGGAAGAACCCGGACGAAGCGGTGAGGAAGCACCGGCACCACAGAATCAAGCAGAGCCGGAGCAGCAAATTTTTACGAAACAGCCCACCCAACTGGAGGTCGGAGACCAGGCAGGCAAGGAATAGGAACAGGAGGAAGAAGCACCACTTGACACCATCGAGCAGAGTGTGCTCGATATTTTGGAGGAAGACTGAGGCCGGGAATGGATTCGAAGTGCAAGGCACTTTCCCACGGGCGTGCCATGTGTTGGCCGGTCAGAAGAGCAAGGACAAGTGGGAAGGCGGAATCGGATCGGATAATAGGAAGTAAATAATAGTAGAATTATTATTCGGAGGGACGGATTCGGTACAGTTGTACCGATCCGGATCCGGACCGATTCGGATGTCGGTTGCCTAAGCGCACCGATTGTAACCTTGCCGGATGCCTATAAAAGGATCTGATGAATTGTAAAGGGTTGGGACGGAAGTAATACAATAGTAATTATTGCGTGTTTATCTGTATCTCGTATTGTTTACCGTCTGTGCTTAATTGTAATCATCTTATGCGTGTAACCTAGCATCCAATCCTTACCACCCCTTTGGAGAAGTATCGGATAGACACCTGTGTTGAGGCTAGTCCAGCCAGACAGACAACAATGTACGACTATAAACTAAAATATCATCCAAGAAAATAACGACAAATTTTCCAAGTTGTTCTCGGAAAATGTCATTCATTTCTTGTTGAAATGTAGCCAGAGCATTGGTCAAACCAAAAGGCATAACCAAAAACTCATAATGGCCATGGCGTGTATTAAATGTCGTTTTTGGAACATCGTCCTCACTTATACGAATTTGATGGTAGCCAATACAGAGATCAAGTTTCATAAAATACCGAGCTCCCTGGAGATGGTCAATTCGTCAGCCCGGGGCAATGGATACGAATTCTTGATCGTCGCTTTATTCAAGCGACGGTAATTAATACACATACGTCATGTGCCCTCTTTCTTTTTAACCAAGAGAACTGGTGCACCCCATGGAGATTTACTATAACGTATATAACCCATTCGTAAATAGTTCTTGAGTTGCTTAGATACCTCATCCTCTTCGAATCGACTTAAGTGATAAGGAAGTATACTTATTGGTGCAACGCCAGGTACAATATCTATACGATGGTCTATATTACGTTTAGGAGGTAACCCATATGGTAGTTCACTCGGAAAAACATCACAAATATCATTTAAGATTTCATCAAGTTGTTGTTCAAAATATGTTAATTGAACTGAGACATTATCGATATTGTAAACGTGAATGTCTGGACCAAATATACAATAAAATCGAGTAGAACAAGACAACTCGGATATTGATGGAGAGGAATCAATCGAGAGGGATTGTTTTTTTACACATTGAATAAAATGAGTACAATCGTTCAGTATAAAAGTTATTGAATGATGAACCCAATCAATAGATAAAGAAGAGTTTTTATTATAGAACCAGGGATAACCCAATATTACATCAGTGGTACAAAGATTCATTACATGGAAGTCTACTTCCTCTATATAAGTATCAATAGAAATTCCTAATGAATGAATCGCCCCGTTGATGTATTGTACTCTTCCATCAACCAAGTGCACCGTATAGGTGTGATCACTTATGGTGGGTTGGATTCCCCATATCTAAACCAAACGATCATTCACAAAGTTGTGTGAGCTTCCCGAATCAACAAAAATTGTACGGGAGATCCATTGATATACCCATTTGCACGTAGTAAATCATTGGGACCCAATACATAGTGAGGGAAAGAACATTGACAATTACTTAAATGATGTGTATAGACTTAAAGGACATTAGGAATCTGACCTTTATGGTCTACAACTTTCGCTTTGTTGTCGTGCTCTTTCCGTTGGAGCTTTCGACATTGCTCTTTTGTATGACCCTTCTTTTTGCAGAATACGCAAAAAGGATGTTGTCGCTTACAATCACGATCCATGAATTCGTTGGGTGTCTTGCGTTGTCGTGCCTTTCGGCTCCGGATCGTTGCGTGAGTTGGGTGGGAACCACAGAGGTTTTGGACTAGGAGAAAGAAGAATATGATATAAGGCTAGTAATGAATAGGTAGAAGATCGTTGCTTTTATTTCCTAAATATAGTGCTCATGCATGCTAGATGTGCACGAGTATTTTTTATTATTAGTTTATATTTTTCTTGTAAATAAAGTATTCACACACTCTAAAAATGCACGATTTACCTTTTAATAAAGGTAGGCATAAATAAAAGTCTTATACCTACTAAATCTATATTTACAACACTTATGATAAGTTAATACAATGGTAAAGTTTTGGTTTATTTACATGGAGGTATAGGGTTTGAATCCTACTCTATGCATGTAATAAATATTTTAATATTTTCTTTTATTTATATATATGTACTTAAATTGGATATATTATTTTTACATTTTTCACGTAGTGAGCGGACTACACTACGACATCGTATCCTAGTGAATTGCAATTGCTTAGTCTCGGGCGCTTCGTTGGGTTTGTTGTGGTCCTTCGAAGTGCGTTGATAGCGAAGACCTATTTCAACGGCCTCTTCGAAGGATTTTGGATCCTTATCGTGCATTATCCAATGATAGTCCGAATTGGGGATGTCATTGACAAAACAAGCTATTAACCAATTGTCCCCTTCTAGACCCGATTTTTGGATTTGGGTTCTAACATGGTGGACATAGTCTTCTAGCGAAGAAAATTTCCTGCTAGAGAGGTTCATTAAAGCTTGAGTTGCCTTGGTTCGAGAGGGAGGTTGCAGAAATTGGCCCTTAAAAACTGTGACAAAATCTGTCCAGGTATCGAGTAATTTCCCCAAAGTTCGGAGCTCACGCCACCAGGTGGCGGCCTTACCCCCTAGTTCTCGACCGACATATGCAATCTTCGTACTATTTAGCGTGGGATAGTGTCATGATATGGCAAGCCTCGAACCCATGACCCTATGCTACATGGGTCGAGCTCTTGACCATTATACCATGTATTGTAATACGTAGAATATTATTTTCATTTATGTTTTATTATAGAAAATTGATGTATATTCCAGATTTCTCTGGAACATTCTAGAAACTTCAGGAGTATTCCTGAGAACACTATAAAAGGAGGCACAAGGCATTATTTCGAACCAAATCGGTTCAACGCCAATCTTAAGCCTCTTAGCTATTACTGTACATTCTCTTCACATAATATATATCTTTTTTTATCATCACTCACTCACTCTCTCGATCTCTCTCTCCCTTCCTCTCACTCACTCTTTCCTTCTCTCGAGAGTTCTTCACCTCTCTTAGTACTAATACTTCTTTTAGTACTAATTCCTTCTCTGTCTTAGTACTGTTCCTAACAGTTTGAACCGATTTTCCCTCGTTCTTCCTTCCGTATCTTCCTTTCCTCTTCTTCCTTTCCTCTTCTTATTAATCCTCTTATCCTCCCTATTAAAATGGAAACTGTTAGGGCTCAGGAATACCAATCTTTTTTCTCGGAGCTCTAGTGCTTAAAAGAGAAATTTATAACACTAGAACAAGAAAATCATCGTTTGTTGGGGGATCTTCAACAAATAGCGCTGGAAAAACAACAACAACATGGGGAGTCGACGTTACGTGTACAACAACTCGAAGCGACTATCATATCATTACAACAACAAGGATCAAGCACTCAAGGGATTCATAAAGAACCCAAGATCGGTCTTCCTGCAAAATTTGATGGGACCCGATCACAGTTTAGAGGGTTTTTGAATAAGGTACGTTTAGTGATACAAATGCATCCTTCTCGATATCCCACCGATGCATCACGAGTGGGACTAGTAGGCACTCTCCTTAGTGGCTCAACGTTATCATGGTTTGCTCCATTGTTGGAAAAGGAATCTCCATTACTAAAACGTTTTGAAGAATTTATAAGTGAGTTTAAGGCCTGTTTTGGAGATACTGACAGCATAAGGATTGCAATCAACAAAATCCGGCGATTACGTCAAGGTGACCGTCCAGCCTCCGCATACGCTGCAGATTTCCGCCTACTCGCTACCGATATCCCTTGGGATGATCACGCATTGATGGAGCAATTTCGTTATGGTTTATGCAACGATGTCAAGGATTTACTCTTGACCTTCCCCAAAGAGCCAAAGTCATTAACTGAAGCAATCAGTCACGCGGTGAGATGCGACAACCGCCTCTTCGAACGACGTTCAGAACGACAATTCCAAATTCTAAGGGCAAGATCAGAGCCTACCTACGCCTCAGTGGTAGCGAAACCTTTTCCAAGGTATGCACTTCCCCTTATCTCAAGTCTTTTAGAACGGATCAATGGTGCCAGGTTCTTTACGAAGATCGACTTACGAGGAGCCTATAACCTCGTACGGATCCGACCAGGAGATGAATGGAAGACCGCGTTTCACACAAGATATGGGCACTTTGAGTATACAGTCATGCCGTTCGGCCTCACTAATGTGCCAACAGTCTTCCAGCACATGGCAAATGATATATTCTGAGATCTCTTGGATGTTTGTTTGATCATCTATTTGGATGATCTACTGGTTTATTCAAAGACCCAAGAAGAGCATGATTCTTATGTACTGTTAGTACTAAAACGACTTTGAGAACATGGTCTTTATGCAAAGTTGGAAAAATGTAGTTTTGGGTGCAACTAGGTGGAATTTCTGGGCTATGTCATTTCCTCAGAAGGCATCTCCATGGACCCAGCTAAGGTCAAAACTATAGTAGAGTGGTAGACTCCGCGTTCGGTGCGAGATGTGTAATGCTTTTTAGGCTTTGCCACTTTTTACTGGAAGTTCATACAAGATTACTCAAAGCTCGTTCTGCCTCTCACACAGCTTACCAGGAAGGGACAATCGTTCGTTTGTTCTAAAGAAGTGGACATGGCTTTCGAGAGTCTTAAAAAGGCATTTACATCGGCTCCAATTCTAGCACATGTTGATCTAGAAAACCATTCATTATCGAAGTAGACGCATCGGATTTCGCATTGGGGAGCATTCTGTCACAACGCAAGTTACATCCTGTGGTTTTTCACTCACTCAAGCTTGATGCCGCAGAAATCAACTACGAAATTCATGATAAGGAGTTATTGGCAATAGTGGACTCTTTTACGCAATGGAGGCATTTTCTAGAGGGATCCTCTCATCAAGTCACTGTATTTAGTGACCACAAAAACCTTGCCTACTTTCAGGACGCTCGTGTGTTAAATCGACGTCAAGCTCGGTGGGCCCACTTCCTCATGTGTTTCGACTTCAAAATTACATATCGTCTGGGAAGCACCAAGGGAAGGCAGATGCATTATCACGACATTCGTACCTAGCACCGCGTCCCAGCGAGCCAACTTTTGATAACCAAAAGCAAGTAATCTTGGGACCGACACGACTGCAAGCAACACAGGTCTTTGGCATGCCAATCGATTCCCACGTTATCGATACTATACGTGAGAACTTGAATACCGATGCTTTCGCCCAAGCCATTCTAGCACAAATTGATCCCTCTCGAGCATCTTGTTCATAGTCGCAACCACCAGGTACGGACTATCGGCAATTCAAATACCATGATGGATTACTATTCTTTAATAAACTCTTGTATGTTCCTAATGGTTCTTGCTGCCTTCGAGTAGTCCAAAACTGTCATGACACATATACAGCTGGGCATTTTGGTAGTACTAAAACATTAGATTTAGTACAACGATCATTTTGGTGGCCCCGTATGTGACAATTTGTCGAAGATTTTGTTCGGACTTGTGATACATGCTGCAGAGCGAAAATGCCAAGGCATCATTCATATGGTTTATTAGAACCATTATCAATTCCAAGCAAGCCGTGGCAATCCATTGCTCTAGACTTCATCACAGATCTTCCAGTCTCTAAGGGGTTCAATGCGATTCTAACAGTCGTAGATCGATATATGAAGATGGATCATTTCTTACCATGTACTAAGGAAATATCCAGTGAAGAAACCGTTGAAATTGTCATGTGTGAAGTATGTCGGCATCATGGCCTTCCTGATAGTATCATCAGCGACCGTGGACCCCAGTTCATATCGAAATTCTGGAAGCACCTTTTAAAAATGCTCAAGGTCACGTGTAACCTCCTTTGGCTACCACCCACAAACGGATGGCCAAGCAAAACGAACAAATCAAACACTGGAGCAGTATCTTCAGTGCTTTCTAAGCTATCATCAGGATGACTGGGTAGATATTCTCCACTTCGCCGAATTTGCCTACAATAACTCTGTCCACGGATTGACTAAAGTTATGCCATTTTATGCTTATACGGGTTCTCACCCCCGGTGGTGTGTATTTGAAACTCTAGAGTTGTCCACAAATCCTTGTGTAGAGGATCGTTTAGAACAGTTACGCAAGATACAAACCGATTTATCTACTCATCTCCAACAAGCTCAACAAACACACAAGGTTTACGCGGATCGTCATCGACTTCCATCCAGTTTTAGCATTGGAGATCGGGTATGGCTACTACGACGACACATCAAGACTACTTGCCCATGTGAGAAGTTAGATTATCGGCGATTAGGTCCTTTCCGTATTATAGGAAAGATTAATGATGTCGCTTTTCGTCTCGATCTACCTTCGCAACTTCGGATACATCCGGTGTTTCATAGTTCTCTCCTCGAACCCTATCAAGAGAACACCATCCCAGGACGTATTACATAGCCTCCACCCCCAATCGAGCTTGAAGATGGACTTGAGTACGAGGTTGTCGTCGTCCTTGATTCCAAGATTGTTTGCAACAAGCTCTACTATCTAGTTGATTGGCTAGGATATAGTCCCAGCGAGCGTACTTGGGAACCGATAGAGAATGTGACTAATGCTCGTGCTCTTCTTGAAGACTTGCATCGTCAATATCCAGACAAACCGGGTCCTCAATCCAAAACGACTCGTGACACTCATCGTTTTAAAGGGGGGATAGTGTCATGATATGGCAAAACTTGAACCCATGACCTTATGCTACATAGGTCGAGCTCTTGACCATTACACCATACATTGTAATACGTAAAATATTATTTTCATTTATGTTTTATTATAGAAAATTGATGTATATTCTAGATTTCTCTGGAACATTCTAGAAACTTCAGGAGTATTACTGAGAACACTATAAAAGGAGGCACAAGGCATTATTTCGAACCAAATCGGTTCAACGCCAGTCTTAAGCCTCCTAGCTATTACTGTACATTCTCTTCACATAATATATATTTTTTCTTATCATCACTCACTCACTCACTCTCTCTCTCTCTCTCTCCCTCCCTCTCACTCACTCTTTCCTTCTCTCGAGAGTTCTTCACCTCTCTTAGTACTAATACTTCTTTTAGTACTAATTCCTTCTCTGTCTTAGTACTGTTCTTGACAGATAGAGCTCAAAATGAGACTCCCATTGGCCCAACCACGTGCAGATTGCTTCTTCGTTTCTTTCCTTTTTTTTTCTCCCGTAAATGGCTTAACGACAAATGGTGGTTCACCTTGTTGCTCATCAAGTCTATTAGTCTCACGTTGTAAACTAATGACATGTGCCTCGAGAGCACTTTGAGATTGCCGAAGTTCGGTCATCTGTTGAGCGGTGAAACTAAGGTATTGGCTTATTTGTGAAAAATACATCTCAATGGACATTTGTCCAGGAGGATTTCCTTGAGTTCCTTTCGCATGAGCGGATGACGTCGGGTCATTATTTTGAGCCATTGAATGATTATTTCTCGCAAAGAATTAGGATAAGGTTAGACAAATAGTCATAACATCATGTTGTGATGTAAACATATCATGGGAAAACATTAATCGATATCATGATCTCACGTCAATACCCCTCTAGACATATGAGATGAGGTTGAAGATCAGGTTACTATGGTAACACAAAGGTGTTTTAAAAACGATGGGGGTGACAAATTAATGTCTTTCCCTGATCTCTATATTGATTTTTTCATGGCAACTCCCCGAGGCTCAACCATGTATGTTCACGTAATGAATAGTTTATACAAGAAAAAAATGTTAACAATAAACTATGTTTTAGCTCTTTAAGCCGAAGTGCACTTAGACCTCACAAGTCTAAACATGCGTTATAGTCATATGTATCAACGATGTTGTATAGTCTTGGTCATATTTGAACTCGAGAACTCGAGAACAAATGCATTAAACACTTGAGCCAACCAAGTAGGTTGCTCTTCTTGAATATTTAATATTTAATGCGTATAAGAGATATGCGAGGCATTTGCCCATATATGTTTTTTTAAAAGAAACATATATGTCAAGAGTCCTTATTTCCCCCTCGTTTACCACAAACTTTGTTGGTACACTACCTAACCTCAAGTCTCATAATTAGGATGGCAAACGCCAAAGTGCAACCTAATGGTCAAGCCAAATGAGCCCTCTTTTCGTAGTAGGTCCATGTGGCCCATCACATGGTTACGTCTTTACGAATGCCTTTCGTAAGAATGATCTCATGGTGGCATCGTATCCATGTAATGAGGGAGGGATGTTGGCTATGTGTGTCATAAGCGCGACCTCACATCAAGTGGGTCAAGCCCTACGTTCTCAACACCATTGTGGCTAAGATTGTTTCATTACGTAACGAAATCAATGTCACCAATGGGGATGTCAACAATAAAAATTTGTTGAAAAAGGGATGGTGACAACGCCCAAAAATGTGAGGACGGCCACCAAAATCCTTTCCCCGAAAAGGAAAACATTCGATATTGAAATAACGTAATATCAAATATACACATATGTTTATTTATCACATATATATGATCAAATACGTATACACGTGACCACATAGGCGTATATTAAAAATATCGTAACATCAAATAGCCAACATATGATGAAATCGAGACACGTAATCGAGGCATATAGCTTCTACGCACACGAAACATCCAAAAATAAGGGTTAATCGTAATACACAATTGAGGTATTGACCTCTTACACATACGACACCAAACTCATATCATTTACATAGAAATCGAGGTATTGACCTCATACGCAAACGTAACATATGTTTGTGAACGTAATACGTAATTGAGGTATTAACCTCGTACGCATACGACACTAATCACATATTAAATATATATCAAATGAGGTATTGACCTCGTGCACATATGTAAACGTTTTATATAACCAATTAATTACCACTACAACATCATTGAATTAATGATTTTTTTTTTACGTATGACCATATACATCATTAGAAGGGAGAAGAAAAAATAGAAAAAAAAACAAGAAAGATTACCGAAGTTCCTTTGTTGATCGTTGTCTGGATCAAGGCCGACCGCACATCGATCGATCACCATCAATCATGAAGACAAAAGACAACAAAAGAAACATTAGAACATGAGCTCTGATACCAACTATTAGAGATATGATCTAACATAAGCATATGATAAGGATAAAAGATTGATAGATAGATAGAAAGGAGAGAGAGAGAAAGAAGGGTGTCGATCCACCTGACCACCCCCCGAGCGAAGGGATCGAAACGAACTCGAGCCTCGATTGGTGTCCCATACCATCGTCGTGGGGTCAAGTCGTACCTAGTGCTGGCATGCTCACTACAAGAGTTGAACCACCACGAAACAGAGTCTCGACGTAGTCAAAAGATGATGAAATGAAGGTAGTTATGCCTCTTATTTATAGTAGTACCCAAGGCCCCAGGCAAGTTCACACTTGGCCTAATGGGTTGTCTCAATCCTGAGGATTAAAAGTAATCCTCCCCTTCTTTACACTCTTGTTTAACCCTCACACTTATCAACGTGTATAGAATACCACGGGATATTATATGGTCATGCCCTTAACACTTAGTGTTCAAAACTCATGCTCAAAAAGATACAGACTCAAATCTTAGACCAATGAATGTAATGGTCAATTTTCACTTAACAATATTACCAATGAATCCACATCCACATATGTCTCTTCACAAAATATACAACTTTGTGCGACAACTCCTTTATATATCATATGACTAATTACATAGTTATTTCTACAAAAGGCCTATTAAGTTACACATATGCATAGAGTGGACCCATCCAAGTTGTTTATTTATATTTGCTTTCTTCTTTTAGATCATAGCTCTACACTTTACAAATTACCACAGGTTAATTTGACCAAATTCAGCTCTAAGTCTCTAGTATGTGAGTAGTATTCCTTTGAAGAACATGATCATTTATATCTCAAAAATATATTACAATGAATCCTATCCATTCTTCAATGCCTCGATGTAATCATGTTGGTTCATTTCACTACCCATAACGATATCTCGTTGCATAATATTTTTCTTGTTATATAATCTTTTCGCCGCGTAGGCCATGTCATCGAGTTAAAGATTGTTAAAATATCTCGCTTTACTACAAACGGTTTATATCTGCATTATTGTAGGTCACATTAAAATTACAACTACCCTATAATAGGCAATGCCAACAAACAAAATTCCTAGTTGCCTCTCATTGCTAAAATGTTTCACCCAAAAATTATTGGCAATAAAGAGGCATAATAAATTATTGGAACACTCCTTATTTTGTTGCATGATGCAGAATATAGATATAGCTTGATAAATTACGTGAATAGTTGCATTTTTTGGTATAGTCTCTATAAGATTTTATGAAAGCAACAAACGAACAATTTATCAATTCAATATAATTAATGCTCTTTATGTTTGTGGCCCATAATGGTGTAAATTTCATGTAAATCCAAGTGATTGTCCAAATGTCTAATAAAATTTGGGCGTTCAAAATAATGAGATCTTTGAAACTACAAAGACAGTGTATATGTGAATTCTTTTCATGAAACATGTTCCATGAGTAAACAAGAAACACGAAAGATCAACATTGGCAAGCCTTTTTAGCATATAAATTTGTAAAGAGGGAAGATACTTGTGACAAAAACTTATGTGAAATATTCATTTTGCAAAATAGTTTTCCTTGTATATTATTTGGGTTCTCATAGTTCAATCAAACAAGAATAAGAGTCACCTCATATAACTAGATTCTTTTTTGGCAATAAAACACGCCTAAAACAAATTTGAAAAGAGATTAATGTCAAATGAAATTGGGCACCCAATTTGTTTGCCCTTCACTGGTTACAATATTAGTCACGCACTTCATGAATAATCGTTGTCTCTAGTTGTAACAGGCGATGCCCATTATGGAAAATATATAACTTAGTTAGTTAATGTAAAATAGAGAGAGTCAACACAAGGCATAACACACAATTTATAATATTACCTCTCCTCTAGATCAATTATACATAACGTTTCTACATGTGAGGAGTGGGAGAGAGATCATGCCTCCATCAACTTTCATCTACCATCATTTGTCAACTTTTACGTGGCTCTTGAATGAGCCTTACACAATTATATATTATTCTAAGGTCGGGCCTTCATGTATCCATCAATGGCTATTTGTACTAATACCAAAAATCCCCTTTTCCTTACATTTATATCATCTACTTATAAATATAATTAGCCTACCAATTGGCTAACATCCCAAAAAAGAGGATTATGGACATATTTCTTGCGCTTGGGGCACAAGAAGTTGTCGTTGTACAAATGGTGGTAGTGCTTGTATGTGCCCTCTTGGTTGCATGAGTAAGTGTCCTCACACAAGTAGTATTCATCATTTTACGTAGCTTATATTGTACATTTCTTTACCAATGAATGTTGCATTCGACAGTGCACATTGTGGTTGTGAGAGAAATTCGTGCAAGGATTGGGCTTGGTCAAAGATGTGTGGAAAACATGGTCGAATATGATCAAAGGTAAAGCATTGTATCAAATCGTGATACTTAGACTCTCGAATTTGTTAAGGCAAAGTGTGCATAGTTGGCCACTCTCATCACTTATGCCCTAACACCCCATCTCACATTGCAATGTATGTGCGCTAAGTCGCATGGAAGTAATAGTTCGAATGGTAGACAACGGGATGGGCTCTAACATGTATCAATGTGTATGGTTTCCCCATTCCGCGAAGACTATGGTTTTATAGTCAGGTGCAACATGTGTAGTATAATGTGTGAAGTGCGAGCCTCCACATTTGTTCCATGTCATGATACATTGCCGGTGCAAAAAGGCCTCATTTATAGAGGAATTAGTGATGCATCATGAAGCAAGTGTGTTGCATCCCATCTACCAAACCAAATTTCCATATCTTGCAACAAACAAGACCACAAAAATTTGCTTTTATGCGTCTTTTGGATCCTTTTGCTTGCTTCCATGCAATTCTAGGAAGTCAATGTGAGGAACTTTTTTGAACCGTTAGCATGTATTCACCAACTCTTTATATGGCTATGATCTCAATGAGAAGTGATCCCATCTCAAGGAGGAAGGTGTATGATGTTTGGTAACAAAATGTTTTTGGACATTTTCAAACTCTTTCCAAGTAGATTTAGGGACACTACTACCCCAAAGAGAAGCACCAATGTCCCCAAAGTGTCGAAAAGCCATTTCATGAGAACCCAACACTTTATATCTCCATGATTGCATGTGTTCTACCACCCTATACTTCCACCCCATAGAGAAGCACCGATGTCCCCAAAGTGTCGAAAACGCATTTCTTAAGGATCCAACACTTCATATCTCCATGATTGCATATGTTCTCAAATGCATAATATGCTCTCTTTCCCGTCTCTAAGCGATGTGTAACACATTCATTCCACACATTTAAGTGGCTCATTATTGTACATTAGGCATGAGTTATTTATTTTTGACTCTTCACAAGCATAATCTTTGTTTTCAAACCATTGACACTTAATTTAATATACATGCAAAATGCCTTCACATGCTTTTATGCATTCATCCCCTAGAATATTTGCAAAAAGCACTATATCATTAACATATAACAAAAGCATAATGACTATATTCTCAATAGCAACTTCTTCAATGCCTTCTTCCTTTGCAAACTTAACAACCATTTCATCCAATTCATCAATGCATAGACCAAATAGAGTTGGTGACAATGGGCATCCTTGCTTAATAACAATAGTACATAAGGAGCTTCAATAGAATAAATCATTAATAAGGTGACTTCATCATTTTACCATGTTTGTAATTGTTTTGGAGGCTTCCCAAAATTGGAAGAACATGAAAGTAGTATGTACCCAAAACCCTCCACCATGTGATACTAATTCATGAGGTTGCATCATATTCATTTGAATAATTTAACTCCCGTGATAAATTATTGTATTTCACAAAATAAATAATCTCAAGTGAAATTATTGTAATAGATATCATTTGAGTGTGTTTCGTAAGCAATCTTTCATCTGCAATGCAGTTTTCCTTAGTTTTTGACTCATCTTGAAGCCCCCCAATCATAACCTTTTAAAGTACTAAAATGTAAATTCTTGTAATATATGTTTGACAGCCATTTCTATGCCCAATATATCTACATACATAGAGGACTTCCACACTCATTAGCATTTTCTCGATCTATTTTAATATCCAGAGAAAATGACAAGAAGCATATTGCAAGTATTTCATTCACTTGGCTAAGCCACACCTTCATTTTATAGATCCACAAATGACAACTCTCCCTCAAGCTTCATTCAATAGCATTATAAATCTATATATAATATGAATCACAGCATCCTGACACATGCCAACAAATACCAACTAGAGGAACAATATGAGAACAATCTCAGTATGTAGGCATCCACATATCACAGCAGCCTCCGAATCTAGAACATTCACATAAAAAGCTATAAGATGTTTCAATGAGAGTTGGTAATCTAAAAGCATGCTATGATGAATTTGGACATTGGTTTACTGTGGGCTAAAATCCGAAATACGCTACTATTCAGGCCAAAGCTGCTGATTTTCACTCATCACAGGTATAAAATGTATGAAGACCATTCTATCCTTTCTGGTTGGTCATCCCATTTTCAGCTAGAAATTCAACAAACTCATCAATCAAGTAGGGCCAGGCACCCTCAGAATCATAGTTTGATAGAGAAGGATCAATCACCTGTCAAGAAAAATATAAATGTATGTTTTAAGCATATTGAAATAATCACTGGCTCAAATCAGAGATGACTTACCCTTGAAAACTCAAATAACTGTGCCCACGTATCCTTTGAAATGGCTTTGTTATGCTTGACCTGATGATTTGACATTACATAGATCACACACTTAACTAGTATATTTAGGTATACAAAGTAAGAACACAAATTGTAGATTCACAGCAATAACTACACACTGGAACAGAACAAAATGCATTCGGTTACATAATAAATGGTACAAATATTTGAGGTCTCTTCATAAACATATGAATATTCAAAGTTTAGCATGTACATACCATAACTTACATTATGCACATATTTTTTAAGTAAATCATCAACTGCAGAGACTGAATTTCCCCACCATACATTCAGAAGTTTCATAATTTCATTAAGTTTCTGATGGTATATTCATCAACCTCTAATATAAATAACAGAAATTATTTCGATCTTTTATATTATCATTGGATATTAGTTGTAAGACTTATGTTACACATCTGTTATCAGAGTTATTATATATTTAAAATACTCAAATGTTATGTTTTCCCCATGAATTACATCTAGTTCTACTCAGATAATTAAAGCTACATTCAAGACTGACTCAAATTTCAGAATCCCCAAGCATTTACTATTCTATCGTAACAGATTCTTCATAAATCACATTCTTTGCTTGCAACATAGTAGAATTCGTAAATTAAAATTTCAAAAGAACACACTAGACCATCAAAAAGAATATTCCATATCCCAAAATGAAAGGGGATTTTATTGCAGTGGATACTGATATTTCATAAACCCCATCACGTTTGTTCATACACCATGCAGTGATTTAATTGGAACTTGTGGTAATGTCACATCCTTATGTGTATATATAGCCCTTTACAATGAGGTGATGAACCTAGGTAGAAGACTAGCTGCAGAGCTTATAAGAGCAAACCTGCAGAAATTGACACCATTGATCCACCAGAGGCCATTGGCGCTCTGCGAACAATAACTGCCACATCCCAATAGCTGTTTCAAGTGCAAGAGACTTCTGACCCTATAGGCCAAAATTTCAAAGCATGATTCATCAGTAAAGCAGCTCCACAATATAGAAATACCACCACTATGCTAAGTCATTCTGATTATTAAGTAGTCAAAAAAAAAAGTGGTTCTCACTTTTTCCTTGGCCCAGCTAAAAGCAAAATTGTAAATTTCCCGGAATTTCTCTGCCATAAACAGCAGCCATATAATTATTATACAATAGATTCTTTCTTAGATAACAGCAATAATGTTTTGGCTTCAATAAAGTCACAGTAACAGAGAATCCGTGGACAAGGGCATATGCAGAAGCTCTAAAAAAAAAAAACATTTCTTTTGAGAAGATATGCCTTTACAAATGGATAAAGAGTTATCTCAAAACAACAATCTCTTATTTTCATAGTAAACCAGCAGAGCTGGTCTACATTCACACTGTAGTAAGTACATACACAAGTAGCTACAGAATGCTGCAACATAAATCAGGATACGTACTTGATCAGAAGGAAGAAATCTAGGTACAAAGTGCTGCAACAGAAACGTAATCATGATAATAATCAATACGCACATTGCTACCAGGAAACTTGCTAAAAATGCTAGGTCTAAATTAATGGCTGTATGTAATGCTCCATAGAGATTCTTCACAGAAATGTATATGCAAGTAATTGTTCAACCCCATTAATACCTCCAGAGATATTGCCAGAAAGAAGCTTTGTGTTTCGAAAGTTGCACATAAATATGGTGCATTCTTACTACTTAAAACATGCATCAGATGGCTGAAGGATATTGAAAATACACATCCCATATCATTTGAACCAAAAATCCAAAGCTTAAGGTTAAGTGAATGTCCATTTTTATTATTAAAACTTACGTTCATTCTTTATCTCTGCACGTAAGGCTGGAAGAATGTACTTCAGCTTTTCAATAGAATCAACCCTGCATTGCAAAATTCAGCTCATGCGATACGTGAACCTTTCATCTACACATGAATTGAACATGATTACTTTGCCATGAGATAGACTCACCCCAAGGATTGAAGTCCACCAACGAATTCTTGCCGGGAGAATTCACACATTGTTGCAGCTTTCATGTGCCAAGATAACACAAGCTGAAAAACAGTAAAAAATGGGGTGAATGAGAAACTCTCTAGTAGACAATCTTATGACAGTCAGCCCCTATAAAGCCTTAAAAATCCTCGTACACATGGAAACAGAAAAACCATGCAGAAAGAAAAGCTAGAAGTAAGATTATGCTACCCTAGTAAATCACACAAAAATAACTATTGCAATCAGCTCTATGCAACACCATACTTGCAATTTGAAAATGATTTGTTCTTACCATCACAATATCCCCCGGCTCTACCTACATCCATGACAAAGACCAAAATATTGATCAGCTATCAAGTTCTTGATGATTTCTCCTATAATAAAATTAAACCTCATAGAACACTACATAGCAAATGATAAGATTTGAAATGTAACAAGTCTGGATAAGATTCTTAAAGCACATCCATGAAAACCAACTAATGAACACAAACATACATTAACTGCAAGCCACTTGATCGGTGATAATATCATTGGTCCATTTCGACTCACATATTTTCCTTTGTTTTCAAAGTTTGATTATTTAATGGATTGATTTTCAGTTCCATGGTTCAGGATTGACAAGGCTCAGATGGTCCCCTAGTAGAACTGCTGTCCTAGAATCTATCGAAAATTTGTTTTCAGTCCTATTCCAGTGTTCAGGATTGATGAGCCTTAGACGATGCCCTACATTGCATTACAAGAACTGGTATTATAGGGCCAATTTATAGGCATGGTTTGATACATCATTTTCCGCATGCTCCATCATTCTGACACATGATTGAGGACGTGTTGTATAGCATTCATTTTCTCGGATTTTCTTGGCTTGGTTGTGGTATATATGAAAATGGCATGTGATTGCCTTCCAGTTAAGGTAGCTTCCCAGTATGAAGTAAATCAAGTTTTCTTTGAGAGAAAATTTATGTGTGAAGAGAATGTCGCCGATCTGATGGTCATCATATAATCATAGTATCAAATATTGAGCTTGCATCTAGCATGCATGCTCATTTGACAGGTATGAGAAAAGGTTAGAGGTAAGCAATGTGAATTACACTAGAATGAGGTAGTATAGAGTGAGAATTTTGCCATGGGAATCTATAGATATCTATACAATTACATGAAATGATTGAGGATATCACGTGAGCCTGCCAATCACTGTTGGGGAAATTCAGAAATTCAGAGCAGTTGCAGTCATACTTGTGCAATGCTGCAATAATGTGGACAATTGGCAAAAAGCTGGCATGAATAAATCATAGAATAAGAAATTTCCACACTTATCAATAAATAGCACCTGTAAATCATCACAAAATGTAGATATGCCCTCAGCCAAAATTACATCAGAGAAAGAATCTGCAAAAAAACGGGTATGATAATCATAAACTCATAGTTCCAAGTATAAAAAAGAGTTGAACACCATTTCAACCAAATTATGCGATTCAGAAACCTTTATAACGTAGATAAAGTTCATCAAGTTGGCGAAAGTCAATTGCTGGCCTTGATGGTGGCTGATTGTAAAAATAATCAAAGGCTCCTTCCAAGTTCCAATCACTAGCTTTTAAAGCTGCTACAGCAGACTTTTCTCTGTGAAAATATTAATTTTAGTTTTTTCACATTAGAGATTTAAATCATATGGAACGGACTGTGTGCAATACCCTGCTCCGGATATAGATATAAATTGTTGGACTTTGTCCCGCTGTCCTCTTGCCAACTTGTGCTGTTACAAGCATCCACATGTGTGTAGTTAGATAAGAACTATACTAATTAATCATTCTTCTCAACAAAAAGAATATACTGAGATGGAAATGTAATTTCAAAAATCATTCAATGAACCTGGCATTTGCATCTAAAAAACAAGGAAAGGTGAAAATAGTAAAGTAAATAGATCCCATATAACAGGGATTTGATTTCAGAATGCATAAAAAAGATTCAGTAATAATTATGGGAGAACCTCTCACATAAAAAAAGTACAGCCTCATGTTACAGAATGTTTCATTAACTTAAATTCATGAATCATTTCTTTGTAGAAAGCATATGAAGAGTTTGATTCCTTTTGTAAAGAAAAAACGTGCCATACAGAACATTCCTTTACATTAAAAGTTCCGCATTTCGATTTGCAGAAGCTTATGAAATCAATGTACTCATAAAAAGGTTACAAAAGGAGCTCTTCCTTCAAGAAAATTCAATTTCTTTCCTTACAGATACAGGAATTTCTCTATTCTCTGTTCCTCCTAGTGTTAACTATTCTCGATAGAACGTCTCTTTACCTTGAATTCTCACATTTTTATTTGCATAATGCAAACCAAACGTAAGTACTAATGTGTCCAATATGGGAAGCATGCCTTCTGTGAAGAAAATACAAAACACTTGCCTCATAAACCATTTCCTTACCTTATATTCTCGTGTTTGGATTTGCAGAAAGCATATAAAATCAAGAGTAAGTACTAATGCTGCCAATATTGGAAGGATGCCTTCCATGACGAAAAAACAGTAACTTGCCTTATAGTCCATTTGCTAACCTTATATTCTCTCCTTTGAATTTGCAGAAAGCATAAAAAATCGAAGTACGAATGCCAAGATTACAGAAAGGGCACCATTTCTAAGAAAAATTATGTCTACAGAAAGTTATTTGAACACAAATTCTCACATTCGGGTTTTCAGAAAACCCAGACCAGTAATGCAAAGCGACGTCTTTCTAACATTTGCACAAAAGCAAAATATACATGGGCCTTACAAGAATGTTTCTTTTTTATACTTCCAGAAGCTGGAGCAATTCAGGTTTAGTAAGCCGAGAGCTTAAGGTAAATCAAAGAAACTTACCATTGCTAGCAAAAAGAAGAGAGTTCCAAGTCGAGGGAGAAAGAGAATGGTCGAGGTATTGGAGGAGAGGAGTTCAAGATCTGCGGAGAGATGAAGAGCTTGTGGCGACGGGGAGAAGTCTGTCTATGGTTTAAGCCACATCCGAAGCGATGGAGATGGCGATAGAGGTGGAAGTATGAGCGATGGCGATGGCGATGGCGACCTCGACTCCTCTCGACTGTACGCTGTCTGCTGCAGAAGAAGAGAGGAGAGGAGAAGAAGAAGAAGAAGAAGGAGAAGATGAGAGAAGGAAGTATTAATATTTATTTAATTAATTAATTTCCATTCGTTTTTATTCGAAAACGAGAAATAAAAAATTAAAATTAAAAATTAAAATTAAAAAAAATTAAAAGAGAGAGAGAGAGAGAGAGAGAGAGAGAGAGAATGAGAGAATATGGGAAATTACCACAATACCCCTGCCATCCAAAATATCAAGAATTTACCAAAATGCCCCTCCCCCATATATCTACCCCCCACACAAAGAAGACATTGTAGTAGCGCCTCTTGTTCGTCCATTGAAGCGAAAGAAGAAGACATTTTGTAGTGCCTCTTATTTGTCCAGGGATCCGAAAGAAGAAGAAGGCATTATAGTGCCTCTCGTTTGTTCGTTGAAGCAAAAGACGATGGTGGAAAAAGAAGGATTTAGCAAAAACACCATATTAGACATCGACAACAAAAGAGTGTTTATGGGTGTTTGTGTGCTTGTGTCCAAATGGGTGGAGATCAGATATCATGAATAGGGATGGGGTTCACAACGACTGGGAGACTTCGACTCGTCACACCGTGACCGGTTCTTTTAGCCCATTCCTACATGCAACATGTGAGATGACTCAAATGTTGTGTCCTAACCTAGGTGAGGGTAGGTCACTAATATTTAGATAAGTGAAGGGTATGTTCACTAATTTTAGAAAAGGGACTAATCTGATTAGATAGAAGTAAGGATAGGTGCATGCACTATCATGAACTTGACAACCAATGAATGGATCGTCTTTTAGAAAGGCAAACCTATTCAAGTGTCCTAAGAAAAGGTATAAATATGAGGCTTAGCTGCCTTCATAAGCACATTACGTCAGAAGGATGTTGTCTTAAGACACCAGTGGTGTGGGCTATAATTTCATCACGATTCATGATTGTGTTATCTCTTCCATTGTATTTACCACCCGAACCAGTCAAGGTGTAGATGGGCTAGGCTTTCGTCATGACTTGTGTTTATCCTAATATCCAATAGTATGGGACGTTGGTGGTAGGTTGATTATGTCTTAATCATAGCTCTAGGGTGGTCGAGTGGAACGAGTTCTTCTATCCACTCTATTTACCTTATTTTACTTCATTTGTCTATTGATTAGTATTAGACTCTTAACATGTCCTCCTCTCCCATCCATCTCCATAGACTACAAAAATGCAAATCAACCCTATAAAATAACGTAAATGTCATGGATAATATAGACCCCCCCTAGACACACACAAGGCTACAAGGTGGTTTACGAAGATGGTCACATCATCATCAATTAGAATGTTAACAACTACACATTTATGGCCTATGACACAATATAACCTCTAATAAAATAGTATCTATCACAAGTTGTTAAGAATTAGGTAATTAACTATGGGTTAATTAGTACCTAATTATGTGATTAAGCTAAGCGGAAGATTAAGTGATATGTGTGTGTATGTGTGTGAGAGGAAGGGAGAGAGAAGTACATTTATGAACAACACAAGATGGGGGATGATTAACTCTAAACTAAATTAGCATCATCATCATCAAATGCAAGATGGGGGATTAACTAAATTAGCATCACCACAATGAGGTATATATACATCTAATGTGCAACGATGCACATGTGTGAGTAGAATATAGGTACAAGGATGTAAGTCCTATATTCAATATACTTGGTAGTGGAGGATCTTGAATGTATCCCCACTTACGTACAAGTACAAAATCCTATTTAAGGGTGTAAAGAATCGATGGTGATTCTTGTGCAACGGAATAGATATGTGTGTTATGTGTATGTGTGAGAGGAATTAGAGGAGAGATGAGAGAACACAAGATAGATAGAAAAAGGAATACTCAAGAAGAAGGTGTATATTCACAAGTAGAATGGAGATACAAAAATGTAGCATTACAAGGAGTCACAACCGACTTAGTATGAAGTATGAGGAGGGTGTTTTATATAGAGTCACCCTCTCTCTTCATTAACTTACAACAACCACTCTCTCTCTTGGGGAATGTGAAGATTCATAGTCATGGGGAATAAGTAACTCATTAGTTATGTGTCATAGAATATGATTCTATGACACATAGTTAATGTGTAGAGAGTAGTGGTGTGACTCTTGACCTTTGAGTAATCATGGATTCTCAAAAGGTGTGTTCACACGTTGCATTATGTTGAGCTTGATTCTCAACACGCCCCCTCAAGCTCAACTTAGGTCGGTTCCTTTTGATTGATGTCTGCTTCGGCTGGTATCCGGTTCGAACAATCTCCGGTGTCCGCTTCGGCTCGTACCCGGTTCGAACGGTATCTGATTCTCGCTTGTACTCCCCCTGAAGCTTTGCAAATCAAGGATCGTCAATCCTAGGTCTGACATGAACTGCCGAAGCTTTTTGGCTCCTAGGGCCTTGGTGAAGATGTCGGTTGTCCGAAGATTCGTGTTGATGTGTAGAAGATCGACATCTCCGGCTTGTCCACCTCTCGAATGAAGTGATAGTGTACTTCGATGTGCTTTGTGCGTGTGTGGAACACCGGGTTCCGAGCCAGATATATACTGCTCATGTTGTCGTAGTAAATGGGAGTCAGATCCTTGATGGGGATGCCCAGATCCTTCAAAATCCTCTTGAGCCATACGACTTCACATGCAGCTACGGTTGCACCCCTATATTCGGCCTCCGTACTCGAAAGTGCGATAGTAGGTTTCTTCTTAATACTCCAAGATATTGCTCTGCTACCGAGTGAGAAGAAAAATACGAAGGTCGATCGTCGATCAGCTTTGTAGCTTGCCCACTCCGCGTATGTGTACCCTTCGAGTAGTATTGGTGTGGCCGATGCGTATAGAACGCCGTAATCCATTGTGCCGCTCACGTATCGTAATACTCGCTTAGCGCAATCGAAATGGATATCTCGCGGAGTTTGCATGAATTGGCTAAGGAGTCCGACTGGATAGCTAAGGTCGGGTCGAGTGATCGTGAGATAGATTAGGCTCCCGATCAGTTGACGATATTGGGTCGGCTCGCTCTCGTCTGTGCCGGAGTCAACATCTAGTTTGAGGTTTCGATCAAGAGGCGTAGCGACCGATTTGCACTCAGTCATCCCGAACTTGTATAACAAGTTGAGGATGTAGTGTTGTTGAGAGATCATAATGCCGGTCGGAATCCGAATTACTTCGATGCCAAGGAAGTAATGGAGCTCCTTCATGTCCATCATCTCGAATTTTCCGGAGAAGAGGGACTTGACCTTGTAGATGTCGACTAGACTTTCTCCAATGACCAGATCATCCACGTATAGGATGATGACAATTAGGCTTCTAGAGTTGTGTCGTACGTAGAGAGAGTTGTCGGATTTTGACATTTGAAAGCCGATTTGATGAAGATATTGTGTAATCTTCGAATGCCAAGCACACAGTGCTTGCTTGAGGCCGTAGAGTGGCTTCTTGAGTCGGCACAAGACTTTCGGATGAGTACGCAATTCAAAGCCGGGTGGTTGTACCATGTACACCTCCTCTTCTAATTTGCCTTGAAGAAAGGCGTTCTTGATGTCCATCTGGTGGAGGTGCCAGCCTTTTGCCGCTGCAAGTGCGATCACGGTCGGCACCGTTGTCATCTTTGCCACTGGGGCAAAGGTCTCTTCATAGTCGACTCCATGTGTTTGTGTGTATCCTTTCGCTACGAGTCGATCTTTGTAGCGGTTGACGGAGCCGTCGGCATTATACTTCACCTTGTAGATCCATATGTAGCCAATTTCCTTCTTGTGCGGTGAGTGGGGAACGAGATTCCATCTCTCGTTCTTGCGCAGTGCACGCATCTCCTCGTTCATTGCTTCGATCCATCACGGGTCCTTTGTGGCTTCGGAAAAGGTTTCCGGCTCTCGTACTGTTGCCACCATCATAAATGTGTAATGGTACGCCATGTACTCATCGTAGCCGAATAAGCTTATGAGATTCTTTTCACGGGTGGATCAACGAAGCTTCTCGTTTGTGGATTCTAAGGCTTTCTTCACTCCATTTGTCCGGATGTCAAGGCCTTCGAACTCACTATCAAGGGAGTGAGTCGATTCGATGGCGTCAAAATGATCATCTTCATACTCCGGCATTTTGGCTTTCCCTTTGTCTAGCTTTGGACTCGGTCGAGATGTGCTTTGATCGCTCAAAGGCTCTTGTGGTCCACTCAGTCGGGTCGTGATTGGACTTTCTTCGAACATGTGCGTAAGGTGATCTTCATCTTGTATCTCTTGTTCGGCGGATTCCGAGTCGAGCGGAGTCGAAGTTGTCTCTAGTGCGTACAAGGATGCAGACTCGTCAAACACAACGTCTTGACCTACTCGAACTTTCCGAATCAAGGGGTTATAGCACTTGTACCCCTTTTGCTCCAGTGAGTATCCTATGAGGATACATTTCTCTGACTCTAGGTCGAGCTTTTGTCACTTTTCGTCGAGGATGTGCACGTACGCAATGGAGCCGATTATCCGAACATGCGATAGGTCTTGCTTCTTTCCAAAAAACTTCTCGTATAGAGTAAGTTCGTGCACACTTGATGTCGTACACCGATTCATGAGGTATATGACCGTGTTAGCCGCTTCTGCCCAGTACGACTTCGGCACGTGCTTTTCGTTCATCATGGCCCGTGCTACTTCGAGGATGTGCTGATTCTTTCGTTTCGCCACTCCGTTTTGTTGTGGCATATGTTGACACGAAAACTCTTGCCGAATTCCTTCTTTTCGTAGATATGCCGTAAACTCATCCGAGAAATATTCCTTGCCTCCATCCAATCGAAGGCACCGTACGTGTCGACTTTTAGCTTTTTCGACTCCACTCTTGAATTTTTGGAAGTGTTTGAACACTTCGCTCTTTTGCTGCATCAGGTAGATCCAAGTGTGCCTAAAGAAGTCGTCAATAAAGGTCACGTAGTATCGGCATTCGCCGAATGTCGCCGTTTGAGCCGGTCCCCACACATCGGAATGAATTACGTCGAGTACGCCTTTGCTTACATTCCTCTCATTCGGAAATGGATGTCGATGTTGCTTGCCGAATTGGCAAGCTGCACATACGCCTTCAATCTCTCTCTCTCTTTGAAGGTCGGGAATCCGATGACGACTCCTTTCGATTGCATCGCCTTGAGCTTTTGAAGGTTGATATGGCCAATCCGCTTGTGCCATAACTCTATGTCGGACTCGACTTTCGTGCATTTTGCGAACATGGCCGATTTCATCTCGTGTGAGTCGAGAATGAACATTCAACCCTCTCTCCGTCCGCGCCCGATGAGTGGGCCCTCTTTTTCGATGAAGCAACCGCCTTGATTAAATCGAACTTGCATTCCTTGCTCTACAATTTGGCCAATGGAGACCAAATTCTTCGTGATAATTGGTACATGCAAGACATTTTTAATGTAAGTTTGGTTACCTTCTTTTCCGATCGGAACATTGCCGATGTGCTAAATCGGGTGTGTAGTGCTCTTGTTCAGCCGCTCCCTTCATCGCGAAGGCATAGTGATGGGCCATATACTTGTTGTAGCTGAGCCGAGTGACAGGGTTCTTAGCTCTAGATGAGCGTCAAAGTTTTTCACTCACCGATGTGAGCAGCTTCTTTGCTCCGAGTGTCCGCATGATGGGACACCGAACTCACTGTCTAGTGAGGGATCCGAACCATCCGAATCATTGTCATCGGGGTGGTCGACTTCGTATCGGGCATCTTACCTTTGCCTTTGTTCAAGTTCGTACTTGGCCACGACGTGCTTGGGTCGCGTGGGGGCTCTTGTGGCCCACTAGCCCTTGCCGTAATTGGACTTTCTTCGAACATGTGCTCGAAGCGATCTCCATCTTCTACCTCTTGTTCAGCGGAGTCCAGGTCGAGTGGAGTCGGAGTCGAAGTTGTCTCTAGTGTGTACCAGGATGCGGACTCGTCGAAGATTACGTCTCGACTTACCCGAACCACTTGGGTAGAAGGGTTGTAGCACTTGTATGCCTTCTTCTCGGACGAGTATCCTATGAGGATACATTCCTCTGACTTCGCATCGGGCTTCTGTAAGCTTTTGTTTACCCCTAACTGGTGGAGATATTTCTATGATCTGATTGGAGAAACATATCCAGAAGTAGTACATAAAATAAGTGATGACCCGAATTACCCTTTACCTAGAATTTCTAAAAGTATTTATGAGGGTGTATATAGAGCCAAAACTTATTCATCACATAGACTAAGATTGAGATTCAAGAATGATTCTACCAATAAAAGGGGTTTTTCATGGGTTTGCCTTGGTATCGCGTTCATACTGTCGTACTAAACGATCCTGGTTGTCTTATTTCCGTACATCTGATGCATACTGCTTTGGTTTCTGGCTGGGCGGGTTCAATGGCTCTTTACGAATTAGCAGTTTTCGATCCATCCGACCCTGTTCTTGATCCTATGTGGAGGCATGGTATGTTTGTTATTCCGTTCATGACTCGTATTGGAATAACAAAATCGTGGGGACGTTGGAGCATTACCGGAGATACTGTAAGTGAGCAGGTATCTGGAGCTACAAAGGTGTAGCCGTAGCCCACATTGTATTATCTGGTTTACTGTTTTTAGCTGCTATCTGGAACTGGGTCTACTGGGATTTGGATCTGTTTCGCGATGATCGCACAAGAAAACCATCCTTGGATTTACCTAAAATATTTGGGATTCACCTATTCCTTTCAGGAGTACTTTGTTTTGCTTTTGGAGCATTCCACGTAACCGGTTTATTTGGTCCCGGTATTTGGGTATCAGATCCCTATGGACTAATAGGAAAGGTGGAACCCGTAGATCCGACTGAAAAAAATGAATCGGAAAAAGATCTACAACCTTCTTCTGTTTTACATTCGCAATGCTTCTGAACACCTTGAGGTGCGACAAGATTGGCTTCCTTCCGACAAGGAGCTCGTAGGGAGTTAGCTCATGGAATCCATTAGTGGTGCACCGGTTCATGAGATAGACGACTGTGGATGCCACTCTAGCCTGATAGAAATTCGGCATGTACTTCTCATGCATCATGGCACGTGCTACCTCAAGTATTTGCCGATTCTTCCTTTCGGCGACTCCATTTTGTTGGGGTGTGTGTCGGCATGACAATTCTCTACGAATGCCTTCACTTTGGAGGTAGGAGGTGAATTCGTCAGAGAAGTACTCCTTGCCTCCATCCGATCATAGGCATTGAATGTGCCGACTGGTTTCTTTCTCGACTTGGCCCTTCAGCTTTTGGAAGTGGTAGAGCACTTCGCTTTTCTTCTTCATCGGGTAGATCCACGCGTAGCGCGAGTAGTCATCGATGAAGGTTACAAAGTATCGGCATCCGCCGATTGTCAGCGTTTGAGTCGGTCCCCATACATCCGAGTGTATGACGTCGAGGAGGCCTTTGCTTGCAGAGCTCTCCTTCGGGAATGGTGTAGAAAAACGTATGTGCGGAAGCGTAAGACAACAGCTTGGCTGCGTAGCAGCAGAGAGAGAGAGAGAGAATAGTACATAGAATACAGAGAGTACTCAGGAGAGACAGAGAGAGCAGAACAAGAATCTATTACAAAACAATAATAGTTTTCTCTGTACATGAAACGTTGTCGCGTTGTTACGCGCGTACGTGTAGAAAGGGGCGGGACCACGGGGGTCTTGGACCGAGGAGAGAGAGAGAGAGATTCACCGACACGTAGAAGCGAGCAAGGGAGATATAGAACGTAACACTTAATTATAATGACAAGAGATTACAAACTCCGACAGTTACAACTGACAAAGCGGCGACGGACCCGACACGGGGACCCTACTCACGCACACCGACGACAGTCCCACGATTCAAAGAAACAAAAGGGGAAAGGGAGCGACTCTACTGGAAGCACACGGGCTGTCCACGAAGCAGAGGCCGCGACCTCCCGACACCCGCAGAGAGCGACGATTCGCATCCAAGAGAGAGAGCTCCCTCCTTTTGTTCTGCAGCAACCCCTTTTTCCTTCCCAACGCGCGATCCTTCGTTTTCTCTTCCCCTCTTCCCTTTATTCCCTGTCCCCCTCTGGGATACGCACTATCCCCCTCTAATAAATGTGTGTGGCTTAGTAGTCACATCCACCGGTTCGTGTACAAAGTATCCAGTCACGCGTCCATCCGTGTAGGGGCCGGTTTACGCGCTTTCTCTCCAATTCCGCCTATGGCCGGTTTTCTTCACGACATCCACCCCCACCAAACTGCGCATCCACCGGTATGCGCCAGAGACGGGTAGATATCGGAGAAATCCAGCCTTACTCGTTGCTCTCGGATTCTCCGCCGGACCCGAACTGATCGTCGTTGTCGCTCCCACTCGCAGGCTCCGGCTCGTCTTCGAACCGCTTTTTGAAAGCTTTGATCCACTTTCCGGCCACCGGAACCGCTAACCGTGTCCCATTGAGCTCCGCGAGGTGGTACGTGTCGTTGCTGTTCGCGCTCGTCACCATGTAGGGCCCGAACCATCTCCTAGCAAACTTTCGCACCGCCTTGTGCTGATTGTCGAGGCTGTTGTCGTATACCAAGACCCAATCGCCTTCCTCGATTTTCTTTGGTCGCAACCGGTGCGTCCGGTTGAACCGGGTCTTGTTCCGCTCCCTCGCCGCTCGCAGCTTTTCCTTCGCCTGTATCACGTCCTCCGGCCTCCGCTCGAGTTGCCGAATCCGCGCCGCTAGCAACTCCTCCCAGCTCATTTCGTCCTTCCAATCTACCGCCGCCCACGAAGAAACCGTCCGTTCCACAGGCATGATCGGCTTTTGTCCGTACATTAGCTCCGCCGGCATAAACCCTGTCACCGAACTGTGCGTAGTCCGGTCCGCCCATAGCGCGTAAGGAAGGAGTCGCGGCCAATTCCCGACCTGCCCATCGCATGCACTCACCAACGCCTTTACAATCGGTCCGTGCCCACGTTCCACCTTTCCGTTCGCCTCCAGATTGTACGCCGTGGTGAGGGAGAGTTTGACGCCTAGCCGGTCGAACAACTCCTCGGCCTCCCGCGCATCCAACTCTCCCTGGTCAGCCACGATCCTCCCGACGCACCCGTATCGACACACTACTTCTTCGATCAGGAACCGGCATACCGTCGCGGTTGTCTTGCTTTGCAGTGCACGACCTTCCACCTGGTTCGTTAAGTCTTCCCGTGCAAGCACCAGGTATCGCATCTGTCCTACCCCCATCGGCATCGTCACCAAGTCCACCATCCACTTGAAATGGACCGTAGGCGGGTAGGTCGAGTGTAGCTCGTCCCGGTGTCGGACTACGGAGTGCACCTGACAACTTTCGCAAGTCGTTACGGACCGATGCACGTCCTGGTATAACCCCGGCCACCAGTACTTCTCCTTCAGCTTCTCGAACGTGGCCCACGTTCCGCAGTGTCCGGCCCATGGGCTCTCGTGGAATGCCGCCAGTAGTTTCCCCTACTCTTCTTTCTTTGTCACCACTCGGAGTGGGATGCCGCTTCTCTTCTTTGGGTGTTTCCATATGCACCCGTCCCGCAGGAAGAATCGGTACGCCTTCCTCCGTATCCGGCTCGCCTCCTCTCTCGCCCATGCTGCGTCCGGTGTCATCATCCGTAGGAACCTCCCGATTTGGAGCCACTCCACATCGTACCTGCTTTCGTCAAATTCGTTAAGCGTTGGAGTGTTCCCTTTCCTTCTTGTCATTACGTTAGCCGACCCGAAGAAGTCCTTGCCGACTTCTTCGTCTTCCGAAACCATGCCGTCTTCGTCGTTGAACCTTGCCCTCGAAAGCATGTCGGCCATGGCGTTGTCCTTTCCGCAGATGTGCCGTATCTCCGGGTTCAGGGACTTAATGTACGCTATCCACCGGAGCATTGCTAGGTCCGGCGTTGCGCATCCGGAAACCATGTTGAGTATCGGCAGGCAGTTCGTCTCGATAATCACCTCCGTCCCGATCAGATAATCCTTGTCGGCCTTGACGGCCGAAACGACACCCCAAAGTTCGCGCTTAACTTGGGCGTACCCTCGCTGCCGCTCGCTCAATACCTTCGCCCCGAACCGGATCGGGAATCGTACACCGCCCTTGTCCTCCTAACTGATTACCCACCCGATCCCGGTCGGGCTGGTGTCCACCGTTACGCAGATGGGAACATCCTTGCCGTAAACCGCTTTACGGAGAGCCGGTGCTGCCGTAAGCGCCTCCTTTAGTCTCCGAACCGACTCCATGTGCTCCGTCCTCCACTCAGAGCTACGCCCCTTTTTCAATAGTCCGTAGAGGGGTTCCGCGACATGTGTGTAATGCGGGATCCAAATGTGGTAGAACGCGCATGCCCCCAAGAATCTACGGACCTCCGTGACCGACCCGCAAACGTTCCTCATCGTGGAGATGGCCTCTACCTTTGCCGGAGACGGTTTTCTACCGTAAGGCCCGCACAAGTGTCCGACCACCAAGATCTCCGACTGTCCGAAGGCCGACTTTTCCCCGGAGAAGGTGAGCCTCACGCGCTCTAGTCTCTGCAGCACCTTCTCGCAGTCATCGATGTGGGACGCCACGAAATTCCGACATCCGTCCGGCCCGATTGCCTCGTCCCTTTTTTCCACCAGGCAACCCTTGATCGGGACGTCGTCTAAGAACGGCATGGTGATGTCCGGGATACAATCCCTGAGCACTTTGTTCATCGCGTTCACCATGTGAGCCATTGAGTTCGTCCCTCCTTGTGGCAGGGTACACATCCGCACTAGGCCGAGTGGAGTTTGCATCGTCGTAATGTCTCTGCTCTCCACGGCTAGTTGGAACTGATCGTACCCCGAGTATAGATCACCGACAGAATAGATCGACCTTCCAGCGAAGGCCTCCGCGAATTCGTCTATGGTCGGTCCGATCCCTGCATTACGGATGGTCACCTTGTTGACCGGTTGTAGGTCCTGGATGAAGCGCAGCGTGCCGTTCTTCTTCGGCACCGTAAACCACCGATTTGAATACGGGGCACTCGACGGTTTGAGGATGCCCATCTCCACCTTCTGCTTTAAGAGCTCCATCAACTTCGGGATGTGAGCTCTTGGCACCGGAATCGGCTTGAGATTCCACGGTACATGCGGTACCGTGAAGATCACCATCGGTTCGACAACTGTTGGGTCTACGCACCCGATCTCCTCTTGTGAGAATGCGAAAGCCTTCCCGTGCCTCCCGAGCATTCTCTGAAACTGGTCCTCCTGTGCCGACAGTAGGAAGCCGCCCCCACTGACCTTGAGCTCCTGTAGCGTTATGTCGGTGAACCGGTGCCCTATGCCAGCCGGATTTCGTAAACTTGGGTCCGACGCGACCCCTTTTATCCGCTCCTCGCTGCCCTCCGGCAAGGGTGCCGCGATTGGCCTCACCTTCCGGTCCACAGTCTTGTATCTCGTATCCACGCGGGCCGTCCGATCCGACCCAATGCTTTCCCCGAAGTCTGCGATGACTTCGTACATTCCCATCAACCCTACCGGAACGGTCCAGTCTTCCCTTAGGTCTTCACCGATCACCTTTCGTAGTTCGCCCAAGGTGTCGTCAAAAGAGACCGCCTCCACGGCGCCGCTGATGTCCTCGTCGGGGAAGAGGACTCCGCATCCCCTGAGCCGCTCCTCCACTTGCTTCCTCTCCCTGCTGCTGATGCTGGTGATAGTACAACCTCTGTTGTCAGAGAACCAAAATTTCCTACCTATGGTACATGTCTTCTTCCGTACTATACATTTGTGGGGTTCTTCCCGGGTGTCCGGACTATCGCGGCCCCACGCCTTGACAACCCTCTCTAAAACTCCCCTTGGGTTTCGCTGCCGAGGGCCTCACGGTTACGCTCGTGGTTTGGTCGCACCGTTAGGAATTGGACCGAGTGACGCCCATCCTGGCTCTTGACTCTTGCATAGGCTGAACCGTTGTCCAACACCTTGGTCTCCATCCGTGTCGCCGTGATATATGGCTCTCCTAGTATAACCGGATGCGAGGGAGGACGTCTCCTGCACGAAGAAGTGCTGGTCGATCTCGACATCGCCGATTTTCACCTGTACGTTCGGACAGGCCCCATGTAGTTCTTCCGTGGCGCGCGTCGCTGCCCGTATCTTCCAGCCATGCTTGGTGTTGATCGGCCATTTACCCTTCTTGTAGAAATCCATGGACATCAGGTTGATTTCGGATCCATGGTCTACCAACGCCACCACCGGTTCCAGAACGTTGCCGATCCGTACAAGGGTTTCCGTAGTCGCCCTGGCCCAATGCGGCTTCGTGTAGTGGCTTCCCGCCAGCTCGTCTTCCAGGGCTTCGTCTTCCAGGTGCGTGGTCCGTACCTCCACCGACTTCTTCGGTTCTGGCTCCGTCGAGAGCCTCTTACGCTTCACCAAGTCTACAATAAAGTCGTGGAACTCCCTCTTGGCGATTCCCAGCACCTCCCGCAATGACAATTCCACTTTGTTGTCGAGGATACGTTCCTCCAGGACCTTTTGCAGGTCTGTGGTCCTTTCGATCTCGGTGCTCAACCGAAACCCCGCCTGCGTCTTTCCGTCCGGTGCGCCTGTGCCGGCACCAGTCGGTTTCGGTCTGAACCGGGTCTCATACCTCGGGGGGCCGACCCCTCCGGCCTTTCCTGCCCGTTTGTCCTCCACCAGAACCTCGTAGTTCTGGCAAGTGGCTTCTACGAAGCCCGTTTTCTCTTCCACCGGATCGTCCCAACCGGCGACCTCCTAGACCCGCTGTTCCACGCGGTCCGCCTCTTCCTTCCTCAGCCGAACCCTGGAGAGGCCTTCTAGCACTAGCGGCCAGAATCCGGAGTCCTTCGCCTTCCGGGTCTCATCACCCCCGACCCGAATTCCCGCCGACATTGAGTAGTTAACGGCTTCGACGTGACGTGCCGCGGCCTCTTCCATCAACCTCTTCATTCCGCCGTGCCCCGTATTCAGTTCTAGTGCTCTCCGGGTCTCGCTCGCGTGCACCCGCCCGTTCCAGAGGTACACCACGTTGGTCCTGAGAGCGTCGGCGAAATCCACGCAATCCTTCTGAATGTGACCGACCGCGTCACACCACATGCACCGCTGCCCAGCTGGCGGCCTCCGGTCGCGAGGTTGTTCACCGTTGTCTCTCCGGGCCTGTGCGATCTGCAGGTCGCGCACCATCTGTGTTAGCTCTTCCAGAGCCGCTCCTCTGGATGGGCCTCTGACCACGTCGTTCGACGCCGACCCCGACTCCGACCAGATTCGGGTCTCTTCCTTCCTCCCATCCGGCACCGAAACCGGCTCCTCGAGCCTCCTCCTCGGGACCAGCCCCGACCCCGACGTGCTTCCGTCGCTCCAATCGCGCCGTTTGTCGAAACGGTTGCAGACCCATTTTACCACGGCCCAATCCGTCGTGAGCCCTTCGTGGGACTGTCGAGCGCATCCACTGACTTGACAAATAGCAGCACTAGACTTGTTTCGAGCACCGTCCAGTCTAGCGTCGACAGCCGTGCGAACCATTTTTCGAACTCCTGGAGGAGCACCGACGCGTTCCTCCCTTTTCAGGAGCTTTCCACCCACGCCATGAAGTCCCGCCTCGACAGCCGGAGCGAGTCGTCAAACCCGTACTTCTCGAGGAGCTGCAACTCGAACTCCTCCCAAGTCTGGCATTCGGCCAGCACCTTGAGCACCTCCGCATGGATGCTCGACGTCACCACATGAGGGAATCCGAACAGCCGCTTGTCCACCGGGATATCCCTCATGATCATTTCGGCCAGGTAAGCCTCCGAATAACTTGTGGCATCTTTCCCTCTGAAATGGCCTATAGAGCCGACGATCGATTCAATGGCTCTGTCGAGGGTACCCGTTCCCTCACGAGCGCTCACCAGCTGGTCGACGGCCACTGCCATTGCCTCTGCTAGCTCCGATCCCCTCATCTTTCAACTCCTTTGCCGCCCTTTCACGTCGGGCTCACCAAAGATGTCGCGTTGTTACGTGCGTACGTGTAGAAAGGGGCGGGACCACGAGGGTCTTGGACCGAGGAGCGAGAGAGAGAGAGACAGAGAGAGAGAGATTCACCGACACGTAGAAGCGAGCAAGGGAGATATAGAACGTAACACTTAATTATAATGACAAGAGATTACAAACTCTGACAGTTACAACCGACAAAGCGGCAACGGACTCGACACGAGGACCCTACTCACGCACACCGACGACAGTCCCACGACTCAAAGAAACAAAAGGGGAAAGGGAGCGACTCTACTGGAAGCACACGGGCTGTCCACGAAGCAGAGGCCGCGACCTCCCGACACCCGCAGAGAGCGACGATTCGCGTCCAAGAGAGAGAGCTCCCTCCTTCCGTTCTGCAGCAACCCCCTTTTTCCTTCCCAACGCGCGATCCTTCGTTTTCTCTTCCCCTCTTCCCTTTATTCCCTGTCCCCCTCTGGGATACGCACTATCCCCCTCTAATAAATATGTGTGGCTTAGTAGTCACATCCACCGGTTCGTGTACAAAGTATCCAGTCACGCGTCCATCCGTGTAGGGGCCGATTTATGCGCTTTCTCTCCGATTCCGCCTATGGCCGGTTTTCTTCACGACAACGTGCTCAACAACACTATTTATACAAGTCCTGAGAGGACTGACAGAAGTACGACGTACTTCAATGCTCACTCGAGCGTCTGGCACTGACTACGAAACTATTAACTCCCTAGTAGTCTAGCCGCTACTAGGCTTCCGGTTACTGATGGATCCGGCTAACCGGCTCCCCAGCTCACCGACTCACTTGCTCACCGGGTCACCAATCCAGCTCATCCTTCTGGATGCCGATCCGGATCCGGTTGACCTTGCCGCTCAACACTCCCCCTCAAGCTCAACTTGAGGTTGTATCATAGTGTCAGTCTCCATGGTAGCCAGTCCTTCCACTTGGCTCCTTCTGGCGTCACTCCACCTCGCTCGCGCTACTTGTTCGGTCTGGTCCCGTTTGTTGCGACCTCGCTAGTTCTGCGCGCCTCGAGCTCCTCAGTTGGCTTGTTTGCTCAACAGGCTCAATTCAACTCCCTCGCTATTGTGACTTAGGCACTTGTCGCTTCGCCGATCCCTTCGTGTTGGCGTCGACTTTCGCTGCCTTCTCATCCTCTTGGCCTTGAATTGATCTGGTTCTTCTGAATCCGTCTGTTGAACCGAATCGGTTGTCTTCGATTCGTTCCAGCTCTTGTCCGAATCGGTTGCTCCCGATTCGTCTTCCGGTTCCAAGCCCTTCACCACATCGGACCATATCCGGGTCTTGGCCTTCTTCTTCCGGTCGGCTCTGTCCTTCTTGACTCTGCCGCCACTGCCACTTGTTCCGACTTGTTCGGATGTGTCAACTTCCTTTGTCGACTTGGCTCCTTTCTTCTTCTTGTCTCCCCCTTTGTCGGTTCTTCCCTCACCGGCGCAATCAGTAGTCTCTTTACCTTTGCCCATTCCAGTGGTGTCTTTGCCCATTCTCCCCCTCAAGTGTGGCACGTTGAGATGCTGAACACCAAGAATTTCAGTGAAGTGTTGAAACTTGTCTAATCCGAGTGGTTTGGTGAAGATGTCAGCAACTTGCCGATCCGTATGAACACACCGAAGTTCGACTTCACCGCTTAGGACACGCTCTCACACGAAGTGGTAGTGCACTTCTATGTGCTTTGTGCGAGCATGGAATACAAGGTTCTTGGTGAGCTGCATGCTGCTTATGTTGTCGTAGTAGATCAAGATCGGGGTCGGCGCCTCGATCCGCAGGTCTTGCAGCAGTCGCCGAAGCCAAATGGCTTCACAGGTGGCAACGGTAGCGCCCCGATACTTAGCCTCAGTGCTCGACAGAGCCACTATTGGCTGCTTTTTGCTGCTCCACGCAACAACCACGCTACCTAGGGAAAACATGTAACAGGAGGTGGATCGGTGATCCGATGCATCGCCGGCCCAGTCGGCATCAGTGTAGCCGACTAGCTCTTCGGTTATAGCATGTCAGTATAACAGTTCCCATTCCTTCGTGCCGCTCACATACCGGAGTATTTGGTGTGCGCACTGAAGGTGCTCTACGGTTGGCTTCTGCATATATTGGCTGATCACGCCGACTGCATAGCTGATGTCGGGTCGAGCAATTGTCAAATATATAAGGTTTCTGACAATTTGTCAAAACCATTTCTCATCGTAGGAGTCGAGACAGAGCTTCTGGTTTCGGTTCAGGGGTGTGGAGATTGGTCGGCATTTCTTCATGCCGAACTTGTACAGCATATTCAACACATAGTGTCTTTGTGAGAGCAATATGCCGTCGGGGGTTCAGATCACCTCGATCCCAAGGAAATAGTGAAGGTCCCCTAGATCCTTCATCTCAAATGCGTCCGACAGTTGGGACTTGACTCGGCTAATTTCATCGAGTCCGGGTCCGGTGATGACCAGATCATCAACATACAACAAGATGCAAACCGGACCGTTCGGACCTTGTCAGATGAACAACGAAGAGGTAGACTTGGAGGCCGCAAACCCCATCTTACGCAACCGGTGCGTAATCTTGGCATTCCAAGCTCAGGGGGCTTGCTTCAGGCCATAAAGTGACTTCTTCAGCCGGCATACCGCCGACTTGTTCATCTCCGTCTGGAAACCAGGAGGTTGGGTCATAAAGACCTCTTCTTCAAGATCGCCTTGAAGGAATGCATTCTTCACGTCCATCTAGTGAAGATGCCACCCCCTTGCCGCAGCAACCGCTAACACCACACGAACCATCGTCATCTTCGCTACTAGAGTGAAGGTCTCGTCGTAGTCGATTCTGTGGGTCTGTGCGTATCCCTTCGCCACTAACCGGGCCTTGTACTGGTTAACCGAACCATCGGCATTGTACTTTAACTTGTACACCCACTTACATCTGATCGATTTACAGTGACGGGGAGGGTCAACTAGGTCCTATGTGTCATTGGCATCAAGTGCCCGCATTTCTTCCTCCATAGAGGCACGCCAATTTGTGTCCTTTGCCGTTTCTGCGTAGCTCTCCGGCTCACGCACTTCCGCCACCTTGGTCATGTACGCATATTGATGCGCCATGTACTCATTGTACCCGTACCGCTTAATAGGTTCCTTCTGGTGGGTTGACCGGCGTAACCCACCGTTACCCGGTTTGAGGCCCATCTTGGCCAGATCGGTCTTCGTTGCCGAAGAACCGTCATTTTCCTTTCCGGAGTCGGATCCGCTCCGATCCGACTCATCATTACCGGTTCCATAATCTGGCATCTTCTTCTTCCCCTTCTCTTTGCGCGTGAACCGTTTCCTGGGTTCCTTGCGCGGGGAGAGCACGATAGAGGCTTCACTACTCGCCGGTTCCTCATCTGCCTAGTCGGATTGA
The DNA here is from genome assembly GCF_043228905.1 of Azolla caroliniana. Taxonomy (NCBI): domain Eukaryota; kingdom Viridiplantae; phylum Streptophyta; class Polypodiopsida; order Salviniales; family Salviniaceae; genus Azolla; species Azolla caroliniana. The sequence continues at coordinate 19,631,998 of NW_028230444.1, forward strand.
CCCAGTCTCTCATTCGGCCCAGTCAACCGAAATGTTTCTGGACTCTCTTCTTGAGTCCCAGATTCATCATGTTCTACCTGGGCCGGTTCAGGCTCACTAGCCTCATCCTCCGGCATCAAGTCAAGGTCGGAAGTCGAAGTTGGTAAGGAATACCATCATGCCGTTTCATCGAACTCGACATCGCCGCTAACTCAGACCTGCTTCGTCCGGGGGTTATAACACTTATACCCCTTTTGCTCATGTGAGTAGCCAACAAGGATGCACTTCTCCGACTTTGCATCCAACTTCCTCCGCTTCTCATCTGGCACATGCACATATGCTATGCTGCCGAATATCCGAAGGTGTCTCAAATTCGGCTTGCGCCCGAAATACAGCTCATGCGCAGACACCTTGTCACCGATCTGGTTTTGAATGTGGACGGTCGTCCGGACTGCCTCCGCCCAGTAGAAATGGGGCATGCTCTTCTCTTCCAACATTGCCCTTGCCGCGTCGACAATCGACCGGTTCTTCCTCTCGGCCACACCGTTTTGCTGTGGTGTGTATCTGTAGTTGAACTCTCTCCGAATTCCTTTTTGCTGCAGATAACTGTTGAATTGGCCAGAAAAATATTCTTTTCCGCCATCCGACCGTAGGCACTTGATCTTCCTCTCTGTTTCCCGTTCAACCAGTCTTTGCAGGTTCCGGAAACACTCGAAGACTTCGCTCTTTTGCTCAATGAGGTAGATCCATGTATGCCGGCTGTAGTCGTCGATGAAGGAGACGAAATACCAACTCCTGCCAAAGTTCACATTCTGTGCCAATCCCCATACATCCGAATGAATAAGGTAGAACTTGTCATGGCTACAGTTTCATTTGGTAGGGAATGGAAGCCGATGTTGCTTCCTGAGTTGGCAGGCTTCACATATTTGGGCCTTTCGGCCACTGAACTTCGGCAAACCAAAAACAACTTGTTTCATTTGCAGGTCTTGAAGCCTCCGGTAATTGACGTGGCCGATCCGCTTGTGCCAGAGATCAATATCTGATTCAATCTTCTGTCCTTTGGCGAATAAAGCGGTGCCGACGTCACTAGTGTCGAGGATGAACATCCTCCCGTCTCTATGTCCTTGCACAATAATCTGGCCCTCTTCCTCGATGAAGCACCCGAGGTGCGTAAACCACACCTGCATCCCCTGGTCGACTATCTGTCCAACCGACACCAGGTTCTTCGTGATGGTCGGAACGTGTAATACGTTCATCAGCTTCCCCCTCTGTCCGACGTGGCTCAAAGGGTCTTCTCCGACATGCACGATTGGGTAAGGAGTGTTGTCTCCGGTTTCGACGACCCCTGGTTGTTCCGATTTCTCCAAGAAGGAGAACCACTCTTTGTAGCTCGTCATGTGATTCGACGCACCGGAATCAACATACCATACTTCCTCTGATTTGGAAGTGGTCTTCTTCATCGAATTTGCCTCGTGCTTCATCACCAAGGCTAGCCCCTTCCCGGTTCCGGATCCTTCCGATCCTTGCGCGTAGTGAGAGCTTTGCCGGTTCTCCCGACCAGTTTTGCTGGATCCAAATCTGTCCGAATCAGCGCGCTTCTTCTAGCACTCGCTTTCTCTGTGGCCCTTTTTGCCACAGTACCAGCATTCCATGGCAGATTTGTCTTGCCGACCTTCGGCGTCGCCTTGACTCCCCCTACTTGTGGATGTCCCGAAACTGTTGTCGGCACGTTCTTTGTGCCTTCTTTCCTGCTCTTGCCGACCGCATCTAATGCGCGCCGACCCACCTCGTCCCCCACGCCCACGGGACCTATCCGCCTTCGTGTACAACATTCGGCTATCCGATTGAGTGGTCATGGACCCACTCGTGTGGTTTTCTTCGACCATCAGCATCGATTGCAAGTCGAAGAAGGTCAGTGGTTTCTCCCGGGTGCAGGTCGCTATCTGGATTGGCCTGTACCTTTGCGCTAGACCACCAAGGTAGATTTGTACCATTTCATCTTCGTCCACCGTCATGTTGATGGAGCCGAGCGTGTCGCAAATCTCCTTTATTTTGGTGGTCTAGTCCGTAACCGACATATCTCTTTGTCGGATGTTGTTCAGCTCTTGCCGGAGCTGCAACTTACAGGCTGTGGTACTTGCGGCGAAAATCTTACGCAGATTTTCCCAGGCCACCTTCGGCGTCTTTGCATCCCTGATGTAGCTAAGCATCTGGTCATTCACACAGGACGCGAGGCAGTATAATACTCGGCTCGCTCCTTGCTCCCATACCGGGAAGTCCTTGTGTCCAGGCTCTGGTGCTACCTCATTCGTTCCTTCCACGAAACTCCAATACCCATGCCCCAATAGGTACTGGTGCATTTTGTATGACCAGGACGCGTAGTTGCTCCGGTCGAGCTTCTCTGTAGGAAATGAACTCGCCATACCTCTGTCCATATTATTATTTTTTTCTATTGTTCTGTTATCACAACCTGTAGGGTTTGTCTTGCGAAAGCAAATGTCAGCTGCAAAGGTCTTCAACCCTCACGCTCTGATACCATGTAGAAAAACGTATGTGCGGAAGCGTAAGACAACAGCTTGGCTGCGTAACAGCAGAGAGAGAGAGAGAGAGAATAGTACACAGAATACAGAGAGTACTCAGGAGAGACAGAGAGAGCAGAACAAGAATCTATTACAAAACAATAATAGTTTTCTCTATACATGAAACGTGCTCAACATCACTATTTATACAAGTCCTGAGAGGACTGACAGAAGTACCGCGTCATTCAATGCTCACTCGAGCGTCTGGCACTGACTACGAGACTATTAACTCCCTAGTAGTCTAGTTGCTACTAGGCTTCCGGTTACTGATGGATCCGGCGAACCAGCTCCCCAGCTCACCGGGTCACCAATCCAGCTCATCCTTCTGGATGCCGATCCGGCTCAGGCTTATTCAGCCGATCCGGATCCGGTTGAGCTTGCCACTCAACAAATGGGAATTGATGTTGTTTGCCGAGTTGAGACGCTTTGCATACTCGGTCGACTCGACTGTTGGAAGTCCGATGACCACTCCCTTTGATGCATAGCTCGGAGCCGTTGGAGGTTGATGTGATCGATTCTCTTGTGCCACTACTCGATGGTTGTCTCGGTTTTGAGACCTTTAGCGTACAAGGCCGATTTCACCTTGTTCAAATCGAGGATGAACATGCAACAGTCTCTTCGTCCCTTGGCTATGAGTCGACCATCTTTCTCGATGAAGCATCCTTCATTGTTGAAGCGGACTTGCATGCCTTGCTCCGCGATTTGGCCGACGGAGACCAAATTCTTCGTTATTGTGGGCACATGCAAGACATTCTTGATGCAAGTTTGCTCACCTTCTATCCCGAATGGGACATTGTCGATGTGCCGAATGGGATGTGTGATGTCGTCTCCCGTCTCTATGAAGGGGGGTCAATCCTGTGTTCGTAAATCACAAAACCACTCTTCGTGAGATATCATGTGATGTGAGGCGCTGGAATCGACGAACCACACGTCTTCCGAGTTGGAGGCGCTCGCGGAGTTGGAGGCCGACATAGAGTTCGCTCTATGCCTAATTACGAATAGTCCGCTGTAATCATTGTATTCGGAGTTGACAACGTAATTCGTGAGTTTTCGACTTGTGGAAGCCGACTCATTTCTTCTTTTTCGGCACTCCTCATAGTGACCGATTTTGTCGCAATAGTTGCAAGTTGCAGGTCTCATTTGCCGACCTTGTTCGGCATGGAAGCTCCCCCTTCTTCCAAAGGTTCCTTGATGGCTTCCGTGAAGGTTTGAGTTCCCTTCATGTGATGGGCGAAATTGGCCTCTTCTACCGTCGTGACCTCCTCTTCCGTGACCTCGTCCTCGGCCACTGTCCGAACTTGAGAAGAACATTTGTCCTTACGACGTCTTCATCTTGGTTCGGACATGATTCTCTTCGATGAAATAACATTGATCGGAGGTCAAAGAATGAATGAGGGTTTTTCCTCGCCAAGATTGTTGTCCTGTAATTGATCGAATCGTTGTGCGAAGCCACCCAAGCATACTTGAACCATCTCGTCTTCGTCGACGTTTATTTTGATGGAGCCAAGCGAATCGCAAATGCTCTTGATCTTGGCGGTGTAGTCCGACACGGACATGTCTTTTTGTAGAATGTTGTTCAACTCTTGTCAGAGTTGAAGCTTTTGGGCGATTGTGTTGGCGGCGAACATTTTCTTTAAGTTCGCCCACGCTTCTTTAGGCATCTTGGCATCTCGTCGTAGATTACCGTGGCTTGAATAAGGGCACCATCAGGAATAGGTACACACTTTCCCTTATCTCAAGTCTTTTAGAATGGATCAACGCTGCAAGGTTCTTTACAAAGATTGACTTACGAGGGGCATATAACCTCATATGGATCCGACCAGGAGATGAATGGAAGAACGTGTTTCGCATGAGATATGGGCATTTCGAGTATATGGTCATGTCATTCAGCCTCACTAATGCGCCAACAGTCTTCCAGCACATGGCAAATGATATAGTCTGAGATCTCTTGGATGTTTGTTTGATCATCTATTTGGATGATCTACTGGTTTATTCGAAGACCCAAGAAGACCATGATTCTCATGTACTGTTAGTACTAAAACGACTTCGAGAACATGATATTTATGCAAAGCTGGAAAAATGTAATTTCGAGTGCAACCGGGTAGAATTTCTGGGCTATGTCATTTCCTCGGAAGGCATCTCCATGGATCCAGCTAAGGTCAAAACGGTGGTAGAGTGGTAGACTCCGCGTTCGTTGCAAGATATGAAATGCTTTTTAGGCTTTGCCAATTTCTATCGCAACTTTATACAGGATTACTCAAAGCTTGTTCTACCTCTCACACAACTCACCAGGAAGGGACAATCGTTTGTGTTGGGAATTCGACGTTCCTTATGTCCGACGCTCGGCCACAATCAAGATTCTTTTCATACACAGAAAAAACAGGTAATGAAACGCGACACAAAGGGGAGAAATGGTACACAAGAGGTTTACGTGGAAAACCCCAAAATAGGGGAAAAACCACGGCAGCCCACAGGCTGCAAACTGTCACTATGTAGGAATATACAACAGTGAGTTCACTGGGGCAACGACCTCGTGCTCTCAGATCTTCACCACAGGCGGCAGTTACAACAGAGGCAACGACCTCGTCTCTCTCTCTCTCTCTCTGTGTGTGTGTACAGTTACGCGCTCTCGCTTCTTCTGGCACCAACAAGGAAGAATAACAACAACAAAACGACACAACAACTACACCTAAGAGTTTGCCCTAAGTCATATTTATACTAATATGACTTTTCGGCTATTTACAAATGTAGCCTCGATGGGCTCTGAGAAACATATTTACGAATATGTCTCTTCCTCCTGTTCATACCGGGCCTGCACCATCCGGCTCTCCGTAGTCGGGTACTCCCCATCCGGTTCATACCGGGCCTACACCATCCGGCTCTCCACAGTCGGGTACTCCCCATCCGGTTCATACCGGGCCTACACCATCCGGCTCTCCGCAGTCGGGTACTCCCCATCCGGTTCATACCGTTTCCCATCCGGAGTTTGTTCGTCGGCACTGTTCTTCTCCCTTCCCATCCGAAGGGACCTGTCTCCCAACAAACTCCCCCTTCACTCCGGCATGGGGTGTCTTTCCAGCCCGATCCTCTTCCGGCATGCGTCCAGCTTGTCGGGTGTCAGCACTTTGGTTAGCATATCTGACCCGTTCTCGGCCGTGTGGATCTTCGTCAGTGCGAACTCCTGGTCATCTACCCTTTCCCAGATCCAGTGATACCTCCGCTGGATATGCTTCGTCCGGGAATGGTAGGCTGCATTCTTAGCAAGGTGGATGGCACTTTGACTGTCGCAGTAGAGTCGGTATTCCTCTTGCCGGATACCGAGCTCTCCGATGAAGTCCTTCATCCATAATATTTCCTTGCCAGCTTCTACAGTCGCCATGTACTCCGCCTCTGTGGTTGACAATGCAACTATCTTCTGCAGCCTCGACTGCCACGAAACAGCTCCCCCTGCATATGTCATCACATACCCGGATGTAGACCGGGTGGTATCCACATCAGCCGACATGTCCGAATCGGTGAAACCGTCCAGTTGAGGTTTCCCGGAGCCGAATCGGAGACACATATTTGAAGTGCCCTTCAAATACCAGAGTATCCATTTGACTGCGTTCCAATGCTCCTTGACGGGATTACTCATGAACCGGCTCACCACTCCGACTGCGTATCCAATGTCCGGTCGGGTACAAACCATTGCATACATCAAGCTCCCGACGGCAGAGGCATATGGGATCTTCATCATATCTGCCTTCTCTCCTTTTGTCTTCGGGCTTTGCTTGCCGGACAACTTGCAGTTTGCCGGAAGTGTCGATCCGACCGGTTTTGCATCTGACATGTTGAACCGGTGAAGCACCTTTGTCACATACTTCTCCTGTGACAGCCATAATTGCTTCACTGACCGGTCCCGAATGATGTGCATCCCCAACATCTGTCTTGCCGGACCCAGTCTTGCCGGACCCAAGTCTTTCATTGAGAAGGTCTGGTTGAGAGCCTTCTTCAGCATCCGTATTTTGCCTTGGTCTCGTCCGACGATCAACATGTCATCCACGTACAGGAGGAGTATCAGGAAGTCCCCTCCTTCGAACTTCTTCACGAACACGCAGTGATCGGCCTGCGTCTTATGGTACCCTTGATCGGTCATGAAGGAGTCGAACTTCCGGTACCATTGCCGGGGAGCCTGCTTTAGTCCGTACAGGCTCTTCTTCAACCGGCATACCAGGTGCTCCTTCCCTTTCTCCACAAATCCTTCCGGTTGCTGCATGTAGATTTCCTCTTCGAGGTCGCCGTGGAGGAATGCCGTCTTCACGTCCAGCTGCTCTACCTCGAGATCCATGCTTGCTGCTATACTCAGCACCGTCCGGATGGAGGTCATCTTTACTACCGGGGCGAATATTTCGTCGAAGTCCACGCCCTTCTTCTGCTGGAACCCCTTCACCACGATCCTGGCTTTGTATCTCGGGGGGTTGCCGGCATCTCCCGGTTTCAACTTGAACACCCACTTGTTTCGGAGTGCCCGCTTTCCTTTCAGCAGCTCCACCAATTCGTACGTATGGTTCTCATGCAGGGAATCCATCTCATCCTGCATGGCACTTAACCATTTTCGGATGTGGGTGTCTTCCTTCGCTTCTTCGAAGCTTTCCGGCTCCCCCTCATCGGTCAGCAAGACATGCTCTGCATCCGGAAATCTCCGGGGCGCCCTTCTCTCTCTGAGAGGATATCTACGTCTTCGGGCTTCGGTAACCGGTTCCTCCATTTGCTCTTCATCCGAATCCGATTCGGGGTCTTGACCGGTTCCGGTCTCAGCTTCCTCTACTTCTTCTTCTGCCGGTTCGGTATCCTCACCGTAACCGGCTGGTTCCTCGAGTGCTAACCGGTCTCTTGCCGGTTGGGTCTGCTCATTGTAGAGTCTATCCTTACCGGTCGACTCGGAGTTCATTACCTTCTTCTCCGACTCCCAGTCGGCGAGCGTCTTGTCCTCCATGAAGATAATATCTCGACTCCGGAATACCTTCTTGTCGACCGGGTCCCACACTCGGTAGCCGAACTCATCGTCACCGTAACCGAGGAATATGCATGGCCGGGTCTTTGGATCTAACTTTCCTCTCCGGTCCTTTGCTACATGCACGTACGCGAGACACCCGAACACCCTCAGATGGCGGTAGGACACTTCCTTACCGGTCCATACTCTCTGTGGCGTGTCTCCGTCCAAGGGTACTGAGGGTGATCTGTTTATCACATATGTCGCCGTCGACAGTGCCTCAGCCCAAAACTTCTTGGGTAGTTTTGCATGCGCTAGCATACTCCGGACCCTCTCCATTATGGTCCGGTTCATCCTCTCGGCCAGTCCGTTTAGTTCCGGCGTCTTCGGCACGGTAAATTCGAGCCGGATTCCCTTCGAGCGGCAGTACTCCTCGAACTGCCCCCGGTACTCTCCTCCGTTATCTGCTCGAACCGCCTTCAGCTTCCGGCCGGTTTCTCTTTCCACTCTCGTGTGGAGCTCTTTGAAGACTGATAACACCTGATCCTTCGTCTTCAGCGGTGTGGCCCACAGCTTCCGACTGTGGTCATCTATGAACGTCACGAAGTACTGCGCTCCGGCATGTGACTTCGTGTCTACTTGACAAACATCTGTATGCACCAACCCCAGTGGTGCATTACGTCTCATCGGTGGCCTTGGTCAGAAGGAGGTCCGGTTCTGCTTACCGGCCAGACAATCAGTGCACTTCTCTAAGTGCACGTTCTTCACTGGAATGAGGTTGTCGTCTCCAAGCCTCTTCATCCCCTTCTCACTCATGTGACATAGCCTCTTGTGCCACAGCTCACCGGCAGTGTCGGAAGCCACGTTCACTTCTTCCGGACATAACCGGGCATTCATCAGGTACAGTGTGTTTACCTTCCGGGCCCGAGCCACAATCAGGCTCCCTTTGCTGAACTTCATGACACCGTTCCGGATGCTACCCGTGTAGCCTTCATCATCTAGCCGACCGGCTGATATCAGGTTCAGACGAACTTCCGGAACGTGTCGGACATCCTTCAACAGCAACTTGCATCCGGTTGGTGTTGTCAGCCACACGTCTCCTATGCCGACAATTCGGCATGTTCCTTCATTCCCCATCCGGACACAGCCGTGATCACCGGCTGAGTAGGATGAGAAGCATTTCCGGTCCGGGGTAAGGTGGAACGACGCTCCGGAGTCTACCACCCAGGTCATCTCGTCGCCGGCATGGTTTATCTCACTCTCCTCGGTGATGAGCATCAACTCTTCTTCACTTGCCGCAATTGCCATCGTTCCCTTCCGGTCCGGCCCCCTCCGGTCTTTACCGTTCCGGTTCGGGGTTTGCTTCGAATCGGTACCGTCAGTTTCCTTGTCTTTACGGAAATGCCGACAGTTCTTTTGGAAGTGTCCCGGCTTGCCGCAATAGAAGCAAGTAGGCCTCCCCCTTGACTTTGACCGTGTCCCCGACTTCTCCTGGTTCTGGGGACTACGGTTTCTATGTCTTCCGCGTTCCGATTCGGTAAGGAGCGCTTTGGAGTCGGAGCTCGTATCTTTGTCTTTCCGACGAGCCTCCTCATCTAGCAAGCTCGACTTTACTCTTGCTAGGGATAACCGTTTTCCTTCCGGCCCGGCGTTGTCGTGAAGAATGTGCTTCACGATATAAAAATGAGCTTAAATGTTGTATTTAATAATATTTGAGAGACTTGAACCCACATCCTTATATACGATGTACAATGTACATACCACTAGGCTAGGCTATTTATTTGTAAAAGTGTGTAATAAATGTGCTTCATGATATAAGAATGAAGCTATATATTGTATTAAGTAAAATTGAGGAACTTGAACCCTCAACCTTGTATATCAAGCACAAACCATACACCACTAAGCTAGGTTATTTGTTTTAGGGTTATATCCATCATTATACTTATCCCAATACATGGGAGCTCAAATGAGCATGATGGCTATCATGCATCACATGCAATGCATGTGCACCAAATGGCGATCATGCATCAGATGTAACTCATGCATTACATGCATGACATTACCATATGCATGGAAATACTTATAAAAAGAGAGGAAAGGAAAACAAAAGGGGATCAAGGGAATCAAGAGAGAGTGAAAAAAAATAATACAATTAATTGAAGAAGACTAGCTCATTGGGTGGAGAACCTCTCGTTTCAAAGTTGAGGTCGTGAGTTCGAATCAAGGGTCGGTAGAGAAAGGGTTCATCTTGCTACCAAACATTGTAAAGTTGGTAAAATCTTGTATTCGTAATACATATCATATATTTTTTTGTCTTAAATCATAAGTTGTCTCTATCTTGCGTCTTGAATCATACATTGCCTCTATCTTTTATCTATACTAGTCTCTCTCTCACACATATTACTTTAAACTATTATTCTTCATATCCTTTATCTTCCTAACATTTGCGCGCAAGCCTTATAAAAGTTCCTTCAACTCCCCTTAACCTTAGTCCCTGCGACTTCGCCGCACGAACCACAACTACCCCGACACATTTGGTGAACCCGACGTGAAGGCGACGACGAGGAGAAATGGAGGAGCAAATAAGGCTTATGTGTACGATGATGGAACGAGTGATGCGGGAACAAGGGATGATGGCAAGCATCGACAAAGCCGTCGACAATATTCTTGCACGAGTAGGAATCTTCGAAGGTATAAATTTAACAAGATTTCTGAAGATTTATAATGAAGAAATGCTTAAACGCGGTGTCGACGAAGCTACAAAAATTAATAGCTTTAGTCGAGTCACTGCGATTGGGCTACAAGAAAGGATCCAGGAGCTACAGAGGGAACATCAGACATGGGTGACTTTCGAAAGAGCATTGCTAAATGAATACAACCTCAACGATATGTCAAGGATGACAAGGCGAGCCTTCATGGATTGGGTAGAGTCTAATAAACATTTAAGTGTTTTGGAAGTATTAAAAGAGTTTTCTGAAAGATTTGAGCAACTAAATGTTAGAGATAGAAATATAATAATGCCAGATAAAGTAATATTGTTTCTACAAGCTACTAATATTAAAGACAGGAAGGACTTGGGAATGCTTTTAGAAGATCAGAATAGTCCAAGTGGACTTACCGAAGATTGGGAGGAGGTGAAAAGGGCGTGCGCCCATTTCTGCAAAAGAAAGTTATGGTTTATGGAGTTGCCCGACAGAAATGATGAAGAAACGGGGAACGAGTCGGGAGAAAAGAAAGTAGAAGAATCACTCTTACACGAATTAGTGAAAGGCATGAAAGACTTGTCGATCAAAGTGACGAAGCTAGAATCGGGACAAAGCTCGACTTCATCAAGGCAGGGAGGTGGAATGGTCCGAAGGTGTATGTGGTGTGATAGTATCGACCACCGGAAGAAAGATTGTCAAGAGCATAGGGATGCTCTTAATCATAATAAAATCTACTATCAAGATGGCAAGATTCACTCAACTGAGACTCGACAACCACTTCAACTCAACTTCGGGCGAGGAGGAATGAAAAGGCTAATGGAAGATGCCGAGAGAGAAACGACTCAAGCGATACAATCCGTGGCAACCTTAGGATTGCGCGTAGAAGACTCATATGGTGGATCTGGCTTTTGGCAAGATGTGATGGATTATACAAGAAAAGGGAAGGTTCGAGTGGATGAATTAAAAAGAGCGGGAGATGAAATACGAAACTTCACTGGATGGAATGATCCAGTAGACGCGCTATCAGCATTCGCCCAAGTGAATGCACAAGATGTGCTAGTGGAAGAGAAGCGGAAGAGAGCTGAGGAAGCTGATCCGACAAAGAGACATGAGACACGAGAACAAAAGAGAAGGGAGATGGAAAAGGGTGCTATTGAGCTGAAGGAAGCTGATAAAGTAAAAGGAAAGACAGGCCCATCTTTCAAGCTTGCCTCAGACATAGAAACAACGACGGATATAAAAAAGGTACTAGAAACAAGAATATTAAATAGTAAGGTAGAATTTACTTTAAGAGAAGTGTTGGGTATAGCAAAGAAAGAATTTCATGAAGTTATCATAGATATTATTAGAAGGAAGAGACAGGTGACGGAGGAAATTACGGGAGGGTGTGCAGCAACACTCCAAGATTTGTATGGTGGCACCATCAATGCTGCAAGTGTAAAAAACCAGAATGATGTTGGCGTCCATGAAGGGGATAGGAGTCACTATACAAGGGACCATTGGGCTCGAGCAACAACGGAGGCACCTGCAAAAATTGGGGAGCAGCAAATTCCATGTATTGCTTTGATCGATCATGGATCAGAGATTAACATGATGTCATCGGAATTTTACGCTCGAGGAAGATGGCCGATCGACAAGAATCATGGGTGGAAAATAAGAGCTGCCACAAAAACTACGGAGGATCTATTCGGAGCATGTCCTAGTGTGAAGGTAACAATTGGTGATGTCTCGGTGAATCAAAATTTCTTTGTGCAGGATCGATCAACCTACCCCATCATCCTTGGCCAGCCCTACATCACTGCAGTGAGGATGGAAACAAAGGTTATTGATGATGGTTCGGCTTTCGCGAGAATCAAGAGTCAAGATGGAAGAAAGACTGTCCAATTCTTAACCGTGAGGCCCAACCATGAAAGAAACAAAGAATGCTTGAGGGAACATCCAATTCAAGAGATGGATGAAGAGTTTTCCCAGGATTTTTAGATAGGGCTTTTACAGGTAGGGGCTGTGATAGCCCGAGCATAAAAGAAAACCCCATAAATAATAATGTAAATAAAGATATTCCTTGTACAATCTCATCTAATGGTGCTACTTTTATACTAAAAGTAAATAATAATAAAATACAAAATGCTTTCGAGTACTTTAAGAGTTCTGGATTAATAGATGATGATGAAGAAATTCAGGATATGTTTGAAGAATTAAGTTTTGAAGATACAATAACTCATTTGGAAGCAATGGAAGAAGACAACGAAATCCAAGTTCCTGTCCATTCAATCAAGATGTATGAGGTCATTGAAGAAGTTGCTCGAAAGGATCATGAAGCACATGTACTAACAAAATACAAGACAGTGGAGAAGAAGGTTCGTCCTATTGCTGCTCCACTTCCAGGGGATAGTGAAAAGGCAATCAAAGAAGCAGCCACAGAGCCAATGATCAGAGACCCACGAAAGGTAGGACATGTGTTTACTCCGGAAACAATACAAGGGATGAAAATAGGAGGGGGTGACTTCCTATTACCCGCTGAAGAAAAACAGTTCAGGGAGATGTTAAAAAGGCATGGAAAGGCGTTTGCATTCCAACCGGAAGAAATAGGGTGTGTGGATCCAGAAATTGTGGAGCCCATGGTTATATTCACTATCCCTCATATTCCATGGAACTTTAAGCCAATACCCATGCCTAGGGCTAGAATCCCTCAACTATTAGAACTTTTGAAAGAAAAGATAAGGATGGGTATCTTGGAACCATCGAACGCTCCTTACTCGAGTCGATGGTTCACTGTGTTAAAGAAAGATGGGCGACTCCGATTTATCCAAGATATGCAACCCGTGAATAAGGTAACAATCTGAAACTCGGGAGTAGGGCCAATTGTGGATGAGTTTGCTGAGATGTTTGCAGGAAGAGCTATATATTCAATGGGAGACCTTTATTCCGGGTATGATCAATTTCAACTTGCTATCAAAAGTCGAGATATAACTTCTATCAAGACACCTATAGGGTTAGTACGGATGTGCACCTTGCCACAAGGAGCGACCAACTCAGTGGCACATATGATGAATGGAATGAACAAGGTACTTCGTGATTTTATTCCTCATATTACAATGCCTTTTCTAGATGATGTTCCAATTAAGGGATGCAAGGAGGAAGAGAAGAATGAGGAATTGGACGAAAGTGGTTGCCGTCAATTCGTTGCTGATCATATCAAGGATTGTGAGAAGGTGCTATCAAGGATGGAAGAAGTGCATTTGACCTTATCAGGGGCGAAGTCAATATTTGGGGCAAAAGAGATATTAATAGTTGGTCATATGTGTGGCCCGTATGGGAGAAAGCCATCCCCAACCAAGGTCAATGCAATTCAAAATATGCAAGAGGAATGTACATCCATCTCAGAAGTACGAAGGTTTCTGGGGGTATGTGTTTTTTACTGTAAATGGATTCCGCATTATGCCCATTTATCTGAACCTTTATATAGACTCCTAAGAAAAGGAGAGACATTTGAATGGAGTGAAGAGCATTCAGAGGCAATGAAGAAATTGAAGTACTACTTGGCACAAGCTCCACCATTAAAGCAACCAGACTACACCCGGCCCATATATCTCACAGTAGACTCTAGTCCCATTGGAATTGGATGGGTGATAAGCCAACAAGATAAGGAAGAAAGGTATCCAGTCCGATTCGGGGCAAAGGTTCTTAGTGGTCGACAAAGAAAATATGCACAGGTGAAAAGAGAGCTATGGGGGATAGTAACAGCTGTAAAGACAGACAGAGATTACTTAATTGGTGCTGAAGTAATAATAGAAACAGATTGTTTGCCTATTCTGGGTATCATAGCTAATTGTGATATTCCAGATCAAGCCATGTTAAGATGGTGTATTTATATTAGATCAATCAACCCTGAAGTTCGACATATCTCTGGGAATAGAAATGCAGTAGCAGATATGTTATCAAGAGCAAGGTATGAGGAAGAGGAGATTCCAGACTCGGACGATGAGGACAAAGAACAAACAGTCCTTACCACAAGCATTACTCGGGAAGGAGGAATGCAGTTTCTAGAAGAGGAGTATGAAGATGAATTCAAGGAAATAGGAAAATACCTACAAACCCCTGACAAGTACAAAGGTCGATCTGGAAAAGAGTTCGCACAGTTTCGCAAGAAAGCCCATAAGTTCTTCCTGTATGAAGGATATCTATGGCGACATCCGAAAACCAAGACTGGAAACCCGCAAAGAGTAATAGGTTCTGAAGGGCAAAGAAAGGAGATAATCAAAGAGCTGCATGACAAAGAATGGGCTGGTCATCGAGGAGTGTGGGCCACTTTCAGTAAGATTAAAGAACGATTTTGGTGGCCTCGATACTATGAGCAAATAAAAAAGTATGTGGAAACTTGTCCCACTTGTCAATATTATTCAAATGTAAAATTTTGTGATGAATTACACCCAACATACTCACCGGGGGTGCATTACAAGTGGATGATAGATTTGGTAACAATGCCACTTGGAGTAGGACAAAAGAGATACTTGGTTCTTGCTAGAGAAGATCTAACAAATCAAGTGGAAGGTCGTTCATTGAGAACAAAAGGGACATTAGGAGTATGTCAATTCATCTTAGAGGACATTGTTTGTAGATATGGATGTATCGGGAAGATAGTGGCAGATAGGGGAGAACTCAATTCTGCGGAAGCTCAAGATTTTTTCGACAAAATAGGAATTCGGCTTTCTTTGACAACGGCGTACAATCCAGAAGCTAATGGAAAGGTAGAAAGGGGACATGGGCCAATAGTCAAAGCTTTGGCAAAGGCATGTAGAGGACGGGTTAGTGATTGGCCAAAAACCTTACCCTATGCACTATGGGCTGATAGGACAACTCACAGCACTGTTACTGGATATATGCCTGCAGAATTAATCACAGGACAGAAGCCAATAATGCCAATTGAAGAAAAGATAACTACATGGGCTGTGTTGCCTTGGGAATCAGAAATGAGTAGGGAAGATTTACTTGCGGTTCGAATACGACAACTTCAATCAAGGATAGAAGACATAGAAAAAGCAGCTACTAGATTGAAAGAGGCAAGAATCAAGAATAAGGACAGATTTGACAAGATGAAAAGAATACGACCAAGAAAGGTGCAAGAGGGAGATTGGGTATTAGTATATGATAATAGCCTAGATAATCAATACAGTACTATTCGGAAGTTTGCAAAAAGATGGTTTGGACCTTATGAAGTTAGGAAAATAACAGATAAAGCCACATATTTCCTCAATGAATTAGATGGGACAGAAATTCGTATCCCAATTGCAGGAAAAAGGATTAAAATATTTAAAAGGAGGGAGTCATTAGAGCCTGAATTTTATGAAGAAGTAGAAGAACTAAAAGAATCGGAAGAAGTGTTGGATGAACTTTGCACAACCAATGTGCAAGTTCAGAGGGGGTGGGTGTCGTGAAGAATGTGCTTCACGATATAAAAATGAGCTTAAATGTTGTATTTAATAATATTTGAGAGACTTGAACCCACATCCTTATATACGATGTACAATGTACATACCACTAGGCTAGGCTATTTATTTGTAAAAGTGTGTAATAAATGTGCTTCATGATATAAGAATGAAGCTATATATTGTATTAAGTAAAATTGAGGAACTTGAACCCTCAACCTTGTATATCAAGCACAAACCATACACCACTAAGCTAGGTTATTTGTTTTAGGGTTATATCCATCATTATACTTATCCCAATACATGGGAGCTCAAATGAGCATGATGGCTATCATGCATCACATGCAATGCATGTGCACCAAATGGCGATCATGCATCAGATGTAACTCATGCATTACATGCATGACATTACCATATGCATGGAAATACTTATAAAAAGAGAGGAAAGGAAAACAAAAGGGGATCAAGGGAATCAAGAGAGAGTGAAAAAAAATAATACAATCAATTGAAGAAGACTAGCTCATTGGGTGGAGAACCTCTCGTTTCAAAGTTGAGGTCGTGAGTTCGAATCAAGGGTCGGTAGAGAAAGGGTTCATCTTGCTACCAAACATTGTAAAGTTGGTAAAATCTTGTATTCGTAATACATATCATATACTTTTTTGTCTTAAATCATAAGTTGTCTCTATCTTGCGTCTTGAATCATACATTGCCTCTATCTTTTATCTATACTAGTCTCTCTCTCACACATATTACTTTAAACTATTATTCTTCATATCCTTTATCTTCCTAACATTTGCGCGCAAGCCTTATAAAAGTTCCTTCAACTCCCCTTAACCTTAGTCCCTGCGACTTCGCCGCACGAACCACAACTACCCCGACAGCGTTGCCCAAAGTGACAACCAACGTCTCCCAGCTATCCGGGAGGGAACCGAGCAGGAGTAGCGCTAGGACCTCATCGGCAAGGGGTACTTCCAATGACGTTGCCTGGTGGATCAGCCCCTGGAAGGCATTCATATGCTCCGCCATGCTGGAGCCATCTTGGTACCGGAGTCTTACTAGCTTCCGGAATACCGACACCTGATTGACAGCATTTTTGTTCTGGAACATTATGCCGATCTTCTCCCAGAGCTCATGAGCCTTGCTCTCTTCATTGAAGTTGTTGTACAGGCTCATGTCGATGAAGCACCGTATGTACGCCGTTGTCTTCATGTGCATCACCTCCCATATCGCGGCGTCGATTTTGTCCGGTCTCTTGTCCCCGAACTGAACCGGCAGCCAGAGGTCTTTAACCACGAGCATGTCCCTCATCTTCGACT
Organism: Azolla caroliniana; assembly: GCF_043228905.1. Lineage (NCBI taxonomy): Eukaryota > Viridiplantae > Streptophyta > Polypodiopsida > Salviniales > Salviniaceae > Azolla > Azolla caroliniana. Next base: position 19,648,975 of record NW_028230444.1, read on the forward strand.
TCCACACTGAATAGTTGGAGCCGGTGAGCTTGAACATGCCGCCAAACGATTCGTCCATTTTCTGTGTCAACCTCGCTCTGATACCACTTGTTGGGAATTCGACGTTCCTTATGTCCGACGCTCGGCCACAATCAAGATTCTTTTCATACACAGAAAAAACTGGTAATGAAACGCGACACAAAGGGGAGAAATGGTACACAGGAGGTTTACGTGGAAAACCCCAAAATAGGGGAAAAACCACGGCAGCCCACAGGCTGCAAACTGTCACTATGTAGGAATATACAACAGTGAGTTCACTGAGGCAACGACCTCGTGCTCTCAGATCTTCACCACAGGCGGCGGTTACAACAGAGGCAACGACCTCGTCTCTCTCTCTCTCTCTCTCTGTGTACAGTTACGCGCTCTCGCTTCTTCTTGCACTAACAAGGAAGAATAACAACAACAAAACGACACAACAACTACACCTAAGAGTTTGCCCTAAGTCCTATTTATACTAATATGACTTTTCGGCTATTTACAAATGTAGCCTCGATGGGCTCTGAGAAACATATTTACGAATATGTCTCTTCCTCCTGTTCATACCGGGCCTGCACCATCCGGCTCTCCGTAGTCGGGTACTCCCCATCCGGTTCATACCGGGCCTACACCATCCGGCTCTCCACAGTCGGGGTACTCCCCATCCGGTTCATATCGGGCCTACACCATCCGGCTCTCTGCAGTCGGGTACTCCCCATCCGGTTCATACCGGGCCTACACCATCCGGCTCTCCGCAGTCGGGTACTCCCCATCCGGTTCATACCGTTTCCCATCCGGAGTTTGTTCGTCGGCACTGTTCTTCTCCCTTCCCATCCGAAGGGACCTGTCTCCCAACAGTTTGTTTGGTCTGAAGAAGTAGACATGGCTTTTGAGAGTCTTAAGAAGGCATTTACATCAGCTTCTATTCTAGCTCATGTTGATCCAGAAAAATCATTCATCATCGAAGCAGACGCGTCGGATTTTGCATTGGGTAGCATTCTCTCACATCATGTGGCGATGATGAAAAGGTCCATCATGTGGCTTTCCACTCACGCAAGTTTGACGCCACCGAAATCAACTATGAAACTCATGGTAAGGAGCTATTAGCAGTAGTGGACTCTTTTACGCAATGGAGGCATTTTATAGAGGGATCTTCTCATCAAATCACTGTATTCAGTGATCACAAAAACCTTGCCTACTTTCCAAATGCTCGTGTGTTAAATCAACGTCAAGCTCGGTGGGCCCAATTCCTCACTCGTTTCGACTTCAAAATTACATATCATCCGGGGAAGCAACAAGGGAAGGCAGATGCATTATCACAACGCTTGTATCTAGCAGTGCGTCTTGGCGAACCAACTTTCGATAACCAAAAGCAAGTAATCTTGGGACCAACACGACTACAAACAACGCAAGTCTTCGGTATGCCCTTGGATTCCCACGTTATCGATACCATACGTGAGGACTTGAAGACAGATGGTTTCGCCCAAGCCATTCTAGCACAAATTGATCCCTCTCGAGCATCTTGTTCATAATCGCAACAACCAGGTACGGACTATCGACAATTCGAATGTCATGATGGATTACTACTCTTTAAGAAACTCTTGTATGTTCCTAATGGTTCTTGTCAACTTCGAGTAGTCCAAAACTGTCATGACACATATACAACTAGGCATTTTGGTAGTACTAAAACATTAGATTTAGTACAACGATCATTCTGGTGGCCCCATATGCGACAATTTGTTGAAAACTTTGTTCGGACTTGTGATACATGTTGCAGAGCAAAAATGCCAAGGCACCATCCATATGGTTTATTAGAACCATTACCAATTCCAAGCAAGCCATGGCAATCCATTGCTCTAGATTTCATCACAGATCTTCCGATCTTTAAGGCATTCGAAGCGATCTTAACATTAGTAGATCCATATATGAAGATGGCCCATTTCGTGCCATGTACTAAGGAAATCTCCAGTAAGGAAACCACTGAAACTGTCATGCGTGAAGTATGTCGGCATCATGGCCTTCCCGATAGTATCATCAACGACCGTGAACCCCAATTCATCTCGAAATTCTGGAAGCACCTCTTTAAAATGCTCAAGATCACTTGTAATGTCTCCTTCGGCTACCACCCGCAAACAGACGGCCAAGCAGAACGAACAAATCAAACGCTGGAGCAGTATCTTTGGTGCTTTCTAAGCTATCATCAAGATAATTGGGCAAATATTCTCCACTTCGCCGAATTTGCGTATAATAACTCTATCCACTCATCGACAAAGGTTACACCATTTTATGCTTATACAGGTTGTCACCCCCGGTGGTGTGTATTTGAAACCCTAGAGTTACCCACAAATCCTTGCTCAAAGGATCGTTTGGAGCAGTTACGCAAGATACAAGCGGATTTATCTACTCATCTACAACAAGCTCAACAAACACACAAGGTTTACACGGATCGTCATCGGCTTCCATCCTATTTTAACATTGGAGATCGGGTATGGCTACTATGACGACACATCAAGACTACTCGCCCATGCGAGAAGTTGGATTATCGGCGATTAGGCCCTTTCCGTATTATCGGAAAAATTAATGATGTCGCTTTTCGTCTCAATCTACCTCCGCAACTTCGGATACATTCGGTGTTTCATAGTTCTCTCCTCGAACCCTATCAAGACAACACCATCCTAAGTCGCATTAAACAACCTCCACCCCCGATTAAACTTGAAGATGGACCTGAGTACGAGGTTGCCGACATCCTCGATTCCAAGATTGTTCGCAACAAGCTCTACTATTTAGTCAATCAATGGCTAGGATATAGTCCCAGCGAGCGTACTTGGGAACCAATAGAGAATGTGACCAATGCACGTGCTCTTCTTGAAGACTTCCATCATCAATATCCAGACAAACTGGGTCCTCAATCCAAAACGACTCATGACACTCATCATTTTAAAGGGGGGATACTGTCATGATATGGCAAGACTCAAATCCATGACCTTATGTTACATGGGTCGAGCTCTTGACCATTAGACTATATGTTGCAATATGAAAAATATTATTTTCATTTAAGTTTTACTATAGAAAATTGATGTATATTCCAGATTCTCTGGAACATTCTAGAAACTTTAGGAGTACTCTTGAGAACATTATAAAAAGGAGGCACAAGGCATTATTTCGAACCAAATCAGTTATTATTTTGAACCAAATCAGTTCAATGCCAGTCTTAAGCCTCTTAGCTACTATTGTATATTCTCTTAACATAATATATATCGTTTGTTATCATCATTCTCTCTCTCTCTCTCTCTCACACTCTTTCCTTCTCTCGAGAGTTCTACACCTCCCTTAGTACTAATCTTCAGCTTTTAGTACTAATTCCTTCTTTGTCTTAGTACTATTCCTGACAATACTTCTCTGTCTTAGTATTGTTCCTGACAACATCCATTTGGCCCGCACCCTAGTTTTCCATGCTCAGACCAAGCACATTGAGGTGCACTACCACTTTATCTGAGAACGTGTCTTGGCTGGGGATACCGACCTACAATATATTAGCACAACTCTGCAGACGGCCGACATCTTCACGAAAGCCCTAGGCATTGACAAGTTGTAGCAGTTCGCGACGAACCTCGGTCTCTCGATCACCGACCAACCGTGCTTGAGGGGGAGTACGACGGAGTAGAGTAGAACGATCACGATTAACCATCCAGTCAACCGAAGCCAATTTAGCCAAGCCAAAATAATTCGAAAACAAAAAGCTAAAGTTGAATCAGCCAAATCGAAGACCGAACCAAACCAACTTTTCGACGTCTGGAAGTTGCGTTTGAAGGGGCGTGTTGAGAATCGAACTCAACTTCCCTTGTGTGGGAACATACCTTAGTGTGTGAACACCCCACCACCTACTATAGTAACTAGTATGTCATTGAATCTTATAGTCCTATGACATATATTCAGTGTAGTTTAGTCTCCACCTCCCTTTAGTTAAGAGGTGGTTGTAGAAAGAGAAAAGAGAAGCTGACTATATAAACACCTACCCACCTTATTTGTAATGTTGGTCATTCTTGTAATCTTTCTTTGATAATATATAGTCTTTACTTGTTTTGTGTATACTTGAGCGCTCTCTCTCTCTCTCTCTCTCTCTCTCTCTCTCTCTCTCTCTCTCTCTCACACACACACACACACACACACATCTCTTCTACTACACATAATCACTCTCAGTTCTTTACAATATAATACTCTTTCAACTTCAAATTGATTCATGGGGACAGGTTTTTGTCAAGCAAGAGGACCTAAGCAAAAGGTTTATGTAGACGACCCTAGGGATATGGTGCATGAAAACATATATGCATATTGCAACATTGGTACATACTTTAGCATGTGGAAAAAGGGGCAAAGTAGGGGGAGTGAAAATATTAATAAAACTTTAAAAACTAATAAAATTGAATGGCCTAGTGGTTAGGGCTAATCAATATGTGTAAAAGGATTAGAGGTTGATTCCTTGTTAGAGCGGCTATATTAAAGTCTATTATTTTTTACTTTATTTATATGAGAAAATGGACATTTGCGTTTAATCCAAATGGGCGCCCCCCTTCCCTATAGAAAGAGGGAGGGAGGGCTCATTTTGGGTCTTTGGTTTTTTTCTTGTTTTGGAGGAGTCTTCTTTATCTTCTTCCTTCTTCGTTCTCAGGGCATTCATGTGTTCGTCATTGGTGCACTCGAGTGAAGACAATGAGGAGTGGCCAAACTTCTTCAAGCGGTCCGTGATATCCTCGAGCTTGTTCAACGGAGGCAACAAGGGGTAGGGTTGGCAAGCCATTGCGCCGGTTGCTCATAGGGAGGATGACATGGCATGATAACTCTACCTGATTCGAGGCATCATAGCTTTCGGAGGTAGTTGTGGTTGTTGAGAGACAAGCTCAACATCGGCCGGATCGGCTGAAGAAGCCGAGGACCGGATCAGTTAGGCCGAGTGCGTAAACCGGGAGGCCGTTAGGAAAGATATTCCGGGAGGAATATATTTGGGAGTTAGTGTAGGAGCTCTTAAAGAGCATTGAAGTACGGTCAGTACTTCGGTCAGTCCTTCGAGGACTTGTATAAAAGTGTTCATGGAACACACATATGTATAGAGTAGTGAATCGAGATCTTTTGTTGAATATAGTTCTTGTGTTTTCTCTCTCTCTCACTCTCTCTGTCTCTCCCGCGTATACTGCGTAAGCTCAAGCTCTCCATTAAACCTGAGTTTTCCTCCTTCTGTTCGGTCTTCATACTTGCTTCCGCACGTTACTTTTTACATGGTATCAAAGCACGAGGGTTGAGAACCTCTCTGCAGCCGACACAGCTTGACGAAGAAGAACAAGAAGAACGATGGATAGAGGCATGGCGAGCTCGCTTCCAACAGAGAAGCTCGACAGAACCAACTACGCGTCTTGGTCTTACAAGATGCACCAGTACTTGCTCGGGCACGACTACTGGAGTTATGTCGAAGGAGCTAATGACGCGGCACCCGAATCGACACACAGAGACTTCCCGTCGTGGGAGCAATCGGCGAGCAGGGTATTATACTGCTTCGCGTCGTGTGTGGGCGAACAACTATTGAGCTATGTTCGGGATGCAAAGACGCCGAAGGGTGCGTGGGAAAATCTGAAGAAGATCTTCACCGCGAGCACCACAGCCAGGAAGCTTCAGCTCCGACAGGAGTTGAGCAACCTACGACAACACGACTTGTCGGTGGCAGACTATACCTCGAAGATCAAGGATATCTGCGACTCCCTCGCCTCCATAGAGGTGAACATCGAGGAGAGCGAGAGGGTCCAGATCTGTCTCGGAGGTTTGGCGTCGAAGTTTAGAGCGTTCCGGACGGCTGTGTGTACCCGGGAGAATACGCCTTCCTTTTTTGACTTACAGTCAATGCTCCTGGTAGAGGAGAACCACGCGGGTGCGTCTACAAGCACGCACACTGACAACAGAATGTTGTACACGGAGGGAGATAGGCCCCGTGGACGTGGAGGACGAGGCGAGTCGGCGTGCAATGGAGGCGGCCGACGAGATCAAGGAAGAAGGCACCGAAGTGATGCCGACAGCAACTCCGGACCCTCCGGAAACAGGGGGAGTCGAAGCGATGAGAACCGGCAAGGGAAGGCCATCGCGGAGTGTTGGTACTGTGGCAAGAAAGGCCACAGGGAAAGTGAGTGCTAGAAGAAGCGCGCCGATTCGGAGAGAACCGGTTCTGGAAACGGCTCCGAACATACCGACAAGGGAAATCGGCAGCGATACACACTACGCCGAAGACTCCGGGAGAGCCAGAGAAGGGTCTGCCTTCGTGACGAGACACGAAGCAAAGTCAATGAAACGGATCACCCCGAGATCGGACGAGGTGTGGTACGTAGACTCCGGCGCGTCAAACCACATGACGAGCCATAAGGAGTGGTTCTCGTACCTTGAAAAACTGATACAACCTGGAGTAGTCGCAACTGGAGACGACACTCCGCATCCGATCGCGAATGTCGGAGAAGTTCCCCTTAGCCATGTTGGGCAGAAAGGGAAACTCATGAACGTGCTACACGTTCCGAAAATCACGAAGAACTTGGTCTCGGTCGGACAGATCGTCGACCAAGGGATGGAGGGTCGGTTTACACACCTCGGGTGCTTCATTGAGGAAGAAGGCCGTGTGATTGCGCAAGGACGCAGAGACGGGAGGATGTTCATCCTCAACTCCACTTACGGCGGCACCGCAATGTTCGCGAAGGGAAGAAAAACCGAGTCAGACATCGACTTGTGGCATAAGCGGATAGGCCACGTCAACTACCAGCGGCTTCAAGATTTGCAATCGAAACAGGTAGTGTTCGGATTGCCCAAATTTAGTGGCTGAAAGGCACAAATTTGTGAAGCCTGCCAGCTCAGGAAGCAACACCGACTTCCTTTCCCCAACGAGCAAAACCGGAGCCGGAATAAGCTCGACCTTATACACTCCGATGTATGGGGGCCGGCACAAAATGTTAGTCTTGGCGGGAGCCGATATTTCGTCTCCTTCATCGATGACCACACGCGGCACACGTGGATCTACCTCATTGAGAGGAAGAGCGAAGTCTTCGACTGTTTCCGGGACCTCAAAGGGTTCGTGGAAACGGAAACGGGACGAAAGATCAAGTGCTTGCGGTTAGATGGCAGGAAAGAGTACTTTTCTGGTCAATTCAACGGTTATCTACAACAAATGGGAATTCGGCGCAAATTCAGTTGTAGATACACGCTAGAGCAGAACAGCGTGGCCGAGAGGAAGAATCGGTCAGTTGTGGAAGCGGCACAGGCAATGTTGGAGGAGAAGAGCTTGCCGAAGTTCTACTGGGCCGAGGCGGTAAGGACCGCGGTATACATCCAGAACCGGATCGGAGACAAAGTGTCGGCGCACGAGCTGTATTTCGGAATGAAGCCGAACTTGCGACACTTGAGGGTGTTCGGTAGCATTGCGTATGTGCATGTACCGAAGGAGAAAAGGTGGAAGTTGGACGCAAAGGCCGAGAAATGCATCTTGGTCGGTTACTCGGACGAGCAGAAGGGTTATAAGTGCTATAACCCTCGCACCAAACAAGCGCGTCTTAGCCGCGACGTTGTGTTTGACGAGTCCACATCCCGACTCCGAACCCCGACTCCAATCCGAGCTCTGACGATGAGGTCAGCGAGGCCGAGATGCCTCCGGATGAGCCCGAAATCGAGACCCGCGAAGAGAGTCCGATTTCACTCCGTTTAAGTGAACCGATTGGACGACTGAGTCGGTATGACCAGTCCGATGAAGAGCCGGCGAGTAGTGCAGACTCGGCCGTGCATTCCCCGCGCAGGAAGCCGAGGAGACGGCTTACGCGCAAAGAGAAAGGGAAAAAGAAGTTGTCGGATTCCGGCACGGATAGGAACGAGTCAGACCGATGCGAGTCCGACTCCGAGGGAACCGGTGACGGGTCTTTAAAGGTGAAGACCGCATCGACCGAGAAGGCCTCGACATCGGCTAATGTGAGATTACGCCGATCTACCCGCCAGAAGAATCTTGTTTTGCGGTTCGGATACAACGAGTACATGGCACATCATTATGCGTACATGACCCGTGTAGCGGAAGTGCGTGAGCCGGAGAGCTATGCAGAAGCGGCTAAAGACGTGAATTGGCGTGCCGCGATGGAGGAAGAGATGCACGCATTGGCGGAGAACGAGACCTGGGACCTGGTTGACGCACCAAGAGGGGTAAAACCGATCGGGTGTAGGTGGGTGTACAAGGTCAAGTACAACACCGATGGCTCGATCAACCGGTACAAGGTTCGGCTAGTGGCAAAGGGCTACGCGCAGAAACACGGCATCGACTACGATGAGACATTTGCACCGGTCGCGAAAATGACGACCGTCCGTGTTTTGCTCGCAGTAGCTGCGGTGAAGGGGTGGCACTTACATCAGATGGATGTAAAGAATGCGTTCCTGCAAGGTGACCTTGAGGAACAGTTGTACATGGTACAGCCCCCCAGATTTCACTCTAGAACAAACTCCTCGGTAGTATGCCAACTGAAGAAGTCCCTTTACGGACTGAAGCAAGCCCCGCGTGTCTGGAACGCGAAGATCACGCAACAACTGCGTCGGATGGGCTTCGTCACGTCAAAATCGGACTCTTCCCTGTTCATCCGGAAAGGTCGACTCAGACCGGTTAGTATTTTACTATATGTTGATGACTTGGTCATCACCGGCGCTGACCTACGTGAAATCGACCGCGTGAAGCTCCAGCTTGCAGCATCATTCGACATGAAGGATCTGGGGGACCTTCATTCCTTCCTCGGGATCGAAGTGATCCGTACCCCCGAAGGCATATTGATCAGCCAACGTCACTACGTGCTGAGTATGCTCTTCAAATTCGGGATGGCCGACTGTAAGTCAGTCTCGACTCCTCTGGACAGAACCGTCAAGCTTCGTCCTGATACAGGAACGGTATGCGACCCGACGAGGTTCCGACAAATTGTCGGAAGCCTCATATACTTGACCATCACCCGACCCGACCTCAATTATCCGGTCGGAGTGATCAGTCAGTTCATGGCGCGACCTACCGAGGAACACCTTCAGTGTGCGCAACGCTTACTTCGGTATGTCAACGGCACTAAGGACCGGGGACTGCTATATCGGACCGGTGCAGCCACGCAATTAGTCGGCTACACCGATGCTAATTGGGCTGGCAACGCCGCCGATCGCCGATCCACATCCGGATACGCGTTCTCCCTCGGGAGTGCCGCGATCGCGTGGAGCAGTAAGAAGCAGCTGACAGTTGCACTGTCAAGCACCGAAGCTGATTACCGAGTAGCGGCTGTCGCGACATGCGAAGCCATATGGTTGAAGCGGCTACTTAAGGACCTGCAAGAGGAGGTGTCAGATCCGACGACGATCTACTGCGACAACCTCAGCAGCATCCAGCTCGCGAAAAACCCCGTTTTCCACGCACGGACCAAGCACATTGAGGTGCACTACCATTTCGTCCGTGAGCGTGTCCTTTCCGGTGAAGTCGAACTTCAATACGTTCCGACGAATCGGCAGACTGTCGACATCTTCACTAAGCCCCTTGGTCTGGACAAGTTGCGGCAATTCTCCGGTGCGCTCGGATTGCGTCACCTCGACGTGCCAAACTTGAGGGGGAGAACAGTCCCGAACGACCAAGCAAAGCAGCAGGAAAGGAGCGGAGGCCACGACACCGAGTCGGTTGACTCGGCTGTTGACTCGGTTGTCGAGTTCGACTTCGGATCGGCTGAAGAAGCCGAGGGCGGACCCGCGGAAAAGTCCGAAAGCGAACAGAAGGGGAGCAGCTGAAGGAGAGAGCTGAAACCAACCACACATGGGGAAGATGACGCCACCAAGGGCGAGAAGACCGAAGACGAGTTGGAGACAGCCAACTCGGACGGGAGCGAAAACCGATCGAAGGTAGCCGAGTCGGTTCGGATGTTTGATTCAGATACGCTGAATCAACCGAGGCCCAAGCGGAAGAAAAGGCAACAGGAGAAGCGTCAACACCACAACAGCAGAAGAGTTGATAAGGGCCGCATGAGCAGACAAGCCGACCGGAAGGGTCGAAGCGCGCGGAGTCGAACAGGTTGAGGAGCGCGAGCGAGGCGTGAAGCCATGAGGAACCGGAGCTGTGAGCCCGAGGATCCCGAAGAGCCTCGAGTTGAGCTTGACGGGGAGTGTTGAGAGACAAGCTCAACATCGGCCGGATCGGCTGAAGAAGCCAAGGACCGGATCGGTTGGGACCGATCAGTTAGGCCGAGTGCGTAAACCGGGAGGCCGTTAGGAAAGATATTCCGTGAGGAATATATTTGGGAGTTAGTGTAGGAGCTCTTAAAGAGCATTGAAGTACGGTGAGTACTTCGGTCAGTCCTTCAAGGACTTGTATAAAAGTGTTCATGGAACACACATATGTATAGAGTAGTGAATCGAGATCTTTTGTTGAATATAGTTCTTGTATTTTCTCTCTCTCACTCTCTCTGTCTCTCCCGCGTATACTGCATAAGCTCAAGCTCTCCATTAAACCTGAGTTTTCTTCCTTCTGTTTGGTCTTCATACTTGCTTCCGCACGTTACTTTTTACAGTGGTCTTAATGGCCACTCGACTCACCTACACTGCATGCTTCATTCTTCTCTTTTTATCTCTTGCTCAAACCCATGGCCAACCCGAGGTTGCCACCATTATTACCACTCAAACCCCTCTAAAGCTTGTAAAACCCTACTCTAAAAGGGTTATTATTCAATCTAATCGTAGAAGTCTTTGTTCTAAAACCGTGTTTGTAGTATTAATCTTCCACAACAGTTTAGTTCGCTTGCATGAAACCATGTGATTCCATGTTTCGTGAGCGTTTCCCCCTCACTACATTCCTCTAACCTTCGTTGTCTTCAGTTTCACCGACTTCTAGTCTCCTCTGCGACTAGTTCTCTATAAGTTTCTTTGACTAAGAATCCTATGACTATTTGATTTTTCAACTAGTCTACTCTTAATTAAGTTTGTCTGGCAAGAGAGTTCGACAAGAAAAGAGCGTTCAACAAGACAAGAGTGTCCAACAATACGAGAGCGTCCGGCAAGGCCCGAGCGTCCGATAAGACAAAAGTGCGTAGCAATACAAGAGTGTCCGACTAAGAACTAGAACGCTCATCTAGAACATGCAACTAGAGTGTTCGACTAGAGCATTCATCTAGACCCTTTGACTAGCCTCCTCCATCTTTTCAACTCCCAGGTCCAAGACCCTCGTGGTTCCGCGCAAGTAGGGAATGCGCGCACTCACGTGACAACCTATGATGAGTTAGCAGGTTCCACAATCCATTTACATGTATATTCATTATCCATGCAAGACATCTTAGTAATAATCAGGTGTGGTATTAATTATGCGAGATAAATATTATCATCAAGTTGTGCATAATGATCCTTATGGTTAGTTTTTGGTTATAAAAATCACTTATTTTGGTCAGGTTGTATGGTTGGTGGGAATTTATGCCCCTAAGTAGGCCACTCAATGTATTGCATTATACGACTCACTCCTTCAGACCCTATTTGTGGGTCGCCCAAGATTACTTATAAGTGATTTTAACATGTGTTGATGCATTACAATCTACGTCACAACAATCAATCATGGATGATCTTGAACAAACTACTTGCGTTTTATTGGTTGTGGAGGTTCTTAAGTTTGATGTATGGATATGATTGCATGGAAATGATTTAGGTTTTACTTCCAAATTACAAAACATAAATAAACATACAGTCGGCTGGATAGAATGCATCAATGTGATAGTTTATAGTCGTTGCCAAAAATACCTATAATTGGGTGAGATGCATAATAATTTTTGTGCTTCAACAAACTCCAAAATCCTTTGAGATCAAACCTCAATTATATATTCTACCTCTTTGACTCCCAAATGAAACAATCGATGAAATTGAGAGTGCAATATCTCCTTTCTAGGCCAACACAAAAGTTTAGAAGACATGTCAAGTGACTCTTTTTGCAAAGAATTACAATGTTGTCCACTAGATGATGTAACTTGTAAGAATGTTTTCCAATTAAGGATTTATACATGTCAATTACATTATTACAAACCTCCAAACAAATAGGGAAGTGGTACAAAATTTCCATATCTCGTCGAATTGGCATATTAAGTGATGTTGGTAAAAAAGAATGATCATCAAGCATTAAATGTCATTTTTATAAGTGACTACTACTCTCTTATATCATTGCTCCATTGAGTCTCTCCATTGAGTATCATCTAAGGTTGCACAAGAATGGAAAGTACATAACTCTCATTATGGATGGTGGAAACTCTTAAACAATGTTGGCATTCTAAAGTGTCACCCGTAGCAAAGGTCTTCATTTGGAGAGTTTTGATTGGGGATTTGGCTTTGGGATTAGCTCTAAAGCAACATGTACCAACAACAAACAATTGCTTCTTTTGCACTGTTCAAAAGGAAAATAACACTCATCGTTTCATACAATGTCTAATTGCTTGTCATATTTGGAGTTACATTTCTCAATTTGACAAGTTTTGTCAAGGTGTTATTTGACACCAAGACAATGGGTATTTGCACAATTTACACAAGTCGACCCAAAATCATAGATAGAGATCGTTTTCCTATTTATGAGATATTGGGGATTGAACTGTAATTGGGATATGTGCAATGCATTTTTGTATTTGATGGTAGGCATGGAGTCAAAGCATATCTATGAAAGTTGAAGGGCGTACTAATTTAACAATTTTCTTAATTGGTGTAAGTAAAAATTATTTCCTCAGTCGAGTGTTCATCTTGTCTATTGGCAATTGGTGACTATACTCAATCCTAATGCCTAGTGTAAATAGTGTTTTTTACACATTTATTAATATAATTGTGTGTTTTCACCAGGGAGAGAGAGAGAGAGAGAGATACCCATACAAAAGCTTGCTTGCATCAAAGAATACCTACATTCAACCCTATAGGAGTACTTGCATATTTTTTACAAACATGGAAAGTATGCTTGCATCAAAACATACCTACATTCCCTAATGTGATTTAAATGAGAATACTTGCATATCCTTATCAAATAAGGATTGATTTACTTGAATTCATGATTGCCACATGAACCTCTATACCAAAGCAAAAGATGGAAATTATGTGGTAGTATCAAAGTATACCTACATTGCTTGCATATCTTTATCAAACAAGGATTGATTAGCTAGAATTCTTGGTTGCCACATGAACTGTTATACCATAAAAAAAGATTTAACGAGCACGGATTGATTTACTAGAATTTTTGGTTGTGACATGAACCTCTATAACATAGCAAAAGAAGTTTCAAGTTGTAACATCATACATATATGCATTTATGATACTTTTAATGCACAATTCTCCTTTCAATAGGAACAACGAGCAAGTTTGCATTTTTTACATGATACTTTATATTTGTTTAGTATTAAAAATCAAATCAAACAATCTCAAATTAATTGATTCATTTACTTCACATCATATAACTATCATTATAACCTCGATGTTTGATGGAAACTCCTAGAGAAATTTGATTTTATGGAAACTTTGTTCCATTACAACAACTCTTTTAGGATGATACGACCTATTTTGATCACAAGTCATTTTCATATGTTTTTAATTACAAATTATACATCGTGTGCAATCTAATTCATAATGTCTAGTACATTTTTTGAGAAGTGTATCCTTTTCCACCAAAAAAAGAGCCTTCCTCATAGGTATCGGCAACGGCTCAGCTCAAGCCTAAACCATTTAGCTCAATCGGTTTTAAACGATTTAGCGGCTTAGTGGCTCGACTCAACTCTGTTTAGGCTTGAGCCTACCTAAACGGTTTGAGCTGACAATTAGAAGTTAGAAGTTAGAACTTGAAAGTTGACAGTTAGAAGTTAGACTAACAAGAAGCCATCGGCAACAAACTGTTGAGTGACGAGAGAGGGAGGAACAAAGAGGGAGAGGGAGCTTGTATAGTGGATGATCAGAGGACCTCCTTGTTATATACACTCTTTGGAAAAGGATTGGATCACCGAGAGTGACATGTCATAGCCTCTCAGAGCTCGTGCTTGTGAGTGGCGGGAAGCAGGGGATTCGTGGATGTCAGCTAACCAATCATAGTAGTCTATGGAGAGGGTGTTGAGAAACAGGTCCCTCCGGATGAGCCAGATCGGACTAGCCGCAAGAAGGAACCGGACCAAATGGGTTTGGAAGGTATCCAGATACCGGATCAGATGGATCTGGAAGGAGTCCAACCAGATCCGGTATGAACCAGATAGTAAGAACATATTTGTAAATATGTTCAAACGTGACCGTTGAGGTCATATTTATAAATAGCCTGTAAGTTATATGAATATAAATATAACTAAGGCAAATAGTGTTTTGTGTAAGGTTGTTATTATTATTGTTGTACAAATAAAGAGGGGGAAAGAGAAACATAAAGTATTTTCTGTTGTAACCGCTGATTGGCAAAGATATAGAGCTCGAGGTCGTTGCCTCTAAGTCTTGCATTGTTCCCTTCCTCTCATAGTGATAGTTGGAGTCTGTGAGCTCCTATAGTTTTTTCCTGATTAGGGTTTTCCACGTTAATATCTTGTGTCTGTCTTATTTTGATTTTCTGTTTTTCTTCCATTGAGTGTTTAAGACTCAGTTGCGGCCGAGCTCTATTCCACACAGAGGGAGTCGTGGAGGTGGGACTTGGAGTTAAATTTAGACTCATTGATGGTAAGGCCGAGAGGGTAGGAGTTATGAGGATGGGTTCTTTGTTTGACATTAAATTCTCTCATATTTATATAAAATCTTTAATCAACGTCTGCCTAATGTGAAAAACTACCATAATATAGACACCACGATTTCTTGGCCATCATTGAACGGGGAGGGTGGGGTCCCATGGAAATCCACCCTCAAGTCTAGACAACAATATTTATAGCATCAAGAAAACAAGGAAATCATAAAACTTCAAACGGGTCCCAGCCTCCAATAATAAGAAACATGAATTTGGTTAATATGAGTTGAATCATAAAAGCCACTCAATACATAACATAATATTGATATAATGAATCTTTGGATGGTGAAATGCAGAGGGAGAACATTCAAAAAGTGCCACTAGTTACTATGTACAAGTCTGAATATAGTATATAAATAAACATCTGCCTAATGTGAATAACTACCATAATATAGACACCACGATTTCATGGCCATCATTGAGTGTGTGTGTGTGTGGGGGGGGGGGGGGGGGGGTCCCATGGAAATCCACCCTCAAGTCTAGACAACAATATTTAGACCATCAAGAAAACAAGGAAATCATAAAACTTCAAACAGGTCCCAGCTTCCAATAATAAGAAACATGAATTTGGTTAATCTGAGTTGAATCGTGAAAGCCACTCAATATAACATTATATTTATATAATGAATCTTTGGATGGTGAAATGCAGAGGGAGAACATTCAAAAAGTGCCGCTAGTTACTATGTACAAGTCCGAACAAACCATCATTGCAATTTGTTCCTTGCGTTTCAATTGAAGAATAACCACAGCTGACTTGGAGACTTTTCAACTTCTCGTTGGACAACACACAAGGGTTGAATGATTCCAATCTGCAACACCATTTTGTACACGACATAGCAATGTCATTGACAGCAACTCAAAGAATGTATAAATCTTGAGCTTTTGACATTTATAAATATTTTTCAACAGAAACAGACAATATATGATAGAAAAATAGATATGAATTAATATTTCCATTAACACTTATAAACTCTGGTGTTTTCTTAATGCTTCCAATAATAGAGGGATTAGAATGTGATAGATACAAATGAATGTTCCTGAACATTCCTAAAATGTTGTTGGCATTTTCACATGATTCCGAGCATGAAAATGGGATTCTAGGATGATTAATAAAGAATTGTTTTTCCTATTCAAGGAGAAACATGACAGCTTAATACCACTAAATATAGAGGAGAGAATACATACCTCTTTGCGGCCATGGGATAGTTCGGATACATTTGGTTTGCTGCTTCCACAATGTCTGCTTTGCTTAGCAACTTTTCAAAACAAATGTATCTCCCTGAAGCTCCTTCAGCTTGATAAGTTAATATATGTGCCTTTGCCAAATCGTCGACATACACAAAAGCAAAGATACCACTCTGATCCAATAGACGCTGTAAATTGTTGTTGACCAATACATTAGTTTTCGATCTCGCCAATACCGTTGCAGGATTCATGACAATAAGATCAAGCCCCTTGTCCCTCGCCAGAGCCCATGCTGCTTTCTCTGCCAGTGTTTTGCACAGTGCCGACCATAGCTGCAAAATTCACACAAAAAGTGTACATTTTCTTCAAAAAGAACTTTGAATGTACAATGGTGATATGAAAAGATGCAAAAAACCATATGAGTTTAATGTCACAGTTTTTTGCATTATTCAAAAATCCCTGGCCTCATAATCATAGAGCCCAAGTTCATAGTATAAATAATTTTTTGGATGATGCTATGTTTCCAAAGAGGAACGGCTTCTGATGGATATGTTCTTGAAAAGCAGGCGATTGATATGTTAATATAAATTACTTTCATGACACATGCATGTAATGGGATGTCATATGCAGTTCCATAGATTGGGTAATCTGAGCAGCAATCATATGACCGACCAGACATGTGAGAAGCAAGTTATAAAACTGGGGATAAAAGAAGATCCCATAAATTGTAGTATACTTTAGCGCACACAGTACCTTCTTTTTCCTGCAAAAATCAAGATCGGTCCAGTTCTTCTCATCTAAAACAACACTCGTCTCTTCCAAGTAGTATTGCCGGTCCCAAAGAATCGTGGAGAGACAAGAGGTGAGCACAAGCTTTGTTACAGAATGAGTGTTAGCGCAAGCCTCCACCACATTTAGAACCCCTCCCACTTCATTATCAATTGTCTCCTTCTGCATTAATTAAAGAGATTCATCCAACTAAATAACCATCCACATCCAAGTTCAATGTGATGCACTTCCTAAAAAGAAGTTCAATTATGCCTAAGAACTTACATGAGAAAAGAATCAAAAGCATGAAAGTATTATATCTGCAAGATAAAAGAAGTGTCCTAAAAAACAATATGCTAAAATTATACAAAAGGATTGAGAAAAGAACAAAATGAAATGTGGAAGGGAGGATGTGGATACCGGGTAATCTCTGGCACCATTGATGTCATAGTTGGGAGAAGGAACATAAAATACACCATTACATCCATGGAAAATCTCAGAGAGGTTGCCATAATCCAAGACATCCACTGTGCTTATCTCCAAATGATCATTAGCTCCTGGAATGTCCAGAAGGACGGTAACTTCTTCTGCAAATCACCATACGAACTATTATAAGATATATTGAACAGGAATTGCAGGAAACCATGCACAAAGTGCAACGTAACATGCATCTCCAACACACCATAGGGGGAATGTAAGTGTCATGACAGTATGCATCTGGAAAGGATGGAAAAAAGAAATGCATGAGAACTTCTAACTAAACAGAAACGAAGGCATATGATGCAGATGCAAACCAAGTTTTCAATAGAATTTAGGGGCAAAAGCATACAGAGAAGAATGAGGAACAAACGATAAATAGACAACATAGCAGCAAAGCAATATAGGGATAATCGCAAGATTGGATGTTCTGCAAATTATAAGAACATGGTTTCTCAAACGTAATAAGAGTTCTTCTTTAGCTATTCTTGAATTAATTGACTGTGATAGTGTGTCACTGATGCATTGTGGAAACAAATAGATTTGGGCTCTTTCCACTAAAAACATGAATTAAGATACTACATGTACCATATTCCAACTATATTCATATGAGTTACGTGCCTAGACTAGCAAAAACATCAATCTCGTTATACCAAATGAAAGGGGAAACAGAAAATGGAAAATGATGACTCCGCCACTACAATTACGAGAAACTAACTTTGCCTCCATTAGTGCATAATCAGACACAAACTTGCTCTTACATTAAATTTTAGTATCAATGCTTAATTACACAAGTTTAACCATCAACCTATATTTTGTAAGAGGTCAGAAATACATCAATTTTCATTTGAACATGCTCACTTCGAAATTAAATAGCTATATGAGAAAAGAACTAGTGATATTGTTTGTGTATGTGTACGGATACTTATGTACACATCTGCATTTGTATGTCTGAGTGTGTATGTATGCATGAGTGTGTGCGTATGTGTGTATGTGTATATGAATGTATGCAGGTATATGTATGTATATGAATGTATGCTTGGACGTGTTAAGGACCTACCAGCAGTGTGTGGAATGGTTGATCTGACACTGTAGCCTTCCTGCAAGAGAAGCTTAACGAGCCAAGTTCCAAGAGAGGCACAGCTACCGGTGACACAGACCAATTCGTCATCATGGTTAATTGTATGAGATGTGCTTCTGCGGCTGGATATGGACGAGATTAATGAAGGTCGGGGAATTGAAAGCTTATGCAGCACCATAATAATATATATTTGAAGATTGAAGAAGAAAGAGCAGCAACAATCAAACGGGAAGGAGAGAAAGAGAGAGAGAGAGAGAGAGAGAGAGAGAGAGAGAGAGAGAGAGATTAAGGATGCAGAAGCTTTGCCGTAATATTGATATCCCCGATTGCAGAAGCTTTGCTATAAAGAAGCAACGAGGATATATTTGATGTGAACTAGCAGATCTACTTCTCCCTCCTCCTCATCATCATCATCTTCTTCTTCTGCTGCTGAAATTTCTTCTTCTTCTTCTTCTTCTTCTTCTTCTTCTTCTTCTTCAATCACGTCTCCGTCTCTTACTTCTTCGACTGATGTCTATTCCCGCCTTCTACTTTTCCCGAAGATGATCTCTACCTTGCGCAGGAAGCTAATCTGCTGCTTCAGAGATCACTAATTTAAAGTGTACATATATCTATATCTATATCTATATATATATAAATTATAGACATACATACATACATAGACGGTGTGCGAGGAGGAGACGGGAGCACAAAGATCGTGTGAAGGCGACGGTGTTGGTGATGGTAAGTAACGAGATAGACAGACAGACAGACAGACAGATGAAAACACGCAGGAAAAAAGGGGAGAGAGAGAGATTGGGGGAGGGAAGGAATAAAGAAAGAAGAAATGGCGATGGCGAGAAATAGAGAGAGAAGAGAAGAAATGGTTCTTTTTTCTGCTGTAGCTTCTGTTTCTCTGCAAATAAAGAAGAAGAAGGAGGAGAAGGAGGAGTGAGTGTAGGCCGCCTCCTCCTCAGAAATAGGCTTAAATTTGTCTTTCCGGTGTATCTACCGTATGTATGTATGTATGTATGTATGTATGTATGTATGTACCGTATGTACCATTTATATAATATTTATCGTATGTATTGTATGTATCGTATCGTATATACATATTGTATGTATGTATGTATGTATGTATGGTATCATATATACATATTGTATGTATGTATGTATGTATGTATGGTATCATATATACATATTGTATGTATGTATGTATGTATGTATGTATGTATGTATGTATGTATGTATGCATTGTATGTACTTATGTATTGTATGTATGTCTATGTATGTATGTACAGTATGTATCTACCGTATGTATGTATCTATCTATCTATCTACTAACTCGTATGTATGCATGTATGTACCATTTATATAATATTTATAATATGTATCATATCGTATGATTGTATGTATCGTATCATATGTACATATAGGTATGTATGTATGCCGTATACATATAGGTATGTATGTTTGTATGTATCATGTATGTATGTATGTATTTGTGTATGTGTGTGTGTGTGTGTGTATGTATGTATGTGTGTGTGTGTGTGTGTGTGTATGTATGTATGTGTGTGTGTGTATGTATGTATGTATGTATGTATGTATGTATGTATGTATGTATGTATGTATGTATGTATGTATGTATTTGTGTGTGTGTGTATTACACATGCACCCCCCAAAGTGAGTAGAAGATCAAAAAGAGACTAAGAGACGTCTGCCTCCCAATAGATACATCATTCAATTGATGCAAATGAAACTTGGAAGAAACATTGACTCCAGGACTACATTGAGTCTCGACTAGGTGTGGCAACGCCTCTTTAAGCATATTTACTTTCCCCCACCCGGTATTCACATGGGGCATGTTGGTTTGGACATCACTTGTCCGCTTTACTTTCCATTATGATGCCGAATCTATGGACCATGGTTTTTACACCAAATCTGGAAGTGTTTGTGCACTTCCATTAATGTCTATCTAGTTTTTACGGGATAAGGACGGAGATCCAATCATTATGGGCGATACTGAGTAGTACTACTACATATTACATTTGGAAGGCTTGGTGCTCTCTTGTTTTTTATCAAGTTAGGGCCTCGCCAACTGAATTGGTAAAATGTATTTGGTTGGACATAGTTCATATTTTTGCAGGGTCAATGGGATTATATTGTTGGAGATTCTAACAATGAAGCTGCTCAGTGCCATCGATTTCTTACTTTGTGGATAGCTACTCCACATATGACCTCGAAGAATGGAACTCCTTTCTATGACTTTCAGCCACCAAAATGGTTGTTCCTACCCAGATCACACAGGAATCAAAACCTTGTGAATTATTTACACTAATGAAAGGATATTCTTTTTGGGAAAAAAAAAACAATCATAGTTTAGTCGTTTTTGTTAGCGAATGGTCTTTGTAAACGCTTATCGAAGCATTTTGATATCAGTGTAGTAGGATCGGTGTTCATTTCGATGTTTGTGTACATTGTTCGGTTGTCCCTAAGTCTCAACATCAGATCGCCCGTTGGTATTTGCATCCTTAAAATTTGTAGATCTTAGAAAGTTGAATAAATGCACTTATGCGTGGCACTCTTCAACTCCGTAGAGCCTAAAACAGTTGAATATGTAAATGCACACACATGTGGCATTACACTCTTTTTTATTTTTAGATCCTAAAACGTCGAATATAAGTGCGCATATGCGTATGATGACCATAAGTAAATGCATAGAGATGAAGTGCTACAAAGAGAGATTTCCCCGATAAAAACGAGTAAAATACATCGTGGACGTGTTCGATCACGACACAATTATTGTGCTTGTTGCTACAGCTAGTACATGTTGTCGCGGGGTTATATGCCCATGATAGGGGGGGCAAAAGTACGAGTATAAGTATATTCATATTGTATGAGGGTTTGTGAGATTGATATGAATATTAAAGGAATTGAAGATATTGATGACCACCCCAACATAAGATATAAGGACTTGGAATCAAACCTTTCAATTGAAATCGTCAAATCACAATGTGTCTTTGAGTTGAGATGCATATGACCATTCATATTTGCTCCAAATGTAAACCCTACCATCAAAAGGTCTATCCAGTAGGCTAGGTATGAATAAAAACTCTCTTATCGAATCCTCTCTTTCTCCCTCGTTGCATTGACCTCAATATCCTTATTTTTATTGGTAAAAAGGTGAAAATGCTTTTAAGAAAAAATTAGTATTTTGCTCTTATGTTATTTTCTTGTTGTTTAATCTTTGTCATTAAAATTAGCCTTTAGAATTTGTTGTCAAGGTTATGCCCAAAATTAGAGATTTCAATTTTCAACCCTTCATAACACATACAACTTTAGCCTTAAATAGTTTGGGAATTGTTCAAATCGTCCAATAACCCCTAGTTGACTAGCTTCATAATAAACCTTGAAAACTGAAAAACAAACATTGGAAAAATGCAAAATATGAACCAATCTATCTATAGGGTGGTGTTTCTATGGATATTAATATTGTATACCATTAGTGTGTGCTCCTATATTAGCTAAATTGTTTACATGGTGCACACACATATTATGCACATTAATGGGTAAATATTTACTCAATGTTGTGGTGGTGATCTGTATGTATCATAAAAACATTATGCGTCAAGATGGAACAAACACAATTGTTTGTAAGCCTCAATTAATGAGTATAAAATTGTTGAGGAAAATATAAGAAATATCCTCATGTGCTCGGGCGATTGATTTTAGTTAATCCTCTTATAAGCATGAGATTACCAAACAACGTTCTTAAATTTGTGTTTCTAGCCTAAGATTCATGCTCTTATTTATGTACATAAAAATATGATGACCATTGACCATCTCAAGTCACCATATATCTCTACGTCCATGCACTTTAGGTTATTCATATATTCATTTTCAACGATTTACTGAAATGTATTTAACCATATATTATTACAATAAAAGGTTTGCTGAATCTATATTTATTGGAGTTTATTTTGACATGATGTGCACGCACATGAGGTTGTGATGCTTGTAACATTTTATAATAAATTTGTATCTAACATCTATTGACAAGTTGCATATATTTTGGATTGATCAATATATTACTAGATCACACAATAGAAAATAGATGTGTTGGATCATGTGTAGTATATGACTCATCGCACTCTAGTGTTAGACTTAAGACCATGGTTGATTTGCACATGTCGAAGGTAACATATGACACACAATATCACACCAATACAAGCAAGACTATGATTTCTCGTGTAGTTTACCAAGAATATGAATCGTTTTCCTCTTTGCAATGACTTGCACATCTCAAAGATAACATATGACATGCAAAATTACACCAACATGAACAATAAGGGAGCTTCATGTTAAGGAGAATATGGATGTAAACTCTAACCTAAAACTTATTGTAGAGCTACCTAATTATTGTGTGTACATACATATATGGTCACATAGCAAAGTCATCACAACAACGATGGTATGATATACCAATGTCGCTAGAATTGTCAACATGCCCAAGCTTCTTCATAATGATTACATCATACGTATTTCTTGATGCTTTGCATTAGGGCATATATTGTGAAATCCATACGATTTTTTGTTATGTTCATCGGATCCATAAATTACACCCTTAGAGTTGTATGTATGTATGCATGTATGTATCATATGTATGTACATATGTTATATGATGCATTGTATGTATTTATGTATGTATGTACATACGTATGTATATGTATGTGCATCTTCAAAATACATAAGCAAGAGGAATTGGTCTTTGTGGTTCGACCCACTTTTGGATGTCCAATATGACTTGGGTGACGGGGTCTAACAGTTTTTTGTTTGATTGGTCAACGAGAAGTTTTTTCACGAACTCCATCATTTGAGCTCCTAATCTTTATGGATTATGAACGACTCTGTTCAATACCCTTCAAAGACATACAATGACGTTATAGTCAAACTACACCAATTTTCTATCTACTCCAACACGAGACTTTGGTCTCATGGGTAATACGTATCACCATTTAACTCATTCTAAATATATTAAACAAACGCATGCCCAATGTATCATCAAGACATTCAACAACATGGGAAAACTAGTTACCTTTAAATTTTTGAGTGTCTATCGAAGAAAAGTGTGAATGTGACATCATGCGGATAGATAAAATTATGTTTTGGAGAAGGAATAGACATCATATAAGTTTATAACTTATTTTTTGTTTTATTAAACAAAGTCATGAAACATTAGAATCCATGCATGCCACGAAATGGGGAACCTTTATGTCTATTATCAATTACATTTTCTTGATTTTTTACTCCCAACAAATTCTAAGGTGAGTTCGTTAAAATATGTGAATGTGACAATTCTATGACTATGATTTTTATTAGGGTTGCATGATTGTTTGTTGGGACATGGCAATTCATTTTTACTAGTTTCATGAAATAGAAGCTGATAATTGTAGGAAACAAAAGTCTTTGCATGAGAGTAAACGACGAAAAATAGAAGTGAAGAATGATACAAATCTATTCTAACATTTTAACCACAATACTTGTGAGCTCAATATCACTTCCTAGACAATAAAACCTTTAAATAATGACCTCAGATTGTATAATAATTGCCATGTTGAACCCACATGATCGCCAACCCCTCTTACAAGACACCAATAGCTCTAGGACAAACTCATACATCTATTAGATTAGATGATTAGTTGAGCATGGATTACTCACACATCTATTTTGAATGTTCAGACATTAAAGAAGTTACCATTGTGAATGTCGTTTTCATGTTTTTTTGTTATATGCAAATGATGTGGTGCCTTTTGCAAATACTTTAGAATGTACTCAAAAGTTTATGATTTTATTGGAAATCGTTTTCATACACAATAAGCTAAGTCCCAACACCTCCAAAATGAAGGCTATGCTTGTGAAGTCTTGAAATAAGGAAAAACACTCCATCGTGTACAATAATGAGCCACTTGAAATAATAGAAATCTTAAAAATATATTGGGCTTCAGGTTCACTAAAATCATAGTTAGAATGAATGTTTCAATGGCTACATAGAAGTAGGAAATTATGCATTTGAAAACATATGCAATGTTGGAGAAATCAAATGTTAGGTCATAAAAAACAATGAGTGGGTAGATATGTGTTGGTTTTGTAGCAAGTTAGTGAGTTAGTGGCTCAAAGAGGTTTTGTGAGGGAGACATGTCTTTGGAAGAAGCGGTTTTGAGGTTTCCTTTACGAGTTTTGAGGGAAGGAGGATATTTCAAATACTTAATAAGGCATGTTTCGGTGCCATTACCAAGAAAGCAATGTGGTAATGACATGTGAAGGGGGTAGGTGGGTAGGAGTGGATTGATACTAAAGGGCAATGGAGTTGTGTTCTAACTTAGGATGAACATGGGAACCAAATTTGAGCATTACCTTCAAACTTATACTAAGCTTTCGTAGACCAGTGAGAGACTTGTTATATGGCATAATAATTTGTTCAATCATGTTTATGCATAGAGACCTTGATGTAAATCGTTTTGGTAGATATTGTGTGTGCTTTTATGTGTTAAACCCCAATTGTTCTCGACTTTGGGTGAATTTGAGTGTGTTTAAATCCTTCTCGGAGGGTTTTGTGTGATGTAATATACGGGTTGGAATGATCGTTGTCATTTCCATAGCATGTTTGCTCAATCACAACTATGACATTGTGACCTAATATGCACCAACGGATGATATCATACTTGTTGCGCTTGGAGATGTGCATAAATTGTGTGAAAGGCTTGTAATGTCATTGGACTACCAAATTGTTTCTTTGCCTACTTCATGCAGGAAGGGTACACCTTTTGTCAATACCTAGACTATGTCTCATGCCCAATTGGTTATCACATCTATTGTGAATAATGCCACTTATAGAGGCATCATCAATTCCTAAGGGGTCTTCTCCACTAGTCAAGATAGAGAAATGGCCTACAAAGGCATGATTTTTTTCGTTCCTCATGATGATTTAAAATTGCACTCCAAACATGTTACAATCCATTGGGATATTCTCCTAGCATAATCATTCTTCTTCATTAAGTACAAGTATGCTTGATGGTCAAAATATAGAATAACAAATGGCAACATAGGAGATGATGTCTATTTCTTTTAACTATTTATATCATGCCAACGCCTCTCACTCGGCGGTGGAATAATTTTGTTCATCATAATTTACTTGGTGACTCGTGAAGGTGATCGTTATATCCATTCTGCCCTCTCTAGAGCAAGATAACACAGAGCAACTATGAAAGCCAACACATCCATATGAATGTGAATCTCGGCTAGACACTCTTTGCCAATGTCAAAAGCTTGAGTGTACTCTTTAGTCCATGTGTACTCTACTTTTTTTTGCAAACATCTCGATGAATTTCCTATAATAACCTACATACCCCATCAATGCTTGAACTTGTTGCTTCGTATTGGGATGGGTGTGTTGTCTTGAGGTGGCCTCGATAAAAATTGACTTCAAAAGAATACTCATAAAACTTGTAAATATAAATAGGATTGTGCAAAGATAAAGCTTATGGTTAACGACATTAAAGTCATGGGTTTAAAATACGTAGCCTAGCTCATTATATAAATTCTTATAATATTAACTCATTAGATTCACTCCTAAAGAAAAGATTTTACTTGCACAATTTTCGTGATACAAAGACTTACAATGTAGAGCAAGAAACATGGAAAAATGTTTGACAGTTGGTGCCAATCAAAATCACAAGCCATTGAAACAAACACATTTTCCACAATACAATGAGTTAGAATGCAAAATGCCAAAAGATGGAAACAAGTTTGAGTATTTGGTAATAATCACGATCACAAGTCACATGTCATTGAAATTGACACTTCATTGCCAATCACCAATACTAAGCGACAAACATGGGGAAATGTTTTTAAAATACACAGTTGGTGCCAATCACATCACAAGTCATTAAAATCGACATCTTTTCCACAATCCAAAGGGCTACATTGCAAAGAATCGAAGCATGGGAGAAAGTTCTGAGTATTTGGTACCAACCGTTGTCATGATGTGGTGTGGACAAAGGTAGAAAGTGGTGCTGGCCAAAGAAGAGAGTATGATCCAGAAGCCGGATAATAGATAATAATTAAAATATATTAGGAAGTGACGGATCCGGATAGATGTACCAATCCAGATTCACACTGTTTTGTACCTAGACCGGATACCTATATAAAGGATTCGGATTGTATGTATTAAAAGGGCAAGTAATGAGTGAGTAATATAATTCTGAATTGGTTATCTTGTATACTTCCCTTGCCATTTTTGCTTACCTTCCTAATCTTACGTGTGTAGTGCATTGTCGGATATGACCTATGTGTTCCGGAAAGTAATCAGATAAGTTATAAGTGTAATAAAGTATTAATCCATCTCTCCGACCACACCTTTGGAGATGTATTCCAGAAGGGGATACCTTGTGTTTGCAGCTAGAGTCCAGCCCAGGATAAACATATGTATCATAGAATATGATTCTATGGCGCATAGTTAATATGTAGAAAGTAGTGGTGACCTTTGACCTTTGAGTCAAAGGGTGTGTTCACACACTAGACTAGGTTGAGCTTGATTCTCAACAGTTGTCGAGCCATCATCTCGGTTGAGGTGGCGTGCCACTATTCTAGCATACCTCAGTCCTTTGGATCGAAAGAACCCCACCTTTGGCACATCTGAAAATGGACGATTACCAAGGAGTGGTCGGAGAATATCATTTCTGGAGCTATGCGCCACTAGCCTCCCTTTGCTTCCAGTGCCTCCCCACATAGATGTGATCGATACGAGAAAGGGTGGATCCACTAGTCCTCCCATTTTGATGGATAATAAAAGAGAATCACATTTGCATTGGAAGTTGGCCGAATGCCAAATATCACTCAAGTTAAGGTGAACACATAATTTCTCCCATTGTTTATGTTCCCCTCCTTAGGGAACTGTGGGGTTGTTGTTGGAGCTACCTTGAAGGGATTTGATCATATTGAAGTCCCCTCATATGCACCATTCCTCCTCACTCAGTAGAATGAATTTTTGGGGTATGAGAATATGATATTGTGACTAATCTTATTATGCTCTCTCTATATATAATACAACTAAGGTAGGCAAACCAAATATGGAGTACCAAAAATACAAAGATCAACACCTTTGGTTTCCTTTGTGATGCCTTTAGGTAATAAAAATGGAAATTTTCATGCAATGTTGCTTAAATATGACATGTTCCAAATATCACATGAAATAATATGGTTATCGTGAAACCATAAGCTATACATTTGGTCGCCCTAAACATTTCTCATAATAGGAAATAAAGATTTGTTATTTTCTTTCTTTTACATGGAGCGTGTGCATGTGATGTAAATATGTTGTTTTACCTCTTGGTTGCCTTGGTCACGAGATGACAATTACAATTTGGTTTACCTACATTTGAATAAGTTAATATAGTAATTCATATTGATTACAATCATAATCTATGGAAGGAAGTGTTTTGAGCAAGTAGGCTTTATAATGACATTTATACCTTTTTTGTTTGATGTTGGTTTTAAACCAAAATTGGTTTACATGAACAAAAATCATTTTAAGAGGATAGGGGGAATAGAGGAAGTTCAACCGCTCGATAAAGGGTTTTATCAAATAATCCTCGAGGACAAGGATTCCGCGGTGCACCTCATAGCAATGTTCCCCTGCCATGTCTAAAACACATGAATGTTTATGCGTAAATGTACACATGGTTTTAACCTAGAGAAGGCTGCACAACAGGAAGAAACACAATGCGTTTTGAACAACAAATATCTGAAGTAATTGGCGCACTGGGGCAATGTTTTGAATGCAAAAAATATGGTCACCTAAAAAAGAACCACCCCACGAGAGTGACCCCTCAAGAAAAGCAAGGGGTGTTTGGTCCAAAAAACCCCACTTTGATCATTAAAGATTCCACCAAGGAGACCTTATAAGGCCGTAGCACCATAGGACATCAGAAGCCTCCCCCACCAGAGGTTGATAAGGATGTGATGGAATGGCAAGAGGTGGGAAAAACCCATGCCTTACGCAAAACTCCACAGTCACACAGTCATCCATCTCCTCGGAGTTCCAATCATTTTGATCTATCACAAGAGGCCCCCTCTAGTGATGAACATTCCCCTATTATCTTCTCAAGCCCCAAGGAAATGCCTAAGGTGACACCAAGCATGCATGAGAAAGTTCTCACTAAATCTAGCAAAACAAGGAATCGACGAAGGATAATTCATGTTAAGACCCTAATGCGGAGGTTTAGTGGCACTGCATCAAATGGAGAAGCAACAAACTAGGTTACATGTTTGAACGTCACCCCTTGTTGGCATAAAAGGCCGACTCCTTCCAAATTGTATCCGTTCGAGTGTGAACTCATTAATAAGTTAGGGCTTAGTATATAAGCGAATACCTAACATTGTAATGAGACGACGACGACGACGAGCAGAGCATAATATCTCTGAGAAATAACGAAATAATAAGAAGCTTTCCATTAAAGCTCCATCTGTGTAAGTTTTCACGCCTATTCTATTTTTTGTATGTGTTGTTTGCTGTTTAGTACCGGTTACAGATCCATACACGTTTCTACACATAGCACTCGTAACCACAAATGGTATCAAAGCCGAATCTTTGTTGTTCGGCGGCAACAGAAAACAAAAGAAGCTGAAAGAAAAGACCAGGTCAGAAATCTCAAGTTCACAAACAGAATATGGCTTCAACATCTAGAACATGAGTTGAAATAAAAAAATTCGACAGCAAAAACTTGCCTTGTGGAAGGAGATGATGCAGGATGTGCTGATCATTCGAAGACAGGTCGAAGCCATTCGGCACAACGAAAAACCTGCTTCAATGACAACCGAGGAGTGGAGATCAACGGACGAAATCGCACACTCCACCATCCGAATGCATCTGGTAGAAAACGTCTATTTCAGCATGGCGAAAGAGACGACAACGTTCTCATTGTGGGAGAAGCTATAGGCCGTCTATGAGAAGAAGTCCTCATCTTCTCTGATCTTGATCAAACAATTGTTCAACAGGAAGATGAAAGAGACTGATCCGGCAACCTCCCACATCAACACCTTCAGCCGGGTGTTGTCAGAGCTCTCGCCACAAGGGATCAACTTCGAAGAAGAAGTGAAAGCCCTCGCCCTCCTATTGAGCTTGCCGATAAGTTGGGAGGTATTATGTACGACTTACGCCAATAGCCGACCAATCCTAAATTTGGACGAAAAAACCGGCCAAGTCCTCACAGAGGACATCAGGCGAAAATCGATGGGACTAACCATCGATGAGTCGGTAGAAGCCCATCACTCGATTGACAGAGTCGAACGAAAGAACAATCCGACGGAACCGGTTGACGCTATATCCGATCGAAAACAAGGGGTGACCGACAACGGTCGAAGTCGAGAACGGGCTGAACAAGTGAGTACTGCACACATTGCAGGAAAGCCGACCACAATGTTTCCGACTGCTGGTCAATAAAAAGAAAAGAGAGTGGTCAGCGATTCGAGCGGAATCGGGGACGTTCCGACTCGGACCACTCTCTAGTCGGCAACCAGATCAATGTTGCTGACACACGATTTGGAGGAATCCTCTCCCTAGAGGATTTGATGATCAGAGAAGTCCTCTACAGTGCACAAGTTGCACACACATGGCTACTAGACTCTGGTGCCACATTTCACGTGACCCCCAACATTGAATGGTTCTCGAACTATTCAGCCGACGCCAGCGGCACAATCCGACTGGGAAACGGGCAGGAGTGCAAGATAGCCGGAACCGGGGAGGTTCCCATCAGATTGCCAAATGGCAACACAATAACCCTGCACTGAGTTCGGCATGTACCCGATCTAAAGAGGAGTCTGGTCTCCATCGGCATGTTAGCTGAAGATGGGTATCGAACGACTCTACACGAGTCGATGTTGCTCCTTAGGGGCGGACAATAGCCTAACACAAGGTGTCTACAGAAGACACTTCACCAAAGGGTGTTACGGTGAAACAGAGTTAGACCGACGATTAATCAGACTTTAATCGGTTACTTAAGCAACATATCCTTAATCTTAATACACGTGTAAGATAGAAAGTAATTAGCACAGAATGGTAATCAATATACAGAGATAAGAAAATAGAGCTTTATTAATTATCAGTCGTCATTTACAATGTAACCGGGCCTTTTTATAGATCACCAGCTCTGCCTACAAAACGGTGCCAACCGACACACTAATATGAACCGGTCCGGATCCGGATCGTCATACCGATTCCAGTCCGTCCGTTCACTTCTCTAGATCACCAGCTCTGCCTACAAAACGGTGCCAACCGACACACTAATATGAACCGGTCCGGATCCGGATCGGCATACCGATTCCAGTCCGTCCGTTCACTTCTCTAAAATCTACTTAATTACTTAATATCCTAATAACAGCTTCCGATTATTTCTGCCCTTTCATATTTTGGACTGTCCTCCACTCCTTGCCGGCTGGCTAACACATGGCACGCTCATGGGACAGTACCTTGTACGTCGAATCCCACTATCCGGCCTTCAATCCTCGTCTAAAATGTACATAATGCTTTGATCGAGGGGCTCTAAGGGTTCTTCGGAAGGCTGATCGGACTGTTGCTGCTCCTCCTGCTATTGTTGCTCCTGTTGTTGTTGCTCCTCCTGTGGCTGCTCCGTTGGCTGTGACCGTTGCTCCGGCTGCTGCTCCATTGGCTATTGCTGTGATTCCTGCTGCTGCGCGGTCTCCGGCTCTTCTGGGCGTTGCTCCTCCAATGGCTATTGCGCTGCTCTCAGTTCTGGTGGTTGTTGCGGAGCTTCCTCCCTTGGCTACTCCTCCTGCGTTACATCCGGTTGGCTTGTCCCGGCCTTGGCTTTATCCGTCCCTTGCTCCGACGATGGCTCTTCATCACTGAGATTGATTGTTGCCGTGCTCTTCGTTGCCTCTTGCCGTAGCCTCTCCTTTTCATAACTTTCATACTGGATTTGGTTATCCGGCCGATCATCGTCCAGTTGTGCCACTAGTTGCCAGGCCACCGTTATCTGTTCATCAACCAACGCTACGAAGTCCTCCGCCAATTCATCTTTCACGGTAGTAAAGTCTT
Source organism: Azolla caroliniana (assembly GCF_043228905.1). Classification (NCBI taxonomy): domain Eukaryota; kingdom Viridiplantae; phylum Streptophyta; class Polypodiopsida; order Salviniales; family Salviniaceae; genus Azolla; species Azolla caroliniana. The sequence goes on from NW_028230444.1 coordinate 19,680,358, forward strand.
CCTTTTCTTTCTGCCGGTTTTTTGTGTCCGCCCTCAACAACTGTAGCTCGGTAGCATGCTTTGCCCATTTTGACCACCATAATACTGAGCTATCTTCAATCAAACGCTTTGTTCGATTCTTCCATGCATGTACAATGCACCGGATTCGCTCCAGCCCCATCTTTGATTTGTCTTCAGCGGCCTGCCGGTCATCTTTCAACTGTTTGATCAGGTTCGCCGTCACCACCTCTTGGTCCTTGTAGCACACCAATTGATTCTGATACGTTGTTTGCACTCTTTGTAAGACCATGGCAACGCATTCTGTTTCCGCCTGATGTTGCATCTGGAGTTCCATGCGTTCCTGCGCTGCTTCAGCTCGTATGGTTTCCTTCTCAGCCCGTTCTTCCGCTAGTGTCATCTCCGCTCGTTGCACTTCATTCCGGAGCTTGAACATCTTCTCATGCTACCGGTCACTGTCGGGGATGAGCTTCTTGTATTCCGACTCGACATGTTTATAATCCCGGTGCAGGCGGTCAAACTCTTCTGTTTTCTGCCTCAACTTCTGATTGATCTGGCGGCGAGCTCGGTCTTCCCTAGCCTTTTGTTGCCGAAGCTCTTCTTTGAGTCTCTCGATCTCCGTTTCCGCCATCCTTCGGAGTTTATCCTTCTCTTGCAGCACTTTTTCTTTCTCTTCCTTAAGCCAGTCATAGGCTTGGTGTCCCTTCCGCAGACTTTCTTCTGCTCGTTGGAGATTGTCAGCAGTCTTCCGTTGTTCCTCCTCTGCCGCCATTTTTAATTCTCTTTCCCTGGCCCGTAATGCTTCCTGTGCGGCCAGGTCTTCTTTGAGAACGACAAGCTCTTGTGCTTGCTCTGTAATTATATCTGGGTTTGTTCCCGGCACCGGGGTCGTATTATTATGTACAGTTGCCGGTGTTTCATTATTATGTACATGTACCGGAGCCACCGGTTCCTATTCTTGGGGTCCTGTGATGACCTTCTTAGCCAATTTGTGCTTTCTCCTCTGCTTCTATATAATGGACCACTCCGGCTATTTGCTCACCGATCCACCATAACCATTGGCTGCCAATGCCTTGTGGCTGTGTCGACGCAGAGGGTTGGCCGATTTTTGCGCTTGCCAGTGTCCGATCTGGTCTGGTTGACAGCTCTAGCTCTGGTTGGGTACTACTTGGCAGTACCGGCTCTGGTTGTGCCTGAGTCGCCCGTTCCAGCTTTGGTTGGTCATGGTGTGCCTGTGATGTAGACAACTGAATCACCGGCTCCTAAATCACGGGTCTTGTCATGCTCTAACCCACCGGCGGAGCCTGCAGCGCAGGGATTTCTATGACTGGTTTTGTTTGAACCGGTTCTGCTTCCACCCTTGGCTCTGGGCCCTCAGTGCGAGTTATCAACATCCTATCCTTTTCTGAACCCGATTGCTTCTTGGCATGGTTTGCAATGCTCTTCTTCTGGCGCCGCTGGAGGTGCTCGCTGGGCTCCTCCACCGTTTCCTCCTCCTGAGTCCCAAGATTGATTTTCATGGCCAAGGGATCTGGCTCCTGTTGACCTGGTCGGCGAAATGTAATTTTTATTGGCCGTGCCGGTGTTGCCTCCTACGTCTCCGCCTGGTTAGGCTGCTCGTTCGCCGTTTTCTTAGTGTCAGCCTCCTTCCCCTTGGTTGCCTTAGAAGCCAATAGTTGCTGCCGTTTTGAAGCCGGTTTCGAGGTTCCTTCAGCTGATCTTCCCCGCTTCTTTGTCGTGTTGCGCTCCACTGGTGGTGTTAACAGTGTGAGCCATTGCGCCATCGCTGACCATATTTTCCTTCCATCCTTCCCTCTTACCGGGTCGATGGCCACGCGCAATCTGTCAGCGATCAGCACCGACCAGTCCACTTGTAGACCTTCATATGTGGCGATAATGAACCCGGCTCCGTTCCTAGGCATTGCCGAGGGTCGAGGGTAACATGGCCATACTCATGCAGTACACGAGCAATGTCTTGAAATAAGCCATCCTCGCCACCCTGTGTGCGATATGCCTTGTTGGCCAGAGAATACTCACCAAAGTATTTCGTGAGCTGCTCCGGGGTAGGGTTGTCAACGGTGAAGATGCCGCCCTCGGGTAGGCCCGTCAGGGCACGGATGGCCTCCTTTGTGATTACTTCTGTGTCGATGGCTTTGACAACCCTTTCTGCCTCTTTGTGTGGTGGTGCCTCCATGATCCTCAAGAATCCTTCCAATCCGTGTTGCTTTAACCACTTCTTGGCTGCCTCAGAGAGTGTCATGCAGTCCATTTCTCCTTCTGAGTCGGTGGTTGCCTGTGAGGTAGGCGCGTTAGGGGGCTCTGGGTGCTCGTGTCTGATTATCTTCAATCGCCTGTGTGCGTTTGCAATTCTCTATTCGCGAAATGAGAAGGCCTCCATGCGGTGTAGGTTTTCTTTCTGCATGTTCGTGCCTTTCTCGATTCTTGCGCATGCGCACGTCGTGTACTATAATGGCAATGAAGTGCCATGTGGCGGCGTTTTAATGCGCTATAAATAGCCTACTACTTGGCTTTTCAAAGTGCCCGTTCACCCCTCCTTTTCATTGCATGTGGTCGTTTGCTCCTCGCCATCGCATAGTTTGGGTTTGATTTGATTTGATTTGATTTTAATTCGATCTTGTTCATATGTATCCGGCCCAAACAGACCCTTCTCCGGATTGTGCTTGCCGATTGCATGACCGGTTATCATCTCGTCGTGCTTACCGGTGTCCGGTGCGGTGTTAGCCTTTGTCTGCTCAAACGGGTTCCTTGGCATGGGTCCATAGTATGGTTTGAGTCGAAACCCATTCACCCATTTACCCATAACTTCGCCGGCGAGTGTCCCTAGCTGGTAAGAACCGTTGAACTCTCGTGTAATCCAATATGGTTCAGTCCACTGAAACCATTGCTTCCCCGACATCTTACCCATCCGGGTCTGGAATACAAGTATTGGCTTGCCGATCCCGAACCTTTTTTCGTTACCTTTCCGGTGTCGATTGATGAACGCTTTCCTTCTCCATTGCTCCAGTTCCATGTGCATCAGGCTGGGTATCCGGTGTTCCTCCAGTTCGCATAGTGCTGCTAGCCGGATGGTTTCCGACTCCTTCTCGTTCAGGCATTCCCTAACCTGTAACCGCAAACTAGGAACCTGGAATTCTATCGGCATTACCGCTTCCAATCCGAATGCCAATCGGAAAGGCGTTGTCTAGATACTTGTCTTATATGCTGTCCGGTAGGCCCAGAGTGCACTGTGTAGCTTTGTATCCCAATCCGTCCAGGTTCTCATTGACAATTCGGCTAATTCGTTGGCTTATTTGTTTTGTAGTGTCTTATTTGTGGAGTCTTATTTGTGGATTTGGCTAATTCGTTGGCTTGCGGATAATATGGAGTGCTTCGCTTGTGCACCACCGCATAGAATGTCGTCAAGCTTTCCACCACTTGTCCTAGGAAATGCCCACCTTGATCGCTGATTAGCTCGATCGGACATCCATACCGGCACCAGATATATTCATATAAAAACTTTGCCATGGATGCCGCGGTGTTGTCACGTAGTGCTTTGGTCTCCACCCACTTGGTGCAGTAGTCCGTAACGACAATCACGTATCGGTTGCCGGTTCTCATTGCGGGTGGTTTAAATGGGCCGACGAAGTCCAACCCTCATTTCTGAAATGGTTCCAATGGCAGCACCGGCTGGTGAGGCATTCTTGCCTGTTCCGTTGGTTGGCCCATCCGTTGACACAAATCGCATTCTTTAGCTTATCGGACGTCGTCTTTTAATGTTGTTGGCCACCATAGGCCACTCTACCATATTTTCCTTGCCGTAGCGTCCCCAACATAATGCCCTCTGGCAACGCCGCAGTGTGCTTCACGCAGTATTTGGTCTTTTTTGTCGCTGCGCACCGCGCGCCGCCATTTGCCATCCGCGCCTTTATGGTACAATGTGTCCTGTAGTAGGCAGAAGTGCCGGCTTTGTACTGCTAATCTTTTCCGCTTATCTCTGTTCATCTCCTCTGGAGGTAATCCAATGCTCAGGAATTGGTGCATGTTAGTGAGCCACTTGTCCTCCTCGGCGATCGTACCATCTGTTGCTGTTTTGACTATGACCCTAAACAAGTCTACATCCGGAAATTCTTCTGCAACTTCGTCACCAGTTTCTCCGGAGTCTAACCGGCTCAAATAATCCGCAACCGCATGTTGTATGCCTGGCCGGTGAAATATCTCGAACTCAAATTCCTGTAATAATAGCGTCCACCGGGCCAGCTTACCTGTGAATGATGCTTTCGAGACCAAGTAAAGTAGTGCCGAATGATCTACATGAAAGGAAAATTTCCTCCCCAACAGATAGTGTTCGAACTTGGTGACGCTATAGATCATGCCCAAGGCTTCTCTTTCCGTTGTAGAGTAATTACATTCCGCCTGGGACAGCTTACGACTGACATAATACACAGGCTCGTACCACTTGGGTTCGGTAAGCTGCATTAATGCACTCCCTATTGCTATGTCGGATGCATCTACAAATACGTGGAATTCATTAGACCAATCCGGAGGTTGCACCACCGGTGCTTGTGATAGTAGTACTTTTAATGCCCGGTAAGCCTTCTCTTTTGTGTCCGTCCATTGAAACGGTGTCCGATGCACCGCGGCATGCAATGGTGTGGCCAGGTCTGCTAGATACTGGAGCATCCGGCTATGCCACCGGATTTGTCCTAGGAACCGACTCAATGCTTTCGCCGTGGTGGGTGCCGGTGCCTCCAAAATTGCTTTGACCTTGTCCTGGTCTACTGCAATACCATCTTTGCTAACGATGTGGCCTAGTAGTGCACCGCTTGACACACCGAACACGCATTTCGCCGGGTTAAGGCTTAACCGGTAAACCCTACATTTCTCAAGACATAGTCGGAAGTACTGGAGGTGTTCCCCTTCCTGGCTGTACACGACGAAATCGTCTAGGAACACCTGCATGAATGTTGGAATAAATTCTTCGAAAATCTCCATGATTATTCACTGAAAGGTTGCTGACGCCGTTTTAAGTCTGAACATGATGACTATGGCGACAAAGACTCCCCATTCGGTAACATAAGCGGTTTTCTCCTGGTCATCAGGGTGCATTCGGATCTGATTGTAGCTGCTGAACTCGTCCAGGAAACTATAAACTTCGTGACCGGCTACGGCATCCAGGACTCCATCCGTAAAAGGGAGTGGGAAGGCGTCGGTTACCGTTGCCGCATTCAATTTCCGGTAGTCGACACATACCCGAATTTTTCCGTTCTTTTTCGATACGACGACTATCGGGCTCAGCCATGTCACCTTTTTGACCGGTCGGATGAACCCTACTCGTAACAAATTGTCGATTTCGTCCTTTACGTTTGTTGCATAGTTAGGAATCATCCGGTAGCGTCGTTGCGCCACCGGCTTGGCATCCTTACTCAGATGTATCTGGTGTTGATACAACTGAGGATCTAGCCCCCGCATGTCCTCGTAAGACCACGTGAACACGTCCCGGAACTCCTTTAATAAGGTGATCGTTGCCGTCTTCCTTTCGGGAGTCATTTCTTTGGCGATGTGAACCGGTCTTGCATCTTCTGCGGTGCCTAGGTTTACCTCTTCCAAGTGAGAGGCTTTTATGCGTTGGGATACTGCCAATTTCTTCTCCAAAGCTTCCTGCGCGTGTCGTAACTCTCTGATGGCTTCTTTATCTGGTTCTTCATCGGCATCCTCCGGTTGTATTATATATGGTGCCACTGCTTCGGCGACATCAACTTCAAATAAGGGTACAATTTTTGGATTTTCTTGTAAGTAATGATCGACCCCTTCATCAACCAATCCTTCAAGCATGTTGACACATTCCCCATACAACGGTGTCAGCTCCTTGCCGGTACTCGAACGTGGTTGTGTAGGTACTCGTACTTTCGCTTTGCCGCGCCGGAAAGTGATTATGTTTTTCCGCTAGTTTTGCTTGATGTGCGTTGTTTTTAACCATGGTCGGCCCAACAACAGTGGGTATGCCCCTTGTGCATTGAGCTGGAGGACTACTGCTGAAATGCGGAATGCGTGACCTCCGATAGTCACTTCCAAATCTCATATCAAGCCGGTAGGTCTTACTGAACTTGTGTCCGCCATCCGGAGCCAAAACGGGCACGACTCCCAGTCCTGGATTCCCAGGGTATTACAAGTTCGGAGGCTTATCACATTCACGCCAGATCCTCCGTCTATAATCGTTCTGGGTAGCTCTCGTCCCTTGACGATGGTTGTGATAGCCAGACTGCTCGTGTCCACTACCGTCGGTCCTTCCTCCGGATTAGAAAAGAATGACGGAGCCGGTGGCGTGCCGACCGCAATCATTCTTGTCTTCAGTCCTTCCATAAACCGAGGTACTAACTGCAATAGCCGACCTAATGGCAACGTGATTTGGCATTCTTGCAACGCCTGCCATGTTGGGTTTTCCGCCTGGCTATTGCCCGTGGGCTCCTCTAGATTCTCCTTTTGTTGCTCCAGTTCTGCCACATTCTGCTCGTTTGCCTTCTTTACCCATTCGGTGGCCTGCTTTCGGATGGCTTCTTGGGTTTCCCACTCCGTTGCTTTTCCTTTTTCCCTCGTGGTCACTTGTTGTATGTCCGCGAACTCCGCTACCACCATGTTTACCACTGGTCGCTTATCGTAGCTTTTCGCCGGACATTGGTTACTGTAGTGTCCCTCTTGTCGGCAATAGTAGCAGTATGCCTTCCGGGTGTTGTTGGATTCTGCTTTCGCCCCGGCACCTGGTTGAGGTCTTGTGGTAAGTGCTTGGCCTTGGTCCGGTTGGTTGCTTGATGTACCTTGTTCCGGCTCCCGTTGGTGACCTGCCTTTTTATTGAAATGCCGTTTTTTGTTGAAATGCTTTTTTTTCCGGAAATCTGAGCCGGTCGTCGTACTTGCCATAGTCCTCCCTTTGGGGGTTGTAACTGGGGGAGTGATCCTGGTTGTATCGCTCATTCCGTTCCCTATTATAGTCCCGATATCTATCATATCTATCATACCGATCGCGGTCATAAGCGTTTCTTCGATCACCGTACCGGACGTCTTGTGTCGGCCGGTAACGCTCCTCTCACCGCCAACGCTGTTCTTCCTCCTCCTGGTTGCTCCGTAGTTCGATTTGCCAGACTGGTGGTGCTTGCTGATTCAGCAAGTTATACTCGCACCGATCCATTGTGTGGTTTCTAGAATGGCAAAGCAAGCATTGAGAACGCATGGTGCACTCCAACGCCGAATGTCCGACATTCAGTCTGTCATGATATGGCAAGACTCGAACCCATGACCTTATGCTACATGGGTCGAGCTCTTGACCATTAGATTATACATTGTAATACATAGAATATTATTTTCATTTATGTTTTATTATAGAAAATTGATGTATATTCCAGATTTCTTTGGAACATTCTAGAAACTTCAGGAGTATTCCTTAGAACACTATAAAAGGAGGCACAAGGCATTATTTCGAACCAAATCGGTTCAACGCCAGTCTTAAGCCTCCTAGTTACTGTACATTTTCTTCACATAATATATATCTTTTCTTATCATCACTCACTCTCTCTCTCTCTCTCTCTCCCTCCCTCCCACTCACTCTTTCCTTCTCTCGAGAGTTCTTTACCTCTCTTAGTACTAATACTTCTTTTAGTACTAAGTCCTTCTCTGTCTTAGTACTGTTCCTGGAGATTTCGAATGCCGCCATGGGTACCGATCTACAATTTGTCACCAACCGAGCTGGAAGTCCTTCAGGCCTATATAGAGGAGAATTTGGAAAATGGTTTCATTCGGCATTCGAAATCTCCAGCTGGTGTGCCCATTTTCTTCGTCAAGAAAAAGGATGGATCGCTTCGTCTCGTTGTAGATTACCGTAGCCTGAATAAGGTTACAATCAGGAATAGGTATGCTCTTCCCCTTATCTCAAGTCTTTTAGAACGGATCAATGGTGCCAGGTTCTTCATGAAGATCGACTTACGGGGAGCATATAACCTCGTACGGATCTGACCAGGAGACGAATGGAAGACCGCGTTTCGCACCAGATATGGGCACTTCGAGTATACGGTCATGCCGTTCGGCCTCAGTAATGCGCCGACAGTCTTTCAGCACATGGCTAATGATATATTCCGAGATCTTTTGGATGATTGTTTGATCATCTATTTGGATGATCTACTGGTTTATTCAAAGACCCAAGAAGAACATGATTCTCATGTACCATTAGTACTAAAACGACTTCGAGAACATGGTCTGTATGCAAAGCTGGAAAAATGTAGTTTCGGGTGCAACCAAGTGGAATTTCTCGGCTACATCATTTCGTCAGAAGGCATCTCCATGGACCCAGCTAAGGTCAAAACGGTGGTAGAATGGCAGACTCCGCGTTCGGTGCGGGATGTGCAATGCTTCCTAGGCTTTGCCAATTTTTACCGGAAGTTCATACAAGATTACTCAAAGATCGTTCTACCTCTCACACAACTTACCAGGAAGGGACAACCGTTCATCTGGTTTGAAGAAACGGACATGGCTTTCGAGAGTCTTAAAAAGGCATTTACATCAGCTCCAATTCTAGCTCATGTCGATCCGGAAAAACCATTCATTATCGAAGCTGACGCATCGGATTTTGCATTGGGGAGCATTCTGTCACAACAGGGGAATGATGAGAAGCTACATCCTGTGGCTTTTCTCTCACGCAAGTTTGACGCCGCCGAAATCAACTACGAAATTCATGATAAGGAGCTATTGGCAATAGTGGATTCTTTTATGCAATGGAGGCATTTTCTGGAGGGATCCTCTCATCCGGTCACTGTATTTAGTGACCACAAGAACCTTGCCTACTTTCAGGATGCTCGTGTGTTGAATCGACGTCAAGCTCGGTGGGCCCACTTCCTCACACGTTTCGACTTCAAAATTACATATCGTCCGGGGAAGCACCAAGGGAAGGCAGATGCATTATCACGGCGTTCGTATCTAGCACCCCGTCCCGGCGAGCCAACTTTTGATAACCAAAAACAAGTCATCTTGGGACTGGCACGACTACAAGCAACACAGATCTTTGACATGCCCATGGATTCCCGCGTTATCGATACCATACGCGAAGACTTGAAGACAGATGCGTTCGCCCAAGCTATACTAGCACAAATTGATCCCTCTCGAGCGTTGTGTTCACAGTCGCAACCACCAGGTACGGACTATCGACAATTCAAATACCATGATGGATTACTCTTCTTTATAGAACTTTTGTATGTTCCTAGTGGTTCTTGCCGCCTTCAAGTAGTACAAAACTGTCATGACACATATACAACTGGGAATTTTGGTAGTACTAAAACATTACATTTAGTACAACGATCATTCTGGTGGCCCTGTATGCGACAATTTGTCGAGGATTTTGTTCGGACTTGTGATACATGCTGTAGAGCGAAAATGCCAAGGCATCATCCATATGGTTTATTAGAACCATTACCAATTCCAAGCAAGCCGTGGCAATCTATTGCTCTAGACTTCATAACAGATCTTCCAGTCTCTAAGGGGTTCAATGCGATTCGAACGGTGGTAACGAAATGCCTAGTTTATGAAGAAACGAGACATTAATTTCCTAAGCCTAAGAATTTTTTTCATCTTCGTTTCGTTCAACGAATCACACGTAGGGATATCGACAAAACGCATATACGACTATGCGTCGGGTGGGGTAAAACCGGTAGGCGGTGATATATTTCCAAGCACTAGTCTCCTATTTCACTGTAGTTGGAAGATGCAATCTGATGTATGGGGTAGTGAGCCACATTACCGGAGGAAATTTTGCGCAGAGTTCAACAACCATTAATGGATGGCTGCGGGACTTCTTATGGGCACAGGCTTCCCAAGTTATTCAATCTTATGGAGGCTTCCCAAGACTACTGGAAATGTTTCGAAGAAGGTGGGCATCCGGCGTACGAACAACTCACGACCCCCCTTATCTTTGAAGATAGCGTGGCCTAACCAACCTACAGCTATACCATCGCCGTTGTCCATTGCACCTGCTCTGAATAATCCACATAATGTGCGGAGAGAAAAAAAGTTAGTAATAACTTGGTCTCGCGCCTCTGCAATAGTCCCCATCATGATCGGTCATACTATTGCTGTTCACAATGGGCGGGAACACTTACCGATCTATGTATATTCGGCGGCTCTCTATTCAGTGCTATGCATGGTTCTTTGGTAACTTCTAGTTTGATCAGAGAAACTACTGATGTGCGGGTGTAAAGTATATCCGAGCGGCAGGCACTGCTTAAATCCAGATTTAGGAGAATCTACCAAAACCTGTAGCGGATACTAAGAATCCTAATCGATTGTTTGACGGACGAACGGACGATCCTTTCGAGCAACCTGTTACGATTGGAAAGGCTTATACAATGAAATTGATCCACTCGATCGATATACGAAGATGGCTCATTTCTTGCCATGTACTAAGGAGATCTCCAGTGAAGACACTGCCGAAATTGTCATGCGTGAAGTATGTCGGCATCATGGAATTCCCGATAGTATCATCAGCGAATGTGGACCCCAGTTCGTGTCAAAATTCTGGAAGCACCTTTTTAACATGCTGAAGGTCACTTGTAACCTCTCCTCCGGCTACCACCCACAAACCGACGGCCAAGCCGAATGAACCAATCAAACGCTGGAGCAGTATCTGCGGTGCTTTCTCAGCTAGCATCAGGATGACTGGGCAGATATTCTCCATTTTATGCTTATACGGGATGTCACCCCCGGTGGTGTGTACTTGAAACCCTAGAGGTGTCCACAAATCCTTGCGCAGAAGATCGTTTGGAGAGGTTACGCAAGATACAAGCGGATGTATCTACTCACCTCCAAGAAGCTCAACAAACACACAAGGTTTATGCGGATCGTCATCGACTCCCATCTAGTTTTAACATTGGAGATCGGGTATGGCTACTCCGACGACACATCAAGACCACTCGCCCATGCGAGAAGTTGGATTATCGGCGATTAGGTCCTTTCCGTATTATAGGAAATATTAATGATGTCGCTTTTCGTCTTGATCTACCTCCACAACTTCGGATACATCCGGTGTTTCATAGTTCTCTCCTCGAACCCTATCAAGAGAGCACCATCCCAGGGCGTATTACACAGCCTCCACCCCCGATCGAGCTTGAAGATGGACCTGAGTACGAGGTTGCTGCCATCCTTGATTCCAAGCTTGTTCGCAACAAGCTCTACTATCTAGTCGATTGGCTAGGATATAGTCCCAACGAGCGTACTTGGGAACCGATAGAGAATGTCACCAATGCTCGTGCTCTTCTTGAAGACTTCCATCGTCAATATCCAGACAAACCGGGTCCTCAATCCGAAACGACTCGTTACACTCGTCGTTTTGAAGGGGGGATAGTGTCATGATATGGCAAGACTCGAACCCATGACCTTATGCTACATGGGTCGAGCTCTTGACCATTAGACTATACATTGTAATACGTAGAATATTATTTTCATTTATGTTTTATTATAGAAAATTGATGTATATTCCAGATTTCTCTGGAACATTCTAGAAACTTCAGGAGTATTCCTTAGAACACTATAAAAGGAGGCACAATGCATTATTTCGAACCAAATCGGTTCAACGCCAGTCTTAAGCCTCCTAGTTACTGTACATTTTCTTCACATAATATATATCTTTTCTTATCATCACTCTCTCTCTCTCTTGATCTCTCTGTCCCTCCCTCTCACTCACTCTTTCCTTCTCTCGAGAGTTGTTCACCTCTCTTAGTACTAATACTTCTTTTAGTACTAATTCCTTCTCTGTCTTAGTACTGTTCCTAACATCCGCAAGGTGCTGAAACGCTTCAACATAGAGAACGCGAAGCCAACACCGACACCGCTTATGACGTCGATAAGACTATCGGATAGAGACACTCCTACAATAGACAAGGAGAGAGAGCTTAATGGAAAGATACTCTATGCATCGGCAGTAGGAAGTATCATGTACGCAATGGTGGCGACTGAACCTGACCTAGCCTATGCTGTAGGGGTGGTTAGCCGGTACATGTCAAACCATGGAAAGAAGCATTTAGAGGCCGTCAAGCACATCGTTAGGTATCTGAAAGGAACCATGGATGCACAATTGACTTTTGGATTGACAACCTCAGCCGAAGTCGAAGGCTACACCAATTTCGACTAAGCTGGAAATACAGATAATCGGAAATTGACATTAGGCTACATATTCACCTATGGTGGCGGTGCGATATCATGGAGGTCGAAATTTCATGAGTGCACGGATCTGTCTACCATAGAAGCCGAGTATATAGCAGCATCGGAAGCCGCGAAGGAAGCGATCTGGCTGCACCGACTGACTGCGGACTTCGGAACTGCAAACCTAATAGACCGACCAATGACGACTATCTATTGCGACTCACAGAGCGCAATACACCCCATCAACAATCCTGGCTACCATGCGAAGATGAACCACATTGAGGTGCGGTATCATCATATCCGGGAGCTCGTGATCGAGAAGAAACTTGAAGTCCGGAAGATCGATACCGAGGTGAACATCGCCGATTGCCTGAAGAAGCCACTCCCAGTTCAACGCTTCGGAACGCTAAGGACGAAGATGGGGCTACGACAAGCGACCGAGCAGAAGAAAGCAGAACGAGGAGCAAAAGGAAAGAGCTGATTGACACTCATATTGTACCTCTACCGACTCTGCTACTTGCCGACAGATTTGTAACATAAGATGTAGTTAAATTTGTAATCTAGGTTTACGGGGGAGATAACCCCAAGCACAAGTGTACATGCAAGAAAGAGTAGTCCTTTTATGGGGGAGTTTGTTGGCATAAAAGGCCGACTCCTTCCAAATTGTATCCATCCGAGTGTGAACTCGTTAGTAAGTTAGGGTTTAGTATATAAGCGAATACCTGACATTGTAATAAGACGACGATGACGATGAGCAAAGCATAGTATCTCTGAGAAAGAATGAAATAGTAAGAAGCTTTCCATTAAAGCTCCATATGTGTAAGTCTTCACGCCTATTCTATTTTCTGTATGTGTTGTTTGCTGTCCAATACCGACTACAGATCCATACACGTTTCTGCACATAACACTCGTAACCACACCCCTTAGATTATAGCCCCCCCAAACACAATTGCGAGTGATACTTCAAGCTAGGATATTGAACCACACCCACAAGATGACTTGAAATGGCTAGGAATATGAAACAAGATACTAGACAAAATAAAGGTACATATACCGGCAATACAAAATAATAGAGCACCAACGACCTCAATCTCTTTTCCATTATTGCTCCTGACACAGGAAACCTCGTCCAAGTCCAAGATTTGAGATACGCTATGTAGTCAAGCAACATTTATTTATAACAGGAATAAGATATGAAAAACTCATGAACAGATTAAAGAAGAAATGGAATAACATAGAATTCTGGTGTACCATGAATAAAGAGGAACCTCATCTCTGCCACATTCAATTGTGCACTATCATAAACACTCAGTTAAATCCGGGCTTCTATTATTTCTATGGGAAATAGGAAAGGGCTATTGACGCTCACTATATAGCCCACAAACTCCACTTATGGATCTGGACCACCATTCCATTGGTGAAAATGATTGGATGTCTAAATGGTGAGTGCTCCTAACACACGGTTTGTTGTGCAAAGCATCAGGAACACTTGGTAATATCCCACCCCCTTCCACGGCCATGAATGTCATAACATGGAATATGCAAGGGCTTAGGAGTTGACTTCACCAACAAAATAGATGGAAACTAAGAAGGGATCTTAAGGAGTACATATTAAGTGGTGTTGCTCACATCATCATGTTGTAGGAACACCATCTCAATAGTGCCCATTTAAAGAAAGACGGAGAATGCATATAACATCGTAGTTACTTTTGAGGACGTATTTTGTTTCCTCCTAATTTCATTTGCGTCCAATTGGATACCTGAGAAGTGACATAGAATATCGTTTATATATGATGATGCATTGGTGGTCTAGTGGTAAAACAATACCTTGCCACGGTATAGACTCGTCGATTCCCGGACAATGCACAGACCAAAATTTGCAAACCCTTTTTTCAGAATATGAATCCCTTCATGTAATATGTGATGTAACATTAAATATGATAAGTCTCTACTATCTTTAAAGACCACAACTGTTAAATTAACTATATGGCTCTCGCTTCTTGTGCTAAAGTAATTTCTGTTATGCTCGTGATTTTTCTACAATAACAATATTCTGGCAAAGGCCAACCTAAGATGGTGATTGTTGAGAAATAGTTAGGATAGCCATTTCGAATACCATAGTCTTCTTAAAAGAGAATTACCATGATTCTTATCACATGGTGCATGCATTGGTAGTTTACTGGTAGAATAGTGCCCTCCCACGGTACAGACTCGGGTTCAATTCTAAGCCAATGCAATGATCAAAGCATATGAGTTCTATATTGGGAGAGAAAATTCCCTCACATATGATGTGAGACAATTTTCGACATCAAGAATCGTGAAAGACCTTAAATTTTGGTGTAACAAAGAGAAATAAAAGGAGTATGTATGCATATAACGTCGTAGTTACTTCTGAGGACGTATATTGTTTCATCCTAAATTCATTTGCGTCCAAGAGTAACACAACAATATATAAACTATATATTTTTTAACGTATCTATCCAGTTAGATACTTGAGAGGTGAACGAGAATATCGAGATTATATTTGCTCATGCATTGGTGGTCTAGTGGTAGAATAGTACCCTGCCACGTTACAGACCCGGGTTCGATTCCCGACCAATGCACTGACAAAAATTTGCAAACCATTTTATCAGAATATGAATCCCTTCATGTAATATGTGATGTAAGATTGAATATGATAAGTCTCCACTATCTTTAAAGACCACAACTGTTAAATTAACTATATGGCTCTCGCTTCTTGTGGTAAAGTAATTTCTGTTATGTTCGTGTTTTTTCTACAATAACAATATTCTGACAAAGGCCAACCTAAGATGGCGATTATTGAGAAATAGTTAGGATAGCCATTTCGAATACCATAGTCTTCCTAAAAGAGAATTACCATGTTTCTGCAATAACAATATTCTGACAAAGGCGAACCTAAGATGGTCATTGTTGAGAAATAGTTAGGATAGCCATTTCGAATACCATAGTCATCTTAAAAGAAAATTACCATGGTTCTCGTCATATGGTGCATGCATTGGTAGTTTAGTGGTAGAATAGTGCCCTCCCACGGTACAGAGTCGGGTTCAATTCTCGGCCAATGCAATGATCAAAACATATGAGTTCTATATTGGGAGAGAAAATTCCCTCACATATGATGTGAGACAATTTTCAACATCAAGAATCGGGTAAGACCTTAAATTTTGGTGTAACAAAGAGAAATAAAAGGAGTATGTATGCATATAACGTCGTAGTTACTTCTGAGGACGTATTTGGTTTCCTCCTAAATTCATTTGCATCCAAGAGTAACACAACAATATATAAACTATTTATTTTCTAACGTATATATCCAGTTAGATACTTGAGAAGTGAACGAGAATATGGAGTTTATATTTGCTCATGCATTGGTGGTCTAGTGGTAGAATAGTACCCTGCCACGGTACAGACCCGGGTTCGATTCCCGGCCAATGCATTGACCAAAATTTGCAAACGGTTTTTTCAGAATATGAGTCCCTTCATGTAATATGTGATGCAAGATTGAATATGATAAGTCTCCACTATCTTTAAAGACCACAACTATTAAATTAACTATATGGCTCTCAGTTCTTGTGGTAAAGTAATTTCTGTTATGTTCGTGATTTTTCTATAATAACAATATTCTGATAAAGGCGAACCTAAGATGGGGATTGTTGAGAAATAGTTAGGATAACCAATTCGAATACCATAGTCTTCCTAAAAGAGAATTACCATGGTTCTTATCATATGGTGCATGCATTGGTAGTTTAGTGGTAGAATAGTGCTCTCCCATGGTACAGACTCGGGTTCAATTCTCGGCCAATGCAATGATCAAAACATATGAGTTCTATATTGGGAGAGAAAATTCCCTCACATATGATGTGAGAAAATTTTCGACATCAAGAATCGTGAAAGACCTTAAATTTTGGTGTAACAAAGAGAAATAAAAGGAGTATGTATGCATATAACGTCGTAGTTACTTCTGAGGACGTATTTGGTTTCCTCCTAAATTCATTTGCGTCCACGAGTAACACAACAATATATAAACTATTTATTTTCTAACGTATATATCTAGTTAGATACTTGAGAAGTGAACGAGAATATGGAGTTTATATTTGCTCATGCATTGGTGGTCTAGTGGTAGAATAGTACCCTGCCACGGTACAGACCCGGGTTCGATTCCCGGCCAATGCATTGACCGAAATTTGCAATCCGTTTTTTCAGAATATGAGTCCCTTCATGTAATATGTGATGTAAGATTGAATATGATAAGTCTCCACTATCTTTAAAGACCACAACTGTTAAATTAACTATATGGCTCTCGCTTCTTGTGGTAAAGTAATTTCTGTTATGTTCGTGTTTTTTCTACAATAACAATATTCTGACAAAGGCCAACCTAGTATGGCGATTATTGAGAAATAGTTAGGATAGCCATTTCGAATACCATAGTCTTCCTAAAAGAGAATTACCATGGTTCTTATCATATGGTGCATTCATTGGTAGTTTAGTGGTAGAATAGTGCTCTCCCACGGTACAGACTCGGGTTCAATTCTCGGCCAATGCAATGATCAAAACATATGAGTTCTATATTGGGAGAGAAAATTCCCTCACATATGATGTGAGAAAATTTTGGACATCAAGAATCGTGAAAGACCTTAAATTTTGGTGTAACAAAGAGAAATAAAAGGAGTATGTATGCATATAACGTCGTAGTTACTTCCGAGGACGTATTTGGTTTCCTCCTAAATTCATTTGCGTCCACGAGTAACACAACAATATATAAACTATTTATTTTCTAACGTATATATCCAGTTAGATACTTGAGAAGTGAACGAGAATATGGAGTTTATATTTGCTCATGCATTGGTGGTCTAGTGGTAGAATAGTACCCTGCCACGGTACAGACCCGGGTTCGATTCCCGGCCAATGCATTGACCGAAATTTGCAATCCGTTTTTTCAGAATATGAGTCCCTTCATGTAATATGTGATGTAAGATTGAATATGATAAGTCTCCACTATCTTTAAAGACCACAACTGTTAAATTAACTATATGGCTCTCGCTTCTTGTGGTAAAGTAATTTCTGTTATGTTCGTGTTTTTTCTACAATAACAATATTCTGACAAAGGCCAACCTAGTATGGCGATTATTGAGAAACAGTTTTGATAGCCATTTCGAATACCATAGTCTTCCTAAAAGAGAATTACCATGGTTCTTATCATATGGTGCATGCATTGGTAGTTTAGTGGTAGAATAGTGCTCTCCCACGGTACAGACTCGGGTTCAATTCTTAGCCAATGCAATGATCAAAACATATGAGTTCTATATTGGGAGAGAAAATTCCCTCACATATGATGTGAGAAAATTTTCGACATCAAGAATCGTGAAAGACCTTAAATTTTGGTGTAACAAAGAGAAATAAAAGGAGTATGTATGCATATAACGTCGTAGTTACTTCTGAGGACGTATTTGGTTTCCTCCTAAATTCATTTGCGTCCACGAGTAACACAACAATATATAAACTATTTATTTTCTAACGTATATATCCAGTTAGAGACTTGAGAAGTGAACGAGAATATGGAGTTTATATTTGCTCATGCATTGGTGGTCTAGTGGTAGAATAGTACCCTGCCACGGTACAGACCCGGGTTCGATTCCCGGCCAATGCACTGACCAAAATTTGCAAACGGTTTTTTCAGAATATGAGTCCCTTCATGTAATATGTGATGTAAGATTTAATATGATAAGTCTCCACTATCTTTAAAGACCACAACTGTTAAATTAACTATATGGCTCTCGGTTCTTGTGCGAAAGTAATTTCTGTTATTGTCGAGATTTTTCTACAATAACAATATTCTGATAAAGGCGAACCTAAGATGGGGATTGTTGAGAAATAGTTAGGATAGCCATTTTGAATACCATAGTCTTCCTAAAAGAGAATTACCATGGTTCTTATTATATGGTGCATGCATTGGTAGTTTAGTGGTAGAATAATGCCCTTCCACGGTACAGACTCGGGTTCAATTCTCGGCCAATGCAATGATCAAAACATATGAGTTCTATATTGGGAGAGAAAATTCCCTCACATATGATGTGAGACAACTTTCGACATCAAGAATCGTGAAAGACCTTAAATTTTGGTGTAACAAATAGAAATAGAAGGAGTATGTATGCATATAACGTCGTAGTTACTTTTGAGGACGTATTTGGTTTCCTCCTAAATTCATTTGCGTCCAAGAGTAACACAACAATATATAAACTATTTATTTTCTAACGTATATATCCAGTTAGATACTTGAGAAGTGAACGAGAATATGGAGTTTATATTTGCTCATGAATTGGAGGTCTAGTGGTAGAATAGTACCCTGCCACGGTACAGACCCTGGTTCGATTCCCGGCCAATGCACTGATCGAAATTAGCAATCCGTTTTTTCAGAATATGAGTCCCTTCATGTAATATGTGATGTAAGATTGAATATGATAAGTCTCCACTATCTTTAAAGACCACAACTGTTAAATTAACTATATGGCTCTCGGTTCTTGTGGTAAAGTAATTTCTGTTATGTTCGTGTTTTTTCTACAATAACAATATTCTGACAAAGGCCAACCTAGCATGGCGATTATTGAGAAATAGTTAGGATAGCCATTTCGAATACCATAGTCTTCCTAAAAGAGAATTACCATGGTTCTTATCATATGGTGCATGCATTGGTAGTTTCGTGGTAGAATAGTGCCCTCCCACGGTACAGACTCGGGTTCAATTCTCGGCCAATGCAATGATCAAAACATATGAGTTTTATATTGGGAGAGAAAATTCCCTCACATATGCTGTGAGAGAATTTTCGACATCAAGAATCGTGAAAGACCTTAAATTTTGGTGTAAAAAAGAGAAGCAAAAGGAGTATGTATGCATATAACGTCGTAGTTACTTGTGAGGACGTATTTGGTTTCTTCCTAAATTCATTTGCGTCCAAGAGTAACACAACAATATATAAACTATTTATTTTCTAACGTATATATCCAGTTAGATACTTGAGAAGTGAACGAGAATATGGAGTTTATATTTTCTCATGCATTGGTGGTCTAGTGGTAGAATAGTACCCTGCCACGGTACAGACCCGGGTTCGATTCCCGGCCAATGCACTGACCAAAATTTGCAAACGGTTTTTTCAGAATATGAGTCCCTTCATGTAATATGTGATGTAAGATTGAATATGATAAGTCTCCACTATCTTTAAAGACCACAACTGTTAAATTAACTTTATGGCTCTCGGTTCTTGTGCTAAAGTAATTTCTGTTATGCTCGTGATTTTTCTACAATAACAATATTCTGATAAAGGCGAACCTAAGATGGTGATTGTTGAGAGATAGTTAGGATAGCCATTTCGAATACCATAGTCTTCCTAAAAGAGCATTACCATGGTTCTTAGCTTATGGTGCATGCATTGGTAGTTTAGTGGTAGAATAGTGCCATCCCACGGTACAGACTCGGGTTCAATTCTCGGCCAATGCAATGATCAAAAAATATGAGTTCTATATTGGGAGAGAAAATTCCCTCACATATTATGTGAGACAATTTTCGACATCAAGAATCGTGAAAGACCTTAAATTTTGGTGTAACAAATAGAAATAGAAGGAGTATGTATGCATATAACGTCGTAGTTACTTCTGAGGACGTATTTGGTTTCCTCCTAAATTCATTTGCATCCACGAGTAACACAACAATATATAAACTATTTATTTTCTAACGTATATATCCAGTTAGATACTTGAGAAGTGAACGAGAATATGGAGTTTATATTTGCTCATGCATTGGTGGTCTAGTGGTAGAATAGTACCCTGCCACGGTACAGACCTGGGTTCGATTCCCGGCCAATGCACTGACCAAAATTTGCAAACGGTTTTTTCAGAATATGAGTCTCTTCATGTAATATGTGATGTAAGATTGAATATAATAAGTCTCCACTATCTTTAAAGACCACAACTGTTAAATTAACTATATGGCTCTCGGTTCTTGTGGTAAAGTAATTTCTGTTATGTTCGTGTTTTCTCTACAATAACAATATTCTGACAAAGGCCAACCTAGTATGGCGATTATTGAGAAATAGTTAGGATAGCCATTTCGAATACCATAGTCTTCCTAAAAGAGAATTACCATGTTTCTTATCATATGGTGCATGCATTGGTAGTTTAGTGGTAGAATAGTGCCCTCCCACGGTACAGACTCGGGTTCAATTCTCGGCCAATGCAATGATCAAAAAATATGAGTTCTATATTGGGAGAGAAAATTCCCTCACATATGATGTGAGACAATTTTGGACATCAAGAATCGTGAAAGACCTTAAATTTTGGTGTAACAAAGAGAAATAAAAGGAGTATGTATGCATATAACGTCGTAGTTACTTTTGAGGACGTATTTGGTTTTCTCCTAAATTCATTTGCGTCCAAGAGTAACACAACAATATATAAACTATTTATTTTCTAACGTATATATCTAGTTAGATACTTGAGAAGTGAACGAGAATATGGAGTTTATATTTGCTCATGCATTGGTGGTCTAGTGGTAGAATAGTACCCTGCCACGGTACAGACCCGGGTTCGATTCCCGGCCAATGCACTGACCAAAATTTGCAAACGGTTTCTTGAGAATATGAGTCCCTTCATGTAATATGTGATGTAAGATTGAATATGATAAGTCTCCACTATCTTTAAATACCACAACTGTTAAAATAACTATATGGCTCTCGGTTCTTGTGCTAAAGTAATTTCTGTTATGCTCGTGATTTTTCTACAATAACAATATTCTGATAAAGGCGAACCTAAGATGGGGATTGTTGAGAAATAGTTAGGATAGCAATTTCGAATACCATAGTCTTCCTAAAAGAGAATTACCATGGTTCTTATCATATGGTGCATGCATTGGTAGTTTAGTGGTAGAATAGTGCCCTTCCACGGTACAAACTCGGGTTCAATTCTCGGCCAATGCAATGATCAAAACATATGAGTTCTATATTGGGAGAGAAAATTCCCTCACATATGATGTGAGACAACTTTCGACATCAAGAATCGTGAAAGACCTTAAATTTTGGTTTAACAAATAGAAATAAAAGGAGTATGTATGCATATAACGTCGTAGTTAGTTCTGAGGACGTATTTGGTTTCCTCCTAAACTCATTTGCGTTCAAGAGTAACACAACAATATATAAACTATTTATTTTCTAACGTATATATCCAGTTAGATACTTGAGAAGTGAACGAGAATATGGAGTTTATATTTGCTCATGCATTGGTGGTCTAGTGGTAGAATAGTACCCTGCCACGGTACAGACCCGGGTTCGATTCCCGGCCAATGCACTGACCGAAATTTGCAATCCGTTTTTTTAGAATATGAGTCCCTTCATGTAATATGTGATGTAATATTGAATATGATAAGTCTGCACTATCTTTAAAGACCACAACTGTTAAATTAACTATATGGCTCTCGGTTCTTGTGGTAAAGTAATTTCTGTTATGTTCGTGTTTTTTCTACAATAACAATATTCTGAGAAAGGCCAACCTAGTATGGCGATTATTGAGAAATAGTTAGGATAGCCATTTCGAATACCATAGTCTTCCTAAAAGAGAATTACCATGGTTCTTATCATATGGTGCATGCATTGGTAGTTTAGTGGTAGAATAGTGCCCTCCCACGGTACAGACTCGGGTTCAATTCTCGGCCAATGCAATGATCAAAACATATGAGTTCTATATTGGGAGAGAAAATTCCCTCACATATGATGTGAGACAATTTTCGACATCAAGAATCGTGAGAGACCTTAAATTTTGGTGTAACAAAGAGAAATAAAAGGAGTATGTATGCATATAACGTCGTAGTTACTTCTGAGGACGTATTTGGTTTCCTCCTAAATTCATTTGCGTCCAAGAGTAACACAACAATATATAAACTATTTATTTTCTAACGTATATATCCAGTTAGATACTTGAGAAGTGAACGAGAATATGGAGTTTATATTTGCTCATGCATTGGTGGTCTAGTGGTAGAATAGTACCCTACCACGGTACAGACCCGGGTTCGATTCCCGGCCAATGCACTGACCAAAATTTGCAAACGGTTTTTTCAGAATATGAGTCCCTTCATGTAATATGTGATGTAAGATTGAATATGATAAGTCTCCACTATCTTTAACGACCACAACTGTTAAATTAACTATATGGCTCTCGGTTCTTGTGGTAAAGTAATTTCTGTTATGTTCGAGTTTTTTCTACAATAACAATATTCTGATAAAGGCCAACCTAACATGGCGATTATTGAGAAATAGTTAGGATAGCCATTTCGAATACCATAGTCTTCCTAAAAGAGAATTACCATGTTTCTTATCATATGGTGCATGCATTGGTAGTTTAGTGGTAGAATAGTGCCCTCCCACGGTGGAGACTCGGGTTCAATTCTCGGCCAATGCAATGATCAAAACATATGAGTTCTATATTGGGAGAGAAAATTCCCTCACATATGATGTGAGACAATTTTCGACATCAAGAATCGTGAAAGACCTTAAATTTTGGTGTAACAAAGAGAAGCAAAAGGAGTATGTATGCATATAACGTCGTAGTTACTTGTGAGGACGTATTTGGTTTCCTCCTAAATTCATTTGCGTCCAAGAGTAACACAACAATATATAAACTATTTATTTTCTAACGTATATATCCAGTTAGATACTTGAGAAGTGAACGAGAATATGGAGTTTATATTTTCTCATGCATTGGTGGTCTAGTGGTAGAATAGTACCCTGCCACGGTACAGACCCGGGTTCGATTCCCGGCCAATGCACTGACCAAAATTTGCAAACGGTTTTTTCAGAATATGAGTCCCTTCATGTAATATGTGATGTAAGATTGAATATGATAAGTCTCCACTATCTTTAAAGACCACAACTGTTAAATTAACTATATGGCTCTCGGTTCTTGTGCTAAAGTAATTTCTGTTATGCTCGTGATTTTTCTACAATAACAATATTCTGATAAAGGCGAACCTAAGATGGTGATTGTTGAGAGATAGTTAGGATAGCCATTTCGAATACCATAGTCTTCCTAAAAGAGCATTACCATGGTTCTTAGCTTATGGTGCATGCATTGGTAGTTTAGTGGTAGAATAGTGCCATCCCACGGTACAGACTCGGGTTCAATTCTCGGCCAATGCAATGATCAAAACATATGAGTTCTATATTGGGAGAGAAAATTCCCTCACATATTATGTGAGACAATTTTCGACGTCAAGAATCGTGAAAGACCTTAAATTTTGGTGTAACAAAGAGAAATAAAAGGAGTATGTATGCATATAACGTCGTAGTTACTTCTGAGGACGTATTTGGTTTTCTCCTAAATTCATTTGCGTCCAAGAGTAACACAACAATATATAAACTATTTATTTTCTAACGTATATATCCAGTTAGATACTTGAGAAGTGAACGAGAATATGGAGTTTATATTTGCTCATGCATTGGTGGTCTAGTGGTAGAATAGTACCCTGCCACGGTACAGACCCGGGTTCGATTCCCGGCCAATGCACTGACCAAAATTTGCAAACGGTTTTTTCAGAATATGAGTCCCTTCATGTAATATGTGATGTAAGATTGAATATGATAAGTCTCCACTATCTTTAAATACCACAACTGTTAAAATAACTATATGGCTCTCGGTTCTTGTGCTAAAGTAATTTCTGTTATGCTCGTGATTTTTGTACAATAACAATATTCTGATAAAGGCGAACCTAAGTTGGGGATTGTTGAGAAATAGTTATGATAGCCATTTCGAATACCATAGTCTTCCTAAAAGAGAATTACCATGGTTCTTATCATATGGTGCATGCATTGGTAGTTTAGTGGTAGAATAGTGCCCTTCCACGGTACAAACTCGGGTTCAATTCTCGGCCAATGCAATGATCAAAACATATGAGTTCTATATTGGGAGAGAAAATTCCCTCACATATGATGTGAGACAACTTTCGACATCAAGAATCGTGAAAGACCTTAAATTTTGGTTTAACAAATAGAAATAAAAGGAGTATGTATGCATATAACGTCGTAGTTACTTCTGAGGACGTATTTGGTTTCCTCCTAAACTCATTTGCGTTCAAGAGTAACACAACAATATATAAACTATTTATTTTCTAACGTATATATCCAGTTAGATACTTGAGAAGTGAACGAGAATATGGAGTTTATATTTTCTCATGCATTGGTGGTCTAGTGGTAGAATAGTACCCTGCCACGGTACAGACCCGGGTTCGATTCCCGGCCAATGCACTGACCGAAATTTGCAATCCGTTTTTTTAGAATATGAGTCCCTTCATGTAATATGTGATGTAATATTGAATATAATAAGTCTGCACTATCTTTAAAGACCACAACTGTTAAATTAACTATATGGCTCTCGGTTCTTGTGCTAAAGTAATTTCTGTTATGTTCGTGTTTTTTCTACAATAACAATATTCTGAGAAAGGCCAACCTAGTATGGCGATTATTGAGAAATAGTTAGGATAGCCATTTCGAATACCATAGTCTTCCTAAAAGAGAATTACCATGGTTCTTATCATATGGTGCATGCATTGGTAGTTTAGTGGTAGAATAGTGCCCTCCCACGGTGGAGACTCGGGTTCAATTCTCGGCCAATGCAATGATCAAAACATATGAGTTCTATATTGGGAGAGAAAATTCCCTCACATATGATGTGAGACAATTTTGGACATCAAGAATCGTGAAAGACCTTAAATTTTGGTGTAACAAAGAGAAATAAAAGGAGTATGTATGCATATAACGTCGTAGTTACTTCTGAGGACGTATTTGGTTTCCTCCTAAATTCATTTGCGTCCAAGAGTAACACAACAATATATAAACTATTTATTTTCTAACGTATATATCCAGTTAGATACTTGAGAAGTGAACGAGAATATGGAGTTTATATTTGCTCATGCATTGGTGGTCTAGTGGTAGAATAGTACCCTACCACGGTACAGACCCGGGTTCGATTCCCGGCCAATGCACTGACCAAAATTTGCAAACGGTTTTTTCAGAATATGAGTCCCTTCATGTAATATGTGATGTAAGATTGAATATGATAAGTCTCCACTATCTTTAAAGACCACAACTGTTAAATTAACTATATGGCTCTCGGTTCTTGTGGTAAAGTAATTTCTGTTATGTTCGAGTTTTTTCTACAATAACAATATTCTGATAAAGGCCAACCTAACATGGCGATTATTGAGAAATAGTTAGGATAGCCATTTCGAATACCATAGTCTTCCTAAAAGAGAATTACCATGTTTCTTATCATATGGTGCATGCATTGGTAGTTTAGTGGTAGAATAGTGCCCTCCCACGGTGGAGACTCGGGTTCAATTCTCGGCCAATGCAATGATCAAAACATAAATCAGATGTGTGGAAGTGTTTGGCAAGATTCTTCCCAAAATGGCGAAGTCGTTTTAAAGGTCAATGGGCACGAGAAAATTGTGAGCAACTGGAAGCTGCAAGATTCAAGAGACTTTCTGATTTTTGGGCTACTTGGCCTGAATATAATGCCGACAATACATTGATTTTGGATACAGAACATTTCCGACACTACTTCAATATTCGGAGATGCTGTCTCATTTTACCCGAGGAAATGCCTGAACAGTACCTGGTGCAAACAGTGAGCTGCCAACTAGGTGCATGGTTGTGGACTCCATACCGAGCTCAATATGCGGATAATATATGTAGACTCGTTCCACTGACTAGCAAGAGCTTAGTTGTTTATAGGAGATTTGTAGACATTTCCAATGGTAATTTATAAATATGTAAAGAGATGACATTATTCAATGAAGAATTTAATTACTTGTTCCCACTGTACTTATCTACTGTGTAATTTGAGGAATATGTTGCAGATTGTTGATTTCATTCTATTGATGACTATTTAGCTATTGACAGCTAATTAGCTGCATTTGTACAGCTAATTAGCTGCATTTGTACAGCTAATTAGCTACTGATGACTATTTCGCTATAACTTATAACTTAAAACTTAACAAAAAAGACATGATTTTATTGAGAAAGAAGCACAGAAAGCAGACTGTATACAAGAAATTGATTCCAAACGAATTTATTGATCTGTTTTCGCGAAATACATGTTTGTTTTACAAGAGAACATGGTAAGTGCTACTTGTAGCTACAAATTCCATGGCATACTATTGTAAATACATTTGTACAGCTAATTAGCTGCATTTGTACAGCTAATTAGCTACTGATGACTATTTCGCTATAACTTATAACTTAAAACTTAACAAAAAAGACATGATTTTATTGAGAAAGAAGCACAGAAAGCAGACTGTATACAAGAAATTGATTCCAAACGAATTTATTGATCTGTTTTCGCGAAATACATGTTTGTTTTACAAGAGAACATGGTAAGTGCTACTTGTAGCTACAAATTCCATGGCATACTATTGTAAATACATTCATACACATTAGCACCAACAGTGTATAAACCGGAGCAGCTATTGTATTCTGACATTGGGACGTTGATGCATCTGACCAAATGAGAGTACATATACGCCGCTGGTTTGTCTTCTAACAGCCTGTACACATATTCGTAGTCATCTAGTTTTGCATAAAAAATGCCTTCGATGTAGAATGTCCGGGCAGATACAAAATTTCCCCATGCATCTACAATATTCTGCCTTGCACACTGTTTACTAACCGTGCACTTTAATATATAGAAATCAGCACCCTCTGAATTGCCTTCTTCAGCATTTACAGCGAAGTTATCCCCAACGTTCAGGACATCACTCAAAGTATCTCCAAGTCCCTCATATGTGAAGTCAGCATTCTGCCCTGTTTCTCCATCAACTGCTTCCTTATCATTCAGAGTGTGATACTCCCAATTCTGAATGTATGCTTTGTTTAGACAATATCTCCAATTTCCCTGCACACAATGGAAGCAAAAACAAGTCAATTCTCTAACCGCAATACAATGACCATCCAACCTGGAATAACCGCGAACAGCATGCAGAGATCGCAATTCGGGAATTCCTTGGCACTCCCAGGTCTTCTCCCTATTTACTTCATCTATCTTCACTTCCCAAAATTCACGTTTGATATCTCGAACTTGCGAGGAATAAACACCTGTGGCACTCGTCGACATATTTGTTCTTAAAAATTCAACTACATGTGATGCACAATTCATGTGCACACCATCTGTCTTTAGTTGTTCATGGGTAAGTGCCCGCTTTATAACAGCCCCTGCACCATCATGTTCACCTTTACCATGGCCAGACCCAAAAAAATTCCATCTCATCTCCAAACCTGTTATAGCAGGATACCTCCCCACAAAATAAAATGGACGTCGAGCCTTGAATTGTGACGCAGCTCCGTCAGACCAGACCCAATGTTGAGTAAGCTCCAAACGTTGAGCTAATAACCACTGCCAATGTAACTTAAAACAGTGTTGGACGAACAAGGTATCATGCTTCTTATCATCGGAAATAAAGAAATGAATTACTTTTTTAACATCACCTGAAACTCGAAAATATGTTATGTGCACAAAAATGGTTACCTGAACTGAACACCAATGCATAGATTGAATTTCATTCTGCTGCTTGAAAGTATAATTCTCTGCGAAATCTACTACTAAGACTACTACATCATTTGGGAAATCAGATATGCAAGTCTTAAACTGATGGGCCTGCCATGAATAAATGAAGTTGTGTTTAATGAACTTTCCTAGAGATACTACAAACAGAGACACCAAATCCCTTGGTTTAAGCATCTTCCGAACTAGATCCTTTCTTTTACACACCTTTCCTTCGAAATTGGTGTTCACTGACTCAAATAACTTCACAGAGATCAATATTTCACTACTCAATTCATTTGGACACCACCTAAATCTAGTAGGGCCACAATCTTGACATAAACCCATGACACATTTATGAATATGGAAGATAGCGTCAGTTTCTCTCGGACACAATATTGAATCTAATAAATAACTCATGGAAGAGATAACGTGCTCAGATGATTTACACTCCTCTTGCGGGCTTGATCGACAGATTGGGCACCCACATGTGCAAACTGTATTAGTTAGGGATGCGCTATGGTGACGTAGTAGATTAACAGAGTCCTTCAGAAAACCCATCTGTACATGGTAAATGCAACAACATGTGTATCGATCCTTTAAGCGTCTCACAAAGTGTGGCTTAAGAGACTCGAATGTTCGTAGTTGAACTTTGATAGTTGGATGCATTCGTTTGAACCTAATAAATAAATCGACCTGCGTAATAAAGGGGAATTAGTTATTCTCGTAACTAGCTAACTATCCTAGTAGCTAATTAGCTATTCTAGTAGCTAGTTAGCTATTCTAGTAGCTAATTAGCTATCATGGTAGCTAATTAGCTGTCCTAGTAGCTAATTAGTTGTCCTAGTAGCTAATTAGCTATCATGGTAGTTAATTAGTTGTCGTAGTAGCTAATTAGCTATCATGGTAGCTAATTAGCTATTCTAGTAGCTAATTAGCTATTCTAGTAGCTAATTAGCTATCATGGTAGCTAATTAGCTGTCGTAGTAGCTAATTAGCTATCATGGTAGCTAATTAGCTGTCCTAGTAGCTAATTGGTTGTCCTAGTAGCTAATTAGCTATCATGGTAGCTAATTAGCTGTCCTAGTAGCTAATTGGTTGTCCTAGTAGCTAATTAGCTATCATGGTAGCTAATTAGCTGTCGTAGTAGCTAATTAGCTATCATGGTAGCTAATTAGCTGTCGTAGTAGCTAATTAGCTATTCTAGTAGCTAATTAGCTATCATGGTAGCTAATTAGCTGTCCTAGTAGCTAATTAGCTATCATGGTAGCTAATTAGCTGCTCTAGTAGCTAATTAGCTATCATGGTGGCTAATTAGCTTTCCTAGTAACTAATTAGCTATCATGGTAGCTAATTAGCTGGTCTAGTAGCTAATTAGCTATCATGGTGGCTAATTAGCTTTCCTAGTAACTAATTAGCTATCATGGTAGCTAATTAGCTGGTCTAGTAGCTAATTAGCTATCATGGTAGCTAATTAGCTGGTCTAGTAGCTAATTAGCTATAATGGTGGCTGATTAGCTTTCCTAGTAACTAATTAGCTATCATGGTAGCTAATTAGCTGGTCTAGTAGCTAATTAGCTATCATGGTAGCTAATTAGCTATCACGGTGGCTAATTAGCTGTCCTAGTAACTAATTAGCTATCATGGTAGCTAATTAGCTGGTCTAGTAGCTAATTAGCTATAATGGTGGCTAATTAGCTATCCTAACTAATTAGCTATCATGGTAGTAGCTATTGAGAGTAGCCAGTTACCTATGTAGTAGCTATCATAGTAGCTAATTAGCTATCATGGTAGCTAATTAGCTTTCCTAGTAGCTAATTAGCTGGTAATAACGAAATAGCTAACTAGCTACCATGATAGCTAACTAGCTAGCAGTACAGCTAATTATCTGGTAGTACCTAAATTAGCTATTGAGAATAGCTAATTAGCTATCATGGTAGTAACTATTGAGAGTAGCTAGTTACTTATGTAGTAGCGATCCTAGTAGCTAACTGAGGTAAATGTAACTGATAAGCTAATTAGCTTTTCTGCTAACTGAGCTAATTAACTTTCCGAGTAGAGTCAAAACAAATGTTGAGATAAATGTAAATACCTGAGGTACATCAAGAAGATGAATGGGATGCTCCTCGTATTGATTTCTTCCAACACGTTTCCTGCATAAATCCTTTTTATTGGGTGAAACCCTACTCTCATTAGTCCAAAACATTGTGATTACATCCTTGATTTCAAATGTTATGGGTGTCATTGGCTTACATCTTGTAGTTAGCTTTAGTAGACTAGTTCCTTCACCCGAGGAAATTATACGGTTCATTGTATTGTACACTGTTTTTCTACTAACACCAATTACCTTAGATAGCTCACTGATGTTTATATCGTCAACATCACTATTAAGTAACATCATTAGACTAGACCTTTTTAAGACAAGATCATCTTCTGACCTGCTCATGGATACGAAACTATTACGAAGATTATTTACTAAAATAGATGATATGTTTGCATTAAGACCATCACAATCAACTAAGTCCTTTATCGATGGATCATTACATATTCCATAAAGTACTACCTTCTTTTCTTCATTGCTGATGTGCTTGGTTTGAACATTGAAATAGTCTATAACCTTTCTCTCTATGATGGTAGTCGCATTACTTACATTCTCAGCTAAACTATCCTTACCTTTACTGAGTGTGGCTTTCGTATCCTTCAACAATTGACGATGTTTCCTTCTTTTTTCTGCCCAATAGTTTCGTATGGCTTGTTGTGTCCTGATAACATCATCCCTATCCTTATGATCATTGAGGGGTAATTCTAAACACCCTTCTTCCCCTTCCATTTGGCTAGACATGTTAAAACCCTAAATTTCCAGAAAAAAAAACAAGTATTAAAGATGGCTATGGGCAACAACAATACACAAAAATATTCCACACAATACACAAGATTAGACACAACAATACACAAGATAATCAATAGACAGAAAAGTTATTGCAATCCAAGACCGAACAGTAGAGGATTTCACTCTGTTGGATCCAACAGTTGAGGAGGCGATCCAAGACCGACCAATGGCAACAACTGAGTGTAGAATGTTGCCGTTGGATGAGTGAACTCCGTCAAATCGAAATGTGGAAGCAATCCGGGACTGGACAGTAGTGGCAACTGAGTATAGAATGATGGCAATGGAGGAGAGAACCCCGTCAGATTGAACAGTTACCGATGATGCTTGAAACGCACATAGAAGGCACTTGAGAATAGAGTGGCATAGAGAAGAGAACCCCGTCAGATTGAACAGTTACCAATGATGCTTGAAACGCACAGTAGCGGCCCCTGAGTGAGAGTGGAAAAGAGAAGAGAACCCCGTCAGATTGAATAGCTCTTTGATTATGCTTGGAACGCACAGTAGCGGCCCCTGAGTGAGAGTGGAAAAGAGAAGAGAACCCCGTCAGATTGAATAGCTCTTTGATTATGCTTGGAACGCACAGTAGCAACCCCTGAGTGTAGAATGGCAAAGAGAAGATAACCCCGTCAGATTGAACAGCTCTTTGATGATGCTTGGAACGCACAGCAGCGGCCCCTGAGTGTAGAGTGGCATAGAGAAGAGAACCCCCTCAGATTGAACAGCTCTTTGATGATGCTTGGAACGCACAGTAATGACCTCTGAGTGTAGAGTGGCACAGAGAAGAGAACCCCCTCAGATTGAACAGCTCTTTGATGATGCTTGGAACGCACAGTAATGGCCCCTGAGTGTAGAGTGGCACAGAGAAGAGAACCCCGTCAGATTGAACAGCTCTTTGATGATGCTTGGAATGCACAGTAGTGGCCCCTGAGTGTAGAGTGTCACAGAGAAGAGAACCCCGTCAGATTGAGCAGCTCTTTGATGATGCTTGGAACGCACAGTAGCGGCCCCTCAGTGTAGAGTGGCGGCAGGTGGACTCGATAGGGTTTAGCAACAGTGGTAGCAACTAACCCACAGTACTCAACTAGAGATGGCCTACGTGATGTGGCAAAGGATCATGCATAATGGACCTAGGAATTCGATATATAATTTATGGTACACATTTATGGTGCACACATCAATTTATGTTGCACATTTATGGCACTCATTTACATATGTAATTAAAACACTCTAGTATTTTCAATGGTAGTTTTTTGCATACTTAATTTATTAATGATGGCTTTTTACTAAAATGACTATTTATCAATGGTAGCTTTTTGCATAGCTAATTAGCTATGTCAAGGACATAGCTAATTGTTTCCACTCGCATGCTTTCACCCACAAGTCACCTTCCTTGAGTGTGAAGTATAACAGGTACAACAAATGTACTTTTGGTCCTTGAGCAAGCAGGAGGTTCCCCTTGTGGAGTGTCCACCCTCCCGATCCGACTATGATCAAAGGTCTTGA
The DNA here is from genome assembly GCF_043228905.1 of Azolla caroliniana. NCBI lineage: Eukaryota > Viridiplantae > Streptophyta > Polypodiopsida > Salviniales > Salviniaceae > Azolla > Azolla caroliniana. Next base: position 19,712,509 of record NW_028230444.1, read on the forward strand.
GAGCTTAGGTACATGTCAAAAATTGTGTAGTACTAATGTAGAGCCACTCAGAAGGTTAAGCTCTACAATGCCAATCCCGATTATGGCGTAGTGTTGCGAATTTCCGACTCGAACCAAGTCGGAATGTCGGGCTGAGTATTGCTGAAATTGGGATCAATGAGGGGTTACATGATATGAAGCGCCCGAATCCAAGAGCCATGTGCTTGATTCCTTAGTCGTAAGAAGAGCTTCTGATTTGACTGGGTTCTCAATCAATAATATGTTGGGGTGACTCGGCAGTACTTCGACTGAAGAGTTGACGTAATTGACCTCCTCATGCCGGCCACTCCTCTGCTTCGCTCGCTGAGCTTTGTTGATTTTGGCTTTGAGTGCGCGACAATCAGCTTTGATGTGTATAGGTTTCTTGCAATAATTGTAGACTCGATTATCCTAGGATTTGCTCCGACTTCGTTGGTTGTTCGGTTGTCGAGAGGAACTTCATCCTCGATTGTTCGATCGTTCGGTCGAACCTTGTACTACATAGGCTTCATCTATCGAGTCTTTTGCAAATGATTTCCTCCAAACTACTTCAATCAATATTGCACTCGTGACTAAGGAGTATTTGACGACAATAGTCGACGTGTTGCACACATTAGTAACGAAAGTTTCCCACGAAGGGACGATGATCGACGACGAACCGAGAGCAATGTTGCTCATGAGTAGTCGACGTGTTGCACCATTAGTAACGAAAGTTTCCCACGAAGGGAGAGACTACTCATGAGCAACATTGCTCTCAGTTCGTCGTTGATCATCGTCCCTTGAGCCGCAATTTGGGAGCTTAACCTTTCATACTCATTCAGATGTGCCTGGACCGAGTTAGATTCTTTCATCCGAAGGTTGTAAAGGCGTCAAATTAGATATATCTTTGTGGTGGCGACCTTCTTTTCATAAGTGTCCAAAAGTGTCTTCCATAGTTGGAAGGTAGTCGAACACGATTGCACTGTGAAGTACACAGACTCTGATTTGTGGCGCGAACGATTCTGTCCAGCTTCTACCACTCGATCGGCTTGTATCCTTCTAGAAGGTTTTCATTTTCGATTTGCCCATTGACTATCAGATAGTCTTGCATCTGCTCCTTCTGGAAGTTGAAAGAATTTCCTTTGACTCATCTCTAACGAGCTAGATGTCAATGCCATCTATGTCGGTTTACCCGACTTTGTTCGGAGTTAACTACAAACAACGGTGAGGTGCGACCGACTAGTTCACCCGATATAGTTCTAGTCGAACTTGAACATGAGCCGAATCGAATTCGACTATCGATGGATTCGATCCGAGTTGACTATGGCCAGTTAGCCTAGCTGAATTGGACCTGAATTTGCAGATTCGATTTCGACACTCAATTTTAAGATACCAATCACAGATTTGTGCCGATTATCTAGGCCGAACCTGCTTCGGGTGGCTCCAACGATGAGAGGGACAAAGCCAACTGGTCCTCTTGAATGTCGTTCAGCCAAATGGAGCACGGATTGGGGTTGTTCCCTGGAGCCCAAACAACTATGAGTGAGTACAACGAGCGAGTGAATAGCGTCGAATGACCTATTAGATTTTCATCTACACTTATGTAGCACAATTGAGCTAGAACCATCAAGACAAAATCTCAGTCCGAGTGGCTACAATCACTAGGGTAAAGTACAACTGATTGACTTACTTCACTGGTGATTTAGAACAGTGAGTGTAGAATTTGCAGGTGTTTCTCTTCACGAAGATGATCTTGTAGAGTGTACAGAAGAAGATTTTTTGTTGGAGACTAGGTAGACCGCGACAACATAATCGAAAACGCTTGACTCTAATACCAATGCATTGAGAACGCGGCCATCTAGTGTGGAACGATATTACTCCTCTATGATGAGTGATTATTGACAGATGCATATAAAGTAGATTAATAACCACAAACTACTGAATAAATCGACAAGTTCAAGTAGATTAATAAGCACGAGATAAATCTTTATTTTTCAAGCCTAACGGCACAATGTACAAAAAACAAAACAAGCACACGAACTAGGTTACAAAGTCAGTTTATATATTGACTGACTTAGGGCAACTGCCCTTCTTAGTATTTACAAAGATGTCCTAAACCTAGTTTGTACAAATGGGACAAATGTGAGTATGTCCATTAGAGACCCATATCCTTGATAAGAGTCACATGATGAAGGATCAGAGTCAGCTATCCATGTTTGGGCCAATGCATCATTGACAGTCAGCAAAGCATCAATAAGATCATTCTTAGTGATGCACATGTGCTTTGAATGAATATTTAGAGAGGCATCATATGCATAAGTATCATCAGTTGAAAAAGGAGCACATAAAATGTCCTAAACATCTAATAGCTCCTCTATGACTACATTAGAGGCCAAATTGGCCTTCTCTTCGTCCTTTTGGCTGTCATGTGCATTAGTCTTGTCCTTTTTCTTATCTCCAGAATTCTTTTTTCTTTCAAGTTCTACTTTGTAATAGCGGTAATCAGGTTTCGTGGCCTTTCCTGCCACACTAATAGCATGTTACATCATTGCTTTTAACTTTGCTGCTATTTCCCCTTTCCTTGCTTTTAGTTTTGTTCCTGTGTGCATAGTTACTTCTTTTATCTGTCCTACCTCTAACCATGTTGGTTGAGTTGCCACCTTCTCCATTTGCTTTTCTCCTGATCTCTTAATTGAGTATGGAGACCCTAAGTTTTAACACCATCAAAAGTCAAGTTGGGGCTATTAGACAATGACACTACCAATGTCTCCCATGAGTTAGGTAGTGCCATTAGCAGGAAAATGGCTTTGAGCTTGTCATCAAAAGGAACCATTCCTGAGTCTTGCAGTTGTGATGAGGTACCTGTAAACAAGGACAAGTGTTCAACTACACACTTGGACTCATCCAGTTGCATGCCAACAAGCTTTCGCATTAGGTATCCTTGATTAATAGGCGTAATGTTTTCATATATAGCCTTCAACTTTGCCCATATGTCAGAAGCAGATACAAACCCTTTGAGATCTACCAAAATCTCATAAAAAACAACCATCTTAATATATATGAAAGCCTTTTTGTTTAAAATCCAGTCGGCTTCTTCTTGCTACTCCACGAAATTGCTCCGCTGCCGAGGGAGAAAACAAATCTAGAGGTCGATCGTCGATCGGCTCTATAGCCAGCCTAGTCAGCATCTGTGTACCCTTCGAGTCGAATTGGTGTGGTTGATTCGTAGAGAATACCGCAATCCATTATGCCGCTCAAGTATCGTAATACACACTTAGCGCAATCCAACGGATGAATGTTGGATTCAAAGCCAGGTGGTTGTACCATGTACACCTCTTCTAATTCACCTTGAAGAAAAACATTCTTGACGTCAATCTGATGGAGGTGCCACCATTTCCCCGTAGCAAGTGCAATCACGGTCCGCACAGTCCTCATCTTTGCCACTGGGGTCAAGGTCTCTTCATAGTCGACTACATGTGTTTGTGCGTATCCTTTCACTACAAGTCGAGATTTGTAGCGGTTTACGGAGCCGTCAACATTATACTTCATTTTGTAAATCCATCTGCAGCCGATTGCCTTCTTGTGCAAGTGGTGGGGGAAGAGATCCCATGTCTCATTCTTGCATAGGGCTTGCATCTCTTCGTTCATTGCTTCGACCCATCGTGGATGCTTGGCTGCTTCGGAAAAACTTTCCAGTTCTCGAATTGTCGCCACCTTCATCATAAAGGCATAGTGGTATGCCATATAATCGTTGTAGCTGAATCGGCTAACATGATTCTTCTCATAGGTGGAGCGACGGAGTTTTTCGTTTGTCGTGGCAATGGCTTTCTTTACACTAGGTGTCCTCATGATAGGTACATCGAAGCCACTGAACTCACTGTCGAGGTAGTGAGTCAATTCCTTGTCGTCAAATTGATCGTCTTCATATTCCGGCATTTTCGCCTTGCCTTTGTCCATCTTCGGACTAGGCCGAGATGTGCTTCGGTTGCTCGGGGGCTCTTGTGGCCCACTAAGCCTTGTCGTAATCGAGCTTTCTTCAAATAGGTATTCGAGTCAATCTCCATCTTCTGTCTCTTGTTCAACCGATTCCGAATCGATTGGGGTCGGAGTCAGAATCGTCTCTGGTTTGTACCAGGATGCCGATTCATCAAAAAAAACTTCCCGACTCACTCGAACCTTCCAAGTAGAGGGCTAGAAGCATTTGTACCCCTTTTGCTCCAATGAGTATCCTACGAGGAAACATTTCTCCGACTTGGGATCTAGCTTTTGCTGCTTCCTATTGGGGATGTGCACGTATGCAAGTGAGCCGAATATCCTAACATGGGACATATCCAGCTTCTTTCTATAGTACTTTTCGTGTGGGGTAACTTCGTGTAGACCGGATGTTGTGCACCGGTTCATGAGGTAGACGGTAGTATTTGCTGCTTCGGCCCAATATGACTTTGGCATATTCTTTTCGTTCATCATGACCCGCGCTACTTTGAGGATGTGTCGATTTTTGCGTTCGGCTACTCCGTTGTCGTGTTATTCTACACGCATAGGAGAAACCAAGGCAGGACCACGGGGGCCCTAAACCGGGGAATAACCGAACAAAGGGGGAGCGACACGAAACCACAGCTGAGTCACGCACACAAATACACAGAGAACCCACAACGAAGATCGAACAACGAATAAGGAAAATATATATTTATGATCAAGATTACAATCGGCTCGCCGGTAAGCGTCAACGCGCTGACACCAACTCACACAATGCACACGAACAACGCGAGATGGAGCCTCTGCCAGAAGCACTCGGGCTTTCCACGAAGCAAGGGCAGCCTCCCAAAACCTACAGAGAACGATGAAAGACAGAGGAGAAGTGCTCAGTACCAGTCCGGCAGCACTTCGTCCTCCACAACCCCCCCCCACACTTAGTCCCTTTTCCTCTCCTTTTATAGTCCAAGGAGAGAGAAACGTTACAATCTGTTACATCACTTTTATTCTCTATCCTTTCGGATAGAGATACTCCTCGATTCCCTACCTAATGAATACGCGCTACCTAGGATATTCACATCACCGACCTGTACCTAACTATGTACAATACATCAAAACATGTGCCCGCATGCAAGGGCCGGTTCACGCTCACTATTCACCGATTCCTCCTAGGGACGGTTTTCTCCACGACATCCGCCCCCACCTAACCGTGCATCCACCGGTATGCGCTAGAATAGACCTTTTCTGGAGAAGACCGGCCCTAGCTTATCTTACGATCTCCGGATCGCCATCCACTCTGAACCGGTCGTCGTCGCTATCCATGTCCTCTAGGCTTGCTTCGTCCTCGTGCTACTTCTTGAATGCCTTGATCCTCTTCCTGGCCACCAGCACAACTATTCTTGTTCCGTCGAGCTCCGTGAGATGGTAAGTGCCGTTGTCGTTGGCGCTTGTCACCGCGTAAGGCCCGAACCACCTACTCGCAAATTTCCACATCGCCTTGTGCTGGAGGTCGCTGTCGTAGACCAAAACCAAGTCGCCTTCCTCGATTTTCTTCGGTCGTAGTCGGTGAGTCCGATCGAATCGCCCCTTGTTCTTTGTCCTTGCCGCATGCAGCTTCGCCGTTGCTCGTTCCTGTCATGAAGACAACATTTTGGTTATCAAGAACTCTGCATTTTGGTTAACACGCAAGAATCAACCATTTGTATGGGGCATAGATGCGAACTCTACATTTGAGGGTTTAAAGCAAGCGTTTACATCTGCACTAATTTTAATGCATGTCGATCCAATGAGGCGCTTTATACTTGAAGCTGATGCATTTGATTTCGCACTCGGAAGCGTACTATCCCAGATTGGTGAAGATGGCGAACTGCACCCTGTGGCTTTTCACTCATGGAAATTTGAAGCCGAAGAAATCAACTATGAGATTCACGACAAAGAGCTTCTTGCCATTGTGGATTCTTTTCAACAATGGCGTCATTTTTTGGAGGGTTCTTCTCAACAGATTATTGTCTTCAATGATCACAAAAATCTAACATACTTCCAAAGTGCTCGAGTCTTGAATCATCAACAAGCTCGTTGGGCACAGTTCCTAACTCATTTTGATTTTGTAATTCTATATCTCCTTGGGATGCAACAAGGAAAAGTAGATGCTTTATCTCGACGTTCGTATATGGAACTTCAACCAGGAGAGGCCGCATTTGAAAGTCAAAAGCAAATCCTCTTAGGTCCTGATCGTCTACGAGTAATGGCAATACATACTATCAACACACCAGGAGATTCGAGGCGTCTTGATTCCATTCGGGAGCAGATTGCGACAGATGCATTCGCCCAAGAGGTTTTGAGTCATATTATCCCAGATCATGCTTCCAGCTCTCAATCTAAAAATCCTCGTCTAGACTACACCCAGTTCAATTGGCATGATGGTTTTCTTTTTTGACAAACTCTCTTGTATGTGCCTGACGGTCCTTCTCGACTCAAAGTCATGCAACAATGTCATGACACGCCAATGGCTGGACATTTCGGCATCCACAAGACTTTTGAGTTGATTTCTCGCCGATATTGGTGGCCACGGCTTCGCCATTTTGTTACGGATTATGTTCGTAGTTGTGATACATCTTGCCGATCAAAAAAGCCTCGACATCATCCATATGGCCTATTATAGCCAATGCCTATTCCGGAGAGCCCATGGAAATCTATTTCCTTGGACTTTATTACGGATCTTCCACCTTCCAAGGGATTTGATTCTATTCTCACGGTAGTCAATCGTTTTACAAAGATGGCGCATTTCCTTCCATGCACGAAGACCATTACTAGTCAAGAGACAACCGATTTACTCATGCGAGAGGTGTTTCGCCATCATGGTCTTCCGGATGATATTATCAGTGATCGGGGTCCCCAATTCATCTCGAAATTTTGGCGACACATGTTCAAACTCTTACATACTTCTTGTAAACTCTCTTCCGGCTACCATCCAGAGACTAAGGGGCAGAGTGAGCGCACCAACCAAACAGTCGAACAATATCTACGTTGTTTTGTCAACTATCAACAAGATGATTGGGTGGATTTATTACATTTGGCGGAATTTGCTTACAACAACTCCGAACATTCTTCTACTGGCTATTCCCCATTTTTTGCTAACATTGGGTACCATCCTCGTTGGACGATGCTTGAACATCCTGAACTCCCGAAAAACCCGGCTGCTGAAGATCGGCTCACTCGACTCCAAGAAATTGAAGATATACTTTTGCATCATTTATGTGATGCCCAAAACACTCAAAAGAAGATTGTTGATCGTCATCGGCGTGATTCATCGACTACGTTTCAAGTAGGAGATCGTGTATGGCTCTTACAAGGTAGCATTAAAACCACTCAACCTTGCTACAAATTGGATTATCAACGTTTCGGCCCATATGTGATCTCTGGTAAGATCAATGATGTGACATTTCGTCTTGAACTTCCTCCTCATATGCATCTTCACCCGGTCTTCCATGTTTCACTTTTGGAGCCCTACACACCAAGCTCTATTCCGGGTCGTCTTGCACCTCCAATCGAAGTTTCCAATGGCTCTGAATATGAGGTTGCTCCTATTCTCGACTCCAAGATCATCCGCAACAAACTATATTATTTGGTTGATTGGTTAGGTTATACACCTAATGATTGAACGTGGGAGCCTGTCGAGCATCTTGCTAATGCCTCCCGACATGGTTGTTGCATTTCACGACAAATATCCCCATAAACCAAGTCCGAACTCTTGTCTTCCGACTCGTGGAACTCGTCATCGAAAGGGGGGGATAATGTCATGAAGACAACATTTTAGTTATCAAGAATCGAACCCACGACTTCTTGGTCTATGTGTTGAACCCTTAACCATTGTAATAACATATATGTTGTGTGATTATAATAATTATGTTTCTAGTTATTACAATATATTAGAATATTCTAGAACATCCTTTAATATTTCATGATTATATTTCTTATAATAAAATCTAAAATATTCTAGAACATTCTAGATTACTCCATAAGGACCTATAAATAACTGTCTATACATTCATTTCAACTCATTTGGTTCAACACCAATCTTTAGCCCTTAGCCTACTCATTGTAATCGTGTTTCATCATAATATAATCTCATTTTTATTTCAAGTCTTATCTCTCTCACTCACTCTCGCTCTCTCTCTCTCTCTCTCTCTCTCTCACGCGCGCACACACACACCCTCTCTCTTTCGCTCTCGCTCTCGCTCTCACTCTATCTTCTACCAACGAGTCTCGACAGTTCCACGTCCTCCGGTCTTCGCTCTAGTTGTCGGATTCACGCCGCTAACAGCTCCTCCCAGTTCATCTCGTCTCTCCAGTCCATTGCGGCCCATGAGGAGATTGTTCGCTCCATCGGCATGATCGGCTTCTGCCCGCACATCAGCTCCGCCGGCATGAACCCGGTTACCAAACTGTGTGTAGTTCGGTCCGCCCACAACACGTAAGGTAGGAGCCGCAGCCAGTTCCAAACTTGGCCGTCACATGCCCATACCAACGCCTTTACGATTGGCCCGTGTCCGCGTTCCACCTTCCCGTTTGCCTCCGGATTGTATGCCGTGGTGAGAGAGAGTTTAACCCCTAACCGATCGAACAACTCTTCGGCCTCTTGTGCATCCGGTTCACCACGGTCCGCTACGATCTTCCCTACGCACATGTACCGACATACCACGTCTTTGATCAAGAACCGGCACGCGGCCACGGTCGCCTTGTTCGGTAACGCTCAACCCTCCACCTGGTTCGTCAGGTCTTTTCGTGCTAGCACCAGGTATCGCATCTGCCCTACCCCCATCGGCATCATCACCATATCCACCATCCACTTGAAGTGGATGGTCGGCAGGTAAGTCGGGTGCAGCTCGTACCGATGTCGGACTATGGAATGCATCTGATAGCTTTCACAAGTCGTTACGAACCGATGCACGTCCCGGTACAATCACGTCCACCAGTACTTCTCTTTCATGTTCTCAAACGTGGCCCATGTCCCCTGATGTCCGGCCCAAGGACTCTCGTGGTACGCCGTCAACAATACTTCCTGCTCCTCCTTCCTCACCACTACCCCCGGAGTGGGACGCCGTCTCGTTTCTTCGGGTGCTTCCATTTGCTTCCTTTCCGTAGGAAGAATCAGTATGCTTTCTTCTGGATCCTGTTAGCTTCTTCCTTTGTCCACGCCGCGTCTGACATCATCGTTTTCAGGAACCCACCGATTTGGAGCCACTCCCCGTCCTACTTGCTCTCGTTGAACTCGTTAAGCGCTGGAGTGCTCCCCTTTCTCGTCGTCACGTAAGTCGTCTCAAAGAAGTCCACGCCGACTTCCTCGTCCTCTTAAACCATGCCGCCCTCGTCATCAAACCTCCCTCTCGAAAGCATGTCGGCCATGGTGTTGTCCTTCCCGGAGATGTGCCATATCTTCGGATTCAGGGACTTAATGTACGCTATCCACCTGAGCATTGCTAGGTCCGGCGTTGTGCATCCGGAAACCATACCGAGAATCGGTAGGCAGTCTGTCTCTATTATTGCCTCTGTCCCGATCAAGTAGTCCTTGTCGGCCTTGACCGCCGAAACGATACCCCAGAGTTCGCGTTTAACCTGGGCATATCCTTGTTGTCGCTCATTAAGCACTTTCTGTAAAACCGAAGGTGCGGAAGCTTTAGACAACCGGCTTAGCCGGATAGCAACAGAGAGAGAGAGAGAGAGAGAGAGAGAGAGAGAGAGAGAGAGATTAACACACAGAAGGTACGCAAGAGAGACAAAGAAAGAGCAGAACAACTTAAATCTATTATCAACAACTCTGTAAAATTCTCTATATATACATCGTGCTCAACAACACTATTTATACAAGTCCTAAGAGGACTGACAGAAGTACAATGTACTTCAAGGCTCACATGAGCGTGTGACACTAACTATGAGACATAAACTACCTAGTAGTCTAGGTTGCTACTAGGCTTCCGGTTACTGCTTGATCCGGCTAACCGACTCCCCAGCTCACCGGTTCACCGATCCGTCTCATGCTTGTTCAACCGATCCGGATCCGGTTGAGCTTGCCGCTCAACACTCCCCCTCAAGCTCAACTTGAGCTCGGATCGTAGTGTCAGTCTCCATGGCAGCCGGTCCTTCCACCCAGCTCCTTCTGGCGTCACTCCACCTCACTCACGCTCCTCGTCCGGTCCAGTCCCGTTTGCCACGACCCTTCTGATTCTGCGCATCTCGACCTCCTCGGTCGGCTTCTCTACTCAACAGGCCCAATTCAACTCCCTCGTTGTTGTGACTTCGGCGCTTGCCGATTTGCCGATTCCTTCGTGTTGGCGTCGACTTTCACTGCCTTCTTGTCCTCTTGGCCTTGAAATGATCCGGTTCTTCCGAATCCATCTGTTGAACCGAATCGGCTATCTCCGATTCGTTCCAGCTCTTGTCCGAATTGGTCGCTCCCGATTCGTCTTCGGGTTCCAGGCCCTTCACCACATTGAACCATGTCCGGGTCTTGGCCTTCTTCTTCTAGTCAACTCTGTCCTTCTTGACTCTGCCGCCGCTGCCGCTTGTTCTGACTTGTTCGGATGTGTCAACTTCCTTTTTCAACCCGGCTCCTTTCTTCTTCTTATCTCTCCCTTTGTCAGTTCTTCCCTCATTGGCACAATCAGCAGTTTCTTTGCCTTTGCCCGTTCTCCCCCTCAAGTGTGGCACGTCGAGATGTTAAACATCAAGCATTTCGGTGAAATGTTGCAACTTGTCTGATCCGAGCGGTTTGGTGAAGATGTCGGCAACTTGCCGATCCGTATGAACATACCGAAGTTCGACTTCACCGCTTAGGACGCACTCACGCACGAAGTCGTAGTGCACTTCTATGTGCTTTGTGCGAGCATGGAATACGAGGTTCTTGACGAACTGCATGCTGCTTATGTTGTCACAGTAGATCAGGATCGGGGTTGGTACCTTAATCCGGAGGTCTTGCAACTGTCGCCGAAGCCAAATGGCTTGACAGGTGACATTGGTAGTGCCCTGGTATTCAACCTCAGTGCTCGAAAGGGCCACTGGTGGCTGCTTTTTGCTGCTCCACACAACAACCGTGCTACCAAGGGAAAGCATATAGCCGGAGGTGGATCGGCGATCCGATGCATCGCCAGCCCAGTCGGCATCGGTGTAGCCGACTAGCTCTTCAGTTATACCATGCCGGTATAACAGTCCTCGGTCCTTTGTGCCACTCACATATCGCAAAATTCGATATGCGCACAGAAGGTGCTCTACAGTCGGTTGCTGCATATATTGGTTGATCACGCCGACCGGATAACTGATGTCGGGTCGGGTGATTGTCAAATATATAAGGCTTCCGACGATTTGTCGAAACCGCTTCTCATCGCAGGCCGGTCCAGAGTCGGGACGGAGCTTTTGGTTCCGATCCAAGGGTGTGGAGATCGGTCGGCATTCCGTCATGCCAAACTTGTACAACATATTCAACACATAGTGTCTTTGTGAGAGCAATATGCCGTCGGGGGTTCGGATCACCTCAATCCCAAGGAAATAGTGAAGGTCCCCCAAGTCCTTCATCTCAAATGTGTCCGACATCTGGGACTTGACTCAGTTGATTTCATCGAGTCTGGGTCCGGTGATGACTAGATCATCAACATATAACAAGATGCAAACCGGACCATCCGGACCTTGCTGGATGAACAACGAAGAGTCGGACTTGGAGGCCGCAAACCCCATCTTACGCAACCGGTGCGTGATCTTCGCATTCCAAGATCGGGGGGCTTGCTTCAGGCCATAAAGTGACTTCTTCAGCCAGCATACCGCCGACTTGTTCATCTTCGTCTGGAAACCGGGGGGTTGGGTCATAAAGACCTCTTCTTCAAGATCGCCTTGAAGAAATGCATTCTTCACGTCCATCTGGTGAAGATGCCACCCCCTTGCTGCAGGAACCGCCAGCACCACACGAACCGACCGTCATCATCTTCGCTACCGGAGCGAAGGTCTCATCGTAGTCAATTCCGTAGGTCTGCGCGTATCCCTTCGCCACTAACCGGGCCTTAGGGTTTGTCTTCAGATGCTGATGTCGGCTGAAGAGGTTCTCAACCCTCGCGCTCTTATACCATGTAAAAACAAAGGTGCGGAAGCTTTAGAAAACCGGCTTAGCCGGATAGCAACAGAGAGAGAGAGAGAGAGATTAACACATAGAAGGTACGTAGGAGAGACAGAGAAAGAGCAAAACAACTTAAATCTATTATCAACAACTCTGTAAAATTCTCTGTATATACATCATGCTCAACAACACTATTTATACAAGTCCTAAGAGGACTAATAGAAGTACAGTGTACTTCAAGGTTCACACGAGCATGTGACACTAACTACGAGACATTAACTACCTAGTAGTCTAGGCTGCTACTAGGCTGCTACTAGGCTTCCGGTTACTGCTTGATCCGGCTAACCAGCTCCTCACCGATCCGGCTCACCGATCCGACTCATGCTTGTTTAGCCGATCCGGATCTGGTTGAGCTTGACCCTCAACACTTTTGCACCGAACCGGATGGGGATCCTCATGCCGTTCTCATCCTCCTGGTTGATCACCCATCCGATTCCGGTCTAACTAGTGTCTACGGTTACATAAATCGAAACATGTTTACCGTAGACCACTTTCCAAAGTGTTAGTGCCGCGGCAAGCGCTTCTTTCACTTCCGGACCGACTCCGCATACTCCCCGCCCCACTCGAACTTGCGCCCTTTCTTCAACAACCCGTAGAGCGGTTCCGCGATATGGGCGTAATGCGAGATCCAAATGTGGTAGAATGCGCAAGCTCCCAAGAACCTCCGGACTTCTGTAACCGACCTGCAGTCTTCCTTCATCGTGGAGATAGCTTCCACCTTAGCCGGAGACGGTTTCCGGCCAGAAGGCCCGCACATGTGTCCGACGACCATGATTTTCGACAAGCCGAAAGTCGATTTCTCTCTGGAGAAGGTGAGCCGCGCACTTTCTAGCTTCTGTAGCACTTTCTCGCAGTCTCTGATGTGGTCCGAGACGAATTCCTGCACCCGTCCAATCCGACCGTTTCATCCTTATTCTCCACCGGACATCCCTTGATCAGAATGTCACCCAAAAACGGCATGGTGATGTCCAGGATGCAGTCCCTTAACACCTTATTCATCGCATTCACCATATGCGCTACCGAGTTTGTCCCCCCTTGCGGAAGGTACACATCTGCACTAGGCCGAGAGGAGTCTGGATTGTCTTAATATCCCTGCTCTCTACGGCTAGTTGGAATTGGTCGAACCCCGAGTACAGATCCCCAACTGAGTAAATCAACTTCCGGCGAAGGCCTCCACAAACTCATCAATGGTCGTTCTGATTCCTGCGTTCCGAATGGTCATCTTGTTGACCGGCTGTAGGTCCTGAATAAAGCACAACATGTCATTCTTCTTTGACACAGTAAACCACCGATTCGAGTATGGGGCACTCGACGGTTCGAGGATGCCCATCTCCACCTTCTGCTTTAGCAGTCCCATCAGCTTCGGGATGTGAGCTCTGGGTACTGGAATCGGTTTGAGATTCCATGACACATGCGGTACCATGACGATAACCATCGGCTCAACGATCGTCAGGTCTACGCACCCGATCTCTTCCGGCGAGAATGTGAAGGCCTTCCCGTGCCTCCCGAGCATTCTCCAAAACCGTTCCTCCTCCGCTGGCAGTAGAAAGCCACCCCCACCAACCTTGAGCTCCCGTAGCCTTATGTTGGTGAACCGGTGTCCTATGCCAGCCGGATCCCGTAGACTTGGGTCCGACGCCACCCCTTTCATCCATAACTCGCTGCCCTCCGGCAAGGGTGCCGCAACTGGCCTCACCTTCCAGTCCACAGTCTTGTACCTCGTATGCACATGGGTCGTACGATCCAACTCGACCCTCTACCCGAAGTTGGCGATGACTTCATACATCATTTCCGAACTAACCGGAATCGTTCGGTCTTCGTTGGGGCCTTCTTCGAACACCTTCTTTAACTCCCCCAAGGTCTCGTCGAAAGAGACTGCCTCCACAGCTCCACCAATTTCATCATCGGGACGTAGGACTCTGCACGCCCTGAGACGTTCCTCCACCCGTTTCTTCTCCCGACCGCTAATGTCGGTTATCGTACAGCCTCCGTTGTCAGAGAACCAAAATTTCCTATCTATAGTGCAGGGTTTCCTTCCTATGGTACACATGTGGGGTTTTTCCAAGGTGCCCGGACTACCGCGGCCCCACGCCTTGATAGCCCTCTCTAAAAATCCCCTCGGCTTTCACCGCCGAGGGTCTCGCGGTTGCGCTTGTGGTTCGATCGCACCGTCAGTAATTGGACTGAGTGTCGCCCATCATTGCTCTTCACGCGTGCATACACCGAACCGTTATCTATCACCTTTGTCTCCATGCGTGTTGTCGTAATGTACGGTTCTCCGAGTATCACCGGGTGTGAGGATGTCTCCTACATGAAGAAGTGTTGATCAATCTCGACATCACCGATTTTCACCCGTACATTTGGGTAGGCCCTGTGTAGCTCCTCTGTGGCGCGCATCATCACTCGTATTTTCCACCCGTGATTGGTGTTGATTGGCCACTTGCCCTTCTTGTAGAAGTCCATAGACATCAGGCTGATCTCCGAACCGTGGTCTACCAATGCCACCATTGGATCTTGGATGTCTCTAATCTGAACCGGGGTCTCCGTAGTGGCTCTTACCCAGTGCAACTTCGAATAGTAGCTTTCTGCCAACTCGTCTTCCACTGGCTTCTCCGGCTCTAGCTCCGGCTCCGTCGAAAGCCTTTTTTGCTTCACTAAGTCCACGATGGATTCATGGAATTATTTCTTGGCGATCCCAAGCACTTCCCCCAGCGATAGCTCCACCTTGTTGTCAAGCATTCGTTCCTCAAGGACCTTCCGCAGGTCCGTCGTTCTTTCTATCTCGGTGCTCAACCGGTAACCGGCTTTCTTTGTTTTATCTGGTGTGCCAGAAGTACCGGCGTCATTCTACCTCGGCCCAAACCGGGTCTCGTACCGCTGTGAGGGTCCGGCCCCCCTGACCTTCCCCACACATTTGTCTTCTACCAGAACCTCGTCGTTCTAGCACGTGGCTTCCATGAAGGCCATCTTTTCCTCGACTGGATCGCTCCACCCGGTGACCTCTCGGACCTGTCTTTCCGCGCGATCCACTTCCTCCTTCCTCAACCACACGCCGGCGAGGCCTTCTAGCACCAACAGCCAAAACCCAGAGTCCTTCCTCTTCCGGCCATCGTCACTCCCGACCCGGATTCCTGCCGACGCCGAGTAGTGGATGGTCTCCGCATGGCGCACCGCCGCTTCTTCCATCAGCCTTTTCATTCCTCCTCGTCCGATATTCAGCTCCAGGGCTCTCCGGGTCTCGCTAGCGTGCACCCACCCATTCCACAGGTACACCACGTTAGCACTTATCGCTTCTGCAAAGTCCATGCAGTCCGTCTGGATGTGACCAGCCGCGTCACACCACAAGCATCGATGTCGACCGTTCGAGGAGCTGCGCTTCGAATTCTCCCCAGGTTCGGCATCCAGCCTGCACCTCGAGCACCTCTGCGTTGACAAGAACTGCACGCTCCCTATGCGCAACGCTCGGCCACAACCGAGCTTAGAAACATACACAGAAAAAAAAGGGGAATGGATGCACGACACAAAAGGAGAGAAGAGTACACAGGATGTTTAACGGAAAACCCTGAGAGGGAAAAACCACGGGAGTCCACAGACTCCAAACTATCACTATATCACAATGATTACAACAGTGAGCTCACGAAGGCAACGACCTCGTGCTCACGATCTTCGCCACAGGCGGCGGTTACAACAGAGGCAGTGACCTCTTCCTCTCTCTCTCTCTCTCTGTACACTGTTACGCGCTCTCAAGTCTTGCACCAACAAGAATGAAAACAACTATATTAATAAGTTTGCCCTAAGTCATATTTATACTAATATGACTTTTCGGCTATTTACAAATATAGCCCCGATGGACTCTCAGAAGACATATTTACGAATATGTCCCTTCATCCGGTGAGCGCTCCTCACCGGGCCTGCATCATCCCGATCTTGTCGGGCACTCGTCATCCGGTTCTCATCGGGTCTTCCGTAGCTGGGTACTCTTCATCCGGTTCTCACCAGGTCTGCACCATCCGGCTCATGCCGGGTACTCCACATCCAGTTTCTCACTTCCCATCCGGAGGGACCTGTTTCCTAACATGCGTGGATGCCTGGTGTCACCACCCGAGGGAACCCAGCCAGACGCATTTCCTCTGGGATGTCCATCATCACAATTTCGGCTCGGTAGGCCACCAAATAACTCATGGCATCCTTCCCATCGAACCGGCCTATTGTGCCGACAATTGCTTCAATGGCCCTGTCGAGGGCGCTCGTGCCCTCGCGAGCACTTACTATCCGATTGACTGCTGCCGCCATGGCTTCGACGAGCTTTGATCCCCTCATCCTCGATTCTTCTGCCGCCTTGTTCCACGTCGGGTTCACCAAATAATGTCGTGTTATTCTACACGCGCAGGAGAAACCAAGGCGGGACCATGGGGGACCTGAACCGGGGAATAACCAAACAAAGGGGGAGCGACACGAAACCACGGCCGAACTGCGCACACAAATACACAGAGAACCCACAATGAAGATCAAACAACGAATAAGGCAAATATATATTTATGATCAAGATTACAGCTGGCTAGCCGGTAAGCGTCAACACGATGACACCAACTCACACAACGCACACGGACAACGCGAGATGGAGCCTTTGCTGGAAGCACTCGGGCTTTCCACGAAGCAGGGGCAACCTCCCAAAACTTGCAAAGAACAATGAAAGACAGATGAGAAGAGCTTGGTCCCAGTCCGACAGCACTTCATTCTCCACAACCCCCCCCCCACACTAAGTCCCTTTTCCTCTCCTTTTATAGTCCAAGGAGAGAGAGATGTTACAGTCTGTTACATCACTTTTATTATCTATCCTTTCGGATAGAGATAATCCTCGATTCCCTACCTAATGAATACGCGCTACCTAGGATATTCACATCGCTGACCTGTACCTAACTATGTACAATACATCAAAACATGTGCCCGCGTGCAAGGGCCGGTTCACGCTCACTATTCACCGATTCCTCCTAGGGACGGTTTTCTCCACGACACCATTTTGTTGCGGTGTATGTCGACACGAAAACTCTCGTTGAATTCCTTCTTTCTGGAGAAAAGCCGAAAACTCATCGGAGAAGTACTCTTTTCCTCCGTCCGACCAAAGACATTGTACATGTTGACCTCTTTCCTTTTCGACGCCACTCTTGAATTTTCGAAAGTGTCTAAAGACTTCGTTTGTTTGCCGCATGGGGTAAATCTAGGTGTGCCTGGAGAAGTCGTCAATACAGGTCACGTAGTATCGGCATCCACTAAATGTAGGTGTCTATGCCAGTCCCCAAATGTCAAAATGAATTACATCGAGTAGGCCTTTGCTCACATTCCTCTCTTTTGGGAATGGGTGTCGGTGTTGCTTGCCAAATTGGCAGGCTTCACATATATCTTCAATCTCTTTCTCTTTGAAGGTCGGGAGCCCGATGACGACTCCTTTCGATTGCATCGCCTTGAGTTTATTGAAATTGATGTGGCCAATCCACTTGTGCCACAACTCTATGTCGGTGTTGGCTTTGGTGCCTTTTGCAAACATGGCCAATTTCATCTCGTGTGAGTCAAGAATGAACATTCAGCCCTCTCTTTGTCCGCGAGTGATGAGTCGACCCTCTTTTTCGATGAAGCAACCACCTTGTTTAAATCGAACTTGCATCCCTTGCTCAACAATTTGGCCGACGGAGATCAAATTCTTTGTGATGGTCGATACATACAAGACATTCTTAATGTAAGTTTGGTTACCTTCTTTGCCGAATGGAACATTGCCGACGTGCCGAATCGGATGAGTAGTGTCATCTCTGGTTTTGACATAGCCGGGTTGATCCGGCTCTCGAAGTTCTCAGAACCATTCTTGATGGGACATCATATGGTTCGAGGCACCGGAGTCGATGAACCATATGTCTTCCAAACTAGAGGCACTATTTGAAGTAGAAGCTGACATAGAATTTGCTCTATGTCTCATCACGAACATTCCGCCATGATCATCATAGTCGGAGTTGGTGGTGTAATTGGTGATTTGTCGGCTTGTGGAAGCCGACTCCCGCTTCTTCTTTTGACACTCTTCTTCATGGTGGGCAATTTTGCCACAATATCCGCATTCAATCGAGGTTTGTGTTGGCATAAAAGGCCGACTCCTTCCACCTTGTATCCTAGTGTGAACTCGTCCAAAGAGTTAGGGCTTAGTATATAAGCAATAACCTAACATTGTAAAGTGAGTTTTCCTTGATTATCTGATATGTCGAGTCTATGAGAGAAAGAGAGAGTGAATGCAAACAAAGCTTCCATTAAAGCTTCAACAGTGCATGTCGATTGTTTATCTTCTACCTTCCTTTTGTGTTGTTTGTTGAGCACATACGACAGGTCCTCACATACGTTTCCGCATACATACTCGTGTCATCTGGTATCAAAGTAGACTTGCTGCTCGTCGGCAACAAACAACAGAAAAGCTGAAAGGAAAAAGTCCAAGTCAGTAAAATCTCATTTTTGAAGAAGAACATGGCTTCAACATCCAGAACAGGAGTTGAAATCAGAAAATTCGACGGCAAAAACTTTGCCCTATAGAAGGAGATGATGCAGGATGTGTTGATCATTAGAAGACAAGTCGAAGCCATTCGACATTGTGAAAAACTTGCCTTAATGACAGCTAAAGAGTGGAGATCTATTAGGAAATGGGTCCCTCCGAATGGGAAGAGAAGAGTTGAGTTAATGAGAAACCGAAATTGTGTAGACAGCCAACTCGGAAGACTATACTTGTAAATAGTCTAGATATGCCCTTATGGGCTACACTTGTAAATAACCCAAAAGGTGTACTAGTATAAGTACTTAAGGCAATCATAATATGATTATGAGTTGTTTAAAAAGAAGTTACTCAGAAGGCCGTTGCCTCTATAACTGTGTAACAATAAGTGAGTGAGAGTGAGAGCGTGTGTAACTTTGTAGCCGTTTGTTGACGAAGTTGAATCTCAAGGTCGTTGCCTCAGAGCTTCTAGTTGTACTCCTTTTTTAGCATAGTGATTATGTGTTCTTGGGGTTTGTGGACCCACGTGGTTTTTACCATTTTGGGTTTCCACGCTAAAACCGTGTGTTTCTGTCTCTTGTGCTATTTCTGTATTCGTACTCTGTCTAAGTGCATTCTATTTTACGTTCCCTGCACCCAAACATCCGAACGAGAAGCCGGTTGTGGCCGGTCACGATTCTCGACAAGATCTACAGACGAAATCACATGCTCCACCATCCGAATGCATCTGACCGAAAACATCTACTTCAGTATGGCAAAAGAGACGACATTGTTCTCATTGTGGGAAAAGCTACAAGCCGTGTACGAGAAAAAGTCATCATCTTCAAAATTGATTTTGATCAAGCAACTATTCAACATGAAGATGAGAGAGATCGATCCGACTACCTCCCACATCAACACCTTCAACTGGGTGTTGTCAGAACTCTCCTCACAAACTTCGAAGAAGAAGTGAAAGCCCTTGCCCTCCTATCGAGCTTGCCGGTGAGTTGGAAGGTATTCTGCACGACATACACCAATAGCCGACCAATCCTAAATCTAGATGAGACGATCGGCCAAGTTCTCACCGAGGACATTCGGCGAAAATTGATGGGACTCACTGTTAGGAAACAGATCCCTCTGGATGGGAAGAGAGAAGAACAGTGCTGATGAGAAACTCGGCCAAGGCCGATAGGCCGAGGCTGAATCCGGATGAGTACCCGGCTACAGAAGACCCGATGAGAACTGGATGAGGAGTACCCGGCTACGGAAGACCCGATGAGAACCGGACGAGGAGTACCCGGCTTTCGGAAGACCCAGTGAAAACCGGATGAGGAGTACCAGGCAAGAGCCGGATGGTGAAGGCCCGGTGAGAAGTGCTCACCCGATGAAGGGACATATTCGTAAATATGTTTCTGAGAGTCCATCGGGGCTATATTTGTAAATAGCCGAAAAGTCATATTAGTATAAATATGACTTAGGGCAAATAGAGAATTATGCTTGTAGTTGTCTTTCTTGTTGGTGCAAGATTAGAGCGCGTAACAGTGTACAGAGAGAGAGAGAGAGAGAGAGAGAGAGAGAGGAAGAGGTCGTTGCCTCTATTGTAACCGCCGCCTGTGGCGAAGATAGCAAGCTCGAGGTCGTGGCCTCGGTGCTTTACTATTGTACATTCTGATATAGTGATAGTTTGCAGTCTGTGGGCTGCCGTGGTTTTTCCCTAGTTTGGGTTTTCCACGTTAATATCCTGTGTACCCTTCTCTTCACTGTGTCATGTGTTCATTATCCGTTTTCTGTGTTTGATTTTAGACTCAGTTGTGGCCGAGTGTTGCGCTTAGGGAGCGTGCATCCCTGTCACTCACCATCGATGAGTCAGCAAAAGCCCACCACTCAACTGAGCCGATCGACAGATTTAGTAGATCAAGAGAACAAGCCAACAAAACCGGTCGAAACACCAACCGATCGAAGACGAGGGGAAACCGGCAGTGGTCGAAGTTGAGAACGGCCCGATCAGGTGAATTTTGCATGTACTTTAGAAAATTTGACCACAATGTTTCTAACTGCTAGTCAATCAAGAGGAAAGAGAGTGGACGACGATCTGAGTGGAATCGAGGATGACCCGGTTCAGACCACTCTCCTGCTGGCAACCACATCAATGTTGTCGACACCCGATCAGGAGAAATCCTTTCCTTAGAGGACTCGATGATCGGAGAAACCCTCTATAGTGCACAAGATGCACACACGTGGCTATTGGATTCCGGTGCCACATTCCACGTGACCCCTAATATTGAATGATTTTCGAACTATTCTACAAACACCAACAACACAGTCCGACTAGGCAATGGCCAGGAGTGCCGAATCGCAGGGACCAAAGATGTTCCCATCCGATTGCCCAATGGCAACATGATCTCCCTGCACCGAGTTCGGCATGTACCTGATCTAAAAAGGAGTTTGGTCTCCATCGGCATGTTAGCCGAAGATGGGTACCGAACGACTCTCAATGAGTCAACATGGATGATCAGCCGAGGAAACCTGAAGATAGGAGGCGGGCACAAGTACATTAACTTGTACCCATTAATGGTGATCAATCCAGAAGGGGTTGTGAACGTAGCCGAAAAGACCAACCCAAACCTATGGCATGGCAAACTTGGCGATATGTCTCAAGCTGGACTCGATCGGCTGATGGCGCTCGGATACATTCCGAGACTCCAATCGAAGACAACTTTTGTGAGCACAATCGATATGGGAAACATACCTAAAGTTGGCACTCTCTTCACTACAAGATGGTACAATAGCCTCTAGAGCTCGTGCACACAGATATACGTGGTCCCATGCAAGAACGATCACTAGGAGGCTCCTGGTACTTCATCACATTTGTAGATGACTGTACACAGAAGGTTTGGGCCTACTCAATTAGGTCCAAAGATGAAGCACCCGAGGTCTTCACTCGGTGGACATTTGAAGTGGAGAATTGGTTGGGACACAGAGTGAAGACACTCTGATCCTACGACAGGGGTGAGTACACCTCCAGATCCTTCAAACAATACCTATCCGACAAAGGGATCCGGCATCAAAGGACCATTCCTTACACACCCATGCAGAATGGAATGGCAGAACGGATCAACCGAACAATCCAGGAGAGGGTGACTACAATGCTTTAGCAAGCCGGACTAAAGCTGGAGTTATGGGCCGAGGCATTGCAGATGGCAGTATACCTGATAAATCTGTCGTCGTCGAGAGCAATAAGGCTCAAGGTGCCATAGGCACTACGGTCAGGAAAACAACCGACCTACGACAGGCTACGTATACTCGGATGTGAAGCCTATGTGTTCATCTCTAGGGAGAAAAGGACAAACTTGGCACCCCATGCAACAAAGTGCATATTTCTCGGTTACGGAACCGATGGGAATTTGGCTACAGGCTATGGAACCCAAAGAACCAGAAATTGATCCGGTGCAGTGACGTAGTCTTCTCACAACGGAACCAACCGAAAATACTTGGTAAAAAGGTATCCTTCAAAGCCGACAGAGATGTCGTAGAAGGACCTTCCCACCAAGCTGAATCGGAGATTCGACGTAAAGTCGAACTCAAGCAAGCCAACAACATACCTGCCAACTCTGAATCGGTAGGAGGTCCACGAGTCGAACTAGACGACAAAGTCAAATCGACCAAAGTCGGACATGATAGAGTCAAAAGAAACAGAGTCCAACCGACAAAAACACCGGATACAAGTGGCTCAACAAATGTCGATCAACCAACAGAGATGATCGAAGGATCCAAACCACTCATTTCGGCACCTAGGAGATCTGGACGAGCTTGAAGGCCAATAGAGTTTTATCAATTGGGCCTCAACTACGTAAACTACACTTATGCATGCGAACCAAGTAAATACAACGAAGTTATGGCCGCACCGGACGCCGATACATGGCTACAAACCATGAAATCCGAAATGGACTCAATTCACAGGAATCAGACATGGGAGCTGGTTGAACTACCAGTTGGAAGAAAGCCGCTACCCTGCAAATGGGTTTTCCGATACAAATATGTATCTAATTCAGACAAACCCAAGTACAAAGCTCGGCTCGTTGCAATTTAAGTATTCAAACAAGAATATGGGGTTGACTACGACGAGATATTCTCACCAGTAGTCAAGATGACCACCCTCCGACTCCTACTAGGAGTTGTGGCGACAGAAGATCTAGAGCTTGAACAAATGGACGTAAAGGCCGCATTCCTACACGGAGATCTGGAAGAAGACATTTACATGTCTCAACCAGCAGGCTTCACGGTGACGGGGAGGACAGCCACCTCATATGTCGACTAAAAAAAAGTCTCTATGGCTGGAAACAAGCACCGAGGATGTGGTACCAGAAGTTCGACTCCTACATTAGGTAGCTTGGATACCGCCGACGCATGTACATTCGGCAATTGGCCGACGAGTCCAGGATTTACCTGATCCTATACATCGATGACATGCTGATTGTAGAAAGTAATCAAGCAAAGATTGGAAAGTTGAAGCGGAGCCTTCATGACAAGTTTGCGATGAAGGAAGTCGGACAAGACCGTCACATACTGGGCATGAGGATCGAGCGAAATCGGACGACCAAGACTCTCCAACTCTCCCAATCTGACTATATCCGGAAGGTGCTCAAGCGCTTCAACATGGAGAATGTGAAGTCATCACCGACACCGCTTCCGAAGTCGATCCGACTATCAGACAGAGACTCTCCTTCAACGTACAAGGAGAGAGAGCTTAATGGGAAGATGCCCTACAAATCAGCCGTAGGAAGTATCATGTACGCAATGGTGGCGACCCGACCTGACCTAGCCTATGTCGTTGGGGTGGTCACCCGGTACATGTCAAACCCACGACGGAAGCATTGGGAGGTCGTCAAGCACATCCTTAGGTATTTGAAAGGAACCATGGATGCACAACTAAACTTTGGTTTAACAACCTCAACCGAAGTCGAAGGCTACACTGACTCCGACTATGCCGAAAATACGGACAATCGGAAGTCAACATCAGGCTACATCTTCACCTATGGTGGCGGTGCGATATCATGGAGGTCGAAACTTCAAGAGTGCATGGCTCTGTCGACCACAAAGACCGAGTACATAGCAGCATCGGAGGCAATGAAGGAAGCGATTTGGCTGCACCAACTATTTGTTGACTTCTCAGCTACAAGCCGAATCGACCGACCAACGCCGACCATCTATTGCGGCTCACAGAGTGCAATTCACATCATAAACAATCTTGTCTATCACGCAAAGACAAAGCATATTGAGGTGCGGTATCATTACATCCGGGAGCTCATAACCGAAAAGAAACGCGAAGTCCTGAAGATCGCCACCGAGGTGAACATCACCAATTGCCTGACAAAGCCACCCCCAAATCAACGCTTCAGAGCACTAAGGACAAAGATGGGACTACAACAAGCGACTGAGCAAAAGAAAGCCTGACGAGGAACAGAAGGTAAGATTCAACCGAATCAATCATAATGACTAGCCAAACCAGACTAGACATTGAACATATCTTTGCCGACTCAGCCACATGCCGACTGACTTGTAAATATAAATTTAGATTAATTTTCTAATCTAGGTTTACGGGGGAAATAACCACAAACACATGTACATGTAGAAAAGAGTAGTCCTTTTAAGGGGGAGTTTGTTGGCATAAAAGGCTGACGCCTCCCACCTTGTGGCATAAAACCAATAACCTAACATTGTAAAGTGAGTTTTCCTTGATTATCTAATATATCGAGTCTCTAAGAGAAAGAGAGAGCGAATGCAATAACAAAGCTTCCATTAAAGCTTCAACGGTGCATATCTATTGTTTATCTTCTTGCCTTCCTTCTGTGTTGTTTGTTGAGCACATATGGCAAGTCCTCACATACGTTTCCGCATACATACTCGCCTCAGTTTGTCGACTCGGACCGGAATGGAAGCTCCCCTTCTTCCGAAGGTTCCTCGATGGCTTCCGTCTTGTTTCTGAAATTAGGAGCTATTTTCGTAAGTCGGACCTTGTCCACCTCATCCTTGGTCAAATCAGCCTCTTCCTCCGTTCGAATGTGTATAGAGCATGTGGCCTTCCGAGGAGTTGCTCCTTATTAGAACATGGTTTTCTTCAACCAACAACATGGATTGAAGATCGAAGAAAGAGGGAGGATTCTCCCTTGGTAGTAAAACGATCCTCATCACGTTGAACCGTGGTGCGAGGCCGTCGAGGCATATTTGCACCATCTCATCATCCTCCACGTTGATGTTTATCGAATCAAGCGAGTCATAAAGCTCCTTGATCTTCACGGTGTAGCTCGTGATGGACATGTCTCTTTGTTGAATGTTGTTCAACTCTTGGCAGAGTTGAAGCTTTCGTGTGGTTGTGTTGGCCACAAAAATCTTCGAACTAAGATTCTACCATGCTTCCTTCCACGTCTCGGCTTCTCGCCAAGCAATATATTACTCGACTCGCGGCTTGCGCCCATGTTGAGTATTCGGGAGTCGTTGGGTCCGGTCGATTTGGTTGTGCTACTTTGATGTAGCGCCAATAGCCTTGTTGATAAGGTATTGGTGCATCTTGTATTCCCGAGATGCAAAGTTGTTTCTGTCCAACTTTTCGTTAGGGAGAGCGCTACCCATTTGATTATTCATTATGTCAATGAATATTTCCTCCTTCTTTTCCTTCTCTCTAGAACACGATCTATGTAGTCGCACTACGATAGCAATGAGTTGGTTCTTCTTGAACGTTGGCATAGAACACGACACACGCGAATGGGCTAGATCGAGCTACCAAATCACTCTGATACCATGTAAAGAATCGGATATGATTCTATGTAGCAGAATAGATGTGTGTTAAATGTGTATGTGTGAGAGGAAAAAGAGGAGAGAAGAGAAAACACAAGATAGATAAGAGAGAAATATGAAGTACCAATTGTAGGGGTTAGGAATGATGTCAATAGGGCCGAGGAATACTCAGGATTCACCCTAGTATAGGCTCTTTAGATGCAATAGTGGAGCTATGGTTGAAAAGATAGAGAGAGAGCAGTAGTTGGAGGAGCTCACATTTCAAGTGAGATCCAAAAGTTTTTAACTTATGCTTTATATGACCCATTTAGGGTTGGCCAAGTTCACACTAACTTTGCCTATAAAATAATGAAACAATTATTAGTGACTTTTGCCTTTATAAATAGGCCTATACACATTTACACACTATAAGGGGTCATTTAGGGCCTTTACCCCAACACCTAGCTCCTTTTCTCACTCTAATATTCAACCACGCCCTCATCGAGGGTTTTCCACCACAATGGACCATGAACACAGTGGCCCCTATACATAAAGGAGAGAACTCCATGGACCCAAAATACATATAGGACCATTATGATAAATCATACGCTCACTAAATTATATGGTGCAGTAATGGAAGCAGAGCTCAGTGATTATATGGAAACCTTAAGTCTTCGACAACCTGAGGAGGCTGGCTTTAGACGAGTCTTCTCCACTATTGACCATATCTTCACATGTAGATGTGTTGAGAATCAAGCTTAACTTGGTCTAGTGTGTGAACTCACCTTGAGAGTGAATAGACACTCCAACAGTCAAGAGTCACCATTATGTCACCACTTTGTATTCTAGCATTTAGTATGAGTCATAGAATCATATTCTATGACACATAACTTATGAGCTTTCACATTCCCCATGCTCCATGAGTCTTGTAGTTAATGAAGAGAGAGGGTAACTATATAAAGCACCCTCCTCCCACCTTGTATAATGTTGAGTCTTTCTCCTTTGTTAATATACTTTACCTTGCATATTCTCTATGTCTTACTCCTTGTCTCTCTCACTCACTCACTCTCTCTCTCATACACACACACAGTTCATATCTATTCCGCTGCACAGAATCCATCTTTTGATTCTTTACAAGATGCTTAATTGACCAGATGAAGGCTCGTAAGAAGACACTATATTGTTGTTTTATGGATTTCCACAAAGCCTTTGACACAGTTGTTTGATAGGATTAAGAGCCTGGAGATACCAAATGACATGATATGGGCCATCTATGCTCTATATAAAGCAAGTCTCTAGGTGTGTAAGATGCCCTGTTACCCGGCCGGCAAGAGTGTGAAAGGAATAGTTTATTCGGGAACTGTTATAATTATTTTATTAATATGGACGGACGGACCGGAATCAGTATGCCGATCCGGATCCGGACCGATTCCGAATAGGTGCTGGTTGACACCGTTTTGTACTTTGCACCGGAGACCTATATAAAGGCCCGGTTACAATGTAATTGACAGCGGATAATTAATAGAACTTATTGCCTTAATCTTTCAGTATTGATTACCGTTCTGTACTCATTGTTATATCTTACACGTGTTAATGATGTATTGCTAACCAACCGATTAAGGTCTAATTAAGCGTTGGGTCGTAAGTTATCCTGCCGTAACACCCTTTGGTGAAGTGTCTTAAGTGGACACCCTGTGTTAGGCTATTGTCCGGCCCCTAGGATCAACACAGTTTTTGGCAACCACGATTCTTACACAATCGCAGTGAACAGCGGTGGGAATGGATGACTAGGCCAACAGACGACC
This sequence comes from Azolla caroliniana, assembly GCF_043228905.1. Classification (NCBI taxonomy): domain Eukaryota; kingdom Viridiplantae; phylum Streptophyta; class Polypodiopsida; order Salviniales; family Salviniaceae; genus Azolla; species Azolla caroliniana. The sequence goes on from NW_028230444.1 coordinate 19,739,720, forward strand.
CTGTTACGGAGAGAGCACGAAGACTTGCTGAACGGCGAAGGCGGCGAGAGGCTTTCCAGCAAGCAGCGGAAGAAATCCGATCGGATCGATCATTTTCCAAAGTGATCCGGAAAGTGGCGGAGGAGTCACTCCGTCTGCAATAAAACGCCTACCCGGACGAAGGAAGCAGCTTAAGCAGCCCCCGGGAAGCGGAATCCCTTCTCCAGGCCTTGGCCGGAAGAGACGGCGAATCCGAAGCATTTTCAGCACCGGAATCGGATTCGGAAGGGGGTTACAGTGTACACACGAACTATCGCAGCAGTAACGACACCCCAGGAGGACCGGAGGACGAGGAGTAGGATACAGTACCGACACCGGAACCAGAGTTGTCAGACCGGGAACCCCCGGCACTAGACGTGGAGCAACCTCCGGAGACGAAAGAAGACTGGCAAAGACCTCCGACGCCGATGAACAGCAAGAAAGACCACCGACACCGCCAGCCCACGTACCAACACTGGACGACGACATGTCGTTCCAGTACTCCAAGTATAGGGATGATCCGGATGCGGAGGCTCATGTTCACGCGTTTCAACAAACATGGGAGGCGAACCATGTGTCACAACGGTTAACCACGGCAGAAGAGGAACAATCTAAGATAGCCGAATTCGGCGTGACATTGGAAGGACCGGCCGCCAGATGGCACCGGACGCAAGACCCCAGCACCATCACCACCTTTGCGGACCTGAAAGATAAATTTTTGCACTTCTTTCAGAAGGAGGTGGACCAAAGAGAAATGGTGGGCCTATTTTATACCATCCGGTAGGACCCCGGGGAGAGAATTCCGCAGTTTGTCATCCGGTTTCAACGGATGCACAGTCCGGTTCCAGAAGAAGAAACACGGGCTATATTCTTTGCCGCACTCCGGGAACCTCTACGAACGGTATGCATGGTCATCGACTTTCGCACAAGCACCGTCGATCAGGTCATCGACCGGGTTAGAGAAATGGAGAAAACGAGCTCTTGGCTAACAATGGGCGCCCTCCAACGAGCGTTACCGACCGATGAGGATCTCCGGTTCCAGCAAGCAATCCAATGCACGACCTGCTTGAATTCCGGACACTCGTCACTGGAGTGCACCATGCGGACGCACTGCTTACTCTGCCAATCTACAAGCCACACGATGGACCGGTGCGAATATAACTTATTGAATCGGCAAGCACCACCAGTCCGGCAAATCGAGCCATGTAGCAACCGAGACGAAGAAGACGAACGCTAGCGGCGAGAGGAGCGATATCGACCGTCACAGGATGTCCGGTACGACGATCGGCAAGACAACTATGACCGGTACAAGAGATATGACAGGTACCGAGATTACAATGGATGGTACGAGTATCACAACCGGGATCACTCCCCCGGGTATCACCAACGACGGGAAGATTACGAGAGATATGGCGACCAACCCCGTCAAGGGTACCGCAACAAAAAGAACTTTAATAAAAAACGGCATTTCAAAAAAGGGAGCCACCCACGTGAACCGGAAAAAGGCGCCTCAAGTAGCCAACCGGACCAAAGCCCCACGGTTACCACAAGTCATCCACCGGGTACAGGAAACAATGTTGAATCCAGCAATACCCGGAAAGCATATTGCTATTATTGCCGGCAAGAAGGACATTATAGTAATCAATGTCCGGCAAAGAGCTACGACAAGCGACCGGCAGTAAACATGGTAGTCAAGACAGAAGGACTCAAGACAGGCATGACAGCAGGAGAAACACCACCGGCACCAACATTCTTCTCAAATCCGGAGGAGGGACTGGCGGTGGTAGACACAAACAGTCCGGCGATCACGGCCATCGTGAAGGGAAAGGAGTTACCCGGAACAATAATAGATGGAGGATCTAGCGTCAATGTGATTAGCCTCCGAACATGCACAACCTTGGGAATCAAAGAGTGGGAACCATGCCCGTTTTGGCTACGAATGGCGGATACCAGCTCAGTGCGACCGACCGGCTTGATACGAGATTTGGAAGTAACAATCGGCAGCCACACATTTCGCATCTCGGCAGTAGTGCTACAATTACAGGCACAAGGAGCTTACCCGCTATTGTTGGGGCGGCCGTGGCTAAAAACGGCGCACATTAAACAAAATTGGAGAAAGAATATCATCACCTTCCGACGGGGAAAAGCAAAAGTACGGGTACCGACACAACCACGGACGGGTACCAGGAAGGAATTAACACCCCTATATGCCGAATGTGTCAATATGTTGGACGGATTAGCAGACGAAGAGGTGGATCAATACTTGCAAGATAATCCGAAGATAGTACCCCTGTTCGAAATTGACGTAGTTGAAGCCGTATCACCATACATACTGCCACTGGACGGAGCAAACGAAGAACCAAATAAAGAAGCGATCCGGGAGCTATGGCAAGCACAAGAAGCGCTGGAAAGAGAAATGGCCGTATCACAACGGGTTAAAGCATCCCAACTAGAGGAGGTAAATCTAGGAACTACGGAAGAGGCGAGACCGGTGCAGATTGCCAGGGAAATGACTACGGCGAACAAAACGGCGATGATTACACTTCTCAAAGAGTTTCGGGACGTGTTTGCCTGGTCTTATGAGGATATGAGAGGGCTCGATCCTCAGCTATATCTGCATCAGATACATTTGAGCAAAGACGCCAAACCGGTAGCACAGTGACGGTACCGGATGAATCCGAACTACGCCGCCAAAGTCAAGGAGGAAATCGACAAGTTACTGAGGGTTGGCTTTATCCGTCCCGTAAAGAAATCTACATGGCTGAGCCCGATAGTAGTTGTACCAAATAAAAACGGCAAAATTAGAGTATGTGTCGACTACAGGAAGCTTAATGCGGCAACGGTAACTGATGCATTTCCACTTCCATTTACGGATGGAGTTTTGAACACAGTCGCCGGCCATGAGGTATACAGTTTCTTAGACAGATTCAACGGATACAACCAGATCCGGATGCACCCCGATGACCAGGAGAAAACCGCTTTCGTCACTGAAAGGGGAGTGTTTGTTGCCGTAGTGATGATGTTCGGACTAAAAACGGCGTCGGCAACGTTCTAGAGGATCATCATGGAAATATTCGGAGAATTCATACTGGCGTTCATGCAGGTGTTCCTCGACGACTTCGCCGTTTACAGCCAGGAAGGAGACCACCTTCAGCACCTCCGACTGTGTCTAGAAAAGTGTAGGGCTTACCGGCTAAGCCTAAATCCAGCGAAGTGTGTTTTCGGCGTGTCCAGCGGAACGCTACTAGGGCAAATTGTGAGCAAGGAGGGCATCGTCATGGATTCAGACATAGTAAAAGCAATCCTGGAGGCACCGGCACCAAAAACGGCAAAGATATTGAGCCATTTCTTAGGCCAAATCCGTTGGCATAGCCGAATGCTCCGGTATTTGGCGGACCTAGCTACACCACTGCATGTTGCGGTACACCGTGGACCGACACCGAAGACAAGGCGTACCGGGCACTCAAAGTTCTATTGTCGCAAGCGCCGGTAGTGCAACCCCCGGATTGGGCGAAGGAATTTCATGTGTTCGTGGATGCGTCCGACATTGCAATCGGGAGTGCGCTAATGCAACTTACGGAGCCAAGATGGTACCGGCCCGTATATTACGCAAGGCAGAAGTTATCCCAAGCCGAACGAAATTATTCCACCACGGAAAGGGAAGCTTTAGGCATGATCTACAACGTAACAAAATTCAGGCATTATTTATTGGGAAGAAAGTTTTCCTTCCATGTAGATCATTTGGCACTCCTCTACCTAGTATCCAAAGCGTCACTTACCGGTACAAGTTGGCCCGGTGGACTTTGCTATTACAGGAATTCGAATTCGAGATATTCCACCGACCCGACATACAGCATGCGGTAGTAGATTATTTAAGCCGGTTAGATTCCGGCGAAACCAGCGACGGAGTACCGGACGAGTTTCCAGATGCTGAGCTATTTCGAGTCACCACGGAAACGGCAACAGATGAAACGGTGGCATCAGAAGAAAGTGGCTAACAAATATGCACCAATTTCTGAGCACCGGATTGCCTCCGGAGGAGATGAACCGGGACGAGAGGAAACACCTGGCGGTACAAAGCCGGCACTTCTGTTTATTACGGGACATGTTATACCACAAAGGTGCGGACGGTATATGGCGACGAGCGGTGCGCAGCGACGAGAAAGAGGTAATACTACGGGAAGCACACTGCGGAGTCGCGAGAGGCCATTATGCCGGGGATGCTACGGCAAGGAAGATATGGCAAAGTGGCCTATGGTGGCCGACTACATTGAAAGACGCAGTCCAGTACGCAAAAGAGTGTGATCTATGCCAACGAATGGGCCAGCCAACGGAACAAGCTAGGATGCCGCACCAGCCAGTACTACCGCTAGAACCATTTCAGAAATGGGGACTGGATTTTGTCGGACCATTTAAACCACCGGCAATGAGAATTGGCAACCGGTATGTGATCGTCGCGACGGGCTATTGCACTAAATGGGTGGAAGCCAAAGCCCTACAAGACAACACCGCGGCGTTGACGGCAAAATTCTTATACGAATACATTTGGTGCCGGTACGGATGCCCCATAGAGCTGATAAGTGACCAAGGAGGGCACTTTCTTGGACAGGTAGTGGAGAGCTTGACGTCATTCTATGCGGTAGTACATAAACGGAGCACCCAGTACTACCCACAAGCCAACGGATTAGCTGAGTCAACAAACAAAACGCTACAAAATATCCTGCACAAGATCGTCAATGAGAATCAGACGGATTGGGACACGAAGCTGCACAGTGCACTTGGGGCTTACCGGACAGCATACAAAACGAGAATCCGAACAATGTCGTTCCGGTTAGCATCCGGATTAGAGGCAGTCATGTCGGTCGAGTTCCAGGTACCGAGCTTACGGATCCAGATTCGGGAACGACTTAATGAAAAGGAATCGGAGGCAATTCGGTTAAAGGCTCTGTGTGAACTAGAAGAACACCGACTGGCGAGCATCATGCACCTGGAATTGGAACAACGGCGACGGAAAGCGTTTGTAGATCGGCACCGGAAGGGAAACGAAAAGATGTTCGAAGTCGGCAAGCCGGTACTAGTGTTCCAGACCCGGATGGGTAAAATGCCAGGTAAACTACGGTTTAGATGGACCGGACCGTACTGGATCACACACAGGTTCAATGGGTCTTACCAGTTAGGGACACTTGCCAGTGAAGTGCTAGGTAAATGGGTCAACGGATTTAGACTAAAGCCATACAAAGGACCTATGCCCAAGAACCCATTTGAACGAAGGACAGACACCGAATCGGACGCAGGCAGGCCAACCAAGACGGAAACCTGTGAGGAAAACGGCTACCACCAAGCCGGTAAGGAGGAGCACGAGCTGGCAACCGGGGAGAGCAAAACGACGGCAAACCGTCAAGAGGCCGGCAAGATGCGCGTTTCGGGTAAGGGTCCGGTAGGACCAGAGGTGAAGTAACCTAATAATCACATATTTAAAAAAATAAAAATAAAAATAAATCGAATGGAATCAAAGAAATCATGAAAAGGAGTGGTGGGAACGGCCATGCAAACGAGGAGTAAAGAGGCACTTCGAAAAGGTACGAGGAGGCTATGAATGGGGCATTAAAACACCGCCACATGGCACGTAATGCTATTATAATACACAACCTGCACACAAGTAGGCTCGAAAAAAGCGCCAAGATGCAGAGAGAAAAACCCCCACGCATCGAGACCTTCTTCTTTCGCGAACCAAGGAGAATAGAAGCAGACAGACGCATGAAGATCAATCGAAGAGAGCTCGCGCACAGAGAACCCCCTCACTCAGAATTTTCTCTCTCACACTCTCACCATCGTCAAACCTCCCCAACGCTCTCCGACCTCGACACAGAGATGGACTACCAAACACTGTCTGAAGCCGCCAAGAAATGGCTACGGCAACACGGACTGGAGGGTTTCTTGACGATCATGGAGGCGGCGCCACACAAGGAGGCCGAAACGATTATCAAAGAAATCGACACAGAGTTGATCACGGAGGAGGCGATCCATGCGTTAACAGGCCTTTCGGAGGGGGGCATCTACACGATCGACAATCCTACCTCCGAGCAGCTCATCAAATATTTCGGTGAGTATTCTCTCACTAGCAAGGGCTACAGGACACAGGGCGGCGAAGATATGTTATTCCGCGAAATTGCCCGTGTACTCCATGAGTTCGACCACGTATACCCTCGACCCCCCGTTATGCCTCAGAACCGAGCAGGCTTGATCATCGCAACGTACGAAGGGGTCAAGGTGGATTGGCCGGTGTTGATCGCCGACGGATTGTGCGCGGCCATTGATATCGTAAGAGGTAAGGAAGGCAAAGAAGGCCGAAAAATATGGCATGTGGTGACGCAATGGCTCACCCTATTGGTGCCACCTGTTGAGCCCGTCCAGACCAAGAAACGGGGAAGAGTACCCGACAGCATCCCGAGAGTTGCTTCAAAATGGCAACAGTTGTTGGCCTCCAAGGCCACTAATGGGAAGACGGCCGACGTAGAGAAGGCGGCAAAGGAGCGCGCCAGCCGGAAGCGGCCGACGGACACGCACGAGGAGACACCGGCACGGCCACTGAAGAGCCCACTCCACCAACCAGTGCAGCGAGAAACGGACACCTTGGCGGCAAGAATGAATGTCGAGACTCAAGAGAAGGAAACGGAGGAGGAGCCTAGGGAGCACCTCCAGCAGCGGCCGGTGAAAAGGACCGCAGTATCAACCGGGAAGCGTTCAGACCCACAGAAGGATGGAACGCCTGCAACCCACACTGAGACTCCCACGCCAAGGGAGGCACCGGAACCGGTTCGGATGGAACCGGTCACAGAAGTCCCTGCACAACAGGTAGCACCGGCAAGCCCCGTAACTCAAGAGCCGGTTATACAAATGCCAACCTCCTCAGCCGGCCAAGAACAAGCAGACAAGGAGCGGCTAGCCGAAACACAACCGGAACCTGAACGGCAGAGTGGTCAGTAGGTAGAGCCAGAATTGCTGCTCGACGCAGAATGGCGGGACCAACCACCGGCTAGTGAACTCATCAGCCAACCCGCCGTGCAGACGCAACAACAGGGCACCGGCAACCAATGGCTCCGGTGGATAGGAGAACAAATTGCCGGAGTAGTCGAATACATAGAGGCGGAAGAAAGAGCGCAAACAGAACGGTTGCTCGTCACAACCGATGAACTGGAGACGGCCCGTTCCAGAATCCGGTGCCTCGAACAAGACTTGGATCGGGTCACAGAAGACATGGCCAAAATGGCCTTAACAGCAACACAGATCCAATCACCGGTGACTCCGGTGGATGTACATAGGAATAAGACCCCGGAGACAGAAATTGTCCTGGAGAAAGATGCGGCGCAAGCCCAAGAGCTTGCTGACTTAAGAGACGAACTTGCCGCACAAGAAGCATTACGGAGCCGCGAACACGACTTGAAGAAGGCGGCCGAAGAAGAATTAAAGAAGACTACTGAGAACCTCCGCCGGGTAGAGGAAAACCTGCGTAAAGGACATCAAGCTTACGACCGGCTAAAGGAGGAAAAAGAGAAATTGTTGCAGGAGAAAGACAAGCTGTGACGGATGGCGGAGACGGAAATAGAAAGGTTGAAGGAAGAACTCTGTCAACAGAAGGACCGAGAGGAGCGCACACGTCCGCAGATCAACCAGAGGCTGAAGCAGAAGACCGATGATTTTGATCATCTGCACCGGGACTACAAGCAGCGGGAGACGGAGTATAAGCAACAGCAGGAAAGGTTGGTCGAGCTCCAACAAGAAGTTGATAGGGCCACAACGGCACTCACCGACGAACGAGCGGAGAATTCAAAGCTATTGGAGGAAGCGGCGATGGATCGAATGGAGCTCCACAAGAAGAACCATGAAGAAAAGGAAAGAGTGACAATGGTGTTACAGAGGTTGCAAACAACCTATCAAAGTCAATTGTCGCATTATAGGGAGCAGGAGGCGGACACAATCAGAATCATCAAGCAATTGAAAGAGGAGCGACAAGCCGCGGAGAACAAATCACGGATGGGAACCGAACGGATCCAGTGCATCCTCCGAGCATGGCTCACCAAGACCAAATGCTTGATTGACGAGAGCTCTGTGCAATGGTGGACGAAATGGGCGCAGAATATGGTGAAACTCCAATTGCTCAAGGCGGACATGGAAAACCGGCGGAAGGAGGGTGACGACTGTTATACGCTGACATCGGAGGACTTCACCGCCATAAGGGATGAGCTGGCCAAAGATTTCACAGCCCTAGCGAATGAACAATTGGTGCAGGTCCGGCAGCTCATAGCTCAACTGAACGACAATCGGTTGGAGGCTCAAATCCAGTTTGAGAGCTATGAGCAGTCCCGACTCCGGGAAGAAAAAGCAAGGAAGGCGGCAACGGTCAACCTTAGTGATGAGGAACCATCGCCGGTACAAGGACCAAACGGGGACCAGGCTGGGATCAGTCAACCAGCGACAACTCCGACAGAGGAGACAACGAAGGAAACGCCGGTGCCAGAGCAACAAACGGAGCAGCAGCCCCAAACAGAGAAGGCACAAACAGAGCAGCCACCGCAGCAGCCACAAACGGAACAGTAGCCACAGCAACAACAACAACAGATTCCTGACGAGCCATTGGAAATTCTAGAGCAAAGCATTCTGGACATTTTGGACGAAGAGTAGCAGGGCCGAATAATGGGGTCAACGTACAAGGTACTGTCCCACGGGCATGCCATGTGTTACCCAGCCGACAAGAAGGCTTAAGGATGTCCAGACCAGAGTGTGAAAGGAATAGTTTATTCGGGAACTGTTATAATTATTTTATTAATATGGACGGACGGACCAGAATCGGTATGCCGATCCGGATCCGGACCGATTCCGAATAGGTGCCGGTTGGCACTGTTTTGTACTTCGCACCGGAGACCTATATAAAGGCCCGGTTACAATGTAATTGACAGCGGATAATTAATAGAACTTATTGCCTTAATCTTTCAGTATTGATTACCGTTCTATACTCATTGTTATATCTTACGCGTGTTAATGATGTATTGCTAACCAACCGATTAAGGTCTAATTAAGCGTCGGGTCGTAAGTCATCATGCCGTAACACCCTTTGGTGAAGTGTCTTAAGTGGACACCCTATGTTAGGCTATTGTCCGGCCCCTAGGATTAACATGCCCAGGTGGCCTATCTGATTGCTTCACTAGCATCATTGGTGTAAAACAAAGTTGGCCCCTATCACCAACACTTTTTGGGATCTACATTGATGAGATCACTGATTTTATTCCTTGTAAGGGAGGCAACGGAGTAGTCATTGGGGGGTACGCAAGTTAGTCTCTTACTCTATGCAGAAGACATAGTTTTGCTCTCGGAGTCTGAACACGACCTACAAAAGCACCTTAATGCCCTAGATGACTTTTGCACACAACAAGGATTGGTAGTGAACTAGAGAAAATAAAGTCCTTATCTTTCATACATCGTCTCAAGTTAGAAGTAAATGTTACCTAATCCTCACTCATAAACTAGTTGACGTAATTGGATCATATGTATATTTGGGAGTTACTTTTAGTGCTCGCTCAGGTAATTTCTCGATGGCCCAAGCAGCCAAAGATAGGCTAACGAGAGGGTATGCATCCCTCCCACTTTTAGAGAGACAATGCCACCATACATACTTTCAAGAGCCACGGACTAAGGGATGGCTCTTCGACTCATTAGTGACCCCTTCCTTCATGTATGCATCAGTACTTTGGGCCCCAAGTCTACCATCTTTCATGTGGATACAATTAGACAGACCTTTGGTGACGATGTTATCACGTCAACTGTTGGGAATTCGGTCCCTCTGGATGGGATCCGGAAACCGGATCAAATGGATCCGAAAGGTATCCGGATGGATCCGGTATGAACCGGATCCATGGACATATCTGTAAATATGTTTCTGATGTGCTTGTCATGGCTATATTTGTAAATAGTCTTAAATTCATATAAGTATAAATATGACTTAGGGCAATCACTTCTATAAGTAGTGTTGTTGTAGTTGTTGTCATTATTATTGTTGTATAGACTAAGAGAGCTTGAGAGAGAGAGAGAGAACGTGAGATACAGAAAGCTTTTCTGTTGTAACCGCCGGTTGGCGAAGATATAGGGCTCGAGGTCGTTGCCTCTGATTCTCGCATTGTATCCTCTCCTTATAGTGATAGTTGGAGTCAGTGGGCTTCCGTGGTTTTTCCCTATTAGGGTTTTCCACATAAATATCTTGTGTCCTCTATGTTGTCTATGTAAGTGTTTTAATCTCCTTTTATGTTTTGTTCTTCCATTAAGTTTAAGATTCGGTTGTTGCCGAGCGTGATTTCGCACATCAACTCCGAAGCAAATCAACAATACCACATGACATTATTAGAGGAGATTTCACTTTGCCCCTGATGTTAGTAGAAACACTTTTCCAAGTTGTAGTTTTTAGTCATAGGATACATAGCCAACCACAAGATAGGATATCTCATCAAGCTTTTGAGGCATCCCGATCCCTATATGCGTCCGGAGATACTAGCTCTTGGTATAGCACTGTAGTGAGTTGGTTACTTGCAAATGGCATAGACATTAATAACCTACCTCCCCTTAAGTACAACCATGGGACTAATAAAACTTTAATCTCTCATGAGGACCGTAATAAGCAAATTTACACTCGATATAAATGGATCACCTTACGAGAGACACTCCCATCTAAAATGTTTTACTATAAGGAACACTTCATGGACTTCTCTAAGTTAGGTTTTATTACACAACCAAAATATCTAGATACATTCTTATTAAATGCACTAAGGGTTGTCATTGGACAACTTAGGATATCATCTCACCAACTTGAGATTGAGAATGGTCATACTAATAGAGTCCCTAGAGAGAAAAGGATATGTAGATTATAACACATAGAGATAGAGGATGAGTATCACTTGACAAGCAAGGGTCCAACTTACTCCGAGATAAGGGTGAAATACCAAGACATACTAGGACCCTCTCCCACCCTCTCCAAACTATTAGATACCCCAAACATAAAGAGACTAGGTAGGTATATCTTAGAGCTAAAACAACATAGAGAGAATAAGCTACAAAATGTTAACCATAACCATTCTAATATTCACCAACATGTAACTAATGAAACTTTTCATGAACAAGGGGAGATTATGAATGTGGACACACCTACACCACTCGGCCTCTCCCTTGTTGAAGCAAAAAAGCAAAGAACAACCAAACGCTCTCGGATGTCGGGCTTCAAAGCAACTCGACGTGGAGTAGAAACGATTAAGAAGTTAAGGGAACATGATTGTGCCACCTAGAAGCTATGGACCAGACGGCGAGATCGGATACCAACTCTGAGACTCCGAGAACAGACAAATCGTCCAAAGTTCAGACGTTGTGTTCAATGAGTCGACTATGCATAAGACGGCCGAAAGGTCTATTGAAGTTTGAAGGGTAACTTTCTCGGAAGTGTCGACCCTTCATGATGGCCCCACCCATAACACAAGGTCGGCTTCACGGGTAGCCGAAAACTCTAGCACCATGTCGTGAATATTTCCGGCTATGGTGAGAAAACCGGGAGGGACAAATAAAATGGGGATGTGCAACATTGCACATGCACTTGTAAATTTGCATAATAAGAATAAGTAAACAAATGTAATGGGAAGGGTAATAATCTAAGGTGATAAAGGTGCACCACGAAGTTCGTAGAGGCATAAATGTGATGTGCACTTTGTAGAGTAGAATGAGTAGTGGGCATTGAGAGTGAATGTGATAGGAGGGAGAGAGAGAGTTAAGGCCCACCGATTTAAGATCAAGGGAGATATTCCCCATTAAATGAAAGGGGATTTGACTCCCTCTTGTAATGTGCTCACCCCTTACTACTATAAAAGGGAGTGAGGAATCACTTGTGAAGGGGTTGCCTATTTTGAGTGAGAGAGGTATACCACTTAGGTCGAGGGTTCCTTTTGGGGTTTTAGGGTTTCGTCTAGGGTTTTACTATTCTTCTTCTTCTTCATACCATTTCGGGTTTAGGGTTTCGCTTAGGGTTGCTTCTTCATCATCTTCTTTACTTTACTTATCCGGTTAGGGTTTTCTTGTAATCGTTTTGGTGCGGCCTATGCGGTCTTGGTTGTAATCGTTCATGGAATCTTAATATAACTTGTTGTATATCTTGCCTCCATCTATTCTATTCTATTCTATGTTTATGTGTTATTCTTCCTCTTCTCCTCTTGAGCTAAGCTTCCATTTTGTGTCTTATTCCTTCTCCTTTGCTCCCGAGTCCAAGACCCCCGTGGTCCCGCCTCGGATCCTACACGTACTCGCGGAATACCGTGATACCGAATCAGCTAATTCAACAAAACCAAAGCATCCAAATCATCCGACCTAGACACCCGATCAGGCTAGCCCAGTCATACCAAGAAGATCCGAAAGACTGTCGCAACCTCCGGAGAGGTACTCCCCTGGAATCTTGTTTATAGACACCGGTGAACCCACGTCATATGAAGAAGCATCGGCATGCCCCGCTTCGGCCACCTGACACTTGGCGATGGAGTCAGAGATTAACTCCATCCGGCACAATAAAACATGGGACTTAGTAGAACTACCAAAAAACCGACGTGCTCTTCCGTGCAAATGGGTATATCGACTCAAAGAGACGTCGGATTCACCATGTCCCAAGTATAAGGCCAGATTCGTCGCGAAGGGTTTCCAACAACAATATGGCGTCGACTTCGATGAGATTTTTTCACAAATGGTGAAAATGACCACCCTTCGGTTCCTACTCGGCGTAGTGGCAACCAAGGACTTAGAGCTTATTCAGTTAGATGTGAAGATAGTCTTCCTCCATGGTGATCTAGAGGAGGAAATTTACATGGAGCAGCCAGCCAAGAGCATCTAGTCTATTGACTCAAGAAGAGTCTTTACGGCCTAAAGCAGGCAACCCGGTAGTGGTATAAGAAGTTCTTCATCCAATCAGTCGGCCTCTCCAAGTGCAATGAGGATCACTGCCTCTTCATGAAAACAGCTCAAGATGGGTTTCCCATCCTCATCATCTTATACGTGGACGACATGCTACTCTCCGGTTGGCATGCTGGAGAGCTTGTCGATCTTATTCAGCAACTACGGTTGAAGTTCGCAATGAAGGATCTAGGTCCTGCTCGACACATTCTCGGAATGAAGATCAATTGGCTCCAAGACAAATTTTTTTGTCTCAAGCCGACTACATCAAACATGTCTTAGAGCACTTCAACATGCACTCGGCCAAATCTACTTCGACCCCGCTCCCCATTAATCTTTAGTTGTCTCAGCGAGACTTCCCTACATCGGATCTAAAGGGGGAAGATATGAAGACGATACCATATGCACCGGCAGTCGGCTCCCTGATGTACACGATGGTCGCGACACGGCCTAACATTCCTCACGTCGTAGGAGTCGTCAGAAGATTCATGCACAACCCATGCCGATTGCATTGGAATGTAGTCATGCATGTATTCAAATACCTGATGGGCAAACAAGACCTTGGCATCCTCTTTAGTCCGAACAAGAACTCAAGCGTAGTTGGTTACACCGACTCAAACTTTGCCGGTTGTGTGGACAGTCGAAATTCAACAACCAGATACTACTTCAAATTTGGCAATGGAGCAATTTCGTGGAAGTCAAAACTTCAAGATTGCACGGCCACTTCAACGACTGAAGTTAAATACGTAGTCACATCCGATGCGGCAAAAGACACTCTATGGCTCGGTCAGCTAGCATGTACGTTTCGACAAGCCGACCCCAATTCGGCTCTAGTTGTCTACAACGACAGTTAGGGAGTTGTTGCTCTGTCGAAGAATCTGGTTCATCACAATGCCTCCAAGCATATCGACGTTCGGTATCACTTTGTTCAGGACTGTGTAACTTCAGGGAAGCTTGGCCTCGAGAAGATCTCCACGACCGACAACATAGCAGACAAGATGACCAAGTGCCTCGTACTTGATCGATTTCAGTCACTTTGGTGCCTAATGGGCTTAAGGAGTAATCAATCTAATCGAGTAGGACGTGTCTCTTTATATAACCCGTATCTTCTGTTTTATATTACAGGTCTCTCCTTAGTGTATACGACCATTACGGGGGAGTGTCGAATGCAGGTGTCTAATGGTTGTATTCACACTGTCCCTTGGACAAACTAGGTTTAGGACAATTCTATAAATATGTCAAAGGGCAGTTGCCCTAGCTCAATTAGTATATAACTGACTTTGTAACCTAGCTCATAAGGTTGTTGCCTCCATTTGTTATAACACAGTTACATCTTGTGTGCCATTCTTTGTCTCTTCTTCTCTTTCACTATGTCTCTTTGATCTTGCTCTACCTTGCTAACTCAGTGATCTTCTAAGCATAGATGTTGTTCTTGTTTCTGCACTGACGGTCTCAGACTCCAACAATATCCACTCAATTCCTATTAATGCCAAAGCTCAAGTTGTGTTGGAATTAGTCAACCCAATAACTCTTTGGATGCTTGCGAACAATGGTGTACATTGGTCTTCTCCAATCAAATTGTGCATCCAATAATATTATTGCAAGAGATATGGAGTGAAGTTGTAGTCATTCTAAAGAGTCAATACGATGGCCTCATGGGTGGATCCGATGGAGTTGAAAGACAACAATTAGCCTTCATCCAACAATGGTCGTCCTCTCCCTTTCTTGAGTCAATGGGCCTCCACCTAAGATGGAACTATTGCATCCCTATTGAGATTTGTATATAACATTCTCATCTATAAAATTTTATAACTAATGGAAGGGGGGTTTTTTTGGAAAAAAAAAGAGGAGCTACAACATATCACTTGCATTCACATCGTATTTTAAAAACTTATCAATTAACCAAGGTCTTAATGGTAAAGGATTTAAAAAGTCCTCTATTTTGTCAAATCCAAGTTTTTGACAAATGCTTACATATGTGTGGGCTATTCCCTATTGTCCCAAGTGTCATCAAGAGGAACTTGAAGGGAGATAATATTCTTTATGAATGATATAAATTATCATATAAGTAGTCTTTGATGTGTATTCATTTATGCAACCGCACCAATGTTTTGATCGAGCCACTGATTACTAACATATTACAAAATTCGACAAAATACAAACCATGGACGTGGTTTATCCAAATGGATATTGCAAAAGGGATTGAAGATCTAGAAAATCGCCAAGCCTTATCCAAAGTGAAATAGAAAAATGTTTGCTTGATGGGATTGGTTGACAATCTTGCAAAGATGGCTAGAACTATTGGAGTAATGGAATTGTTGTGGGGCAAATATTCCAAGAGATCTACAATGACTTACAAGGTATTGATTTATTAGTTATGTATTGCGCAAGCAAATGGCTAAGAAAATCTATTTGGTAGGGTTGAAGCTCTTTTAACTTTGTTTGCAAGGTAATACTTAATTCGTTGTGAACTTTGGTAGTCATCTTCGATTTGGATAAGGGTTAGACTTTTTGATATTCCACAACACATGATACCACAAGCTAAGTGAAAGAACAAACAATTAATTATATTCTTTCACATGTCTATAGCTAAGAATGTAAATGAAAACATTCCTATGCCAAAGAAGTTCAAGTTCCAATTCATAATATGTTTGTGCAACCTTATATGCACGTCCCATTTTTTTTGCTTTGGCTTCATATAGAATTGTATATAATTTTGGCAAATCAAAGATGGAAATTTATGTCCGTGTGTTCATACAAGAAAGGAGATTTTTGATATATTGCATCACTATGTCCAACATAGCTAGCAGAATATGTTTTTGAGAGTGTCAGAAAATATACAACATTACATATCTCCTTATTTTTGTAAGCAAGAAACCCCTTCGTGATTTGGTCAGAGTTTGAAAAGCTTGAGTCCACTTCTCAATATGTTTGCATAAACATGAAGTATACTTTTAGAGTTTCAAATTTTGAATTTTGTCTTTAACTCTGTTTGAGGATGAATTCAACCTAATTTATGGTATTGAGCATATTTTTTATGTCTTTGTGTTGATAGCATAACAGATATTGCATAAATGTCTCGGACATATCCCTAAAGTAAGTGCATATTTTATTATGATAATAGGTACATTTCATAGTATACGCATAGTACATGTGTTGGATAATTTACGTTTTCCTGAAAGTCCCAAAAGAAGACAACAAAGCCTAACCCAGTATGCATGTGTGAACTACCTTATTGAGTCTTGGTAAAATTGTGGATCACATTATGCTAGATTTCAAAACCCTAAATAGCATCCTTGACTTTTCCGTTCTATGCTTGTGATTGATAATACATGCATTAGAAGCCAAAACACCAAGGGTTATACTTGCTAAAGAGGGTCGAGTTATGCCAAGGTGGAAAAGAGATCATAAATGCCAATGGCGTTTCTAGTGTTCCTCCAACTATTTTCTAGTTCTTTTTGGCACCCAAAACCAATGGGAGCAATAGGTAAAGGATTGTGCCAATTGAAGCGTGGACTTGATAGAGAAGGAATTTAGCTAGAAGTAGATGTCATAAAATAGCATTGCTTACAAAATATTACAATAGCTTGGTCTTAACACACACCACACACATTTTTGCGGATATGGATCATTTTGTGTGTTTCTTTGGCCTCACATTTAAAGCATCTCAAGATTTGACACTTACATCATCACTTTGACTCCTGGTATTCCTCAAAATCCTTGACTTTCTCTTTACATTATCCACGATACAAACCTATGTTATATCAAGGCAATTTAAAATGGCACAACTTCCAAGGTTGAACACAAGCCACTCAATGGAATACATCAATATATTTTGAGGGAACGAGGAGAGAGAGTTTTGGAGGGGAAAGTGGTAAGATGCTCAAAAAGAGGCATGGGATTGTACAAAGGTTTGAACTTATGTATGTTTGTTGGGAACCTATGGTTTGGACAACTGAAAAGTGAAATTAGGGACAAATAGGCATAACAAGGCCCCTAGAAACTTTAGTGATAGTGCACAAAATATGAATAGTTGCAACTTGCACGGTCATTGACAAATTGGTATCTAAATGCCTAGTGACAGTGCATAAAACATTGTCACAAATTGCTATAACTTTGCACCACCTTGTAAGGACAACCTATAGATCATTGTCCTATTCGTTGACTAAGGAATGCAAGGTAGTGCCAATTGGAAGGGATTTGGATTTCGCCTTATAAAATAATATAGACTTTGCAGAAATTTCATAAAGATATGCATGCCCAAGCACTCTTCGAGGTTGAATCTTTGCATGGAAGTAATGTGTCTCTGTTCCATTCATGAATTAATTCCAATTCTAATATGGAAAAGGGGATTGCCTACATTGACAACAAGAAGGATTTTCCTAAATCCATTGTACCAATCACTTTCAAATCTTGTTTGGCGGCATTCTCTCTTGAAGTATTTATAATCGCATATGGCTTTATATGAAGAACTTGATCACTTTAATATTTGCACAAAGAAGAACGCATTACAATCTCAGGTAGTCAAACATTTCTTCAATCAGAAAGAATGCTAAAAAAGCTAACACCTTTGGTATGCCTGCATCTACTATTGCACTTTAGTTTCATTTCTCATGCGTCTATTATAAATATGTTACTACTATTTGTGACATTATAGATTACATGTTTGGTGTAGTCAATTAAACATGAAAAATAAGTGTCTGACAATATGCTATTGAGTATGACCTTTTTATCAGGAGGATGAGTATGGATGAATAAATAATACATCATGGCTATTATTAATGTGTCATGTGATTTGTAAGTGTGGAATGAACATCTCATAGAGAAATCCATTTGTCTTGATAATCAAGCGTACCACTTAGGTGTAAATGTAGCAATATCACAGATAGAAAATGTTCATGAGGCTCTTCTTAATTGTACAATAAAGCATCCATAAAACCTATAGAATGTGTTTTTGACGATATACAATAATAGGAGGAACATAACTTATGCCCGACCTACGAATATAATTAACCCACCTACTGCATGAATGAAGAGAAATTGAGTTACCATCATCTTGCATAGAAGTAGGTTAATATCACGAACACAAGTTTACCTTCGAACACATGTAAGTGGATCTACTGGAAACTCGCAAGTGTTACACTAAACATAGTCAGCTTGCTTGTTTAAAGACCAAGGGTACAAGATTATCCGTAACTAGAAAGTGTAGGTTCGTCCACCACAATGAAGGGATGTGTGAAATTTTAACTCATAAGCATCAATTCAGCTTTCCATGATCAACATGTGTGGACCCATCTAGCCTCGAGGAATAAAAGGAGAATCAACCAATGAGCAAGAGGATGAAATTGTTCTTGCTTTTTCATCTTTCTCTTTCGGTGAACCAACCAAAACAATTGAAGGGAAATCGACAGGACACGGGCGAGCTTAAAGAGTGGCATCCTTGCAAAGGGAGTGAGGGTGTGAACAGATGATATGAAATGTCTAGGGTTCATGTTCCCAACTGACGAATTTATGTTTTTTTAAGTGTATGCATGTCCATAACAGAGAGGGTTCAAGAAGAAAGGTCCTGGCACGCATTCTCAAGAATGGTAGCTAAACTTGCCGAGCAGGAATGTAATGTACAGCGAAGGTGTAAACAGATGATATGAAATGTCTAGGGTTCATGTTCCCAACCGATGAATTTATGTTTTAAGTGTATGCATGTCCATAACGGAGAGGGTTCAAGACAAAAGGTCCCGACACGCATTCTCAAGAATGGTAGCCAAACTTGCCAGGCAGGAATGTAATGTACAGCGTTTCCTACCATATCCCAAACGTACGTTTCTTGATCTTTTATTAAGGCTCGGAGAAAGGGAAAGTAAGACCCCGACAAATGAAGAAAAACGTTTGTCGAAACACACGTGAACTATAGATATACGAAGGCTAAGGCTCGGGTCGGGGCAAAACCTACAGTTTTTGGAAATTCCCAAAACTGCCCTCCTCTCTTCTACTCTTTGGCTTTTTGCTTCTTCTCTTGCTTTTTGCTTTTTGCTTTTTTGCTTTTTTGCTTTTTTGCGTTTTTGCGTTTTTGCGTTTTTGCTTTTTTGCTTTTTCTTGTGCTCTCTTTCTGATGAGCCTCTCTCTCTCTCTCTCTCTCTCTCTCGCTCTCCTCTGCCCAATCTCTTTTACTGCCTGTCCCTCCCTCTCTTCCTGTTCTCCTCCTGCCCACAAACCCTAATTCCCCATTCCAGAACTCCTCCTTCTGCCCACAAACCCTAATTCGCCATAGCACCTCTCTCTATTGCTTTTCTCCACCCCCTTTCCCTCAATTGCTTCATATACAGCCTCTTTCGATCACTCTATCATAGCAGATGGAAACTCCCACTGTACCCAAACTCGAAACAACTCTACATAGTGTGAAAAACAGACGGATCGACTAGTATGGAACCAGACGAATTCAGATCAAAGAAAGAATAGCTCCTGGTTATGGATATACAGCATACATTATGGAAGAAACATATCGTCGTCTTGTTTTCTGAGGTTTGGGTCCCAGCATGTCTTTCTTCTGATAGGAAAAGAAGAGAAAAAGGCTTCCTGTCAATCCACATGTGAATTCTGGGGTCTGCAAACCATTTCTCCATAGTTCATGGGATCATACATAACTAGCCATTATGGAATCACTGGCCGTACTGAGGATGGAATGATACCTCTTTCGTCGTTGCTGAAATTGGAGTATGAAAATGAGAAGGAAGATACTCCTCTTATACTATACGGCCAGGCATTCCAAGCGAAGAAAGGAGAAGACTTCACATTGGTCAAGACGAATTGTGAACGAGTTTTGGGATTAAGATCGTCTACCTTTGCAGTCTTTGGGGTATGTTGTTTCGTCATTGCGTAATTCTATGCAGGAAATATTGCTCACCTTGTGATTTTGATGCAAAGACATTTGGACTCGTGCAAGGATTGGTTATTGTTAATGATAGCATGCTAATTCTATGCAAGGATTGTTTACATTTGGACAATGCAAGAATTGGATTTGTTAATGGTAATATGCCAGTTCTATGTAAGAAATGCTGCTGTTGATTGTTTTCCTGGTTAATTTCTATGCAAGGATTGCTACATTTGGAGTGTGCAAGGATAATGTGTTTGTGAACCATAGCATGGTAATGTATCTGTTACCATAAAATTATCCCATGAGCAATTTTGTAAGATTCCTGGAAAAATATACACGGATCATATTCGGCCTTAAATCCTAGACCTCAGACATTAAAATATAGACCTTTGTAGGAAGCCCTATACCCTGAGCGTTTTCTTGGCTGTATTTATGCTACTAACTTAGCCTGGAGCATGAGCATTTGATGATTGCGTTTATTAAAGATAATATGTGAACCTGTCTCTTGTCTCATGAAAACCATTACTATATTTGTATGCTATGCAGCCATCATAAAATGATTTCATGGGTAATGTTTGTAAGGTCACTGAAAAAGTAGATGTGCATTCATATCCCACATTAGAGTAGCTGTTTCTAGTCTCTTGGATTTAGCATCTAGCTATTAACTATAGTAGTGTCACACTGTAAAGTTTATCCTCAACCCTTGTTTGGTAAATTGGTAATCATGTAGATGTGAATAATGACTTGTGATCATGTGATATGACAAATTTGTGGTGGTTTTGAACAGTATATAATTCTTGAGAAATTTCTTTTTTATGTGAATATGTTGATCCAGGATCCTTTCTACGTTTATGCTACTGTAGACTATTATAGTGACATGATAAAATATGATGTTGAATAGGTCTTGGATGGTCACAATGGGGCATCTGCTGCTATTTATGCCAAAGAGAATCTGCTATCTGATGTTATGAGTGCTCTCTCTTCTACTCTTAGTAGGGATGAGTGGTTGGCATCACTACCACGAGCGTTAGTAGCTGGCTTTGTGAAGACGGATAAAGATTTCCAGGAAAAGGGTGTGTATTATTATGTTCATTTATAAAGCCTTAAATGTGAAGTAATTGTCTGGGTTCCCGCCTATTCAAATCACTACAAAATCAAGATGACATTTCAGGTCAAACATCAGGAACCACTGTCACATTTGTTGTTATTGATAGATGGACTGTCACAGTGGCTTCAGTAGGAGATTCACGATGCATCCTTAATCCTCCGGGGGGGAGGATCTCCGTATTAACAGTAGATCACAGATTAGATGACAATGAAGAAGAGTAAGATTATTTCTTACCTTCGTATATTTTAAGATAGTTTTTTTCCTTATTTTATCTCTATGTTTTAATGTACTACATCTTTGGTACATTCACGTTAATTTGTCACATTGATTGGGAACTTTTAGGCGCGAGCGTGTGATAAAAGCTGGAGGTGAAGTTGGACGGCTAAGCATTGCAGGTGGTGCTGAGGTAGGTTTTTCCCCATGATTTTATGTGTTTATGCATCATCACCACCCTCTTCATGTAGATAGCCTTGTGTCTCTTGGGCTAATCTTCGGTAGTTGCTATCTTATTGTCATGAATAAATCAAGACAAATTGCATTGATACCATCTATTTTGAATCTAAAAAATCTTGATCATAGATGGTAACCTCAAATCGTCCACATGCTGTATGCTATTCAACATTACTTGAAAAGTTTATGGGAACAGATATATGAAGGATGCATGAATGTATGAAATCTCAGGCCTGGAATCAATCAATTTTAGAGGGCATAGATGTTCGAGGCTTTTCCTTCCTGTGTAAACTGCAGTCCTATACTGATGGGGATCTAGTCTTGAGTGCCGATTGAGTTTCTTTCAAATCTGTTGTGCTTACTATTACTTTGAAAGTTCTCTCATAGGGAATGAGATAGTTTCTTTGATATGGATGTGCTAGGGTCTATCTAATGATGGACGCCCTTTTATAGGTTAGTATGGGTGTTCTGTCATGCTATTTTTGCTTATCTGGTGCCATATTTTATATGGGATTCTTAGGAGGTTATTGTTTCATGTGACATCCATTTATGAAATTTATTAATCTAACAAAGTAATTCATCTCTCAAATGTCCTCTATTTCAAACGACAGTAAGATATATTTGTATTTAGCAGATGACTAAATATGCATATATAACAACATCAACATTGTTTTCCTCTTTCTTTCTGGGGAATTATTATGTCAACATATATTGGATAAAAGGTTGTACATAAGTATATTATATATTATGGTTGTCATATGCTCATAATTCTTATATATGTCCAATTGTGGAATGATTTTCTTCAGTATTGATTAACCTTGAGCCTCTGGAAAGATAATAGATGCACAGTGCCACTTGCTGTTTGATACATGCCTCATAATATTGGAAACTTGGCTCCAAGTGTTATATCTATTCTGGGCCTTGTTCTTTTCCAATTATTTGTAATCCTGTATAGTGCTGTCGATTTTGCATCTTGCTCCTTGTAATTTATGCTGTTTAGGCTATATTGTTCTATTGTGACATCAGATTTGGGAGAGACAAGAAGGTCAAAAGTAAACCCTGGAGTTTACTTATATACGTAAACACAAAGATTAGTACCTTGGGATAAGGTACACTATTTTGTGAAGAATACATAATGGATCTATTTGCATGTTCATGTGGGTAAGGGATGTAGAATTTATCTGAATATGAAGCACCAAAACCTGACTGATGTATTGTAACTGTAAGCTTCTGTTTTTGCACTTTCTCTTCTGCGCCTAATAGGCAGCTGCCACTGGTTGCCACTGGTTGAAAACATTTCTGTTAGTGTGCAATTATACGTTGTAGATTTTTTTTCCATTGGTTCATTATGACTGCTAGTTATTGTGAAATTATAGCAGTAACTTTCCTTCCAACAGAACTATGAAAAATAAATTGCATTAAGTGTATGATATCCTTCTATCGGAATTTCAATAGAGTTAGACTTCGGTTCTCTTTGAGAGGGGCACCAGAGCTAAGATTAACGTGTGGCTTGGCAGCCTTAGGATCCCTACAAAATTAATGTTATCACATTCATTTCAGGAAAAAGGAACCAAGTTATAGCTTTTCAATACACCTGTTACCCAGCTTGGACATGATGGATCAGTGAGGAGCCCTGGAAAGACACTTGGCAATGACAATCGTATGCATGATCAGGATCAAGCCATCAATACAACATGAAATTATCAGAGCAGAACAAGAAACAACACCTGTGGTCATTGAAGCCCTCTTCCAAGTGCTTAGCTTTCTGCAGAGATTGTAGCAATTTCCCAAACAAAAGTGCCAATGACTGGCACTTGACTCATCAAAGAAGTTAACAAACAAGAGGAGTATTGGTATGCACAATTGATTACCTGGCTGAAACCTTAACAATCCCTTTTTGGATCTCAGCCATACAGAACTAAACCATGTAATAAAAATGGACTTTGTGAGTTGGATACAGAACAGAATTGGATCAACCCACCTCTCCCCTTAGGCAGGAGGATGGAACCTTACAAGAATAACTGCCTACACATTATCAAATCGGTTTAATACCTGTCCCAGCTACATGGATGTCCACCCACGTCTGTCTCCCAGATCTCAACACAGAGCAGCCTCCTGTCACTCATAATAGCCTCAACTTTGATGACCTCATCTGCAACTTCACTATTTCAAAATATAAGAGCCAGTATTGCCTGTTGTAGGAATCATAGGGCACACTGTTGTAACCACTCTCATCTAGAATATCCAATGAGGGATGCAGTGAGGATACATCTCAAATTTAGCTGTTAATTTATTTATAATGAAATACCATTATGTCAGTTTAATACATTTGTAAAGATGCATTGGTCACATAGGTCATGTTGATGTTTCAAGGACGATAATATTCCTTTCTTATTTCTTTATTTAGATAGTGTCCGACTAGAATCACTGGATACAAAATGTAATTCTAATCTCTCATGTGAGGAACAAGGAAGCATTTCTGACATTGCTTGCATTTCTGATATTTGAAGATTGGCCCACTGCGGTGCTGGCCAGGAGGCCTTTGTTTGTCGAGATCAATTGGTGATCTGGATGTGGGAGAGTTCATAGTACCTATACCTCATGTGAAGCAAATAAAGGTATACATTTTTGTTGTCTGAACAAGAGTAATATTTCCTGTTTTGAATTTCATTAAAAAAAAATGTCCATCCCATTTTCAGCTATCTAAAGCAGGAGGGAGATTGATCATTGCTTCAGATGGTGTTTGGGACGCTTTAAGTTGTGATAAAGCAGTTGATTGCTGCCGAGAAATGCCCGCTGAACTTGCCGCAAGGCAAGTTGTCAAGGTTGGCATACCTTCTGTTTTCCTATTTTTCTATTCTTCTAAACTTAATGTAATCTTTGGTCACAAGAAAAATATATTTCTATGCAGGAAGCATTGAAGGTTCGAGGACTTCGAGATGATACAACATGTCTTGTTATAGATATAATGCCACCTGAAATTTCTACTCAAGTCCCATATCCATTACCAGTGAAGAAGAAAAGTAAATTCAAGACCTGGTTATTTGGTTGGAGATCTAAAGGATCAGCAGTCGTAGCAAACAAGCCAGGAGCACCAGGAATTGTCCAAGAACTTTTTGAAGAGGGTTCGGCAATGCTAGCAGAAAGGTTATTATCTTTACTCATGCTTATAAGTTACTTTATTGGGAAAAAAAGTATGCTTTGAAAACTACCTGCATATGCTTGTTCAAACTAATCACATGCTTATTCTAACTGCTCACAAAATGGAATGTGTGTAGTAATTTCTGAAATTACAAGCTTAATTTGCTAAATTTGTCCCTATTTAGTTATTAATCGTAATTAGAAACAGCATCACATAGACCAAGAATACTAATGGATGACACTAATAGATTATCTGTGATTATGATCAGTTATGATCAGTTATGATTATATCTTGTGCCCTGAGTCCCATGTTTGCCTCTCAATTTCCCGAGTATTGTGCTTCATCTTAATTTGCCCGTACGTTAATTTTTATTTATTTATTGTGGTGATATTTGCAGGCTTGGATCAGATCCCTCATCTGGAACATTCAACTGTGCTATTTGTCGGATTCCGATAACATTGACAGATGGGATTTCTGTCCATGCTGGATCGTTCTTTTCTATGACAAATCGGGCATTGGAAGGGCCATTTCTCTGTATAAGCTGCAAGATGAAGAAGGATGCAATGGAAGGAAATCTTCCTGTAAGAGGATTGAAAGTGTTATGAACTGCTTCTTATATCATCTCTTAAATCATCTCGCTTGGTTTCAAGGTCTGGCTTTGTATAATAAACCTGTGAAGGATTGCCAACATTGGAGTTGCTTCGTTTTGCTTGAAGTGCAAAAACAATGGTGTCCTTGATAATCCAATCTTGAGTCTGAATATGAAGTTTTTTCTGAAATCATTTTTTGACATTATTTTTCACATAAGCATTTCACAAGAGACCCTAACATTCACTGTGCTGAAGGTTTTTATGATTAGACAGCACGAGACATTCTTCAAGATAGTTTGGACAGTACATACACATATCCTAATGGAAAATTAGGAAGCAATGGGGAGTGCTATGTTTCCCCTTTCATTTGCTTTTGAGAGGTTATGATCTGAACCAATGAAGACACGATGGATTCGGAGGGGATGGATATCTTTCTATGGTCTGTGATGCTGGTTAATTGTAAATTAACGCTTGAAGTTTAATTGTATCCTAAGGTTGCATTTGAAGTAAGTGGAGAAGATTACCCATAAGCTTAGGATTAATAATAGTAATAGTTAATGAAGAGGATGGGTACAGAGCAAGACAGAGAACTATATTCTATCAAGGACGTGGGAGATTTTCATTACCATGTGATATTTACCAACCATAGGAGGGCTGTGTTTGGTTTATCGCATCATTTACTTCACTAAAGTAAATCTGGAGTAATGGCATGGAGGGCAGTGGAAGGAAACAGCCTAATATTTTCATAGGAAGAAATCTTGGATATGTAGTTTTATGCCCTCAATACAGATGGAAAGTGGCAATGCCCAACTGGAAACAAGGTCATACAACCTCAAGATCCTCATCTTAAGATACAACCTTGAAACAGAAGAGCCTTCGTATTAAACTTCAGCATACAAAACCAGGTAGTAATCTTAGATATGTAATTCATAGAAGTAAAGTGCCACTACCAAACTGTTAAAGAAAAGGGTACACTTTATACTTTTAACATATGGTAATTAACCTGCGAATGCAAGTGGAAAGAAAAACTTGGATATGTACTTTATACCTCATACAGATGGAAAGTGGCAAGGTCAAACAGGAAAAAAGGTTGTATGACCTTAAGATCATTATCTTAAGATACAATATTGAAACAAATGAACCTCTGTTTTATTCTTTATGACATACATGCCCCAGGAAGTAAATCTTTGAAACTCATAGGCATAAAGCACTAGTGCAAATTTTGGTTTGAGTAAAGGCACGTCTCATGCTTCAAACAAATGAAGTGAGAACCTGGACAAGCTGTCGAGCTTGCTTACCTTAAATATTAGCAGATACTTGCATCATTGATGCATCTAGCAGGAGGCAAGGTTTTATGTTTTCATCTCTACTACACAAGCTATACCCACCCATTGAGCATCCTGCCTATCACCTTTTTTTTGGAATGAACCCAGAATGCTATTGCAGTGATGTACCAAGGCTGGTCAATTCTGAGAACTTTTGACTTTCCAAACCAAAGAGCTACTATCTCCATGGTGAGCAATCATGGACAGTCAATCTTATAGCTGCACATGTTTCCACAAAGAGAATGGGGCTTTCAATATATTAAGCCAACATTAGTATGTTCATTCTAACTACAGATATACACTAATACCACTAAGACTGTTGACAGCATTACATTTTGAAATACACCAATATGATTAGTCTGTTAATACCATGACTTGTTGCAAAATAGTGAAATTAACTTGTGAATGAAATGCACTAACACCATTAGATTGTTGATGGCATCATTTGTTAGGTCAACCGTGAAGTTAACTTAATTTTATTACATTTGTTAGGCCAATAGTGAAGTTAACTTAATTTCATTACATTTGTTAGGCCAATGGTGAAAGTTTACTTAATTTCGTTACAGTACATATAAACTTGTCAAGTCAATACTAAAGTTTAACTTGAATAGTTTACAGCACAAACTTAAGTTGAACTGTTCAATTCCTAGATCAGAAATAATCACAACAGGCTAAAAAATCCTTCAAGGAAGACGATAGAAGACACAAGGGACCAACATCAATGCTGAACATTTTCACATGATTCTTCAATGAAGAAAAATAAGATGATATGACTCAAAAAACTAGAAATCCAAATGGTCATGGAAAATTGCTTTGGCCTGTACAGGAAATATTAATCATGGTATTGGCATTAATCTACAAAATTCCATATTTGTTGCATTCAAGTTGCATTCAAATTTCATAAGGGCCACTCATTTGCTTTTACTGCCCAAACTTAATAACCAAAACACATTCATTGAGAACTTATGATGTGTTACCACCATCTGAAAGCAAAGATTTCTCTAACGAGATTAGAAACTTCCGAAGATGTCGTATATAGTCAGGATAAAGTTCCAAGTTACTATGGCCTCCTCCTTTCAACCAAAGGGGCTCATATTTCACTTTAGCAAGTTCCCAAAGCTGTTTTCCATGTGACCAATCTACCACATCATCTGACGTTCCCTGGAAAAACATAATTTGTAACTAAAAAGAATTTAGAATCTAGAAAACCAAGAATGTAGTTCCAATCCAAAGCTTCTTACATGGATCACCAGCACAGGGCACGCCACATCTCCTATCTTATCAATGTTCTGTGCAAACCGTAAAGATGATAGGAGATCAGTAATCAAGATTCAAAGCATTAATGAAGGTTACTGCCCCATATGATGTTAAAGACAGCATTAAATTTGGCAAACTGTCATCATTCGTGATGTTTCAAGGTTCTTTTGACTCCTTCCCCCCCCCAAAAAAAGACAAAAGATAGACAGATAAGGTAACATTGAAACATTGATACCTTATATATATCGAACCAATAGGAATGCTTCACAGGGTACATCACACGTATTCCCGATAAGATAGGGCTATGCAGGACGAGGCCTCTCAACTGTGGTATGCGTTTGGCTAACTCCAAACTAGGTCCGCTCCCAACAGATTGACCATACAGCACTATTTCCTCCGGTCTTGTACCATAATCTCGCTCGAGACACTCATATACAGCTTCTATGTCTGCATATGTATTGTATTCTGTTGGCTGTTCATCAGGCAATGCACATGAATAAATTCTTGTTTTTGCATTAAATCAAGCAAACAGAATGTTTGCAGGATTGATTTTTTTATACCTTTCCGGTTGATTGACCATAACCAGCATAATCATACCTGCACAACATACAGATATAAATAGATTACGCATAAGATAGGAGGAAGTATCTTATTTAAAATAGACACATGGTTTAAATCATTATTACTGATATTAAACATGAATTAAATATGATGCGGTTAGGAGAATCAAGATCACATGCGGTTACCAGAATTTCATTTAATGTCCCTGATGTTTTGAGTAGTTTGAGCAAACTTAAATACTACCAACTTTTACCCAAAGCTCTCTAGGAATGTACCTAGCGGAAGTGAATGGTCTGGAGATAATTTTGGACATACTTTCTCAGCAATTCATTGCTTGAAGTAAATGCAATATTTCTCTTGTTCCATGAATCAATATCTTGCCACAATGTAGACTCTGTTCTGTTTTATCTTTTCGCTGTAATGCATGGTTTCTATTCCTTCCATTCAATTCCAAAAACAGCACCTGCCTACACTACACTGTTTTTCTCCATTCTTCCCTGCTATGTATTATTTATCAGTTCTCTTGGAATTTCATGGTCATGGAGACATGGTCCTGGCACTGGTCCCGGTCATGGTCATGGTGACATGGTCATGGTCATGGTCATGCACAAAAAGAACAAGAAACAAGAAGGTGCAGAGAGGTAAAAGCATAGATTTACCCGATGAGGTTGACACGGAGATGGAGGCTGAGCTCGACAAAGAGCTCATACATTTGGCCAAGGTCCGCTGCATTGCCATGGGAGTAGAGCAGGGTGAGGCGAGCAGAAGGATGCCTGACAAGGAGCGCGACGATGGTGTGGCCGCGCTTGGTGTCAAGGAGAAGCGTGGATGTCTCCACGTCTGCACCTGCACCAGTACGAATCCGGAGGGGGAGAGGGAGGTCCGCGAGCTTCGGCTTCCCGGATGCATCCTTCACTATGCGGTACGAAGGCGGCGATGGCGAGACGATGTCACAGCCCCCATCTCTCTCTCTCTCTCTCAGGGTCTAGGGTTTAGGGTTTAGGGTTTAGGATCCGTCTGCCTTGGTCGATCAATCCTCTGTCGCTATCTCCATCAATCTATACTCTATCTCTATCTCTCTCTCTTTCTCTGTACCTCCCTCCCCCTCGATCAATTCTGTGCCTTTTCCTTTCTGAATGTGGATCAATTCCGCAATCTGTGTCCGATGATGCTTCTAGTACTCTCCTAGCTTCATTCTAGGGTTTCTCGGTACGCCTGCCTCAGGGGGGGGGTTGCAAAAGACGTCAGTCACCCATGTCGTCCCTCTCCTTCTGCAGTGAAGGATTTAGGGTTCCACTGGAGCAGCAGCCATCATCATCATCCTTCAGAGTACTAGGAGGTGGAGATGGAGATGGAGGTGGAAATTAGGGTTTTGTCAGAGAAAACAGAGTTGGGTGGAGGAGAGGGAAGGTACAATTTAGGGTTTTTAATTATTATTATTTTTTATTGTTGTTTTAATTATATTTTTTAACTTTAAATAATATAATGATTTTTATTTATGTGGGGTGGGGGAATGGTACAATTACATACATCCATGCCATACACACATACATACATACCATCCATACATACATGACATACATACATACATACATACATACATACATACATACATACATACATACATATGTACAAACATAGACATACTTACTTACTTACTTACTTACTTACTTACTTACTTACATTACATACATACATACATTACATGCATGCATACATTACCTACATTACATTACATGCATGCATACATTACCTACATACATTGCATGCATGCATTACCTACATACATTACATACACATGCATACATACATTACATAGACATACATAGACATGCATGCGATGCATACATTACCTACATACATTACATGCATACTTACCACCTACATACAAAGACAATGCAAGATATGAAAATAAATGTCTTCCAATGGTTAGTAATACATAGAGCATTGCCAATTGGCCAATGGTTGCAACAATCAGCTGCACCGACCGCATGCATCTATTGTTGTTGTCAGATGGAGACATTGAAACATTGCTTGTGGGAATGTCATGCTGCACAGCAAGTTTGGAGGCGAGTGTTCCGAGTTCTTGCCTTTATGTTTAGGGATTGCAGTTTTTCGTGGGGTATGGTAGTATGGGCCACAGTGGCACAAGTGGTGTGGCCATATGATGCATGCCCAAATGACACGATTATTAGAATTCAAAGAGGAAGGATAATGGCGGGGCAACAAAGTCAAATGGAGGCTCCTTACATGTTAAAGACAATGCAAGAGGTATGGGAGCTACTATGCACCACTACAATGTGGTTTATTTGGACTGTTAGGTGTTCTAAGGTGTTTAGTAATACTACTATTCATCCAGTGGAAAGTACATGGAATGTCTGGATGGAGATGGTACATACCTTGAAAGGACAGTATGAGGATATTAAAGGTGAGACAGATGTTGCAGTGTTGCAACGTCTCGAATTTATTGTCTATTGGAAGAAGACCCCTTTTCTCACAATACAAAATTCAAGACCTAAATGGTGCTTAGCGCCACCAGTATGGTTGTTCCCACCACCAATCACATAACTTGCTTAAGGAGTGGTGGAGTGTTGAGGGATGGGACCTAAGGAAGAATGCACCAGATCAATGGTAGCTTGATGGTAGGTCAATTTTTTGTAATGTTGTTCATAACTAATGAAAGGATATTTTTCCGAAAAAAAAAATACATGCATGCATGCATTACTACTTACATACATACTTGGATGAATGGGCAGGAAGGAAGTGCCCACAAACTTTGGATTGACCTCGCGTGTCAAGACCTGCGGTCTTACCGCCATAAACATTGTGACTACATTTCGGCTCTTCCTCCATCCTTCATGTCAACCGTACTTGCCTCTCTCTTTGCCCACTTGAGCTTTTTTCCCCTTCCCCATAGAGTGGGAGCAATGACATGATACGATATGGTGGATATACTACGACAAATCTTCATGGCAATATGTTAGCCCTTTCATACTATGTCGATGTTTTAATCAAACAAGGAGGCAAAACACTGCTCAAAAACATTCAAATGAATACGTGAACTTAGATTCCTCGTTTTTATGTCATGGGAACATAATGACTTGGACTAGGATCACGAGTTTTACCCATATCATCACACTTTCAAAGTTTAGGGTGCATCTATCAGGCACTATGGGCCATCGTAACCGATTATTCTTTGTGGGTGTAGAAATACTAGGATGTTTATGCAATAAGTAAGGTCAAACTATCGTATGCAAAAGCAAGTCTTGGAGAGCTCCAACTCTATTACGTTGAGGATAGAACCAAGCAGACAATAACATTTTCTATGCTAGCTAAATCATGAAAATCACATTCTACTAATATCTTCGAGCTCTAAACTTGTGACCATCACGATGGACATAGAGAAACTTATGTCATGGGGGTATATGTATCTTGCCCAACTAGGAAATGAATTAATGGGTGAATGGGGAAACCATACGATCCACATTACCACGCCCTTTCATTTCTCAAGTTGTTTTAATTAACTTTATATATGGAAATGGTTTGTGTTTCCCCCTTATTGATCGATGTGACAAAATATCGTCGAAACTAGGATGCCAAATCCCACCTATTGCGCGTATTATGCAATGTTAAAAAATCGGTTAGCTCATTGTCACCCTCAAAGGATGTAATTTTGTTCGTAATAATACTCTCAAGGATCATTTTATTGGTTCTAGTCCATGAACTCATCGATGGTTTGGTGGTTTACATCATATCATCCACATATCATCCAAACTCATAGATATCAAAGAACCTATGTTCAAGCCTCACCATGGGCTAGGGCTTTGTCTCATAGATTGCAATCAATCTTCGGTGGACGTTAAAATTATGTCTATTGCTCCATCTATCTATGTATACGCTCGTTATTTTATTGTTAAGTGTCTTTACTTCATAGAGGAAAATTGTTTCTTTTTCCTCCCAAAACTTTTACTCTATAATTCACGAGATGTTTTCAAATTTCAAGCAGGCACTCATTTCAACTAGTCTCACATACATTTCTCGAGAAAAGGGACACGCAAACGTGAAACTTCTCACAAGATTGACAATAGCATCCTAGCATGCGTTGTTTAGTTCATAAATTAGGTGGTCACCCCTTCCTAAGCCATCATCAATACTCAGACAACAAAATGAGAGTGTGTGTGAGTCTGATATAAACAACTATTTCACTGGCAGCTACTCATTGCACAACATGTGTCATCATGATTGTATAGTAATATTCGAATGCTTCGAGTTTATGTTTCCTCAAATATAACCAATCATCTCAAATTTAAGTTGCATGCATCATCATATGCATTACAAACGTGTTGAACGTTTGTTTGGTTCGTTTGTTTGGTTTGTCTTTCGCCTCTCATTCAAAACAAGTTTTTTCCCTACTTATTCATTAGGAAGAATTTAATAATGTATAAACAATTGCACTTATTCAAGCTAATAAATATGAAAATCTTGGTAAACATTAACCGATTCCCATTGACCATGGTCAATATCAATGTCACACATCCCTCGATAGCCATAAAAGGAACTCACCATATTCTACGTATAATAAAATGAGATCGGATAAAAGAGAGTATCTATCATACAGATTGGAATCTAGAGGATTGCTTGCCTCCTAATCACATTGGATTGTGTGACGATTTGCAACCACACAATACTTTATTTGCTAAGGCACCCTATCAAAGTATTGCCTTTGACACATTGACAAAATTAGTTGTCATAATATCATAAGAAATCTTAAGATTGTATTATTCTTAGTAACCTTAAGATTGTTGCTTGAAATCTAATACGGTTGGTCCAATGTTAGACTTGCTCAAAGTTTTCAAATTGAGATCATGTATGCTAATAGTTCACCGAGGCTTTTTTGCTTAGGATATGACTTGATAAACCCACTTCCCGCAGGCCGCAACCCAAAGTTTGAAAATAATAGCATTGTCTTCAAGGCAATGCAAGATCATGCACTACACTGAACACCTTTCTCCTAAAAACATGGCTTTCATATTTTCATCATTAAAAAAATAGCTCTATGAACCCCACAATCCAAAATTTGGAAACCAAAGCATTGCCTTGAAAATGCAACCTCATGTACACAAATGCAATCTTAAAACTCATTTCTCATAACCCGAGGGTTGAAAACGATAGCATTACCTAATTCTAATATACACATACGGATATTCAAGAATCTGATGGCAAGTGAAGTGCACCTAAATGAATTCTATATGAACAAATAAACACAGTTACAGTATATCAGCACTATATACCATATTCATTGAATCAATGAATAGTGGCAAAAGAGGCAACGACTAATTATAACAAATATTTCCTATTCTAGGTTCACATGTAAAAGGTTTTGTCTATTAACATCACAACTTTTAGAGCTAAAAAGGAAATATTGTAAAGTAAGAGGTGGTATGTGAGCTAATATGGCAATATATAGACTGGTCAAATATCTTGTGCTCAATAAGTAACGTTAGCTATTAGCATGTGACATGAGATATTAACTCTATCCATCATGTTTCTTGTTATAATTACTGCATAGATATGAATATTGTTAGCCCTAGTCGATAGTTTTGACCTCCTTCTCTCATTTCTCATTTATATTAATCATAGATATCTTATATGAATCTAGTATAGTGTTTTAGCACACAAACCACTCAAGAAATCTCCTTGCACTAGTTTGAAATTCTCATGATTTATTTGAAAGCAATTGTAATGTGACAAACCATTTAGCAATCAATCAAAATAGTTCGAAGAGGGGTTGGATTTAAACCTCTCATTTATTATGCGTAATGTGTCACTATATTATAATGATAATTTGTGTTCCTAAACTTATTATAATCATCAACGTTTTAGCAAGCAAAGTAGTGCAAGGATATGTTGAACTCAACATGAGGATCAATTAAGGGTTGAGAGATTAAATTTGACAACATGCATAAATTTGTACATCATAGTGGTTTATAAGGTGACCATTTAGCAAGTCCAATGGATTCACAATCGTATGATGTTGAAAGGCCACATATAGTATAGCACTAGAGGATGCACTAGCATGCCACAATGGTGCTACTCAACCACGACACTATGTGAGAAGCATCCATCCAACTTAGACAAGTAGTATATGACATTGTTAATAATTTGAATTCTTCTTTGTGGTGCATGCAATATGTTGTAAAAAAACTTGAGCAAGTTAATACACCAATAATCTCTAATAATGTCCCATGAGAGTGGATGCAACGATAATGGCATGGCATACTACATATCAAGCACATAACAATACATACATGTTGTAGACTTCTTGTTATAATCATGGCATAGGACAATACATACCAGTGGCACAAACAATTGTTAAATATCTAGAAGTGGCAACATGCTAATAAATGATCAAAAGTGAACAAAGGCTATAAAAATTATGGAGAGGAAGCAAGAGAAAGAGGCAAAGACGTTCTAGTGTAAGCAAGAATCCTTGTTGCGTTGGCATTCATTGTTCAAAGACAACAATTGTGTTCCTCCTAGCCTTCATTTTTACCAAGCACACCATACTGACCAAGAATGTGAAAGATAGACCGTGCGCCAAATTTGCAATGGTTTTGTTAAAGCTACAACATGATAAGCAAAATATGCGCCCACTTGCAATGACCAAGAATGCAAAACATAGCCATTGTGCCACATTTGATTTTTTTAATTTTTTTTAGTAAAAGCACACAATTATATTAATTGTATGTAAAATCCACTTAGTTACAACACTTCTTAGTCTCCTCTACCTATCATATGCCTATGTAGGGAGAGGGACGTTTTGTAATGCTATTAAAAAAACCTGAATATGCATTTGAGGAAATGATCCCCACATGCTTCTAAAATTCCACATGAGAATACCTTTAAGCTTCTTTATATAGGCTTTCACCCCATGTCTATTATCAAACATGAAAGCATTACGCATATTCCAATTGTGTTGTAGACCCCAATAACGTAAAAATTGGAACAATATCTCCATCTCACCATTTGAACCATTTTGAACATATTGAGAAAAAACCCATTATTGAGGTCTCAAACAACAATGGGTTAAAACTTGCCAAATGTCCGATAAGTACTTCCAAATGGTACACGTTATAGGACACTTAATGAACCTGTGTGTACTATCCTCCAATGGAACAATGCAAAAGAAACAAGTGCCAGACCCTAGTCCTCGTCTCTTTAAGGCCGAACCTAATGGGAGCCCACCAATCATGACTTTCCATATGAATACCTTTGCACGAAATGGTAGATGGGAATGCCAACCACGTTGTAATATTTTCCACCACCTTGCATCTAACTTACATACATTCCACAACTTCGTTGCTTTAGAAGATAGCCAAGATAATGATGCCATCGCATGATGATACAATATATTTGTAGTGACCTGTAACAAGTTGTACCATCTTGTAACCGCCAATCCACCCAAGGTGCAAATTTTGTTTTCAATGGCAACGATCCTTGCAACAATGGTATATCTTGTAATTTCTCCCAAATAAATCCATAATTTGGGGGAATACATAACCATCACTTGGCATCTTCAAAATCCGACAACCTTGAAATTCATTATCAACCACATCTTCTAAATGTACAATCCCTAATCAAAATAAATGATTGAATTGAGATCTCAACTTCTCTTTCCCATGCCAAAACAACACTCAAGAAGAAACAAACAATTCATTTTGTAATGAATTACAATATTCTCGATCACTTGATGGTCCCCATTCTAAAAGAGATAATGCATCTTGCCACAATCTTACCAAATGTTGTCCTATCCACATACAGAATGTCGAATCTTTAGATGAATACTTCCATTGAGTAATGACTACCAAGATGCTGGAATCTTTGTTTTCCCATGCACCAATCCTTCATGATCAATAAAATAAGTATAAAGTTGATAGGTGCAAAAGTCAAATTTTGTATTAGTTTTCACTTTCAACCCTTTCCAACACCTCTTTAACTATATGTATCTCTAATATGTCTAGAGCTATGTTTGATATACTGCCCTTAAGTTCTTCATTTTATACCACTTTCATGGAGGTGGCATCCTTTGGACTACATTGGTGAAACAAATTAGATATGTTTGAATGTACTTCACATGCATGATTAATCATCACTAATCCACGGTGCTCATAATTGATAAAACTCCCACGTATGATCCCAAATAGTGTTTAGCCTTTACTTGGCCATTGTGATTCTTCATCCTGAAAGTTGGCATATGCATGTGCACCAAGCCTTTCAATTTGACCAATATCACTAAATAAATTGCAACTAGTCTCATATAAAGTGGAAATTTAGTGGAGAAGCCAAAGTGCAAATCCTTCTCATACCTCTAAATAATATTCCATACCTATGAGAGAAAAGAAGAGTCACCCAGATCTGATGTTTAGTAACTGCCACAAATCTTTTCATGCAATATTTATGTGATCATTCAAGAGAGAGCCCTTTCTATTATGAAATATTCAGTCATCTTCAAATTCTATTGAATATGACAGTCTAAAACACATGTAAAAGTTCTCCATTAGCCATCATTAACACACAATGTCCCTCAAACTTTGTATTGAATTATCACCAACTCTAGGAATTTCCACCATAGTTAATGCAGAATTCTTTGATTAGCACAAATATTTTTTCTTCTCTATCAAATTTTATCCCGAGTATGACATATTAAAACACATGGAAAAGTTCTAAATCAGCCATCATTAACACACAATGTCCCTCATACTTTGCATTGAACTGTCATCAACTCTAGGAATTTCCACCATAGTTCTCGCAGAATTCTTAGATTAGCACAAATATATTTTACTGAATTGAAAAGAACACATTCTTTGCAAACTTCCTCCAGATCTTTTTTTAAGTCCCTCTTGTAGAAGTTATACTTATCTTCCTGTTAATATATACAATCACATCTCTTAGAGCAGAAGTCCTACAATTGCTCATTATTTTTCAAATGATAAAAAATACTAGTGTACATTGCTATTTACTTTCCAATATGGGTATCCAAAGAGTTATCAACTGGTAAAGCCACAACAACTATAGACGAAGAAAATTTTACACAAAATTAATGATTCAATAATGCACATCACTCGGATACCCAGCTATTCCAACAGACAAACCCTTCCACTTTTGCATTGAAGCCCACTTGTTTGGCTCTAAAATATAAAACAATTTCATTGACAGAGTTTTATGGTAATCAACAAAGTGAATTAGATGTTAAAAATACTCCAAAAGACCGCATGTTTAATGGAAAAATTACAAACTCCAGCCACAATTCATAGATGAGGTCCTCCGTGTTTTTTTAATACAAACAAACTACACCAAAACCATTCATTGTTATAGGAAAGGCTCTTTGGTTAGAAATTTTCTTGTTCGAAATACCTTCCATCTTTGTTAAATGTCCTCATCCCACAGGCTTGCACAGGTGCATTCCGAAAAAGATGTTCCATTCAACTCAGTCCCTGAGAAAGAAAACAATTTTTAATCTTTTAGTTTAAAGTGGTAAAATCAAGTTTAAATCCATTATTTGACTCCTGAAAAAAAAGCAAGGGATGAATGGAGAATACTATTCACAGTAAAAGTGAACAAAACGCAAAAACACACGCAAGTATTACAGTTATAACAGGCAATATTTGTCAAATAAGTATTCAAACAGGTAGCTCTCACCATTAAAATCAAGATGTACAGGCCCACACGCAAGTCTGTGGGAAATTTTCAGTGCATAAATTTTTGTTTTCACCAAAACTAAAAGAATGAAACGAATTTATTGCCAGTGATTGCAATTACAAAAGCGGATTGAACACATTCAAAATACATTTTAAATCACAATCTATTTGCAATAACTAAACTCAATTAAATCGCTGCACAATTTTATTTTGAATTCTAAATTTCTTTTTATAATTCTAAATCATCGATGGACGAATGAGTTATCTTGTATGCAGGTAGAGTCAGAAGATTATTCTGAGCTTTGTTCCATTGCTTGTTAAAGTGAAGATAATCACTACAATGGCATTTTGGTCTCACCCTTGAAATCTCTCTACTCTCATCCTTCCCCAAAAATGAATCTTCCACGTCAATCCAGTTTCCTCACATTAAGTGTCATGGATTCCAAAAGTTTTTTTTTATCATGCTTTATCTGAAAACGTTTTAACATAATGAAAAGTGGATTTCTTGATTTTTTATTTGTTTTTCTCTGAAGAGCCAAAACGATTTAAAACTGAGGTTTACTAATGACTAATCACTACTAGGACAAAAAAACTACTCTATTGCAAGCTCCATGGATCTGGTAAAGTAGAGTAACAATAGATAAATATAGCAGTGTTGCACTATGTGCTTGCCT
This sequence comes from Azolla caroliniana, assembly GCF_043228905.1. Taxonomy (NCBI): domain Eukaryota; kingdom Viridiplantae; phylum Streptophyta; class Polypodiopsida; order Salviniales; family Salviniaceae; genus Azolla; species Azolla caroliniana. The sequence continues at coordinate 19,778,380 of NW_028230444.1, forward strand.
GTTATAATATACCTTTCCATAAAGACAAAACCAAGAGTTTGAACTTAAATATAAAACTGAGAGGAAAACGGACCAAGAGAAGACGAAAACAACAGGAAAAAGAAAAACATATCATGAATCATGATTATAGTATAAGTGAGTGAAACTTGGATCACCCAGTTCCCTTCATTAGCTTGTGGATCTTCTTTTCAACAATGGTATACATATTATAGATACAAACAAAAAGGTTGCTATGAGGGAATTAATATTGAATCCTTGACATATAAATGATACCTTCAGGCAATTTATTATGCAATGGGAAAATTTAAACATTGTCTTTTCTAATAAATATACAGGAAATATACAAATTTGGGAAAAAAGGAAATCAACACAATTGATGACGTTCTAATAACTACACCCAAGGAAATAATGGATGCAAATCCAAGCCTTCAGATAAAAATATAAACAATGCAAAACAAAGCAAATAAATATTTCTTGAACATCTACACAGAATTATATTCGTGCAGTTGACATGCAGTAATAACAATATATGTCAAACTCATAAACGCTAAACGAAAAGCACAAATGACTTTCAAGAAATCGTTTAATAACAAAATACTTACCAGTATTTTATGAGCCCATCCCAGCCACACGTAGCTACCTTGCTTTGCTCCAAAGGATGCCATTCACATCCAATGCAAACACCTTCATGGCAATTTAGTGTTCGGAAGACTTTGCACGATTTCCAATCCCAGAACCAACACCGTCCTTCCCCATCACCAGACATGACAAAGCGACCATCGGGAGAGAAGTTCACTTGGCACGCATAACCTGCTACAATATGACCAGCAAACCTTTTCTTCTTATTGAGACGGAACCTCTCTCTTGTGCTATAGATAAGGATCTGATTGTCTAAACTTTGAGCCGCAAGCCAATTATTGTTCGGATGGAGAGTAATGGAAGGCATAGAATGCATATGTGGCTCACTTATATATTTGATTACCACTGGAATTCCAAATTCCCAGACACGTAATGACTTGTCATCGCTCGATGTCACAAACCTTCGATTATCATCTACAAATGTGATTGTATTCACAGCCCCAAGATGCTGATCATACTCTTGTGTAATTTCACCTGATTTCATATCCCATTGAACAATCTTCTTATCATTCATCCCAGCTAAGAGAATGTGTTGCTTGTCTTCATCAGGGTGAAGCCTTACCACATAAGGGATCTTCCCTGTTGAGAATGTAGAGATCACTTGTCCAGTCTCAGTATCCCATTGCTTGATTTTCCGGTCATAGCTAGCACTCAAAAACTTAGAACCATCATTGTTGAATGAGATATCTCTGACTGCTTTTGAATGACCCATGTAGGTCCTCATGCATTTTCCATTACCATGGACATCCCATATCTTAACCTTAGTATCCATACTAGCTGAAAGCAGAAGATGTCCATATTTTGGAAAGAAACGAATGGCTGATACACCTTTAGTGTGCCCACTCCAAGTGTGAACCCATCTTTTTGGTATATAGCAATGATCGTTAGATGCTTTAACATCTTTAGGAGGAGCAATCCATGATCTCCCTTGATAATCCTTCTCATCTTTACCATGAAATGTACTTTTATCTTGAACTTCAACACTTTCTCCCTTCTCCTTCTCACTTTTCTTCTTCGCATACTCTTCAGCATACTTCTTCTGCTCTTCAGTAAGCTCAGTCTGCAATCCTTCCTTCTTACCTGACCATGGGCTCTTTGAATTCTTCTTCAACCACAAATCTGATGCCGGATTCTGGGTTTCTCGCGCCATCTCTGGGTCAATTTCTTCTTCATCTTCTTCTCCAATCTCCTCCCCTTCTTTCCTAGCCTTTCTCTCTACTTTCCGTTTCTTATGTTCACTTTGTTTTAGATTATACACTGAAGCTCCGTCATTAGCCTTCAAAGCTTCGCTGTCGCCGATAATGTTGTTTCCTACATTCGCTGAAGGGTCGGCTGCATACCCAAACTTATGGAAAGTGTTATATTGTTCATCAAAGATGAAAGAGGATATGGCAGCATCCTCAACAAACCCTAGCTTATGGTTTCTCATGCCCTGAGCTATTCCATCTTTAGCGAAAGGGTGAGCAGGGCCAACTATAGGTGCCCATAGCTGATCATATGCAGGGTTGAAATTTACGCTTCTTCTGGAGGGATCCACGGGTCCAGACGCCATGGATTTGCTCAAGCTTGGAGCTAGGAGGATTAGGGTATCATCGACATCAGGTGCGGCGGATTTCTTCGGAACCATGAGACGAACAGGAGATGCATCTGGGGAAGACGAGGAGGGAGATGGAGAAGGAGGACGTACCTGTTGATTCCCGGTGTTCTCTTTCTGAGAGGTTCCGCCTTCGTCTTCTTCTTCTTCATCTTCGTCTTCGTCTTCGTCTTTCTCTGTGTAGCGAGCTAAGAGGTCCATGGAAGCTGAGGTGTCTCGTGGGTTTTGTTTCCTCTCTGTTCTTTCCCGCCCAGTCTCTGAGAAAAACAGAGCAGCAGAAGAAGAAGAAGAAGAAGGAAGAAGAAGAAGAAGAAGAACTTCCTCTTTTAGCCTAAGAAGAAGAAGAATCTCCTCTTTTAGCCTTTCTTTCCTCTTTAGGTAGAGAAATGATGGTTCTTTGCTTTTTTAAGCTCTTGTTTGACAATGCATTAGTAATAGCTCTTATTAGGGCAAAAGAGGGAACTTTTGTTCCTTATTAGCACACACTAGAATATTGTGTGTATTCGCGAGCTCATCCCTGTGTGTCAGCATAGAGACATTCCATTTATCAGGACACAAAAGAATATGTGTGTGCGTGTGTGCGTGTGTGCGTGTGTGCGTGTGTGCGTGTGCGTGTGTGCGTGTGTGTGTGTGTGTGTGTGTGTGTGTGTGTGTGTGTGTGTGTGTGTGTGCACACCTGCGTATTTGCAATATGCTTATATAGTCTGTGTCTGTGTTTGTTTACTAATAAATTCTGGACTATCTGCTACATCGTGGATTCACAGGCTTATCACACATGTGTCATTGTAGTTTGTTAGCATGTAACTAGTATCTGTATCATGGAATCATGGGTTCAGAGTCCACCAATTGTCATGTGTCCTTCCTCCTATGGTTCTGCCTACCCCGAAATCATTTGAGGTAATTGTTCAAAGTTCAAAACGTTGAGTTGTGGTGGAGCTTATGAGATATTATGCGTAAGAAAAGGGTTATATATCCTTGTGTTACATGAGAAATAAATATATATGAATGTCTTCTACGAGTCTGAAAAAAGGGCTCTATGAGACTAAATAGCACTTCCGAAGATGTTTGTTCTTATAGTAAATTTGGTGAATATACGAAATATTCTCGTTAGCTAAGCACTTGGCATCCTAAGATTGGATCAATTTCAACTTTTGCCTTCGAAAATCTCCACCATATGACAAATCCAAGTTAAGAGGTCTTTAAAGTGAGGGAATCACCTTCAATGTTGGGTAATAATGGTCTGAATCTATCAATGAAAAGGGTGGTGGGCTTGTGGTCCATATAGATGGCTCATAGAATATTGAGTTTATTGAAGCTATTTTGCCCTGATGGTTTAGTTGTTAGAATACCAAACTTCTAGACTATGTCTAAGGGTCAAGCACCAATTTCTTCATCTCTCTAATGCTTCATACATATCCTCTTAATTCACTAGATGCCACTGTGAAAATGTAGGGATTGAACCCATGACCTTCTGATCTCCATTGGACAACCTTATCAAGGTACATCCATCTCGTTTCTGTCTATCTCTCTCTCAACATAAATTATATCATAATAGGGGTTAAATCATTGTAATTACATGTATTTCATGAAATCGAGCTTTCATTACCTTGGAATTGAATGTTTACAATTGAGCACGGTTTGGGATGGCTCAAGCCAAACCAAACTGTTTTGGGCCAATCTGGTTCCCAAACTTGTTAATGCTTAATCGGCTTGGCTAAACCGATTTAGTAACCAGTTTGGTTCAAGTTTAAATTTTATTTATTGATTATTCCAATGGTTCATGTGAATTAGGTGTAATTCTAAATAGGAGTCGGCAACAACTCAACTCAAGCTTAAACCGAACCATTAAACTATTTGGTTGTTCTGTTCGGTTTAGGCTCAAGCTTCCGTAACTAGTTTGAGCTTTGTTTGGGATGGCCCAAGCCGAACCAATTTGTTTTGGGCCAATCCGGTTCCCAAACTGATTAATTCTTAATTGGCTTGGCTAAACCGATTTAGGAACTTGTTCGGTTGAAGTTTGGAAACTCCCAAACAGGTTAAGACTTAATTGATTTGATTTGGACAAGGCCAAATCAGTTAAGCCAAAACCAAATCATTGCCGATAAGGAAAACAATGAATATGACACAACAATATGATTTAAAATGATTGTAAATTACTCAAAAAAAGGATTTAGAGAAAATATGGACCACAGAGGAATTCTCATTTAACAATGTCAAAGTGTTGTCAAGTTCAATGCTTTGTGGTTAAGGTCATTCTTTTTCGTGAAAAAGATGGGATGTTCAAGTTCTCGTGGAACAATAGAAGGATAGGTTCAATTGAACATGAAGTAAAACAATGGTAGGGATTGAGTGATCGTCCACAAGGAGACCAAATTTAACCCATGGAACTAAATAAACATATCATATTGGGCATGAGTCCTCCTAAGAAGGGGGTTACGACTACTTGGTACTAAAAACTCTTGTTAAGTACCCCTCATACTTAGGACGACCCATGAAGATATCGATGCCAACACGAGTGCTACACTAAGTGCAAGACCAGGAAAAAGGATGTTATGAGCATACCATAACCGTAGTTCTAGGCTAATTCATAAGGATAAAAGGTGTGCATCGAGTTATCTCGATCCTATCGTGGGAGATCACTTTAGAGTGTTTCATCACTTGACTATATTTTATAAGAAATGTAACAATATGAAACATATAATGGCTTAAATTGTGGGCTAATTCGTATGGATAAAGGGTGAACATCGAGTTATCTCAATCCTACTGTGGGACACAACTTTAGAGTGTTTCATCACTTGACTACTTTTTATAAGAAAAGTAACAATATGAAACATATAATGGCTTAGGGTTTGAATCTATATAAGAAGGCTAGCTACCTTCATCAAGGGGGATATCTTTTCATTATTGGTTGAGATAGAGACTCGAACAGTGTGTCAAAACTCTAGTTTCATACATGTGTGCCTCCTCCTTCTTCAAACCCAATGTACAATCCATGTTCGTGCACAGTGGTATGGGACACCGACAAGGTACTTGGTCTATCTCTCACCTCCACTAATGGGGTGATTGGGTTGAGTAGGGCCCTAACCTTGTCATGTAAACACATGTGCTTGTCTACTCGAGTGGGATAACGAGGGACATGAACCATGAAAGACATGACGTTATTGGAGAGGTACTTGCAATAATGTTCCCTAAGCTTTCATGCATTGCTTAGTCTTTCAAGGAAAATCGAGAGTTCTTATGAATGCATGGCGAGTTGAACCACATGGAATTACTCTCCATTACATTTCACTCGATTGACATGTCTCTACTTTTAACATGGGGGTTGAGGAAACAAGATTAGGAGAAAATTAGACAAGGAAAAGAACAATTCTCTATGATCAATGGCTGACCACTTTCTGTTGATGTACGATTCATGCACCCTCTTTTTACTTACCTTTTCCCAGAGGATCAATAGCCTTAAGCATTTGACTTTTTACATTTTTACATATTTTTTATGATTGTCCCTCCCCCCTCTTTTTTTCACTTTTCTATCCTTCGACCTGTCATGTTGCGACAATGTCCACATTACGGATCAACGTGTGTATAATGGCCTCACGTTTTTTGGCGACACTAAGGTTGTTCATGATCACAATGAGCACAAAACTGTCTACAATGCCAATTGATGGATCCATGCGATGTCCCTTGTGTTCTGCCTACATGTGTGATTCTCATGAGCATTTTTTTTAACATGAAAACATGACCAAGAGTGCAACTATGAGTACAACTATAAGGAGCATAGGCTCTACTCACGTAACGTCAACAACTACGCTTGTGACAACTTATCCATGTCATTAGTTAGTGTGACTACTGTGAGTGAGACCAAGAGCATGATTACAAGTTGGACTATGAGGAGCACAAACCCAGTACATGGGTAATGAATATGACCTTCAAAAGAGGATAGAAGGTCCATAATATAAGCTATAAAGGAGATCATATCATGCATAGCATGTCAAGGACACCGTATGAGGCCATGCGTTTTACATCTAAACTAATGAAGGCCACAATATGGTTTTTGTCATGCAACAATCAAATAATTGTTGGACGGAATGGATGGTTTCACAAGGATCCACAAGAACGTTGTGAAAATGGGGAAATTTCGTTGCACTTGTAGCTAGTTGTGGAAGTTGCACATGCAAGACATGCAAAGTTGAAGGTTGACGTTCACTTGGTAGTTGCGTTTTAAGTGTGTGCGTGTGCAAACGTTTTATGCATGATAAATTTGGTGCATATATGCAATTCAATGTATTTGTATGTGGTTATATTTGTGAGTTGGTACGTGTTTATATCCATAAATAGGCAGGGACGTAGATAAATAGATAGATACATATGTTCATATGAAAATGCACATGTGTAATCCTATGGGTATAATTATGCGTGGATGTGTAAGTGTTTGTAAATGTGCTTAAATGTTAATGTATGCATAATTGTAAGCGTAAAGGTACACACAAAAATGTGTTTGTGTATTAATGTGGTTAAGTGTCCACGTGTATCTTTATATTGTATGCATTTAGGAAAAAGAGGGGGACTGAATCTTAGTTATTAAAAGATAGGGAAGATTTGAAGATTATAGGGAAAAGAGTGTGGGAAATTAATGATATTACGGGGGCAATGATATTTTGGGTATTTAACAAATTTAAGGGTGAGATATGAGAGATCTAGAATCGAGTGACGCGGAGGTCTAGTGTCGCTACCTCCTTTGAGCAATAGGTTTATACACCCTTGACTAGTAGGTTGCCACGGAGTGAGTAGCATTCCGTCACATATGTATTATTCATGTAGCAACTCTGCAACGAGACAAATTCCTTCGTGTGGGGGCAACACGAGGGAACATGTCAATTTATTATAGTTCTGAGAGGAAGCTACCCAAACGGGCGACTCTTCTTAATTCTCGCATTGAAGCTAATACGAGAGCAAGTGCAACTAAATGGAAGATTGTCAAATCACCCATTCAGATATGTGGATTTGAATCCTGATAACTTTTTTTTGCATGAGAAGGCGAATCCACTCAAGATAACTCAAATGTATTGTCTTCCTACGCCTCTTCATTTATATGTTCACCATTGATTGGATTTGCATGTAGGCGTCTTTGATAATCCAAACCTTGTTGACGCATCATCGAGTGTTTTATTCCAAGTATTAAAAAGGACATTCAAAGCAAAATTTGAAGTTGTTTTCACTTTGAATTGGCACAATTCAAATCCAAATACACGTGATTTAATAGAGATGGTTATTCAATTAAAGAAAGTGGTTAAAAATCCTATGGATACAAGCAAGTTCAAAAGAGAATATATTGTATAATGATTGATCTTGAATACAAAGGGAATATGATCGATATAGAAAGAAATGGGTCAAGGGATATATTTGATTTGGCATGGCAAGTATGCAATTGACAACTTCAACACCTTGGTCATCACAAGCCTCCCACACGTCCGCCTGATTCATAACCCATCAAAGTTCTTTGAAATCGAAGCTTGGGCATCACTAAAAAAACCCCAGGGGCGACAATGATATCTTTCTATCTCCTTTCATTTTATAGCACTCGTGATCTCTCTTGTTGGCAAAAAATGGGTTATTCCCACTTGGCATGCACCATTGCCTTTTTCTTTCAACATACGCTTATTCTTTTTTTTTGACATGGGTGTTTAGTTTTGCCAAAAGTGCACATTGCACATAAATTCTTGTCACACACACCCCAATTGTCTTTTGCCCGTTGTTGTCTCATTATATTTACCCTTCTAGACATCTTTAACAAGTTTTAAATCCTTTACTCTTTCATTGAGCTATGTGGTTAACTTTTGCCATTTGAGCTATTATATGTTGCTGATCTTTTATATTATTTGCTTTTATTTTTCATCTAATTTGCATGTTGTTTAGATTCATGAGCTTTGTGAAACCTGTCTTTTTTCATCAACCCCCTTCCCCCCCCTTTGCACATACCATATCATGACACTAGTTTGGACAAGGACCCCCCCCTCAAACATCCAAAATCGTCACCAAGTGCACCGAAGCCCTTCTCAGCAAGCAACCATCCTTCCCCAACAAACTCCATTTCCAAATATGGGTGTGTGATTGGCTAAGCCAACCAAATATTATCGATATGGTCGACAACAAAGTCGGGAAGGGTGGGGACATCACTTATCCTACCAATGGGAAGAATCACAATGTGATTACAAATTACAACCAATATCAACATGATGAAGTGTTTGCTCATTACATTGAGGTAGATGGTGATATTATGCTTGCCTTAGTATTGTGAGGTGAACAATGAGAAAGTAGGCTAAGCCAAGAGAACCTCTTACACAATCAAATCTAAACTTCTTTAATTGCCAAGGCTCACATATGGCAAGTGTGTGCCCGACTAAACATCAATAGATACAATTATAAGCTTATGAGCACTTCACTATTAAATAGACCCACCACATCGAACAAGAGATGGTAAAGCGTTGATAGTCGGGTTTCAAGTAGAAGCCAATTGCCCCAAGGCTAAACATCAATAGACACAATTATAAGCTTATGGGCACTTCACTATTAAATAGACCCACCACATCCATGGACAAAACCAGGTAAAGCAGTGATAGCCAGGTTTCAAATAGAAGCCAATTACCCAAGATATGTTGCAACTTTGACATAAAATTGAACCACATATATGTATATATATAAATTGAACAAAAAAACTTTGCATAATATTGCCAAGTCATAATTATGATTGTTATACATTGATCATGAGAATCCCCAGAGCATGATGTAAAATTTGAGAATGAACAGAGCATTATCAGATAAGTTTAGGGATTAGGGCTCAAAGACTTATGGTTGTTTAGGGTTTGGTTTGATGTTGCGTGTACACTAGATGAAGGGTTATGGGCACCTTGGCTAGAATGCACTTGCCAAAGACTCAAGAACTCAATAGATGTGTAGAATCTCTGAAGAAATCATGGGCTCAAAGACTTATGGTTGTTGTTTAGGGTTTGGTTTGATGGTGCATGTACACTAGGTGAAGGGTTATGGGCACCTTGCCTAGAATGCATTTGCCAAAGACTCAAGAACTCAACAGATATGTGGAATCTCTGAAGAAATCATGGCTAGATGGGCATGAGCTATTTGACCGTGTGACCCATTTACTATGTCCAAAAACAGAGTGTAGCTTGATCACAATCTTCTCTTGCCTTTTGCAGAGTTGCATGGAATGTTATGACCTAACACTGGGCAGAGTGCTTTATTCACTCATTCTCAAGACCGGCCTCGAGTCTGATACCATCCTTGGCCGATGCTTGATCAGAATGTATATGCAAAATGGTGGCTTTCATGAAGCAATACAAGCTTTTGAGAAGGTATGTGAACCGGATTTATTCTCTTGGGGTGCTTTTATTTCATCTCATCTCAAACTTGGAAAGAATGAGAGAGCCCTTGAGTTATATCACTTAATGAGACATTCAAATGTCGATGCGAATGGTGATATTTACCTCACTTTGTTTAGAGTATGTATTAGTTTAGGTAGTGTAGGAGAGGGTAACGTGGTTTACTCTCATGTTATTGAAGCTGGATTTGATGACGATCTGTTTGTATGCAATGCCCTAATCCACATGTATGCTAACTTTATTTGTCTTGCTGATGCACATTATATCTTCGAGAAATCCCCAAAGACCGATGCTGTGACTTGGAATTCGTTGATCACTGGATTTGTTCAAAGCGGACTTGATAAAGAAGCTCTAGATGTTTTTTCCAACATGCAAGAGATTGGAATCGAGCCCACTAAGATTACGTTGTCTTCAGTTTTAAAGGCATGCTCTAATTCGGTAGCATTTCAGAAAGGTACACTAATACATTCATATATTGTGGAAATGGATAATGAGCTAGATTTAGTCATTGCTAATACTCTTATTGACATGTACTTGAGGTGTGGAAGCTTTACTGATGCATCCTTGCTACACAGGAAATCTCCAAGGAGAAATCTTGTCACATGGAATGTGATGATCTCAGCCTTGGTTCAGCAAGGACGTGATATTGAGGCTTTACAATGGTGCAATGAGATGATTCAGGGCGGGTTGCTGCCTGATCGAATCACATATGTATCTTGCTTGAAAGCTTGTATTGGCTTAGGAACCATCATTTCAGGTAGGTTGATTCATATGCACATTTTGGAGGTCTATCATTGTGTTGATTCAACTGTTAGTAACATGTTACTAGACATGTATGCCACTTGTGGGGCTTTAACAGATGCAATTTCTCTTTTTAGTGAATGTTCGAAACAAGACACGATCACATGGAATGTGTTGATGAAAGGATTGATTCAGAATGGCTATGAATGGGATGCATTACAATTCTTTCAACAAATGCAACAAGAAGGAGTTGTTTCGACTGGGTTTACTTATGGATGTATACTTAAGGCGTATACTGGCTTGTTTGCATTATGTAATGGTAAACTCCTGCATGCTTTCATTATGAGAAGTAGATCCCTTATGGATGTGCATGTGAGCAATGCTCTCATTGATTTATATATTAAATGTGGAGAATTTAGTCATGCATATAAAGTTTTCAATAAGCAATCTCAGAAGGGAGATTTGACTGCATGGAACACAATGATTGCTGGATTTGCTCAGCATGATGAGGCTGATGAAGCGATTCGGCTTTTCTTTCAACTATACCAGAGGGGTCTTGAGCCCAATAGGATTACTTTCATTTCTATCATGAAGGCATGCTCTGTTTCTGCATCTCTCGGTCAAGGTAGGCTTGTTCACACGTGCATTTTAATCACAGGTATGCAATCCAAGATCTCCATTGTGAATGCTCTCATCGACATGTATGTAAAATTGGGTAATGTCAAGGATGCACAAAATGTGTTCGATGGGTCACAAGAGAGGGATGTTGTGACCTGGAGTGCAATGACGTTGGGATATGCAGAACAGAGTAACTATAGACTTGTCTTGGCAAATTTTCACAAGATGCAAATGGAAGGTATCAAACCAGATGCTATTGCATTCTCTTGTTTGCTCTCAGTATGCCGGCATCTCGGAGAAGTCCGTGAAGGGTATTACTATTTTAATGCAATGCAACAAGAGTACGGCATCAGGCCAACAATGGAGCATTGGAATAGTTTGGTTGACCTCCTTGGTGGTAGTGGTTACTTGGATGAGGCAAATAACATGCTGAAAGGCATGCCTTTCCAATCAAATAGTATTGGATGGTTATCTTTGCTGGGTCATTGTAAAACACACGGGGCCATTGAGCTGGGCAGGAAAAGCCTATGCAAAATTGATGTGACAGACAATGAATATGTCACCGGGTTGGTGCTTTTGCGCAATATTCATGATAATGTTGGCATGTGGGGGGACACAAATATGATAATCGAAGAAATGAAGTGCAAGAATGCATTCAAGAAACCAGGAAGGGCCTTTATCGAGACTGCAAATAAGGTTCAAATGTTTACGGTAGGAGACAAAAGCCATGAAAGGAATCATGACATACTTGCAAAGGTGAAGAGGTTGTTTGCGCAAGTACAAGATGAAGGCTATATGCCATGCTTTGGAATGATGGGAAAGTGATTGAACCTTTGACCACAGACATGGTAGTCTTGAGCTTGATAAAGACAGTTATCCCTATGAGTACGTTTAAGAGAGACTCTAGAAGTCTATGACAACTGAGGAATGCAAAATATCGAATTGGACAAATTGTCTCAATCATTCATGCATCACACTAAAAGAAAAAGTAAAATGGCAGAAAGTATAGGGTTATGTGACATGGGATACAATGCAAGCAAAAAGGGTATAAAGTAGCAAATAATGAACCCTTGAGTCTTCAAAAATATGCCGATTATCTCCAACGTTCCTCCTAGAAAAAACCCAAACCTGTGCTTTACGGTCATAAAGCCCCTTCCATCCTGGTTATCTATTGTCGATTGATAGGACTGGATTAGAAAAATATTGTTGATTGTGATGAAGGATTCAACTTATTTCTATTGCTGGTGAATGATATCTATTCTCGAAAGAATAACAATCCATATACAGCCATACAGCCATGCCTTAACAGCCATTTAGACCCGATAATGTTATCTTTTGAAATACCATTCTCCCATTTGTTGCTGGATATATATGAAGAGGATGAAGAAGGCCAGTTGGAGGATGTTTGTTTGCTGTAATTTGGTATTGGGACAACTCAATGACATAATTATGGAAATGAATATGCGTTTTCAGCCTACAGAATATGGTGTATTGTGAATACATGGCCGATTCCAACATTACCCTTCTGAAGGTGCATCATGGCACTCTCAGAGTATGAGATTGTGTAAGTAAGGTAATATATTTTGATATAAAGGATTGCTAGTAATCTGGAAGGTAACTTTTAAAGGGCAACAATATTAGAAATATATTGAGCTCTTATGCAAGATTTTTATGATGATATTGAGAAATAAAATATCGGATTGGATTGTTGAATCTTAGAGCATTAAGTTTTAACTTAACACGTCTGATTCTTAGCACATCTACAGTAATGTTCATAGAATCCAAATGGTAAAACCAAAGGCTTGCATTAACTTTGCCCAACACACTTTGTGAACAACCAAGTCTTGTTGGCCTCGATATTGCTTTGAAGATCAATGATCAGGCATCACCATAAAGTTGGATTGATGTCTCTAGTATTTATGTTGGCAAACAACAATGTTCAAAATAGATCTAGCTCATACTAATTGCGTGCAATGTTCAAGGAATTGTGGATGTGTACAATAGTGTAGTAAATTACAAAGACTCTTAACTATACACCGCTTCTCAATTGACATAAAGTTGGATGTATTAAACCATAAATAATAGTAACTTATTGATGCCATTATGATGGCCTTCAAAAAAAGGGAGTTGATGGTTTGTGCGCTTTCAACACACGCTCCTTGAATAACTTGTAATAATAAGCACAGAGCTAGTTGCATGTGCACAGCCAAAAAATGAGCATTTATGCACAACAACAATGTCGATCGCTTCCATAAAACTCATTAAATAACAAAAATAATATATTATCTTCTCAATTTACATAAATCTTGGCATTAAACAATAAAAGAGTTCCACATCCTAAACCCTAATCCATACACCCACCTTCCCATGAGATTATTGTCAAAGAACTAGATGCATGTGATTGGCTAGAGACGTGCATTCATGCTTAACACCGACCCTGATTACTTTTATGTGGCCAACCAAAATTTGTTTGAGATGTTATTCTCTAGGAAACAATAAAGTAACCCTAATTGTGGTACACTTGAGTGAAATCCAAATCTTGATGCATTTGAGTGATAGTGAAGGAGGCAACAAATAACATAAGAGTACAAGTAACCCCATGAATTCGCCTTAACAAAACGATTATTTTGTATTCTTTCATGTGGGGACCCGCCTATAACTCTTGCTAATTTTATCCAATGTTCAAGTGTGTGTGGGTACAATACTATAAGTATGTGTGGGTACAATACTATAAGTGCATGTGGTACAATACTATAAATGATAAATGACTCAAAAAATCTTCACTTTTCATTTTACATAAAGTCTTAAGTATTAAACCATAAAAGAGAAGTGGTCCATTGCCATCACACACCCCATCCCACAATACATATAGTAATCATAATAACATGGGGAAAATCAAAGACAAACGTTTGTGCACGACACCATTGTCTACCGTTTGCACATGGCCCATTAAATCATTCAAATGTTAGAGTATTCCAACAAAAACCCTCCACGCGAATTAATTTAGAGAGAGAGGAGTTGGTTATAATAACCCTCAATGACATGCCAAATGTTGAATTAGTATAGTGCTAGGATTGTTGGAAGTGGCTTCAATAATGTTGAGGTGCTTTCAGATACACACGTTGAAATCTTGACTCTGATCACTCATCTTGCAAGAGATGCATGGGAGCAATTTTCTTTTGTAATTATTGATCCAAATACATGTCATACTCTGGCATTTGGCCATTGAATATGACTCCTTTCCTATTCTTGCGATTTTTCCCAATTTGATGCTCACCTTGTTAAGAGAAGTTCATCTTGCTCATATGGATGTTGTCGTTACAACTTATCTTCCATTGATCAATTGTTGAAACCACATATGTATAATTTCATATTGGTTAATTTATCGAGGGTGGAACCTGTGGATGTGTTTGTCCTAAAGAGTCAACACTATTTTTGCCTCTACCATTCTTATCGATCGTTGTAAGTTCACAAGGTAAATCAAACGAACAAGGAGTTCCTCGTGGTCTTTTACCAACACCCATGTGATCTCATGTCATATCCCTCTAGGATAGTCGCTTGTGATGAACACTCACATTGAGTTTGTAATTTTTACAACCACACATTATTACTAAAATATTTGTAGTGAGAATCCTTTGTTTTTGAAGACTATGCAACATAAGGTTCATATATGGTTTGTTGTTTCTTTGGTTGTTTGGAGTTCCTATATAGCTGAAAGGGTTGATTATGTGAAACTTTGTGAGGAAGTGAATTGTTGGCTAAACATTTGAATGGAGAAGGGATAGAGGTATAAGACGACGTAGATGGCAATAACTCTACTAGAGAGTGGGGTGTTGCACTTAGAGAGCTATCCACGATCTTACCATTCAACAAAGATTCATCTCTATTATACATGTAATAGAGAGAAGCGGTCAAGACATATATTGAAGTTAGTTGTGTTGAACTAATGGGGGCGATGTCACCATTAGTTGGATATGGCAATGAGAATTGGGGGGTCCAATTGCTTGAACACAATGATATAATACCATGAAAACTAAGAGAAAGTATGTGAGCGATAACACAATAAAAAATCCACACAAGAATCTATCTGTATATGAAATATTTGCAAATGTTGAATGTTCCATAGAGGGTCAATCTTATCGGGCCTCGTGAGTAGAGCCTATCAAAGTTATCATCCTGGTTTACAAGTGACAATTGCATAAATAGTTCCCCGTTTCTTAACATCAAATAATTGCAACCACTACTACTATTGTAAATGACACACTAACATACATCTTGCTCGTTTCTTTGAGAAAAGACAGAGAATATGACATATGACAAAACTTATGAACTCATTGGTATGTAGATAATCAAGATTTGGATCACAAATTAAGTATACACCTATACCAATGAATCCTTTGACCGTTTACAATAATTTTATTGCTTTTGATACAGATGTAAAGTTGAATTACTTGCATGAAAATTACAAATTTGTCGTACTACCTCACATGGTTATTGGTTTCATGTACAATTTGACGAAACATGCCAAGTCAAGTGCTTTGTGAATTTCATCGGTATAATGGTCATGGAATATGATAAGGAACGAGAAGAAGCACGATGTAGTGGGAGGAAGAAGGTAGACATTATGATGCGAGTATGATCATGTCATATATATATATATATATATATATATATATATATATATATATTCATTTCTATATATATATATATATATAAATGAATAACACATAGCTCACATATCTATTCACATTACAATAGGATGCCCAAAAATCTAGGAGAGATCCCATGTAGATATCATCTTTTAAATAGGCGTTGCTTCAATACCCAAATCACAAGAAGTAAGGAGACTATGGGAAATTAATTACTTGCACGATTCACTATACGACCATCACGTTAGGATAACACTTGGGATGGTGGGTTGGGTGTGTGTGCGCGGGAGAGTGTGAGAGGCATTATAAATTCCATAGGATGGGCAATAAGCGTAAAATTTTGTGCGTGATCCGGCGACTGCTTCCCCTGATAATCGATAGTTTATATCTTAATTCGTCGAGACTGGGGTGAAAGGTTACATGCTCAGGCCTTAACCAACAAACCAGGTTCACCAAATTACTCCTCAAGCATTGGGAATCGGGCGATCCATGGCTGCTGCTCCTCGATCCACAACCAATGCATAGAATTCATCAATTCCATGGAGTCTCTAGAGATCATGGCGTGCAAGCAGAGTCAGGCCGAGAGGGCATAGTCGATGTGTCATAGGGGGGGGGGGGGGCAATTACACGGGAGGTCAGTCGATCGCGAAGGGGTTGTTCGGTCGTGAATGTAAAGCGGATGAATTGGTTCAGGGTTCAGGGTTTATACACACCCACACACACGTGCACACACAAGAGATGGAAATGGATGGGATTCCATCTCTGCCACTCTCGAAGATTTTGAGGGAATCCAAGTGGTTCGATTGCGATCCTTGTCCTGGGTAGCTGGGCTCTGTCTCATAGATCACAATTCGTCTTTCGTGGACGTAAAAAACATATCAAATCTATGTACCTATCTTATCTATCCCTCACTACTAATGTTGGATGGACATTAACCTCTCTCTCTCTCTAGACATTCATTACATATTGTGTTTAATTGAAGTTAAGTAAAGATGAGAGAGAAAAACTAAACGTTTGGGAAAACAAATTGGAAGGAAGACAAATAGAAGAGAATAAATAAAAATTAAAACCCAAAAATAAGAGAGAGAGAGGGAGAGAGAGAGTTGGTTATTTATTTATTTATTGATTGATTTATTATTATTATTATTATTATTAATGCTCTCACCGATCTGGCCGTTTGTGGCTGTCCAAAACCAGGGCGGTTTCTCGGCGAGGCGGTTTCCCGGTCGTGGTGGTTTTCGGGAGCCGGTAGCGGTATTGGGAAGAGAGTGGTATTTCACTTTTTTTTTTTGGTTTTCTCTGTAGATGGAGGGGGGAGGTTTTTGAAGGCGGTTTACCGGGGAGTTTTCAAAACCCCCTGGTTTTAAATTTCGTTTGATGGTGGTTTACCGGGCGGTTTTCAAAACCCCCAGGGTGGTTTTCGGTAGCCGGTAGCGGTATTGGGAAGAGAGTGGTTTTTTTGCTTTTGCTTGTTTTGTTTTGTTTTTTTTGTCTCTGTGGATTGAGGGGAGGTTTTCGAAGGCGGTTTACCGGGGTGGTTTTCAAAACACCCCTGCTCTAAATTTCCTTTGATGGTGGTTTATCGGGCGGTTTTTCAAAACCCTCCCTCTCTCTGGTGGTTTAGGGTTTCCTACTGGTGGTTTAGGGTTTCCTACAGAGCTGACTTCTATGGTGTATCTTTCTGTGTATTCTCTGTCTCTGTCTTTCTCTCTCTGTCTCTGTCTCTGTCTCTGTCTCTCTCTGTCTCTGTTTCTCTCTCCAAACTTGAAAATTCAAAAAGGACACACACTCACAATATACACAGTACACTTTCTCTCTCTGCACTCTGCTCTGCTCTCTCTCTCTCTCTCTCTCTCTCTCTCTCTCTCTCTCTCTCAGAGTACTGTTTAAATGATAAATCCTGTAGGATAAGCCCCCCCCCCCCCCCCTTCTCTATTCCCCTGCTTCTTCTTCTTCCATGGCAGCTTCTCCTCCTCCTGCAGAGTAGACAACAGAGCAGGAACAGAGACAGACAGACAGACAGACCTAGACATATACATAGATAAGAGGGGAATATAGAGTGAGAGGCAGAGCTAAAGAGAGAGAAAGAAAGACCAGGGTTCTTTCTTTACTAACCTCTTTCCTTCCCCTGTCTCTGCAGAGAGCTTTTAACAAATTCCTCTAAACGTTACCCTAATCATATATGTGCATCTAGAGCAAACAACAGGAGAAAAAAAAAACCAGGCCTGCTTGTTTCATAAAAACAACACCACCAGCAAATTTCTTTGCCTCTGGTTTTTGTTGGTTCTTCATCCTGTTTTGATTTTAGCTAAAAAGAAGTAGAGTACGAAAAGATGTATAAAAACCAGTTACAGGAGCTAGCACAGAGGAGCTGTTTCAGTTTACCTGCATACACATGTATAAGAGAAGGGCCAGATCATGCACCAAGGTTCAAAGCTACAGTAAGTTTCCATGGAGAGACCTTTGAGAGCCCCCATTACTGTGCAACACTGAGGCAAGCAGAACATTCTGCAGCTGAAGCAGCCCTCAACACACTCTCAAAGAGAGGAGGACCTTCTCAATCCTTAGCTGCAAAGATACTTGTAACTATGAATCTCTCTCTGTCTCTCTCTTAGTGTATCTGTACCACATTTGTAAATCAGGTCTTCCTTTCAGATGAAATTTGTTGTTTTGTTTTTGCTCTTTTAATTCCTTGTTAACTTGTGTTGATTTTTCTCTCTCTTTTAGGTTTTTCATGTGTCATTTTTTTGTTTTGTTTTTTGCTGTTTTGTTTTGCAGGATGAGACAAGTGTTTGCAAGAATTTGTTGCAAGAGACTGCTCAAAGAGCTGGGGTTTCTCTGCCTGTCTATACCACTATACGTGGAGGAGCAGGGCACTTGCCTGTGTTCAAGTGTATAGTGGAAGTGGCAGGGAGGGTTTTTGTAGGCGATCCTGCGAAATCGAAGAAACAAGCAGAGAAGAATGCAGCTATGTCAGCATGGTCAGCAATCAAGAAACGTATGTCTCTCTTCTTTCTCTCTCTCTTTTGGTTATCTCTTCTTGTCTTTCATGTCCATGGGTAGGGCATGCTTGCATTGATAACTTGGGCATATCAACACTACTACGATTGATCGAGCTCAACACAATGGTTAGGCATGTACAACAGCACTGTGATTAGACATGCTCAATCTATGATTGGGCATTTCAAGTCCATAATTTGATCATGCTCGCATTAGGGTTGAGCATTTTTTCACACTTTGATTGGAGATATTCATACTGAATTGAGAAGAGGTTTATAGGGTTTACTGAATTGGACCTACCATTGATCCAAACATTAGACTGTCTGGGAAACATTAGAGATTCTGAAATTGAGAAGAGGTTTAGGGTTTACAATGGTGAAGATGATCTGGGAAACATATACTGATGTCCAAAGCATAGTATTGAACTTCCATAGTAGAGTTTCATA
The DNA here is from genome assembly GCF_043228905.1 of Azolla caroliniana. NCBI lineage: Eukaryota > Viridiplantae > Streptophyta > Polypodiopsida > Salviniales > Salviniaceae > Azolla > Azolla caroliniana. The sequence goes on from NW_028230444.1 coordinate 19,797,461, forward strand.
CTCAATCTCATATGATAAAGCACTGTAAGGGAAAATATGAGAAATTTGTAGTCAAGCTGATACTTTTGAACTCTGTAGAGAAAATATGATAGACAAACAAACCCAGACTATTGAACTACTATGAATAAAGAACAGGAGAAATCTATGCAAGAGTTGAGTTGTGCACTATATGCTATCATATGTAGGTCTACTGAATCTTACTGGTATGTTATCAGTTATCTCTCTCTCTCTCTCTCTCTCTCTCTCTCTCTCTCCCCCTCTCACACTCTCTTTCTTTCTCTGCAGTGACTCAATACCCTGCCTTAGTTGATTCAGAAAGAGATGAGCTTTGCAGCAGGGCAGGTGCTCTTACCCTACACAGAAGAGATAACAAGAACCCGGCAAGTTCGAACTCAAGGATGCACTCTGTTCACCACCATACTAGCAATAGCCATAATAATCATAATCGAAGCTATGGTGGTGGTGGAGGTCGTCCGAGGGTTAGAATGGTAAATGTAAGAGAAAGAAGCAATCTCTTGAGCAGAGAAGGAAGTCCAGCAGCAAGTGGTCATTTCAGTTCGGTTTCTTCTTCCTCATCTGGGGATACAAATTATAATGGAAATGGAAGGTTTTCTTCGTCGAATCAACAATCTGGCAAGTTGCATCACCGAAGTCACTCCTTATCTGGGCTTGATTCTTCGTTACAGGAAGCTATAGCAATGAATAAGGCAAATAATGCTAGTTCCAGTAGTATGGAGAATGCATACATGTCCAACAGACTACTGCCTCCGCCTACACCTAGAAAAACTCAAAATCAAAACCAAAATCCTCTGCAAAGATCTCTCAGTCGCTTATCGCTTCAATCATCAAGTGATAGATTTGAATTGAGGAGACCTCTAATAGAAGAGCTTCAGAGAGATGGGGATGAAGAATGGCTAGATAGCATGTCAACATACTCCCATCAACATTCGAAAGGGAATAATAATAACATTAATAACACTGAGCAGTTAATGAATACCTCCTCTGCCTCCCGCCTACACACTGGTAGGCCATTGTTCCAATCTCAGAGTGAGAGATTTGAATTGAAGCCGAGCTTGCTCGAGGAGCTCTATCCGAGGGATGATGAGGATTGGTGGATGAGGGGAGAGATCATGGAGCCTATGAGTGCCATTGATAGAGACAGAGAAAGAGAAAGGGATAGAGAAAGAGAACGATCAAGTACCTATGGAGAGCGCGACAAGAGTGCTTATCAAATTGGGAGAAGTGATTCAGATCGGTTAGCAAATGTTGCTACCCTCCTACACCATAGCCAGCCATTATTCCAATCTCAAAGTGAGAGGTTCGAATTGAAGCCAAGCTTGCTCGATGAACTCTATCAAAGAGATGACGAAGATTGGTGGATGAGAGGAGAACCAGTGAGTGGCTTTGATAGAGATATGTCAAGTATCTATGGCGAGCAAGATAACTCATACAAGTATTATGAAGGCAATAGTGGAAGATTTAGCTGTGAAAGCTTGCCATATCTAGATAACTATAGCAATGATCATGCAAGCATTCAGGCTTCTTACATGAGTGCATATGGAGATGCCAATAACACATCCTATTGCAATTTTAACGATAACATTGCGAATAATAAGGCCATGCAGTATGCCAAGTATTCAGAAGGGTCAAAGCTTCATCATCAAGTTTCATATGCTGGATTCAATGAAGCATCTCAGAACGCTTCTTATGCTAGTAGCAAATACAATGATGGAGGTGGTGATCCTAGTTCCTCTTCTTCGTCTTCATACAAATTTGATGCCGAGTCTACCAAGGGATCATTCTTGTATGATCATGCTACCATTACCAATAGTGCTTTCCCAGGTGGGGGTTATAACCCAAGCACTAATAGTACTAGTAGCAGTAGCAATGTGATGGCCGACGAGCAAGCATCGGCTTCTTCTTCAGCTTCGATATGGTCTCGTCCAGCACAATGGTGGACATCTCACGTGAGTTCGAATTCTTCCACGACCGCAATGGCAGCAGTTGTCCAGTCATTGGGTCTTCGTCCGGCTTCTTCTGTGGCCCCACCTGTCCGAGTCCGGCAGATGGTGGCTGTTTCTTCTTCCCCTCCCCCTCGGACGAGCAATGCTGGTGTGAACACGAACCACAGCCACCCCCGGCACCGTCGCTCGTTGCAACAGCTCTCGGAATCCTCGACTGTCACTGCCAGTGTCAGTCTGGATGTGGATGCGACTACTCGCCGCCTTTTCGATCGGATTCGGCTATAAATGACTTGGGGGTGGGGAGTCTGGATGGGCAATTTGTACTGTACTTTCCATGTGTGGGATCGATCAATGGGCGTGCACATTCTCAATATTTGGTCGGGGTTCTTGATGCTGTTAACCTACCTCCCCACAATTCTCAACTCCTTGGGATGGGAAGATCTTGGTCAAAAGAATGCACACCAGGAGAGAAATCTGAGAAATATGGGGAAGGGGAAAAAAGAAGACTGAAAAAAAGAAAAAAACATCTTCACTTCCATTTCATATAGTGAAGCAATTGAATGCGAAAAAGAAGAAGAAGAGAAGCTCAGATATGAATGAATTGGAAACCCCCTTTCTTTTTCTCTGGTTCTCTCTCATATGAGACAATCCATCTAACATTGAAAGTTTTTTAACCTGATTTGGAATGAATGAGATAAATTTGTCCCATTTTTTTTTTGTTGTTGGTTAGTACTACACTATGTTATGTATGAGATGGTGGGTGTGTCTTAGTGGTGGTCCCATGTTCATGAAGTCCGTTTTTTCGCATCATCATATCTATATAGTTGTATGCATTGAACTAAACTCAATTGAATTGAATATTGAATTGAGATGAAAGGGATAGAGGAAATGAAAAAGGTAGAAGATGCAATTGTTAGGCAAGAAAAAGTGATGTCTCTGGGCATATTCCATTACTCCACCTGCAACTACTCTGTTCTGTTCTTTCATTCTTCCCTCTTTTCTCTCATTGGGCATTGCTACTCCCCACACCATGGTCTGACACAAAATCCTTCCTCTTTCCTTTATATTCTCTTTTGTTTTTTTTTGAATTGGGCTCAACACCCAAGAAGACAACAGAGAGTGATTGATTTTGGCACGTGTGGCTAGCACGTGATCAAACATACATATTATTCAATTAGAGACATACATGCATAGATACATACATTATTACATTCATACATGCATACATACATACATACATACATACATATACATCATCCATACATACATGCACACACACACACACACACATGTATGTATGTATGTATATATATATATATATATATATATATATATATATATATATGACATTTGTCCTGTCCATCAATCCATCCATTGCATTGTGATATGTTGGATCTCTATGGTGCAATGGCTTTTTTCCCTCTTACATATCCTTCCATTGCTTTGTCTTCTTTAATGCAAATCAAAACAGTCCATACCATAGTTTTATCTTGGTTTGTGCCCATCGTGTACCCCCGCTAGTCCTTGCACACCATATGCTTTATTACTTGGACATCTAGTCATTGGACATCGACGCGTTGCGCCACAATTTGCGAATTTATGAAACGTGGTTGGCAGGATTAAACATTTTGAGAAATACCAGACAATTCGAATGCAGCAATTATGTTCATGTTCCAATGCATTTATAATGACCCTATAGTTACAAATTCGTTGATATATTGTATTGTATATCTCTCTAATCATTCAATTCTTTCTCTCGAGTCTTACTATTAATACTACCATTAATAAAGATGTCCACTTTCTAAATGTCTATAGTATTGTGAATCCTTTTTCAAGGTTTATGATAAGTATGTGCTATTAGAATAAATGAAACGAGAATAAAGTTTCACGCTTTGCAAATCAAAACATTGATTGAAGCCACTTTACACTAAAACAACTTCTTTCATGTTATAGTAAACATTTTTTCTTTGGAAAATGATGGCCTTTTGATGTTCTCAAGAGACTATATACTTGAACAATTGGCCGAAAAGAGTGTTATGAGTGAGTCCCTATGGTGGTGCATATTGTGTAGGTTTGTTTTGGAGTTGTTTGTGTACATGGTAAAATATGTTGAGAAGCATTCTTGGATGGCAGTAGACGATTTACAACATAGTGCTTATTCTTAATTGCTTGGTTATGACATTTTAAGGAGATGGAGATATGGTATACTTTCATTAGGTATGATCATATGTTTGGTGCATCCCAACACTTCCTTGTGTAATAGTATATATGCAAATTCTTTTTTCCTGCCATCGACAATGCACAATTTGATGCTTATCGTAAGCATATTATTTTATTATCATCCTCGGAGGACAGATGTACATGTTCAAGTATATTTTATTATTTTATTTTCATGTAGTCCAAGTATTTGGCAAGCGACTCTTAATGTTCAAGGAATTTACTAACGAACATCGAAATTGAGAGCACGGATTGTAGTTTAGGGAGAAATATGAGTGGGAAAAGCAAACTTGAAGAAACGAGTTGGTCTTGAGATTATACATTCTCAGCAATCCTTGTGTTATGAGTCTTGTTGTATACCCTATACCTATGTATGCTCAAAATTGCATGAGTGCTACTCACGAGATCCTCAAAATGGTACATATAGTGTCATATGTACAATAGTCTTCAATGTTGGGAGCCTCTTGATTGACGGCTACACATTGTGACCACTTGCATAATATTTCTTTGGATTGCGTGTTGTTAAAAAAGATCACCCTTGAAGAAACTTGTTATTATCATTCAAGGAGATAAGGCAATCCCATAGTTGAAACATGACCTCTTAAACCAGAATTAGTCTTATTTTCGCTAACATTCAAGCTAGTGCCATCTTGAATTCGAGCACATTGTTCTAGAAACTTGGATTACACCCTTCAAAGATTACCTTTCTAAATGTTTGCATATCACATGTAGTGCACAAGAGTCACGTCTTACCTACTACATGATATGTAGGGAAAACTGGAAAAGACATCCAATACAAAGTAGGACAATCGACAATCTTAGGCCTTAACAACTTTCATAACTTTAGGATATATATTCTGGGTTATCCATATGAGATATACAATATAACAAAATCTTGCTTGACTGTTTTTTTGTTGAAGTTAAGTAATCATGCTTGAACATATCTCACTATGTCTCATATGTTCAACTAGGCACTAACCACATTACCTCAAGCCTTGGAAACATGAACAATTGTTTTCTTCCATTTATTTATTAGCCAGTCATAGGTGCACTTTTGCCCGTTCGTGCATTCAAGGTTCCATAATTCTTGAAACACTAACTTACCAAGGTTTTTTACACATTGTAACAAGTAAAACTCAATTCATCTCCATATCAAATTGTGACATTGTCAAAAAAAGTTACCAAAGGTATAATTTTGTGGACATCATTGTCATGTGCATAACATTCTAAAAGGTGAACAAAGATTGCAAGCAGTGCACGTCGTTTCATCATCAAACGGAAAGGATATTCATATATCTTCACATCCAAAAAAGACAATGCCCTGAAAATTTGGTGTTCATGTACCATGCTTGAACAATCTTCCAAGAAGCTTGGGAACATCGTCACCATCCAAAGAAAGCAACGTCTTTAACTTAGTTGTTTGTTTTCTACCTTATACGATTGTATTTATAAAAACAATACAAACGAAATGTTCCAATTTGTAAGCTATAAGGACAAGGGTGAAATGATAGGGCATTTTGTAAACATAGCTTATACGTATATGGAGAGAGGGAATATAATGCCGCAACTAAATCAACATAGGTTATAAGGACAAGGGTGATTGATAGAGCATATTGTAAATATAAGTTATACATATATGGAGAGAGGTAATATAATGCCACAACTAAATCAACATAGGTTATAAGGACAAGGGTGATTGATAGGGCATATTGTAAATATAAGTTATACATATATGGAGAGAGGTAATATAATGCCACAACTAAATTAACATGTAAAACTTACAATGTAAGAAACTACTTAGTGGTACATTTAACAACAATGACCATCACAAATCCGAAGCCAAAGTAAATGTGTATAATCTCAAAATCTTTTTAATACTTGCAATTACAAAGCGATGTGACTCCTTTTGAAACTAAAATAAAATGTGGTCATTTCAATAATCCCATATTATTCTTATTCATCTTGTTTCCATTCTAGACACCACTTTGAACTTCTAAGTTTAAAGGAGTGTAACCAACAAATGCTACAAATAAAGAAAAGAGAATCAATTCTCAAGGTCCAAATGTATGAAGGAAAGTCTCATATTTGAACTACTTTGACCTTCTAAAGTTAGCAAAGGAAGTGTAGCCAACAAATGGCACAAATAAAGAAAGGAGAACCATTGAGGTAGTCATGTCTCACAAAGAGAGGGTAGAACCTTGCATTGTTTATTTGAATATAGATTCATCATAAAAAATATTAGGGTGAGGTGGGCAATATAATTGTGTTGTGTCATGCAAAGAAGAGGGATTATGTAATGACTCATCTAATATCTTGTATGGCATTGCAGAGGTATGTATAGGGATGATATTAACAAGATCAAGAAGAAAATATGTAGCCACATGGAACTAGGCACAATAAACAAGTCTCAAGTTCAATGTAAGTGATGTAGAGAGCCAAACTAAAATGTGGAAAGAGAGAGTTAGAATAATGGTTTATTGATTTTGAATCTAACCAATGGACTAATATGAGTATATTATGTGGACAATGAAGACTACTACTTTTCCTAGTGCTATGCCAAAATTTGAGAAGTATGTCGATATATCACTATGATCATCAATGTTTCTATGCTTCCTCTTTTGTTACATAAAGCTAAACAAAAATAACGTTCATTTATACCTTCCATGTGAGATTTTTCATAATTTAAGTATCAGACATAATTTATATTCTAATCGAAAAACTCATTTTTTGATCAATTTGAAAAGAGCCTAATGTTTGCATGCAGATTATATAAATATCCGCTCGAAACGAATGAGGAAAGTCTCATATTTGAACATTGTGGGGGAGTGGTGGAAAGTTTGATCCTAATATCACAAAAACATGACACAAATCATGCTATATTGAAAGTGAAATTGATTACCTGTTCGGGTCACACCTACAGTTATGTGTTCATGCGATATAGTAAAGTCATGATAGTGTTAAGCACATTGATGCATATATATATCCATTCACATTTACCTTATTTGTTGGCCTAGTAGATGGTCATTAGTGCGAATATGAATTTTGCATCATTTCATGCTTACCATGTTTCTCACGACACCAAAGGGCTTGACCATGTGTTGCCCTCATTAAATTGAATCACTTGCTTTTTCAAATAGAACTCCATGGGAACGAACTCAACTCAAATTACCTTTCATATTATTTGCTCCATGTAACTTTGAGCCCACTTATTTCCTCAAATCTAGACAAAAATATCGTGTCACAAGGATGTATGAATGCTTGGCCCTAAATTTGATCATTCAATTGATATCCTTCATTAAAAATTCGGGCATAAGTTCATCAATGCTCTTCCTCATTGTTTTGTGTATAATCTTTAAGTGGCTATTGCTCTCTATATAATATTAATGTGATTTGATATTTATTATTAAATGTTGCTCATTCATGTGATTTGCATCATACTAAAAGATTAGCATGGGTCATGGCATGTGTTCATACTTTTGGTGAGCGTAAGTCATTCTTAATATGATATATGATTTATATAAATACCGTGTTGACATGTTGCCTTCACATTTGTGACTAAATATTTATTTTTACCATGAACAAGAATGTCATATTAAAAAATGAACGTGCTTGCACACTTTTTAACGAGGGAAAAATAGGCCTTTATTCATCTAAACTTATTGATTAGGTAAGAACGAAAAATGTGTTGAGGTAGGGATTGAGAATCCTCAACAACAAACATCTCTGGCCAAGCCACCTTGGCCTATTTGTGGGTTCTTTCCATATTGTGCATTATCTCCTCAAGTCTAGTGTACAACTTGAATTAAAAACCTATCTTCATTGCGTGCTAGGTATTGTCAACTAATTTAAAGGAATTAAAAGTATTATTGCAAGGAATTAAGTGTGGACAACTCACCTAATTCAATGACTTAAAAGTGTTCTCACTATGTGTTAATTGCGGACAACTATCTTCACGTGAAGCTTGCAAAGTAATGAAAAATCGTAAATGCAAATATTGAATGCCCTTGGGACATCGAACCTTGGCCCTCATTTAGTTTAGAAACTTCAATTCCAAGGTTGTATCATAATCTTAAAAACAAATGCATATATACTTACCATAGTACTCAAACTCTTCTTTTTTACAAACCCATCACTACGTTTTTATTTATTTCATGCCAACTTATAAAATGTGAGTAAAGATGGGGTACTATGGAGTAAATCGGAATAGTGGACTACAAGGTTACCGCCACATCCTTTTACGAATAAAGCAACGAAGTCCATCATTCAAAGGATTTCGGCTAATTAACCTCAACCTAGTTAATGTGAGTTAGACTTGAACAAGATCTCAAAAGTGTTGGAAACTAGGGGGAAGACTTTAGCATGATTTAGCCACAATCAATGAGAACACACTAGCATTCTTGTATTGCTAATCATCTATAGAGGGATGGAGCATGCTAAGTTACTCTAAACATGGTTATCAATTTAAGGAGATTGTACCATATCTAGCATCACTACTATGATCAATTTAAGGAGATTAGTGTAAATGTTGTAACTCACCTACCAAATTGTTCCAACAATATGCATAGGAGACATAATCTAGGAGACATAGTGAAGTTTTAAAACCAAACAATTCTCACAACCAGTGTATGAGAATTCCCAACGATTTTTGTTGCATCATTTTTTGCGATTTTAGTTTTGTCACACCACACTCATTTACATGCAAGAAGCGCATATATATGTTGGAGAATAATTTTATTTCATTGCTTTCATTACAGCTTTGATAGATTGGGTTTCAATCACAGCTGATATTTATGAGTTTTAGGATAGGTATAAAAAATGAGCCATATACGAGGATTATCCAAACTCCACATTCATAGATGTAATAATGTGTATGGGCCATATTCATTCATTACAGGATAGATACAATGGCCAATTGACTGCAATAATCACATTTACAAGGGTTTCTGTAGCCTCTTACAGTGCTTCAATTGCACCATTCCAATAATTTGACTGTTCCAAATTGGATCACATTTGTGTTTCCATTGTTCTTGTGCTAATGGCTTTCTCCAAGGAATCATGTATGAGAATCGAGAGTGAGAAGTTGACCTACAAATTAATTTAATTCTGCTCGTTGCTCTATAAAAAAACTCCAAATATAGTACAAGGCACACAAAATTCGGTGACAGGAAGCAGTCCTGACATTTTCCTTCGTTCTTCGAACATTTACCGTAAGTAATTTTACTTTTGTGTCATGTATCACGAGGTATCAAACAGGCCCATATTGTATGGACCTAACGAGACGGTGAAGATGGAAGGAATCGAGCACCATATCTAGCATCACTACTAAGATCACATCAATCCAAAGTCAAAAGTGAATAAAGAATCTTAAACTATCAGTAAAGAGTAGCTGGAATATTATCACAAATTTTCATTCGAAGGGTATCGTAAGTCATTCATTACAATGGGATTAATCTAAAAGACTTTACTTTATAACGCCTTCTCTGACATACTACATCAAAAGACCTTGATAATAATATGCAATTAGAGTTCTCCAAATACTAACATATATTAGTAATATAGCGCTCACCCCAAGAGGAATGATCACTCCTGGCTCCCACGAGATACCTCACAACCTTTTGCACACTTTCATATTGCATTAGCAATCAACAGGCATGACATGATCTAAATGAGCATCATATAAGCGTAGTGATACATTCTCCTTACGGTTTTAGTTATCCGCGAATCTTAGCAGAAGAAGCATAAGTTTCTCAACTCTGTCTATGCTTCTTGATTGTTAAACATCAGCTTACCTTTCATCAGATGACAGCATCATCTGGTACATTAGTAGATAACTCATCTACTATGAGAAAAAACATAATGTAAATTACAACACGAACAAGGCTTAGGAGAGCCCATGCAATGATAGGAACTTTTACTCACCCCCCAAGGAAGAAATATCACCAGTTTACAACCATGCATTGATTATCTTTTTGCATCAATCATGCTTTCATGCTCCACCAGTTCTTCCTCAATTTCTGGGAAACTTCCGGATTAGGATTCCCCAGCTTCTGGAGTATGATCTTTGTTTCCCGCAATCTGGCCTTAAAATCTTTCTTCCAAGTGTCGAATCTTTGTTTCAGCTTCCTGAGTTCCTCATCAGGGTTTAGAGTAGCATCATTCTGACCAGATTTAACCTCAATTACAAAGCTTGAATCATCATGGAAAACTTGTTGACGGTGCTCAAACTCTTTCACCAAATGACTCACAACCAATCGGCCTGCATTGAGGTCTGGTTTTACAATCGAGAAATCCGAATATTGGCTCGGTTGCTTTTGTGGAGTCAAATTTCGGTCGGGTGTTTTAGTTCCCACTGAGCTGTTATCATCCCAATCCAAGTCATCATCTTCTGAAGGAACACGAATATGCCGAGGAGCACGCTTTGCTCCAGTTTTGCTCTTTTTTAATCCAAATGTCTCGTCAGATTTGAGAGCAACATTCAATACATCTTCAGATGCAAGGCTTTTCTTTGCAGCAGCTAGGCTGAGTTGAAGGGATGACATCTGCTTTTGCCACATTTCTTCCATCGAAGACATTTTGGACTCGTACTCTGTCCACCTTGCCTCATAATGGTTCAGCCTTTGCCGCAACATTGCATTATCTTCTTCCTTTTCTCGTAGAGCTGATTCGGCCAGCAAGACACGGCTTTGTAACTTTGCTAAAAATGAAGCTGAAACCCTAACTGTTGGTTTGTCACCATCCAGCTCTATATTTGGTGCCTATATAGCAGATAAATTGTCTCAATAATGCACCTCTACAGTCTACAGTTACAAAAAAAATTACAACAATTGTAGATATATACCTCAGCTGTTCTTCCAACAAGTTCTTTCATAACACTCTCCACTTCAAGAGTGCTAATGTTCTGAGAGGCATCCTTCATTGTCAAAAATCCTCTCTCTTGTTGAGCCTTTCGTCTTTCTTCTTTTAACTGCGTCAACTCCAGAGCCTTCTGCCTCAGTTCCAGAGCTTTATGCCTTCCATCTTCTAAGCGCTTCAATTCCAGAGCTTTCTGTGTTTCTTCCTTGAGCTTTTTGCGCAAAGCCAACAACTTCCTCCTAGCCAGCCAACCTCTAGCAACTGCATTTGCATAAACAATAAAACTGTTGAGCAATACGTCAGGGGTTCCACACCTCCCACCTTTGGGTGCCAACAGACCCCAAGTGAGAGAAATTGCATTGACCAACACTGCAGTACAATGCAATAAGTTCGTTGTTCTACAACTCTTTTTTTCAACACATTATTTACTGATAGCATTGCTTTACCTGATTGAATCAGCACAATCTCCTTCTTAGTTTTGAGGAATCTTTTTCTTTTGGCTCTGCCTCGTACATATTTCTGAATTCGAACAGCTGCACGGTGTTTCTTAAGCATCTCTTCAAAAAGTCTTTGGATTTTCCTGGACCTAACCACTACATAATCACACAAATCACAATAAGTTGGTGGCTTCCACTACCATTTTATTTCATGGTGAAACATAAGATATGAAATTCTAAAAGTAAACGCTTACAGGACTGTAAGAAAAGAGCTGTTTTCCTTAGTTTCTTAAAATGAATTCTGGCCCTGTAACCTCTGTATATCTTCTGGAAGGAGACAATTGCATGAAGTGTTTGCAATCTATAGTCTTCCAATCTTCCAACCTGCAATACCCATCTTCTGTTAACATTTTTACTGGCCATAAACAAAAATATGATGTGTTCAAATACATCTGAGGTTTCATATCCACCTGTCCTGCTCGAAAAAACAATTTGGTGTACCCCACTTGATACATATCAGGAGGAACCTTGAATTGATGTAGGATCGCAACACATGTACTGAGTACATCCTGTTCAGCCGAAAAATTGAGTGGAAGAAGGAAACCATACCTGGAATAAATCATTGCACAAGGAAGAATGAGTTCCTTGATATAATATATCAATTAACGCCAAACATGAACAATACAATGATTACTTCCAACTAAAAACCACAGAATCATCAACCTGGTAGCAAAACGCTGATGAGAAACTCGTGTTGGATAGCCACATCTGGAAATTCTTACAACCTCAAGAACACCACAGCATCTTAATTGCTGCAAAACTAAGTCATCCTGATAAACAATTGGCTTTTGCGAAGTATTTGGTTTGATGCAACGAACGAAATGTGGTTCAGTGTTTTCCAGGCGCTGCATTAATCTATGGAGTTGTCCCTAAAGAACATGAAGAAATACTATTTTAAAATCTTACAAACTATGAATGATGGAGAGATTATGAAAAGATTCATGAAAAACTATATTGAAACATGTTGGCAAATGTCCACTATATAATGACCTACAATGAGACACCTTAGCCACCTAACAACAAATTGTTATTCATCAGACTTGCACCAAAAGCACCTTTAACAAACAAAACACATATCCGGCACACAGAGACATCAGAGAGAAAGGAATCCACATTGACCTTGAATTTTGTTGCCACACTTTGTTTATGAGTGTCTACTCCATTTCTTCGCAAAGGAGTGATTGGCTTTTGAAGAGCTTGCTCAATATTACTAGCAAAAAGTTGTGGCAGCTGTGCCTCACATGAAGACAGTAACTGCAATAAGTCTGAATGCAAGAGATCTCTGTTTTTCTCAAGAAAACCTTGAGTATCGTAGATAACCTGTTTCATCCAGTATCATCATTAGCACCCACAAACACCACAAATTACTGAGCCAAATACTTGAAAGTTGATAACACCTCTCCTGCGTAATGATTAACACGGAACCCTCTGCTCCTTTCCCCCTTAAAACAGCTATTAAGGGCCAAGTGCTCCTTAAGCTTTTCTGCCAATGTATAATCTGTGCCTTTTGGGAATGTACATTCTTCATCGAGTAAGGATATCATACCTAGAGGTCTCTGCAAAATGGACAAAGAAAAAAAATAGTATAGTCCAATAAATAACAAAGTTTTTGTGTATGACTTTACTCTGGTGCCTATATCGTGCAAGGATCTTACCTTCTCAATGAGCTCAAGGCAATCCTGGTTATCTTCAAATTCAACACGGGTCCAGTCTATACCTTCAGAAACATATTCCTGTTCGAGGATGGACTCGGTCAATCCCAAGCAAAAAAAAATCAGATATCATGACATCATTCTAATTTTGAAATTAGATACTTCTTGTTCCAGTTTGAATAAGTGTCTGTTGAAGTACTGTTGCAGTCTCTCATTGGCATAGTTTATACATAGCTGTTCGAAACTGTTTTTCTGGTAAGACAAGAGGAATACAATATTTATTTTGCAATTAGTATTCCTCTTTCATCACTTTTGACATATTTAAGTCATAAATATAATCTTCCTTAAAGTTGAATCTCTGTTTTTACCACGAAAGATTCAAATCCATATATGTCCAAAATAATGATAGATTTGCCGGTGTGATTTTTCCCGACTTCAAGCGACTTATTTATACGATCAACCAGCCAGTCAAATAGACCAGCATAGATAGCTTTAGCCAATGCATCCCTTGAATCAGCTGCCTGGGTCAAGTAAGTAAAGAAGTTTATTAAACACTGATTGCAGAATGAACACCACAACAATAACATATCCCATCATCAACCTGAGAAGAAGTTAACTTCTGCACAATCTTCTCATTTCCTGCACGAATTTTTCGAGTGCACAGGCAATCCATAAGATTTTCTTTCCTGCATTTTAACAACTTTGCTGCAGTCCTAACCGCTGTCCATACCAGAAAAGTATGATTAATAGTGAATAGAACCATTGAAACAGGTGCTATTCAACATTCTTAACAAACAATACAGTCATAGAAGCAAAAAATATGTAGGCCTATGTCAGAAACTAGCCACATAATTTCGCACAAATTTGGTTGAAGTCTAAGCAAACGTAGTCATCTAGCAAAACAATTACGATATCTACCAGTAAAATCAAAGAAAATAAGCGAAATGAAAGATAAACTAAAAGACAGCCTAGAATCTATTTGTTGATGAATACGTAGGTATTAAGAGATATCTTTCTATAACAGGTAAGAGACGAGTCCAAAGGAAGGAAAACATTATTCAAATGTTAGATAGGAGTTTAGAAAGAAGTTGACAAGCAGGCATTCCATGTATGTCTGATGAACTGATAAAATGTTGTGTGATACCAAAACTTCCTTTAATCTCTTCATGATCTTCCAAGTTACTGTAGTTAGACTAACCAGAAAGATCTTGGGAGTTACAAAATACCTTGTTAATTGCAATTCATGCACTGACATTGGACAGGAGACAGGAATCAGATGTACAACAATGAAAGGATATGGTATACTAGCAAAGTGGGGTCTAGAATCAGTAAAATGGTCAAAGTTATCCGTTTGGGTTCTCAATTAATCTGAGAAAGACAGGTTTCTCTGTTTGGGTCCTCCATCTCATATTGTCCAATTGATATGATTTTGCTCTTGATGACAGAAACTAACTGAAGGATGCCAAAAGAGTAGTTATCATTGAATAATTTGTCAACAATGGACATTCGCCAATAAATCAAACCTGCCATTAATTCCTGACAGATTTACATCAAACATTCCTTAAAAAGGAGGATGAAAGTATTAGAGAAAATCCAATAAAAGGATAGCTGCATCCTGCCACTAATCCACAGAACAGGAAAAGATTGGATCCTGTCTATTTTCGTTTTCATCAAATACAGATTATATTTTGCAATTTCTTTTATAAATCTGTTGACTCACCCTCATCATCATTTACAGATACATGATTTTCATTGTCAATGACTGAAAATGTTATGTTCCCAAGCCATAGAACTGCAGAAAGCATCGCAAAAGCATTTTCTTGATCATCTTTGCTTATCTGCATGACATCCATCGCATCCTAAACACAAGCTAGAGGGTTTTAGTTATTTCCACAGGAAAGATAAGTAGATAGCATATAAAATTGGCCAATTCAGTGTTATAATCCAGACATTCAAGAATCTTACCAGCATTCCACGGAACCTAGCAGCATCATCAACATTGCCTATTTCCAAACAATCACTTTGATTCAAATACCGATAATCTTTAGCAGGCCTCAGATTTATGCGCACTACAAAATCAAAAGACATTAATCTGAGTAAACAACTTCATACATAACTTACAACTCAAGTGCACAATTTCAGATCATAATTCTAATGAAATTTAAAAGGGGCAGAAAACCGTTACCCCTTAAAGCATCATGTGCACCCGCACATAGCTGGTAAAAAATATGGTATGATCGTTCACCCTTTGCTTGTTGCACAACTCTTGACTGATTTGAGCAAAAAAAGATATGGTCAGCTTTTACTTGATTAAAATGACATGTCCAATCCATTGCCAAAAAGATGTGCACTACCTTCTCAAGGAGATCTTTGATGGGATTGCCAAACATTGTAGAATATAACACGTACACCAAGAAAAACAAAAGTATTTTGAAAGCAGATTTGATAAGTCTTTGAATGATGTGAAAAAAACATTAAAGTAAAATAGCAGAAGCCAGAAAAGCTTCTTACATGTTTGGATTTTTGCTCCAGAAATTTTTCCTGAATCAAAATATATTTCAATAAGTTTACCCTGCAGAATTGAACATTATTTTGTTTCAGGTTCCAAAATCCAAAATGCCGTCAATAAATATAGCATAATATATAATGACAATCACTCCAAAATGCCCTAACTCCACATAACTGCTTTATTTGCGTAAAAATAGGTACAATACAGGAAAAAAAACAAAAAGACGCCATTCTCTTTGTGCTGTAAGCCTACTTGGAAGTGTTCTTTAAATTTATAAGAAGATCAAGGAATCAAATAATGAAACCTAAACACACTTACAAATCTGCTAGAGTTATCATTTCTCAATGTTTTTGCATTCCCAAAAGCCTCCAATATAGGATTGGTCTGTAGAATCTCGTTTTCTACACCATCCCCTCCACCAACTGCTGTCAAGTATTGCATAGCAATTTTGGCTGTTTCTGTCTTTCCTGCACCACTCTCACCACTAAAAAGGAGGTTTTTAAGAAAGAATAATCCAAAGAAACCGAAATAGATCATACAATAGTAAGATGGGAAATACTCAAAACATCAGGATAACAGTGTTGTAGGCCATGAATGAACGGAGAAGAAAGAACGCTTATCAGCTAACAATGCAGGTTTGGCTTGTATAGAAAGAAGGAATTATACACACCTGATGATAATTGACTGATTAACTCCATCTGTTCAGGAGTTGCAAATAAGGAAACTGTGTTAGGGATAATTCATGTCTTCTTTGCATTCACAATTGTCAATTCAAGAGCACATCAGCATATTTTTATACATGAACATTACACACCTCTCATCATTGCACGAAATGCGCTCTCTGCTGTCATATATATATGTGGGGCAAGATCATCTTTACTCTTGTTTCTATATTGTTTAAGTAACTCCTCTGTATAAAGTGGAACCTTCTTGAATGGATTAATTGCGATCAAGACAGGTCCAGCTCTTGTCTAGAAAGAAGGGTACTTAAAAGTCAGACACAATGTAAAGGTAAAAGCGTATAAAATTTGCCAAATTTCTTCATATCTTATTACATATATCTTCTCGTTAACATATCTGTAGCGAATGTTGTGAAGAACTGAAGGTTCATTCAGATAGCTAAGTTGTATGAGATCATCTACTCCTTCAAGTATAACAGGATTTGCTGGCAGCAGTTTAGAGGATGGTAACTTGATAATTCGAGGCTGAACTTGTGATTCGGACTGTACAGAAAGAAACCAATATCAGCCTGCATTCTCATATGAATCAGGCTAAGAGGTTTACAGTTGCAATACATACCTGAACTTCTGTCATGCTGACAATAGATTGTTCTTCATTTGTTGATTCGACAACCCCAAGAATCCACTTATTTTCAGGGTTTAAACACCATACTCGAGAATTCTGCATCGAACGTTGAGTTTAAGAGTGAGTCAATTCACTCAGTTGCAATAGATCTTTGAAACTTCCTAACTACCAAATATTACATCTAAAAGTTTCGCAACCCTATTACCTGTTAGAGATGTAGCGATATGCTACCAATAGAGATATTTATTCCAAGCTACTATGGAGTCTGCAAGTTCCAACTATATACTAATTCCAGCATATCATTGATGCTTCAAATATGATTGATATAAAATTGAAGCATCCTTAACGTTGAGAGCCTTAGCACAAACAAATTTGGCAAGAGGACCTCATTCACAAGGATTTCAGCGAATGCATGTGCACCCCTTCCTCACCGTTTGTGAAATTCTTAGCCAAGTTTTAGTCTCCGTTGTGCCATAAGTATGAAAGCCTCTGTTGAGAATGATTCAAAGTTATAACAGCTAGTTAGCTCCAACAGCTAGTTAGCCCAACGGCCAGATCTTGGCCTTTATAAAGAGAAACTTTCTCCTCATGTAAAAATAAGCGATCTCCGTGTTTCCTTTCTCCCATAGTGACATATATGTACATTCTTGAGAATAAAGGTGTTTTTCTCATTTTTCTATATGGTATCAGAGCCTAGATCCGCCCATATGCAAACCCCTAGATCTTCCCCTCTGCCAAACCCTAGATCCGCCCTCTGCTGGTGTAACAGTGAACGGGACAGCACTGTCCTAGTATCCAAGAGATGAAAGGTATTGGTATTCCGCCAAAGGTATTGGTAACACACATACTCTTGCCTCTACGCCAGAATGCATAATTGATTCTGGTGCATCTAGGCATGTGACGGGTAATGCTAGCAAGTTCTCGTATGCTCACTTAGCAATACCAGAGAGCATTCAAACTACAGACGGTACAACACAACCTGTAGTTGGTATAGGTATAGTGAAATGTATTGACTCCGTGACATTGTCTAATGTGTTACATGCTCCTTCTTTCCCAATAAACCTACTATCCAAAAGTTCCATCATACTCCAACTAAAATGTGTTGTTTCTTTTGATATTCCCAAGGTGACATTCCAGGAGAAAGGGACAGGTCGGAGACTTGGGACATGCAACATGGCACATGGCACATGGCACATGGCACATGGCACATGGCACATGGCACATGGCACATGGCATAATGGACTATGGTATTTGGATCGTGAAGGGCTGGATTCAGCATTAGCATCTATGGTAGAGGGAACAGATGTAAGGGGGTCTAAAATGAGTTGTGAGGACTTGTTGATGCTTTACCACCAACGTATGGGACATACCTCTTATGGGATGATTTCTATGAATGTCCCAAAGCAGCTGTGGGGACAGGCAGTGTTGACACCTGCTGCATTGATCAATAGAATGCCCTCTAGAGTATTGGAGTGTAAGACTCCATGTGAGTTGTTGCAAGGGTATTATAAACAAGAGGTAACTTCACCCTTTGATGACTTAATTGAGACTGTAAATATGAGGGAAGAAGATAATGGTGAGAGGTTGCTAAAAATAGGATTAATTCCTTTGCTGATCCCTACATTATCTGAGAAACAAGTGAGCGTAGGGGATGAGGTAGAAGAAGGAAAGAAGACGAGGAACCTATATGTTTTGGTAAAGGTGTATACACGGAAGAGGAGGCAAAAAGAAGGAAATATGAACATGTCTTCGGTGCCACTTGTGCCATCAAGTTCCATGTCCCGACCTGCCTCGACTTCTGTAATTCCTATAGAACTCCCAAACCTAGAAATCACAGGTGATATGATTTCCTCTCCTTCTCCTATAGAGGTTAGGAGGATCTCTCACAGTAATGCAGGAGTTCCTCCTGATCGTTATGGTTTCCCTCATGATGTTGCTCAATTTATCTCTTATTCTAACATATCAGCTACACATAGAGCATTCATTGCATCATTAGCCTCTGTCACTTTACCCAAGTGTTGGCAGGTTGCTAAAGAAGATCCAAAGTGGAAAGCAGCCATGCAAGAAGAACTCGGAGCTCTTGAGAAGAACAAAACTTGGGAGATTGTGACACTACCACCAAGAAAAAAGGCGGTTGGGTGCAAATGGGTCTTTACAATAAAACAAACCCCAAAGGGAAAAATAGATCGATACAAGGCACAATTAGTGGCCAAGGGATATAGCCAAACATACGGCATTGATTACGACTAGACTTTTGCACCTGTAGCAAAGATGAGCAGTGTTAGAACACTTATTTCCTTAGCAGTGAATAAGGATAGGAAATTACATCAATTAGATGTAAAAAATGCTTTCCTTCATGGAGAGTTGATGGAGGAAGTGTACAAGGATATCCCCCCAAGTTTTGGTACAATTCAAACAATAGGTAAGGTTTGCAGACTAAGGAAGTCGCTTTATGGACTAAAGCAATCTCCTCGAGCCTAGTTCGACAGGTTAAAAAAGGGCTATGGTGGGTATGGGATACCAATAGACGAATGCAGACCCTACAATTTTTTTTTCGACAACACAAGGAGCATATTACATTACTTGTTGTGTATGTGGATGATATAATTATCACGGGTAATGATGAAGGCGAAATTGCCCAACTGAAGGTGCAATTGGGTAAAGAGTTTGAGGTGAAGGATCTAAGATTGCGGTAGCTCGTGGAGCAAAAGGAGTTGTTCTATCTCAGCTAAAATATGTATTAGATCTTCTCACAGAATCTGGAATGTTGGGTTGTAGGCCCGTAGCTTCTCCAATTGACCAAAAGATCAAGCTAACTGAACTTGCAAGAGAGAAAGTTGATCGTGAAAGGTATCAAAGATTGGTAGGTCGGCTGATTTATTTGACTCACACCCGTCCAGATATTTCATTTGCAGTAAGTGTGGTAAGTCACTACATGCATGATCCGAGGAAAGATCATTTGGATGCAGTGTACCATATTCTGAGATATCTCAAAGGTGCCCCGGGGAAGGGATTGATCTTTAGAAAACATGGTCATTTTAACATTGAGGGCTATTGTGATTCTAATTGGGCCAGATGTGGTAATGATAGGAAATCCACATCAGGATACTACATGTTTGTTGGGGGCAATCTGGTCTCTTGGAAGAGTAAGAAACAGTCAGTAGTAGCAAGGTCAATAGCCAAAGCAGAGTATAGAGCTATTGATGTAGGAGTTGCAGAGTTGTTACGGCTGAGAACTCTCCTAGTAGAACTAAAGGTAAATCAAGAAAATCAGATGATGTGGTGTGACAATAAGTCGGCAATCAGCATTGCCAACAATCCGGTACAGCACGATAGGACCAAGTACATCAAAATCGACAGATTCTTTATCAAGGAGATGCTTGATAATGGAATATTAAAATTGAGTCATGTTTCCACTGAACATCAAGTAGCAGATTGTCTTACAAAGGGACTTGGGCCAATAAGTCTTACTAGATTGTGTGACAAGATGGGCTTAGTGGATATTTTTCGCCCATCTTGAGGGGGAGTGTTGAGAATGATTCAAAGTTATAGCAGCTAGTTAGCTCCAACAGCTAGTTAGCCCAACGGCCAGATCTTGGCCTTTATAAAGAGAAACTTTCTCCTCATGTAAAAATAAGCGATCTCTGCATTTCCATTCTCCTGTCGTGATATATATGTATATTCTTGAGAATAAAGGTGTTTTTCTCATTTTTCTATAGCCTCCACAAATACGAGAGGAATATAAATGAGAACCAATTATTTGAAATCTATATCGTTCTAGGGCAAGAGATTATAGAGGAACACATTTAGAAGGTAGGACACAAATTTGAGGCCATGAGATTCCTTACAGTAATGGACCTATACTACATGTTTTCATGCAAATGCATGAGGTGAAATATTATGGCAACATTTGCAGACTTCAGACATCAAAGTGATGGATAATGTCATTCCAAGTCAAGCAGCATAGTCCAAAGAAATAAGAGGAAACTTACGCCATACCAAGTCAAGCAACATAATCTACAGAAACAAGAGGAGAAATACGGCATCACAGGTCAAGCAGCATAATCCACAGAAACAAGAGTCCCACGCTATGACAAGTCAAACAGCATAGTTTTACTATATGTAGAAGTTTCTTAAAACATATCATTTCTGCCACAAGGAGTACTGACATATCATGTCAAACGTAATGATACTCGTGAAATTGAACATCTTTTTCAGAACTCACAATACCCTTTGTTTTCGTGGTTTAGCAAAGCTAGCAACATTTGGGAGCCAGTTTTATTTCAGAAGATATGAATCAATTTGAAACCACATGAGGTTGAAAAGACAGGACTTGTTTAATCTTGTACATTTGCACTTCAAATTAATGAAGTCCAGCTAGCTTGGGGTGTTCCCAATACCAGGGCCCCAAAACAATGTTTTTGTTAATTCTTAGTTTGCAATTTGAATTATTCCAAAATGATGCTTTTGTTTTTCTCTGGTAACATTTCATCAGCAAAGAAGGTGGAGATAATGCTTTAAAAGATCATATAGGATTCTCATCAAAGTGAGATTATCATGTTGAGTATCAGAATGGGACAAAGGAAAGGACCTTGGCGACACTGGAATTCCAGTATCTTATGTTTTAACAATTCTGATTGTTATATGCTATACCTTCCAAGTTGAACTGTGCTGATAAACTTGACACTGCTCTATTTTGTGTCAGAAGGAGGACAAATGTGTGCATTGTGCAAACGTAGTTATACATTCTTAGCGGCGATCAACCAACTCGACTAGTGGAAGGAATCCAAAACATCTATTTAGCATTAACTTTTCCTAGAGTTTTAACATTGTCCCAAGTACTAAATTTCAGAAAGTATTGGCAAATACATACATAGAGCTCGTAAGGACCAACCTTTTTCAAACCCGAGAATGCATCCCTCCATCTCTTTGCACCTGCTCTCTCACCCTTCACCTTTTCTATCATTGATGAACTGGAATCAGTTCCACCAGTGCTCTCATGTGCATTAGAATCATCCATCGCAGCATCAGTATTACGTGAGTTTTTACCATCTTCTGATGATGCTTCCACCTGTTTCTGATGTTCAGTTTCCTCATCCTCACTCACAGAATTATCTGTGCGAGAATCTGAACCAAAATCTTCAACCCTGCTCATGTTGAAGTCTCTGATATGCCCGTTCACATAACTTTCTGACTCGTATCTAGAAAACAAATTCTCCGTCTTAAGTGTGTCAATGGTATTCTTAGGTTCAGGATCAAATGCATTTGGGTTACATTGATCTTCTGCTCCGATTGAGAAACCTGGACTTTTAGCATTTGGATGGCCATAAACATCACCTGATTCTTCAGCTTGAAGCCCTGTATGAATATTAAAAGGGTCATGTGATTCTGGGCCTGTGATGAGGAAGAAAAATCTGCATTGGATGGTTTAAGAACATATGCATAAAGCTACCTATAACTAGATTGAATTGACTAAACCAGATAACGCTCAAACTCACTCACCATCTGAGGATTGCTGCCAACACGAGTTTGAATCCTGATTTGATCCGTTTCCAGGATTGGAAAGTTGATTCCCAGAATTGGGGAGTTGGTTTCCGGAAATGGAAACCTCATGATAGCCTGTTGTTGCAACGGCCACAGAGACAGCTTTCCTCATTCGGGCTGCAGAAGGTAATCGAGCTTTTGAAGTTGGTCTTTTTGGCAGAGCAGGAGGTGAATCTGTTGGTTTTTTGTTATCCAATTTATCTATAGATGCAAGCATCTCCTCTAAACTGCTGAGACGCCTCTGAGGGACCATGGCGTGCTGCATTTTTTTCTCTTTCAGACAACAAAATCAGAGATTTGGTTAGATGACTGTGACGATGATGCTGCCGATATGGTGATGTATATGTATATGGTGATGATGGTATGGTATGGTGATGTCTATGAGAATTATGATTTATGATCAAAGTTTCTGTATATCTGATATTATAAAATTATTGCATTTTGATTGTTTCGGTAGAGGACTGCAGTGAGGATTCTCTGTGAGTGTCTGTGATTTGAGTCCATCGCTAGAAAAAGAGAGGAAGGTCGGATCAAAAGACCTTTCTGTTCTTCTTCTTCTCCTCCTTCCCGAGTAGCAATCCGATTGGAAGAGAGAGGAAGAAGGGAAGGGAAGGGAAAAGGAGGATATGGTGCAGTCATCTGTTAAAGGTTGTGAAATCAGTGTTCGCTTCTGATAGACAGAGAGAGAGAGAGAGAGAGATTTGGGAGAAGAGGATCGAACAGATGGAGGAAGGGAGGCGAGGATTTATGGATGATAATCCAGTGATAGATTTAGCTCTGTGGCTATGGCAGAAAGACGTCTGCACAGGAAAAGAAGGATTGTGGAAAGAAAAAACCCTCCAGGCGACGGGCGGAAGGATCTTTATGAAGGAGAAACAAAAGAAGAAGAATCAAAGCAGGCTGAGAATCTCTCTGTCTCTCTCTTTCTCTCTATCGTTCTTTGTCTAAAGTTCCGATGGCGGAATAATCTCTGCAACAGAGGAGGAAAGGAAGGGATATAAACAGATAGATATATAGATTATATAAACAGATAGATTAGAGAATCAGGCTGCAAGAGGAGGGGGATGAGGAAGGAGGGAAGGAGCAGAATGGTTATGACTATGGTGGGAGAAGCAGAGATGCAGAGAGGAGAAGGCGAAAGAATGAAAGGGGTTAGGGTTGGGGTTGGGGGGAGAAGGGGAGAAGGGGAGGGGGCTTATCTGAAGGAGGAGGAAGAAGAAGATTTATGGAGATGGCAGGATGAAGCTCTGCGGAGAAGACGTTATTCGCAGAAGAAGAAGAAGAAGAAGAAGAAGAAGAAGAAGAAAGAAGATTTATGGCGATGGCAGGATGAAGCTCTGCAGAGAAGACCTTATCTGCAGAAGAAGAAGAAGAAGAAGAAGAAGAAGGAAAAGTAGAAGAAAAATGAGAGAGAGGAGGCCGCGCGCACACGCGCACAAATATTTTTTTTGGGTGCCTTTCAAAAAATAATTAGGAATTAAAATTTTAATTTGCTTAATTAAGGAAAAAAAAAATTTGGAAACTGCTTTTTGCCTTTTGCTTTTTTGCTTTCTGCTTTCCGGAGCATGCCACCGGCTACTGCCGGTCTTCAACCCTTTTTCAAAAAATAAACAAAAAACCCAAAAAGCAAGCGAATCAATCATCTGCAGAAGCCGTTGCCAACGCCAAAATAGATAAATAATTTTTTCTTTTTCTCTTTTTTCTTTTTTCCTTCTTTTTTCCCTTCTTTTTTTCTTTTTCTTTTTTTTCTTTTTTCTTTTTTCTTTTTTCTTTTTCCTTTTTCCTTTTGGAAAAATCAAAGGAAAAAGAAATTTTAGCAAAATGAAATGTTCCACATAATTCCATATATGACCCACAAACACACACATTTTGTTCATGTGGTTGTGATTTCTGCTCCTCCCTCTAGTGCTTCCTGGTTCTCAAATGTGTGTTGAATGTGGGGGGTGGGAGTGGGGGTGTGGTGGTCGTGGCTCCTCCTCTCGATCTCTTTATCTGCTTGTCACATATTACACACATACGATCTATCACATATCGTATCGCTTGTTATCCCCCCCCCCATACACTTGTCTCAATCCATCCACGTGTGCTCCTCTAACAGCTTTGTGTGTGGGTGTCTTCTGTTTCCCTGTATTCCTTCTATTTTCTATCTAGCCTCCTCGCCTTTGTTCCTCGTGTGTCCGTCGAAAGCCCTATCGAACGACTTGAAAATTTGTTCCTTTTTTCTTGTTCTTGTAAATAGAAATGTGTCGATTACAAAAGTTGAATTACAGTAGATGGATATACTATATCTTGTTGGCTGACCAGAGAACTCAACGAGGGATCTAGATACATCCATCCATTGTTATGAACCTATATAGTCTCATGTCATAAAGGCTAATGCAAATGATAGATATGATGCCTTACCAGCCTACTCGAATCTCACAAGCTAGGTATTGAAGTTGCATCATGGTATCAAAATGTAATGAATTTGAAGGCATGTAAACTATGGAATGACAACATGATAGAGGATGAATGTCAATTGCCCTTCACATGCTCGGCATATAGTGCAATTTGTTCGAGATATGATAACATATGAAGAGGGAGTGATAACTTAAGTGCCATACTTAAGACACCGCCTAGAAGGTTGAGCTCATATGCGTATGCCTTATTCACACATAGAGTCATTGTGCTTCAATGTATGAATACACCTTTTTAGGAAGGAGACACATTTCAAGAACACGTGTATCCTCTGGTCCTGTAGGTCAAATTTGGCCTCTTATGGACAATAAAAAAAATTCTAAATTATGTCTCTCTCTCAAGACGTGTGTACTAATGTCTCATGGGTATAATATTGGCCGTTATGGATGCTAACAAACTATTTATTTATGTCTCTCTCTAGTAATCATCTCGCCCTCATGGTAAGTTGTCACAGTCTACCAACATGTAGTAGGATGTTGGGTTTAATATAAAGTTATTAGCCTACTCGTGCAAGGCCTTGGGTTTAAGCTATTAGACCGTGAACACGAGGCCTTGGCTTGAAACCCCAATTTTCACGCATCGTTTGTTACTTAGTATCTTTTCCCATAACTTGCTACTTGCCACCCAAAATGCAGATGTTGAGCAGATGACCTTTTAGTCTTCACAATATAACCTTACCAATTTAACTACAACTCTCTCTCTCTTTATGCATGCTAGGACCCATGCCCCTATCATACATTGTGGCATTCTTTCCATAAAACATAGCTCACACTCTCTGTGATGTGAGACATGGCATTGTGGCACACACAATGATTTTCAAATAATTCTCTAAACATGCTCATGAGTTTGAGTATCACATTTTGATACAATGATTCGCCTTCTACCATATTCATTTGCCCTTTTTCCACGCCATTGTTTCTGTACAACAAAGCTTCGTTCTCTTCAATGTGAGATACAATACTAGGGCATAGGTAACAAGACTTGCTAATTCTCCCACTTTGATATAGTGCACCACCTTTGGATCTATTCAACTTTTCTTTCGACACATTGTCGATCTCATCTAATCCCTATATCTGTTTCTCTCACATTCATAATGTGCATTTTCAAGTCATTGGTTGCGAAAGGAATGTCAAGCAATAAGTTGTTAGGGCTATTACAATTGCAATATCAAATTAACGAGTAATAAACAAGCAAGGAAAGTGCATATTGTAGTATCCAATCCCATGCAAGCCAATCAATAGTAATAGACATTTCGATTAGGCACTTTTAGGCATGCATATTGCGTGGCTTGTTGTGCAATCTTTAATCTTTACTTGCATGATAATCAGAGTCATGCCTTAACTTCCTCATATTGGGATATATCATAAAGGCTTTTGTCCATGTTGTTATATTCTCAATTGGATATTCAGCTTACTTGTAATTTGTCATTTGACAGGGCAGGTTGTATCAGAATTTTCAAGTAGTACAAAGTCTTATTATGTTCTTTTGAATCCACCCTATTTGTACATGTCCTTGTAAATGAATATGCGTGATACCATGTGAACGTGTTTTACTTTTGGACTTGGGTAATATTTCACCTAAAAGGATGATAAAAATCTCTCTCTTTCTCTCTCTCATGACAATCATATTAATAAATGCGTATGAAAAACATTACAATGGTATCGCAATTGAGTATGGTCACCACTACATAGGTAGTGGGACATGTTGAATTGCCAATAGGCAAGACAAACACTTCATTGAGGAACGAATTCCTACTTGCTCCATTAAAAGAAATCGCCATAGAGCACTCCCTTCAACTTTTGTAGATATGCTTTGACTCCATCCATGCCTACCATGAAATACAAAAAAATTGCGCATATCCCAATTATGAGACAATCTCCATTATCTCATATACAGGAAAATGATCTCCATCTCTGATTGTGTGTGTGTGTGTGTCTTTATACACACACAACAAAAACCTTCTCGATATCTTATCAATCTATAGTCATATGCAATCTAGGCCGCAAAATGCTCTTCGATCTCTCTATTTGCAAAACTTGATCCAAAGCATGGGCTCAAATTGAATATTAATTGAATGGAAATTTGTGTCTATGTACCGCAACTCATTGGTTGTAAAGGAATGTTTACGGATAGGTTGTTGTTAGGGTTATTATTATTCAATGTCAAATTAACAAGTAACAAACTAGCAAGGGAAGTGGATAAAATCCTACGCAAACCAATCAATAGTAGGATCCTTTTCAATAGCCACTTTGGTCATGCATATTGTGTGACTAGTGTAGTATCTAAACTCCCTCAATTTGGGATATGTCATAAAGGGTTTTGTCCACGTTGTTGTCTTCTAAATTGGATCTTCTACCTACTTGTAATTTGTCATTTGATGGGTGAGGTGTATCGATTCTTTAAAGTTGTACAAAGTCTTATCGTGTTTGTTTCACTCCATTCTTTTTGTACATGTCCTTGTGAATGAACATGGACGATAGATGAAGTTGAAATACAAAAAAAAAAAAACAAAAAACAAATGGCATGCAAACATCATATTAGCCTAATAATATTTTATTGCAACGATGACTATAGAAACATTCACTAGTTTAACAAACTTATCGATAAAGAAAATAATATTGATCATTCTTATTGGACTGTATCAACAAAGGGATATTAGAAATATGACTTTTTGCCCAATCAAATACCCCCAAACTCAAGGCCATCATCTAGCACGAGATCCACCCATGTTCAGTACCATGGAGGAAAATAACATGTTCCTACCGTGGGAAGTGGTAAGTGCACCATGGAAGTCATATTTTAGAGTGCCTCATACCATAATGGGTTAATAAAGAATACAAAACTGCACAATTGGCCAATAGCCTATTTATTCCAATAAACCCTAGGTTCATATGAAAGCCATAACATCAAGATTGTGGTTGTCAAGTGATCTAGAAGGTTCATCTCACTCTTGATATGCGATTCGCCTCGTATTGTGAAATTTATTCAAGTGGTGGCTCAGAAAGGAAACTTCTCCTTTGTTTGATGGAGTTCCACGAGGCCCTTGTATGTGTATGGAAAAAGTTCCAACTTAGTAACACCTAAGGGAACACCTTTAATTGAAGTGGAAGAAAGGCATTTTTTAGCAATCATCGTGTGCATTTGTGTCTTAAACATCAAAAGAGAGTTTATGGACCTCATACACATGAGGCCCGCCAAACATAATGATAGTGATAAAAGTAAGAACTATTCAATTATCACAAACTTGAACAAAGGCTCTCCTCAATAGAAAAACATTGAAATGGAAAAGATAATCTTGAACATTCAATGCAAATGTCTTATCCTTCAATCCACACAAAAAGTTCATGAGTTTCTTCCATACGGGGTCTCCTTCTTAACAAACTAATTTTGCAAAATAGAATTTACTCAAGCTTTATGCCATGCAATATAGCATGTTGCCTATTTACAGGACCATTTCCTTTCTCATGACAGTGCACATAGAGCGGTGCGCATCCAAATTTCTATGAATGGGTTGAAAAAGATTAATAAGAAAAGTCACAGTTAACTTTATGATTGTCATGAATTATAATGATAAGATCTCCTCACTTATGTTGTTAACATATATTGCTATTGCATTCTATTGAGCAACAATGTATTGATGTTTTATCAAGTTGCAACTTAGGGGTACCTTAAGACATGGCCTCAACTTAAAATAGGTTGAAGAAACATGTAAGGTCAATGCATTGTCATGAGAAGTGAGCCAACTTTTGATTTATTGAAGTTTGAGCACAATACTTCCGTGATACATTGTGATACATACACAATTGATATGTTCTATAGTAGAAAAATTCAAGTTCCAACTTGTAATTCATCTAAGTAAGGTTACATACACAAAATAATACAAGATATTGCATGTATTTTGTGAATTTCTTTTATCCTTATAATTACTGTCATCCCTAATTCACTTTGGCTAAGTTAGCACCGCATCTTGAGGAGGCAATCTAGTCATTTTAACATCCAATATTGGACCTAAGTGTACATTCAATGAAGTTTTAGGAGTAAATGGGAACAAAAGAAAGTGTTAGGGCTATACATATGATGCTATTGTTAGCCCCCTCTACTATGCAACTATTAAAACATTCTCAGTGATCTCATTATGTGGCATTGAGATTTCATCTCATTTGTATGCTTTTTTATTAGTGCTAGTTAATTTGATAAGTTCTTGTTTTGGCTTGGTGCAAGTTACAAATGGGTCTCAAAACACCCATAGTTATCGAGGAAATAAATGTACTAGATTAACTCAAGACACACACGTACATGTATTATCTATGGGATCTACCCAACAATGTCGAATCGTCAAATTTGTGAAAGCTCACATGTGCGAGAGAAAGTGCCAAATTTATTAGGCCCTTGCTCTTGTTGTGTTTTGTCAATTTTGTTATAAATGGATTGATGAGAGAGGTGTTTGTTTGGAACATTACTCATTGTGTAATGAAGTCAATCACATGTGCATGCACTAATGTATTTATTTTATGGCCATCTCCTCTACATGTACGTACTTATATATTGGGCCTCCATCAAATAAAGGAAAAAAATTAAAAATAGTGTGAAAGAAAGTTATGAGTTCACAACCTATAAATAAACAATAAGACATTCGAGCTTAACCCAACAAAAGCTTCACAAACTTTCATTTCATTGTACATCGTGATTATAAGTTGCGCTGCTTTGTCTATCATAAGAATATCGTTGAGTTTTTTGTCATTATTCTTGATGCACATCATCCACATGCTCAAATCATGTCGTACGTGTATTCAAACATTAATCCACTGTGGCATATAACAATACTATGGTGTCACCCTCTTGTTAATTCTAAGATAATTTTTATAAGGTCTTTATTTTCCAAAATTGGCCACGTGCTATGGCAAAAGTAACAGAGTAACATTATAATTTCACCAAAAATCGGAGTGGTATTGGGGGAGGGTTTGGAGACCAAAGGGAATGTGTTCACTCCCTATATTATGTAGTGGCAAACTTGGATTCGGTCCAAAAGTTACATCCACGCCCACATTATAGAGAGTATCATAAAATAAAACAAAAGCAAATTCTAACATAAACTAGGAAGTTGCACTATTTTACTAAGTTGCAATTGGAATCCAATTATATAGAGATCACATGTACAAGTAATGAGGAGGATGCAATGCACAAAAAATTTGGGATATTTGGAACAAGAATGCATTGAGATATCGATGCTCTCATAGAATGATATTGTCCTCTATAGATGCCATGTATGAAACACATATTCTATGTGATAAAAGAGATAAATGATAGGTGTGACACTTGCGAATTAAATCACCTAATTATAAATAGTGTATTTTATGAACTTCTGTATAGAGGGCTCAAAATGACAATTTTGCTCTTATTGAAAATGATCCCGCCTCTCTAAAATTGTTTAAAATGCAAGACTTCTTTTTTATTTTATCAACAAAACAACTAGAGAAGAAGAAGAAGATTAACGATCCATGTGTGTGAATGTAAGGTGAACATAAGATGTCAATATTGGCTTTAACATACGAAGATGAGTCAAAAAAGATAAACATGCATAGCCAAATTATGTGATTAGTCAATAACACAATCAACATTGCATATAAATGCATAATGTTTACATGCATGAGTTTTCAAATATTTCTATATATCTCCTCCATAACATTGTGAAACATTAGGTGTACTTAACTATATTATTTGTTATGGGGTTAAAATATGATATTCGTTTTCTTTTACATAATCATGTTATCTCAGTGCAATAGGCAATATTCTTTACAAGTATACCTCATATATTTATTGAATCAATTGAAGCGCAACTACTTACAACATGGACATCATTAACATCGACTTTTAAAAGGACAATGTTATCATTCTCACTCCGTGTATTGTGGAAAATATGACAATTTCAATGTTGTAAAACCAACGTTTAAAGAGCAAACTTTTAGTGCAGATGAACTCAAACTAGAATCACGAAGAAGTTTTTCGTAGACATAACTTCAAGCCTTAAGCTTTTAGAGCTTTATAATTGCACAAGTTTTTCCATCAAATCTTCATGTTTAAATACTTGAACCTTAGCATATAGAACAATAACCTAGTATACACAAGGTATAATGTATAACAATGCTTTCTTAATTGGGCTTTACAACAAAGCATTTTTCTAACATTGATCCTTTTGTTGTAATGCATATACAAAGCGCAAGGTGAGAAACATGGATGAACTTAAATTTTTTGAGAGAAATCATAATAATTAACCTATACACATACCTACAATTTGATCTAACAAATGATTTCTTATAAGTCTTTGAGTTTGGTTTTAGATTTAAACATGATGACGGTATAGTGGCATTGATCATGTGCTTTGGGCTCATTGTTGGTTGCATGATGGGCATTGTAATTTAAGTAGGGAAATTGGCCAATTGGTATTATAAAGTGACTATTTTATATATAAGGATCATGAAGGTCATAGTCGACCTCGTAAAGATGGGAATATATGCCATTTAACAATCAACAACGGTTTGGTTTGAACAGAACCGAACCATGGGTTAACGACTTGAATGGTTCACTTTGGTTCGGTTTGGCAGGTGAATGGTTCGGTTCGGTTTTAATGGTTTGATGGTTTTTAAAATTTTAAAGCAACATTTTCATTTTTAAGCCTAATTCTCGCATTTTAGGAAAAATCTTTAAAATTTTGAAAAATTGAAAATTGAAAAAACGAAAAATTTTAAAATTTGAAATTTGAACTAAGTTAAAAACCGAAACGGAACCACAAAACTGCGGTCTTAATGGTTTAACGGTTTGAATTTTTACCTAAGGGTTCGGTTTAAACGGTTTCGTGGTTTAGTTCGGGTTTCAAGATTTTTAAACGGTTCAATTTAAACAATCCTGAACCGAACCAAACCAAACCAAACGGAACCATTGCCAATTGTTAATGTCATTGTAGTGATGTGGTGTGTGAAAAGGGAGAAAGAATTATAAATTAAGTTTATATAGGACTTTCATAATAAATAATGAGTTAAATTAATAAGTTGTTTATGTTTCCTAAACGTACATCAAATTTGAGAAGAGAAATTAAAATTGAAAATCACAAAAAATAAATGTTTTACATAAGATGAATAAGAGTGAGAGGAAGAAAGAAATGGGGGAATATACATACTTGAATCTTAGTGTGGCGAGTCTTTGATCAACGATCACGTCGCCTTCTGTTGTCATAGTCCTCACACGCGCCCCTTGTGATTTGTCACTCGGTGATTTCAAATTTCAAATATTGTCGAAGCCTAGGCACTTTATTCCTAAAATAGTGAATCCAACAATCAACTCTCTTACTCATTTTATATCATATTGGAGCTCCTTGGCTGTTAAATCTAGCGTTGCCTTTCTTAAAATACACTCGATCTTATCCTTATATGTGCGTTAGATATCAACAAGAGCTCCATATTAAAAAGGCAATAGTTGTCATGTAAAACGGCCTTTAGAGGCCCCAACTTTAGGTTTCCCTTTTCGCCATACGTCTTCCCCTTTTGCATCCACTAAGAGCCACATTCCTCCATGTAGTTTTTCCATGTTAATTAATCAAGATATACATGTTTTTAATCACTTAATAATGTTATCTATTTAATTGAGACACCTTGTATGTTACTTACGTAATAATGATGTATTGAATTAAGACAACCATATTTCTCAATGAATGTAGTGATTAGGCACGTATTAATTTAACATTAACTTAAAAAGCTTTTGAGGCTTATTTGGTAGCATGGAGTGTAGAGGTAAGTGTCTTTATATGTTGATGTATGAGGTAGTCTTTGCCATTGGGGAGTGATGTTCCCTATTCCCTTGACTTACCTATTTAGAAGGACTCCTTGGTGTTGTGCCATGGCAAGTACAGTGGGAGAAAAGTGTTGGAATCCAAGTTTACGAAAGGTTAAGGGTTTGGTTGAAGACGTAACAAAAAGGACATTTAATGAGATAAAATTGAAATATACAATTGGAGATAGCTTGAGTGACAAGAATTAACTACTTAAAATGATGAGGTGAAGGGTTCGAACCTTGTTAGAACCTCTAAAGGGAAAGTATGTGCAATAATGAGACAACAACCAAAATGAAGTGGATACGGAGATATTGATAGACATTTTCCTTGCACTAGGTGCCCTTGGTAAGATAAGGATAGGTGCATGCTTGGAAAGGAACAGGAACAATGCATGTTAAAGGAGGCACTACTATTTTTATATGGTATAGGAGCTCCAAAATGCCGTAAAAGGAGCAAGAAAACTCATTATTGGGGCCCATCACTTGGGATTTGCAGTAGAAGCTTTTCAAAAATTCGGTTTTACATAGGAAAGCAAACCTAAAGGTGCGTTGGGAACCAACAAGAAGTGGCAACATGGCCGTTGATCATAGACACTATGTTGAAACTCAATGATCACTCTGACGCATTTATATTTGATATTTCATTTCTTCTGTGCTTACACACCATGTAATAGGGTTGATCTTCATAAAACTGAGTGCTAGCGTGAGTTGAGAGCAAACAAATTTGATCTTGATGTATTAGAGAATTTTTTTATTTTAGATGAATGGTGTAATTTGGTAGATTATAAATTTCTCGGTGGAAGGGTTGAAGCACTTATACCCTTTTTGCTCAAGTGAGTACCCTACGAGTATACATTTCTTCGACTTGGGATCGAGCTTCTACCGCTTCTCGTCGAGGATACGTACATATGCTATTGAACCGAATATCCTGACATGGGATAGATCCGGTTTCTTCCCATAGAACTTTTCGCAGGGGGTAACATCGTGCACTCCTAATGTTGTGTGATTCATCAGATAGACGACTGTATTCACCGCTTTAGCCCAATATGATTTTGATAGATGTTTCTCGTTCATGATTGCCCTTGCCACCTTGAGTATGTGCTGGTTCTTGCGTTCGGCTACTCCGTTCTGTTGAGGTGTGTGTCGGCAAGTAAACTCCCGCTTGATTCCTTCTTGTCGAAGGTATGCGGTAAAGGCGTCAGAGAAGTACTCTTTGCCGCCGTCCGATCAAAGGCATCGTACATGATGATTGGTTGTCTTTTCGACTTCGTTCTTGAATTTATGGAAGTGCTAGAACACTTCATTCTTCTGGCGCATGGGATAAATACAAGTGTGTCTGGAGAAGTCGTCGATGAACGTAACGTAGTACTGGCAAGCACCAAATGTTGCCGTCTAGGCTGGTCCCCATACATCTAAATGTATTACATCCATGATCCCTTTGCTTACATTCCTCTCCTTTGGGAACGGTTGTCGGTTGTTTGCCGAATTGACAAGCTTCGCATACGCCTGCAATTTCCTTTTCGGTAAAATTTGGGAGTCTGATGATGAATCCTTTCAACTGCATTCCTTTGAGTTTTTGGAGGTTAATGTGGCCAATTCGTTTGTGCCACAACTCTAGGCCAGTGTCACAGACATGTATTGTCATGTCAAGATTTGAACTCTTAACATATCTAGTCAAGTGTTGTGTTCTAACCAACACATCCAAATATATGGTCATGTTAGGTATAATCTTAGTAGATTATTAGTAGATTATCTATTTCAAGTTCTAGGAGTTTTTAGAAAGTTCTAGAACTAGAAGGTTCTAGAGGGTTCTAGATTATTCTCCCAAATATTCTCCAAAATATTCTAATGCATTTACTTCGACTCACCATGGTTGTTGACGTACCCGTATTTAATGTTTAAATACGTATAGTACCTCATTATTTGTATAGTACGTACTATACCTCAATGTTGTTTAGTCAAATATCATGTACTTTGTCTAATACGGTATTTAACATATTTATAAAAAAACAAGTATAATACGTATTTATAAAGAAAATGTAAGTAAAACCCCAACAAAAAGCAAAAGAAAAAATGATTTTAGTGAAAAAGAAGCCAAAGGAAGGAAGAAAGATGAATAGAAGAGACGACGATGAAGAAGATGAAGAAGAAGAAGAAGAAGAAGAAGAAGAAGAAGAAGAAGAAGAAGAAGAAGACATAAACCTGTCCTGACTCTGTGTGTGATAATCGTAGAAGATAGAAGAAGAAGAATAAGAAAACGAAGAAAAGAGAAACCTATCATGAGTGTGATAATCGTAGATGATTCCTCAATCTATGAAGGCATAATTGTAAATAATTACAATTTGAAGTAGAATATCATGATACACACTTACACTGATTTATAGAATAAGGGAATGTCAACATCCATATTGCTACAAGTATTTTAGGATGTGAAATGTTCAAATGTCTTATATGCATTTTAGGATGTAGAACTATATTTGTACATCATAAAATTGTGTAAACATAGATGTTTTTTACAGTATTATAGATAATTTTTAGAAAGGTAAATAATTTTCAAATTCTAAAAGTATTTAACGTACTATACGTAAAATACGTATTTTATAAGTATTTAACATATTAAGAAAACGTATTTAGCGTATTTAACGTATTTTTAAATTGGGAGGTACTATACGGGTATTAATACGTTATATACGTATGGTATCTGTACCGTACCTAACGTACCTAACAACCTTGCGACTCACAATATAAATACTTGTAACCTCCTTGGTCCCTTTCAAGGGATTCAACACAAGTCATTGGCACATTAATCTAGTATTCTCATTTCGCCCCATCTTCTCTCCTTGATTTACATCTTTGTCTTTATGCGCTTGTATTGTTCCTAGTGTCTTACGTTCCTCAACTTGTCGCTCCCAACTTCCTGAGTTTCTATCCCCATCACGTCGAGTTCCACGTTTGTAACCTTATCGGTCGTAGCCTCGTCATCTGTGCTTTGTCGTAGTCTAGGCTTGGTGTGTCCATGATAGTTTGAACCCCTTCCAACTGGAAACATCACCCGTCTTCGCCATCACCCTTGCTTCTAGAGTTACCATCATCACCGTCCTTGCTTCCAGTGTTACCGTCATCAACATCCCTTCGTTTTGTATCTTCCTCGCCATCTCTATCTCTTAGTTTCTTCCCATCATCGTCTCTGTCTTTTAGATTCTTCTCATCCTCCACATCTTTATCTCCTAGTTTCTTCTCATTGTTGTCTTTGTCTTTTAGTTTCTTCTCATCATCTTCTTTGTCTTTTAGATTCTTCTCACCCTTCACATCTCTATCTCCTAGTTTCTTCTCATCATCATCTCTCTCTCTGCACTCCTTATCATCTTCCACATCCCTATCTTTGCATTTTTTGTTATTGTCATCCTTCTCCTTGTGTTTCCTACCGTTTTCATCTCTATCTATGTGTTTCTTATTATCTTCGTCCCTTTCTCTATGTTTCCTATCACCTTCATCCCTATCTTTGTGTTTTCTATCATCCTTTGTATATGTGTCTTTGTGTTTCTTCAGAACCTCAACATCTCGATCTCTATGTTTCTTATCCTCTTCATCTCTTTCTCTGCTTCCATCATTGCCATAGTCAAAGTCGTTGCTTCCAAAGTTGCTTCGTCAACATCATTGCTTTCATTGCTTCGTCTTTGACATCATCATCTTCAACCCACTTGTTGTCGTCATCAACACTACTTTGCCTAGCCGTCATTGTCGTCAAGTGTTCCAGTTCCTGGTGAGGATTGTGTAGGGTCGCTCACATCCATTGATGTTCGTGTCTCCAGTGAGGACCGCACATGGTCACTCACGCCCTTTGGTGTTCGTGTCTCCGGTGAGGACCGTATATGGTCTCTCACGCTCGTTGGTGTTCCAGTTCTTGGTGAGGACCACACATGGTCGCTCATTTCCATTGGTGTTCCGGTCTCCAGTGAAGATTGTACATGGTCTCTCACGCCCTTGGTGTTCGTGCCTCTGTTGAGGACCGTACATGGTTGCTCACGTCCGTTGGTGTTTCAGTTCCCGGTGAGGACCGCACATGGTCGCTCACATCCGTTGGTGTTCCTGTCTCCGGTGAGGACCGCACATGCTCACTCACATTGGTGTTCCACTCTCCGATGAGGACTGTACATGGTTGCTCATGCTTGTTGGTGTTCTAGTTCCCGGTGAGGACCGTACATTGTCGCTCACACTCACGTTGGTGTTCCAGTGTCCGGTGAGGATTGAACATGGTTGCTCACGCTCACATTGGTGTTACAGTCTCCGGTGAGGATTGTACATGGTCTCTCACGCCCGTTGATGTTCTAGTCTTCGGTGAGGACCACACATGGTCGTTCGTGTTCACTCGTACTCCTATTTGTGGTGAGGACTACTCATGGTCACTCACTCCTCAACGTACTTTGGTTTTCTCTTTTAGCTCACACCTACACCACGCTTTCAAAAAGGCGGCCGTAAAGGGGAGGATAATGTCACAGACATGACAACAATCATGTCAAGATTTGAACTCTTGACATATATAGTCAAGTGTTGTGTTCTGTTGAGAATCGAACTCAACTTCCCATAGATAGGTTTCACACTAGCTCATGGACATTCCAGGCTAGTTTTGTAAATAGTAGAAAGGGCGCTTGCCCTAGCTTAGTTGATATATAAACCAACTCATTGTAACTTAGTCACTGTTGGATGTATCTCGTTTTGTTAATATCATATATACTTTTGTCTATCTTTGTCTTTGTCTTTGTCTCTCTCTGCTGTTATACACACACACACACACACACACACACACACACACACACACACACACACACACACACACACACACACACTCACCTTCCGCTGCATTACAACCACTCTTGCCGTTCCATTTTCTTACATGATATCAGAGCGTGTGGTTGCCTGATCAAGCATTTTTCGACTGTGTTGTGCTGCACGCCGATGATCAACAGAACCGGCCCATCGATAGAGAAGTAATCACCATGAATACTCAAATGGGAAGCGCTCTTCCTACCGAGAAGCTCGACAGAACGAACTTTGCATCTTGGGAATACAAGATGCATCAATATCTTGTCGGACAAGGCTACTGGAGCTACATCGAAGGAGCTCACGAATCACACCCTAACCCAACACACGCTGACTATCCCGCTTGGGAGCAGGCCGCTAGCCGTGTGTTGTATTGCCTTGCATCATGCGTTCATGATCATATGCTTGGCTTTATTCGAGAGGCTAAAACGCCGAAGCAGGCGTGGGAAAACCTCAAGAAGATCTTCACAGCCAATACGGCCGCACGAAAGCTCCAACTTCGACAGGAGCTGAACAATCTTCAACAAAGGGACATGTCAATCGACAACTATACCTTGAAGATCAAGGAGCTATGTGACGCCCTCAGATCGATCAACATCGTCATTGATGATGACGAATTGGTGCAGATATGCCTCGGAGGCTTAGCACCGCGTTTCAGCGTGATTAGATCGGCTATTCTCGCAAGGGAGAACCCTCCCTCCTTCTTCGACCTTCAATTGATATTGCTGGTCGAAGAGAATCACGCTCGACAGAGGAACAACGCATCAGATGATCATTTGCTCTACTCCCAGTCGGATAATAGAAGAGATTTCGGCCGTGGAAACAGAGGTTGTTTCGGACAAGGCCATAATGATCGGCGGAATCAAGGGCGTAACTCCCACTAGTGGCAAGCGGACAGGAACAGGCCCAGAGAGCTTGGCGGAAGGGGGAGTCATAACGTCGATGAGCATTGAATTTATCGATGTTGATGACACTAAGGATTAGAGGGTTACCTCTTATATGTAAAACATTTTCACTAACAATACATGTCACTTCCACTTAATATTGTCTACATTTTTGGAGTTGTGAAATTATGGATGTTGATGAGCACTGAATTTATAGATGTTGATGTCACTAAGGATTAGAGGGTTACCTCTTATACGTAAAACATTTTCACTAACAATACATGTGACTTCCACTTCAAGAACCTACATCTCCTCAAGATGGTGAAACCATTAATCTTAACTTGTGCTTTGAGTTAACCGTTGTGATTCTCTTTAAGTTAACCACATTTCATATCTGCAGACCATCAACGTTTAAACATTTATCTAAAAACTATTTAATTTTAGAAAGGATCATTTTGACACTTGTTAAATCTCAAAAAAACAGAAATTTTATATGTTATTTAAAACATGTGATATTGGTGTACACATCAAGTTTCTAAAAATTGCTTTAAATCACAAGATTATAAAAGGAATCTACAAGTGCAATGCGCAATCCTTCCACTTATGAACATGAACGTGTTTTTACAAGAGGTCCTCGTTATAGCCAAGAAAGAAATCCACGAGATTATCATCGACCTAATGAAGAGGAAGTAGCACTTGACCGAGCAAGATGTGGCGAATCCTATGAATGCGAATGTGGTGTCAACCGAGATGCTCAAGGTGGATGAAGGCTATACGGATCAGCACTACACAAAGCCACATTGGGTAAGAGCAACAAAAGAGACATCAATGTAGATTGAAGATGTAAAGGAACCGATAGTAGCTTTGATCGAGCATGGGTTCGAGATCAACCATGTCCACGGATTTTTACGAGAAGGGGAAGTGACCAATCAACATGAAGCACAGATGGAAAATAAGCGCGGTAACCCGAGCAACGGAGGAGCTACACGGGGCTTGCCCAAATGTATGGATGAAGGTGGGGGATATAGAAATCGAGCAACATTTCTTAGTTCAGGAGACGTCATCTTGGGTGAACCATATATCATGGCGGCTCGCATGGAGATGAAGGTGCTCAGGTTAAGAGCTAAGATGGAAGGCATTTGATCGTGATGCCGAACCATCAACACAATTGAGACTCCCTCCAAGGCGAAAGGCGGGGAACTTTTTATTCGGGCTGTTAAGGCATGGGACCGCAATAGCACATGGCCTTCTAAGTCCCCAAACCCTTGTAAAATTAAGAAATTTAATAAATAGAAATTTCACTTCTCCAAAAACAAAGATTGTAAAATAACCAATCTAAGTAGTAGAGGTAATCATAGGATTGAGAAGTACGAAAGGTATCTTAAGTGATGTAAGATAATAGACGAAGGAGATACCATAAGCAATGTCATGGAGGCAGTCTCATTCGACGACACTCTTAGAGAGATGGAGAGGATAGTCACTTCGAGCCTTAATGAAAGCAAAATCATTCCGGTCAACTCCATTGACATGTACACGACCACCGAGGAGCTTGGGCGGTTGATCGAGGAAGAAAGGATAGTCAAAGTACACACTAAGGACAAGACCGTGGATGAGAAGGTGAGGCATGTGGTTGCTTCCTTGCCATATGATGATTTGTGGTGGATGAAGAGAGTCGCAGCCGATCCTAGCTTGCGAGACCTGTAGGGCATAGGACACTCATTCACCAACGAGATACGATGGCAACTCCAGATTGGTGGGGCGACTTCCTATTGCGCAAAGAAGAGTTGAAATTCAAAAGGATGCTCGAAAGCCACGAACAAGATAGGGTGCATCGATGCTAGGATATTCATTGTATCCCATGTACCATGGAATGTCAAGCCAATTTTGGTGCCAAGAGCTCACATCCCAAAGTCGACTGAGCTACTCAAGGAGAAGATTGACATAGGAATCCCCGAACATTTTGAGTGTGCCATACTCAATTTGATGGTTCCTTGTGTCAATTCGGCAAAAGAACAATAGCTTCCACTTTATTTCAGACCCGCAACCCATTAACAAAGTGACAATTTGCAATGCATGAGTCGAACCGAGTGTTGACGAATCCATCGAAGCCTTCGTCAGAAGGTCTATTTACTCAATCATAGATTTGTACTCAAGGTACGACTAATTCCAACTAGTCGTGAAAAGCAGGCATATAACGACAATGTGAACCCCTGCCAACCTAGTGCAGATGTGTACCTTGCCACAAGGAGGAATGAACTATGTCACCCACATGGTGAATGCAATGAACAAAGTATTGAGAGTTTGTATCCTAGACATTACCATGTCATTCCTTGAAGACATCCCAATAAAGGGATGCTTGGAAGCAGATAAGGATGAGACTTTAGATGAGGAAGGGTGCAAGTGTTTCATATCGCTGATTGCGAGAAGGTTCGTTAGAGGCTAGAAGATGCATGTTCAACTTTCTTGGGCGAGAAGTTGGCAATCGGTCAATCAGAAATTCCCGTGGTGGGACATTTACGTGGGGCATAAGGACGGAAGCCATCTCCGGCAAAGGTGGATGCCATCAAGGAAATGAAAAAAAAATGCAAATCGCATATGGAGGTGAGGTGATTTCCTGGTGCCTATGCATTCTACCATATTTGAATTCCCCACTCTACTCACATAGTCCAACCCTTGTACGGGCTACTCAAGAAAGGGTGGAAGTTCAAATGGGAAAATCAGCACACAGAGGTGATGAAGACGTTAAAAGGAATGTTGGTTGCAGCACCAGCTTTAAGAAAAATTGTGTGGAAGGAAGGGATGCCCATCTACATGACAGTAGATGCAAGTTCAATTGGGATCGAATGGGTCATCAACCAAGAAGGAGAAGATGGTGCGCATCATGC
Organism: Azolla caroliniana; assembly: GCF_043228905.1. Taxonomy (NCBI): domain Eukaryota; kingdom Viridiplantae; phylum Streptophyta; class Polypodiopsida; order Salviniales; family Salviniaceae; genus Azolla; species Azolla caroliniana. The sequence goes on from NW_028230444.1 coordinate 19,838,872, forward strand.
CATCATATTCGGGGCAAAGGTGCTCAATGAATGACAACGAGGATACTCCTAAATCAAGAGGTAACTTTCAATGCCTTTGACAAGAGCGAATATGAAGGAGAGTGACTACACATAGGCACAATCTTAAGTTCAACAAAGGTGGACTCATCGTGGACAAAGGAGGAAGAACATCGGATCCATACTTCCTACAAGAAGGGTACCTATGGAAGCATCCTAAGAAGATGAAGGGAATGACACTATGAGTGGTTATAAAAAATGAGAACCAAACAACAATGGTGTTTGAGTTCCATGAGAGTCCTTGGGTAGGACATAGAGGAACGTGGGCAACTTTTGAGAAGTTGAAGGAGAAGTATTGGTGGTTGAGAATGTACAAGGATGTTGCCCATTTCGTTGGAACATGTGAAAGCTACCAAGTAGATTCAAACATACAACACATGAGAACATGTGAGAGTCCTTGGGTAGGCCATAGAGGAATGTGGGCAAATTTTGAGAAGTTGAAGGAGAAGTATTGGTGGTTGAGAATGTACAAGGATGTTGCCCATTTCGTTGGAACATGTGAAAGCTACCAAGTACATTCAAACATACAACATAGGGATGAGTTGCACCTGACCTATCTACTCACCATACACTTAAAATGGATTGTAGATCTCGTTTCGATGTCGATGGGAGTGGGCCAATGAAGTTCCTAGTGCTAGCAAGAGAGGACATGAGAAACCAAGTAAGAAAGGAGAGCTTTGGCGAACGCGACAATGGCAGCAGTGTGCAAATTCTTACTCGAAGATCGGCCAACTATCGGTACGGTTGCATGGGAAAGATAGTCGCAAATAGAGGGGAGTTGAATGATATGAAGCTACGGAGCTTGTTGAATGACTTGGAATGAAGCACTCTCTCACATCATGGGTAACAATTCCCCCTACAAGTTTAAGGATCCTTCAAGTCTAGGACCTATCCTCTATGCCTTCTCAACCCTCGTGACCTCCCTAGTCTAAGACCCATGTGGTCCCGCTAAAGTAACACATGCCCTCGCGTTTTTGTTGCCATAAAAGGCCGACTCCTTCCACTTTGTATCCATATAAGTGTGAACACGTCAATATATATGGCTGATTCTAATATGTATGCACGTATGTGTATGTACATATTTACATATGGTAATATATATTTATACATATATGTAAAGAATCAAGAGATGGATTCTTGTGAAGTGGAAGAGATGTGCGTTATGTGTGTGTGTAAGCGCGAGAGAGAGTGAAACACAGAGAATACGCAAGGTAAAAGTATATTGACAAAAGAGAAAGACTCAACACTATACAAGGTGGGAGGAGGGTGCTTTATGTAGTCACCCTCTCTCTTCATTAACTACAAGGCTCATGGAGCATGGGGAATGTGAAAGCTCATAAGTTATGTGTCATAGAATAGGATTCTATGACTCATACTAAATGCTAGAATACAAAGAGGTGACTTAATGGTGACTCTTGACCGTTGGAGTGTCTATTCACTCTCAAGGTGAGTTCACACACTAGACCAAGTTGAGGTTGATTCTCAACACGCCCCCTCAAGCTCAAGTCGGGTCGGTTTCAGACGATATCCGAAATCCGCTTCGACTCGCGTTCTGGAGTCTGCAGCGACTCGTATCGACTCGCATTTATGCGGAGTTGCGGAATCCGTGCTCCAGCTTGCGTTGTGCGTAGTTGCGAAGTCTGTACTTCGGCTTGCGTCTTTCTTCGCGGCTTCGTTGCGCGGTTACGGAATCTCATCTACCTCACGATCACACGACCCGATCTCAGTTATCCGGTCTGTCTCCTTAGCCAATTCATGCAAACATCGTGTGATACTCACTTGGATTGCGCTAAGAGAGTTCTACGGTACGTGAGCGGCACAATGGATTGCGACATCCTCTACAAGACCGCGATGCCAATACGACTCGAGGGGTACACAGACACCGATTAGGCCGGCTACAAAGCTGATAGAAGATCAACCTCCGGATTTGTTTTCTCCCTCGGTAATAGAGCAATATCTTGGAGTAGCAAGAAGCAGCCTACAGTTGCTCTTTCGAGTACGGAGGCGGAATATAGGGGTGCAGCCGTAGCTGCGTGTGAAGCCGTATGGCTCAAGAGGATTTTGAAGGATCTGGGCGTACCCATCAAGGATCCGACTTCCCTTTACTGCGACAACATGGAGCAGTATCTATCTGGCTCGGAACCCGATGTTCCATGCGCGGACAAAGCACATCGAAGTGCACTATCACTTCATTCGAGAGCGTGTTCTAGCTTGCGATGTCGACCTACAATACATTAGCACAAATCTTCAAACGGCCGACATCTTCACTAAAGCCTTAGGAGCCGACAAGCTGTGGCAATTCATGACCGATCTCGGATTGACGATCCCTGACCTGCCAAGCTTGAGGGGGAGTACTGAAGACATTACGCAATAATGCGTGGATTCCGCAACCGCGGAATGAAGCCGCGAAGAAAGACGCAAGCCGAAGTACAGACTTCGCAACTACGCACAACGCAAGCTGGAGCACGGATTCTGCAACTCCGCATAAATGCGAGTCGACACGAGTCGACGCGGACTCCAGAACGCGAGTTGAAGCGGATTTCGGATACCATCTGAAACCGACCCGACTTGAGCTTGAGGGGGCGTGTTGAGAATCAACCTCAACTTGGTCTAGTGTGTGAACTCACCTTGAGAGTGAATAGACACTCCAACGGTCAAGAGTCACCATGAAGTCACCTCTTTGTATTCTAGCATCTAGTATGAGTCATAGAATCCTATTCTATGACACATAACTTATGAGCTTTCACATTCCCCATGCTCCATGAGCCTTGTAGTTAATGAAGAGAGAGGGTGACTACATAAAGCACCCTCCTCCCACCATGTATAGTGTTGAGTCTTTCTCCTTTGTCAATATACTTTTACCTTGCGTATTCTCTGTGTTTCACTCTCTCTCTCTCTTACACACACACATAACTCACATCTCTTCCGCTTCACAAGAATCCATCTCTTGATTCTTTTCAATATATCTATGTTTAGTCAATATGCATGTATAAATGGGTGTAATGTATGTACATACATATTCATGGATGTAATGTTTGAATGTAGGTATATATGTATGCATAATATATTCTTTACTATCTCATTGACATATCTAATATTTCATGAGCTTATATAATTTATTTTTTCAAGCATAACTGATAATAACCTTATATATATACATTCTGTATCTCAGTGACTAATTTAAACCCCTTTTCATGAACTCATGTGCTATCATATAAGTTTTGACAGTGAAGCCCCCGGGGCCACATCACACCGGCCATCAACACCGAGAGAATCGAGTCCACTCGATTTGGTCCACTCGGACGTCTATGGCCCTATGCCACATCAGTCTCTCAGTGGTGCCTTGTATTTCGTCAGCTTTTTTGACGACTCGACTCAGGAGGTGTGAGCGTATCTGATAAAGACCAAAGATCGAGTGTTCTCGATTTCCTCCGATTGGCTCGCTATGATCGAAAATCAGTCTGGCCGAAAACTCAAATGTCTTCAGACCGATACTGTCTTCAAAATAACAAAGAACTTCCATTGAAGCTCGAACTGTGTCTATCTTCTTCTTCATATTGCTACATATTTGTGTCGCTTGTTGTGCATAGATCAACAAGTTCTCACACACATAGTTCCGCACATACTTTTGAACCTCCTTTCGACAAGTGATATTAGAGTGACTTGTTGTTCAATGGCGACGAAAAGACAAAGAGAAGAGGGAACCCTACAACTGAAAGAAAAGACCAAGTTAGTAAATCTAAGTTCAAAGAACATGGCTTCAACATCTGGAACAATGGTTGAAATCCGAAAGTTCGATAGCAAAAACTTTGCCCTATGGAAGGAGATGATGCAAGATGTGATGATCATTCGAAGACAGGTCGAAGCCATTCGACATAACGAAAAACTACTTCAATGTCAATGGAAGAGTGGAGATCAATAGTGGAATAGCCAAAAATGTTTATTTCAGTATGGCAAAGGAGACGGCAACATTCTCTTTGTGGGAGAAGTTATAGGCTGTGTATGAGAAGAAGTCCTCATCTTCAAAACTGATACTAATCCGACAACTATTCAACATGAAGATGAGAGAGACCAATCCAGCAACCTCCCACATCAACACCTTTAGTCGGGTGTTGTCTGAACTCTCCTCCCAAAAACCAAATTTGAAGAAGAAGTAAAAGCCCTTGCCCTCCTATCGAGCTTGCCGGCGAGTTGGGAGGTTTTCTACACAACATTCACCAACAGTTGTCCAAATCTCAATTTCGACGAGACAATCGAACAAGTCCTCATTGAGGATATTTGGCGAAAATCGATAGGACTCACTATCGACGAGTCGGCAAAAGCCCACCACTCGACCAAGTTGATCGACCGATCTAGTCGATCAAGAGAACAAGTCGATAGAACCAGTCGGAACACTAGTCCACCGAGCAAGAGGGGAGACCGACAACAATCGAAGTCAAGAAACAGCCGACCAGGTGATTTCTGCACTCATTGTCGAAAAACCGGTCACAACGTTTCCGACTGCTGGTCGATCAAGTGGAAGGAGAGCGGTTGATGATTCACACGGAACTTAGGACGATCCGACTCGAACTGCTCTTCGGTCGGCAACCAAATCAATGTTACTGAATCCCGGTCAGGAGAAATCCTCTCTCTAGAGAACTCTGTGATTGGAGAAGTCCTCTACAATGCACAAAATGCATACACATGGTTACTAGACTTCGGTGCCACATTTCACATGACCCCGAATATCGAATGGTTTTTGAACTATTCAACCGAAGCCAACGGCACCATTCGACTCGGCAACGAGTAGGAGTGCATAACTACAAGGACCGGAGGGGTTCCCATCCGACTGCCAAATGGCAACATGATCACCATGCACCAAGTTCGGCATGCACTCGATCTAAAAAGGAGTCTGGTCTCCATCGGCATGTTAGCCGAAGACGAGTACCGAACAACTCTCAGTGAGTCGATATGGATGATCAGCTGAGGAAGCTTGAAGATCAAATGTGGACACAAGTACAACAACTTGTATCCAATAATGGTGATCAATCCAGAACGGGTCGTGAATGTAGCCGAATCGATCGACCCGAACTTATGGCATGGCCGACTCGGCCATATGTCACAAGCCGGACTTGACCTATTGATGGCAATCAGCTACATTCCTAAACTCCTAGCGAAGATGGACTTCTGCGAGAATTGTTGCTACAGGAAACAAACCCGAAGTCCATACATTCTCCAGTACGAGATGTTACGATAACCCCTAGAGCTCATGCACACATATATATGTGGGCCTATGCCCGAGCAATCACTAGGAGCCACCCGGTACTTCATCACATTTATAAATGATTGTACACGGAAGGTTTGGGCCTACTGGATAAGGTCCAAAGACGAAGCGCTCTAGATCTTCGCTCGATGATTAGTCGAAGTGGAGAATCGATCACGATACAGAGTGAAGATGCTCCGATCCGACAACGGAGGTGAATACACCTCCCAAGCCTTCAAACATTACTTGTCCAACAAAGGGATCCGACACCAAAAGACTGTTCCATACACACCCATGCACAATGCTCCAGCAAGCCAGACTAAAGCTAGAGTTTTGGGCCGAAGCGTTGTCGTGAAGATCCATCACTACGCGCGGATCGTGAGGCGGAACCGCTGGGGTTCTGGACCGGAAGGACTCAAAGTTGGCGCTAGCTTTAGCAAGAAAGGTTTTAAGATAGATTGAAAGAGAGAGATTGAGATAAGATAGAACACTTGATTTTTAGATTGAGAGAGAGTTTTTGAGAGACAAGATATATCATCAATTGGATAACGAATTTCTTACTTTTAATTTTAATTTTGATCTCAAGTACAAAGCTTCCCAAAAATTTTACATTCACCCTTTCATCTTTTTCCTCCCCTCTTTTATAGATGCCCTCATGCATTTGAGGGTACAAGACATGCATAAAATGCATGTTTGCCATTTGGCGCTCATCTATTACATGTGGTGCATGATAACCACGTCACTCATTTAAGGTCTCATGTATGACAATTTACATGTAAAATTATAATGATAAAAATATTATTTCATGAAAATGTCTTGGTTTAGTGGTAAGCCTATAGACTCTCAACTTGGAGGTGCAAGGTTTAAATCCACACTTGCACTCCTTGTCTATATATATATACATTTATTTATTTATTTATATATCTATTCGGTCGCCGGATGACGCCAGTTACCGTCGATCGCCGGATTTCGCCGGTTCGCCGGATGCCGCCGGTTACCATCGGTTCGCTGAATCTTGATTCCGTCGCCGGATGTCGGTTACCGTCGATCGCTGGATGCCGGATCCGCCGCCGACCAACCGATTCCGGTTTGCTTTCCAACCAGTTCCAGTTTGCTTACTAGTCGGTTCCGGATTGCTTACCAACCGGTCCTGGTTTGCTTTCCTGCCAGTCCCAATTTGCTTACCGGCAGGTTCCAGTTTCATTATCGGTCGGTTCCATTTTATTGCCAGTCGGTTTTTGGGAATTTGGCCACATTCATCCATCTAGACAAAGTGGCCAAAGTGCTCTTAGCACAAATGAAAAAATAAGGGATCTCAATGTGCTTATATAGCCAGGGCCTTAACTTTCCAATCTATGTGGGATATTTCACAGTTTTATTTTTCTTTTCTTTTTTTCTTTTGCAAAACTTCATACCCACATAAGTTGACACTTAGATGTCCGTTTCTTATGTAGTAAAGTGCATCCGAAAGCTCTTCAAGACCTCCATCCTTTTATAGTTTTATGTGATTTTCACACCACTACATAAAATCTTCACGACAGCGTTGCAGACAACAGTTTACCTAATAAATCTATCACCGTCGAAAGCAATCAGGCTGAAAGTGCCACAAGCATTGTTGTTAGGCAAACAACCAACCTACGATAGGCTTTGTATATTCGAATGTGAAGCCTATGCATTCATCCCCAAGGAGAAAAGGACCAAGTTGGCACCCGATGCAACAAAATGCATATTTCTCGGTTATGGAACCAATGGGGAATTCGGCTATAGACTATGGGACCCAAAGAACCAGAAACTGATCTGAAGCAGTGATGTAGTCTTCAATGAAGACTCTATTCTCTTTGAGAGGAAAAATCAGAAAATAGTTGGCAAAAATGTATGCTTTGAAGTTGATGAAAATGTTGTAGAAGGACCAACCCAATGGGCCTAATCGGAGATTCGACAAACAGTCGAAATCGACCGAGCCAACATCACACTTGCCGATTCTGACTCGGCAATATGTCCACTAGTCGAAATAGATTCGACTAAGAGATTGACAAGGTCAATATTGTCCAACCAAGGCAAAGCCGAATCGACAAGAGTTGAGAAAGACAAAGCCACCAAATGCCAAGTCGAAAAAGATAGAGCTGAAAAAGACAAAGTCAATTCGACCGACACATAAAAAATGTTAAGGGAAAAAATCAATCTGAGTCGGCTAAGTCTTCTACCTCTAAGTTAATCAATCTTGAAGAAGGGAAGGATGATGTGACATCACCAAAATCCTACTACAGGGGCGATTCATCCAAAAGGACTCCTGAAGGCGGTTCAAGCAATACTGGCCTGATAAAATCGGCACCCAGTAGATCCAGAAGAGTTAGAAGGCCAATAGAGTTCTATCAATCGGGCCTCGACTACGTCAACTATACAGACGTTGGTGAACCAAACTCCTAAGAGGAAGCCATAGTCGCGTCAGACACCGACACATGGCTACAAGCCATGAGATCCAAGATGGACTCGATCCATCAGAACAATACATGGGAGTTGGTTGAACTACCAGCTAGAAGAAAGCCATTGCCCTGCAAATGGGTATTCAGATACAAATATGTATCCTATTAAGTGAAGCCCAAATACAAAGCTCAGCTCGTAACGAAAGGGTTCAAACTGGAACATGGGGTCGACTACGACAAGATATTCTTACCAATAGTCAAGATGACCACCCTTCGCCTCCTACTTGGGGTCGTGGCGACAAAAGACCAGGAGCTCGAGCAGATGGACGTAAAGACAACATTCCTAAATTCACAACTCCAAAAATGTAGGCAATATTCATAAACTATCAAAACTGTCAAACCTAGACGTGAACATTAATATATTATTGGAACATATCACATAGTTATATTGATGCCATCTGTGTCAGCTTGATAGACTTTGTCTGGAGTCGACCACGAACAATGGAGTGCGGTCAATTGGTTCACTCGATGTCGTTCAAGTCGAATCGGTTTCGACTATTTGGCAAATTCTGTCTGGAGTGATTACAGTCAAACGACTTAGTCAAATTGGACCCGAGTTTGCCGATTCGATTTCAAATGTCGATTTTCGAGATTTTCAAACACAAATGTGCCAATTTTCCAGACCGATCTTGCTTTAGGTGACTACGACAATGAGAGGAACAGATTCAACTAACCTTTCCGAATGTTGTCTAGCTGAATGAAACATGGAAGGGGGTTGTTCTTGGAGCCCATACTACTACGAGTGATTACGACGAGCGAGTAAATAGCGTCGATTGATCTATTTGATTGTCTTCTAATCCTATGTAGCACGATTGATGCAGAGCTTGTGATGCAAAATCTCACTCCGAGCGGCTACAATAACAGGGGTGAAGTGCGGCCGATTGACTCACTTCAATGCTGATCTATTTGATTGTCTTCTAATCCTATGTAGCACGATTGATGCAGAGCTTGTGATGCAAAATCTCACTCCGAGTGGCTACAATCACAGGGGTGAAGTGCAGCCGATTGACTCACTTCAATGCTGATTTAGAAGAATGGAGTGTAGATTTTGCCGGTGTTTCTCTTTGTGAAAACGATCTTGTAGAGAGTTGTCAATTGAAATCTTCAAGGTGTACCAGGGAAGAGTTGTTGATGGAGACAAAGTAGACGGTGATAGCAGAATCGAAAAACACCAAGCTTTGATACCAAATGTTGAGAACGCGGTGTCGTGCCTTTCAACTCCGGATCATTGCGTGGGTCGGGTGGGAACCACTGAGGTTTTGGACTAGGAGAAAGAAGAATACAATATAAGGCTAGTTATGAATAGGTAGAAAGAGAAGTAAGAAATAAAACTTGTGAATCCCACGTGTTTAGTGTATTTAATCAATATTTAGTTTGTAAGAAAGAGAATTTTGATGATAAACTCGTGAATCCCACGAATATATTAGATTGATCAATCGTTGTAAAATAATCAACAACATCATACATCTTTCTCTCCTCCTCATATAAGGATGGAAGAGGCTAAGCATAGCTTCATGCTTTTTCTAAAGTGTTCATGCACGCTAGGTGTGCATGAGTTGCCATCTCTCAACCATGCTTTCCATTTTCTAAATAAAGTTTTCACCTACTCTAAAAGTGCATGATCTGCCTTCTGGTAAAAGAAGGCATAAATATAAGTCATATATCACTTATGATAAGTTATTACAATAGTAAATTTTGGGTTTATTTACATGGAGGTACAAGGTTCGAATCCTGCCCTATGCATGTAATAACCTTTTCTTCTATTTACAAATTTGTCTCTTCATCCGGCTCTTGCCGGTTTTGCTTGATCCAGTTCTCACCAGGTCCTCCTTGCCGGTTCCTCCTTCATCCGTTTCTCATCGACTCTCACCGGCCTTCTTCATCCGGCTCTTGCCGGTCTGCTTCGTCCGGTTCTCATCGGGTACTCTTACCGGGTCCTCCTTGCCGACTCTCATATATCACTTGTAATAAGTTATTACAATAGTAAAGTTTGGGTTTATTTACATGGAGGTACAGGGTACGAATCCTGCCCTATGCATGTAACAACCTTTTCTTCTATTTACAAATTTGTCTCTTCATCCAGTGAGAGACTCTCACCGGCATTCTTTATCCGGCTCTTGCCGGTTCTGCTTGATCCGGTTCTCACCGGGTCCTTCTTTCCGGTTCCTCCTTCATCTGTTTCTCACCGACTCTCACCAGCCTTCTTCATCCGGCTCTTGCCGGTCTGCTTCGTCCGGTTCTCATCGGGTACTCTTACCGGGTCCTCCTTGCTGACTCTCATATATCACTTGTAATAAGTTATTACAATAGTAAAGTTTGGGTTTATTTACATGGAGGTACAGGGTTCAAATCCTGCCCTATGCATGTAACAACCTTTTCTTCTATTTACAAATTTGTCTCTTCATCCGGTGAGAGACTCTCACCGGCATTCTTTATCCGGCTCTTGCCGGTTCTGCTTGATCCGGTTCTCACCGGGTCCTCCTTTCTGGTTCCTCCTTCATCTGTTTCTCACCGACTCTCACCGGCCTTCTTCATCCGGCTCTTGCCAGTCTGCTTCGTCCGGTTCTCATCGGGTACTCTTACCGGGCCCTCCTTGCCGACTCTCACCGACCTTCTTCATTCGGCTCTTGTTGGGTCTGCTTCGTCCCATCCGGAGGGACCAAAAATGCAATTTTCTCATAGTGTGCGATTTACACTACGACAACGGTCGTCTAGGTGTGGAACAATCTCAACATCTTCTGTGAGGAGATCATTAATAGATGCAATGAAGAAGATTGATGACAACTAGAAACATAATCAAGAAGGAAGATCAACAAGAATGTAAGAGAGAGAGACGTTAGGAACAAGATGAACTATATTTGCAACAACCAGAAAGCTAGGTTACAAAGTTAGTTTATATACTGATTGATTAACTCGTTCAATTTGTCCACTTGATTGAGGATGATTTGCAGAACTTGGAATCACTAGTAAACTTGGAATCTCGATCAATAACAATATCCATCGGCAATCCATAAAAAAGAAATAACTCATCAACAAATTGATAAGCCATATATTGAGTGGTTACCGTGGTTTTGGTAGGAATAAACCTAGACAATTTTGTTAGTTGGTCAACAACAACCCAAATGACATCATGACCCCTCTATGTATGAGTTAAACTAACAATAAAATCCGTCAAGATACTTTCCCATTTGTTGTTGGGAATATCTAAGGGATGCAAAAATCTAGCAGCTTTATGTTATTTTGATTTATTAATCTAACAATTGTAAGCATTGAGTCACGTATTTATGTACGTAAGAGCACATCTTCGGCTAGAAAAAAGTACTCGACATGAGAACGAGTGTGCGTTGTATTCTAGGATGACCAACAGATTGTGCATCATGACATTCATGAAGAATTTTTTGTTTCACGTTTGGTAAATCTAGAACACTGACCTTTCCACTATGGTAAAGCAAACTATTGTCGTGTCTTTAGGCATCGCATTGTTGCGTGATTCGGGTGGAAACCGAAGAGGTTTTGGACTAGGAAAAGGAAGAATTTAAAGCAGATAAGATTGTGAATAGATTATAAGAAAGAGAGATAGAAAACTCGTGAATCCCATGAGTATAATGTATTTTATTAATCAATATTTAGATAATAATATGAATATATTGAAAGAGAGAGAGATAGAAAACTTGTGAATCCCACGAGTATAATGTATTTGATTAATCAATATTTAAATAAGAATATGAATAGATTGAAAGAGAGAGATATAGAAAACTCGTGAATCCCATGAGTATAGTTTATTAGATTAATCCATATTTAAAACCCTAATAATACCCAAGAATTCTTACCCCAAAATTTTCACACCCAATTACAATGTACTCCCATCCTTATATAGTGATGGGAGATGCTTAGCAATCCATCCTTTTTCTAACTATAGCCTTTATTTCTTATAAACTTAATGCTTTTTTCAATCATGCCTTTTCTAAACTTCATGCTTTCTTTCTATCATACTTTTTTCTAAAAGTGTTCACACACACATTAGATGTGCATGAGTAGCTTTTTCCTAGAAAATATGCGTGAAGATAATGTTTTCTACTTCGAAAATCTATTCTTTTATCACTCATGATGTGTTAGTATAATGGTAAGGTTTAAAATTGTTAACATGGAGGTATAGAGTTTGAATTTTTCCTTACGCATGTAAAATATATTTTAATATTTTCTTCTTTTTCTTCATACTTATTCAATCGGGTATTCCATATGTTTTTCACATAGTGTACGAATTACACTACGACATTGTTGTAATGTGAAAGGTCTCCTTCGAGGGTAGGGTGCTAGTAACGACATCTAAACCAGATTCGGCTTTTGTCCAGTATTTCGAGAAATAGCTATCATCAATGTATTTCCCTCAAAGGTGATCTAAAAGATTAGGTTTTATTTCCTTGAAGCTAAGCATGTTAACTTCTATAACGCAACTAAGCGCATCCACAATAGTGTTCATAGAGTGGAAACAATGAGCTATGTCCTTGACATAGCTAATTAGCTATGCAAAAAGCTACCATTGATAAATAGTCATTTTTGCAAAAAGCTACCATTGAAAAGAGTAGAGAGTTTTAATTATATAAATGAGCACCATAAATGTGCAACATAAACGCGCAACATAAATTGATGTGTGCACCATAAATGTGTACCATAAATTATATACTGAATTCCTAGGTCCATTCTACATGATCCTTTGCCACATTACGTGGGCCATCTTTGGTTGAGTATTCTGGCTTAGATTACTACCACTGTTGCTAAACCCTATTGAGTCCACTCCTCCATCGCCGCCATTCTACACAGTTACCGGCATTGTGTGGTCCAAGTATCATTTGCCACTGTTCGATCCGACGGAGTTCACTCCTCCATTGCCACCATTCTACACTCAGTTGCCGCCACTGTTCAGTCCAAGCATCATCTGCCAAGTTCACTCCTCCATTGCCGCCACTCTACACTCAGTTGCCGCTATTGTGAAGGTCGTATATTGCTGCCACTTTTTGATCCGACGGAGTTAACTCCTTCTCCACTGCCGTCATACTACTCTTAGTTGCCATCACTGTGCGTTCCAAGCATCATCTGCCATTGTTCGATCTGACGGAGTTCACTCCTCCATTGCCATCATTCTACATTCAGTAGCCGCTACTATTTGGTGACCGGTCCTGGATTGCTGCCACTTTTCGATTTGACGGAGTTCACTCATCCATTGCCATCATTCTACACTTAGTTGCCGCTACTATGCGGTCCTGCATTGCTGCCACTTTTCGATTTGAGGGAGTTCACTCATCTATTGCCGCTACTGTTCGGTCGTGTATTGCTGCCACTTTTCGATCCGAAGGAGTTGACTCCTTCTCCACTGCTGCCATTCTACTCTTAGTTGTCGTCACTGTGCGTTCCAAGCATCATTTGCCACTGTTCGATCCGACAGAATTCACTCCTCTATGGCCATCATTCTACACTCAATTGTCGCCATTGTTCGGTCCTAGATTGTCAAAATTGTTTGATCAAACGGAGTTCACTCCTCCACTACCGCCATTCTACACTGAGTTGCCACCACTATTCGGCCCTGGATTAACACCATTGTTCGGTCTTGGATTTTAATAACTATTCTGTCTATTGATTGTCTTGTGTATTGTTGTGTATAATCTTGTGTATTGCGGAATATTTTTGTGTATTGTTGTTGCCCATAGCCATCTTTAATACGTGTCTTTTTTTGGGGAAAATTAGGGTTTAAACCCGTGAAGCCAAATGGAAGGGGAAGGAGGGTGTTTAGAATTACCCCTCAATGATCATCAGGATAGGGATGACGCTATCAGGACACAACAAGCGATACGAAAGTATTGGGCAGAATAAAAAAGAAAACATCGTCAATTGTTGAAGGATACGAAAGTCACACTCACTAAAGGTAAAGATAGTATTGGTTGCGATATAGGTGTAAATATCACTGAGAATGGAAGTAATGAGACTACTATCATAGAGAGAAAGGTTGTAGACTATTTCAATGTTCAAACCAATCACATCAATAATGAAGACAAGAAGGTAATACTTTATAGAATATTAAATGATCCATCGATAAAGGAGTTAGTTGATTGTGATGGTCTTAATGCAAACATAACATCTGTACTAGTAAATAATCTCCGTAATAGTTTCGTATCCATGAGTAGGTTAGAAGATGATCTTGTCTTAAAAAGGTCTAGTCTAATGATATTACTTAATAGTGATGTTGACGATATTAACATTAGTGTGCTATCTAAGGTAATTGGTGTTAGTACAAAAAGTGTGTACAATACATTGAACCGAATAGTTTCCTTGAGTGAAGGAACTAGTCTGCTAAAGCTAACAACAAGATGTAAGCCAATGACACCCATAATATCAAAAATCAAGGATATAATCACAATATTTTGGACTAATGAGAGTAAGGTTTCACCCAATAAGAAGGCTTTATGCAAGAAACGTGTTGGAAGGAGTCAATACGAGGAGCATCCCATTCATCTTCTTGATGTACCTCAAGTATTTACATTTATCTCAACATTTGTTTTGACTTTTGAGCTTAGTTAGTTAGCTTATTAGCTACCTCTGAATATGACCATACCCGAATAGCTAATTACCTACCTCAGAATATGACAATAGCTAACTAACTACCAGTAATAGCTAGTTAGCTCCCTAAGAATATTGAACATAGCTATTTAGCTACCAAAATAACTAATTAGCTACCATTCATAGCTATTTAGCTACCACAATAGCTAATTAGCTGCTTATGACTATAGCTAAATAGCTACCAAAATTGCTAATCCCCTACTGGAATAGCTACTATACTAAACTATGGTAGTAGCTAATTAGTTATTGTACTAAACTATGGTAGTAGCTAATTAGCTACCATTTAGCTAATTAGCTACTGTATTAAACTATGGTAGTAGCTAATTAGCTACCACTTAACTAATTAGCTACTCAACTAAAGTATGGTAGTAGCTAATTAGCTGCCACTTAGCTAATTAGCTACTCAGCTGAAGTGTGGTAGTAGCTAATTAGCTACCAGTTAGCTAATTAACGACTCAGCTAAAGTATGGTAGTAGCTAATTAGCCACTATAACTAAAGTATGGTAGTAGCTAATTAGCCACTATAATAAATAAAGTATGGTAGTAGCTAATTAGCTACCACTTAGCTAATTAGCTACTCAGCTAAAGTATGGTAGTAGCTAATTAGGAACTCAGCTAAAGTATTGTACTAGCTAATTAGTCATTATAACTAAAGTATGGTAGTAGCTATTTAGCTACCACTTAACTAATTAGCTACTATACTAAACTATGGTAGTAGCTAATTTAACTACCAAATAGCTAATTAGCTACTATACTAAACTATGGTAGTAGCTAATTAGCTACTTAGCTAAAGTATGGTAGTAGCTAATTAGCTACTCAGCTAAAGTATGGTAGTAGCTAATTAGCTACCACTTAGCTAATTAACTAATGTACTAAACTATGGTTGTAGCTAATTAGTTACTGTACTAAACTATTTAGTTACCACTTAGCTAATTACCTATTGTACTAAACCATGGTAGTAGCTAATTAGCTACAATTTAGCTAATTAGTTGTTGTATTAAACTATGGTAATTGCTAATTAGCTACCACTTAGCTAATTAGCTACTATACTAAAGTATGGTAGTAGCTAATTAGCTACCACTTAGCTTATTAGCTATTGTACTAAACTATTTACCTACCACTTAGCTAATTACCTACTCAACTAAAGTTTGGTAGTAGCTAATTAGCTACCATTTAGCTAATTAGTTATTGTACTAAACTATTTAGCTACCACTTAGCTAATTAGCTACTCAAACTAAAGTATGGTAGTAGCTTATTAGCTACCACTTAGACAAGAGAACTATTGTACTAAACTATGGTAGTAGCTAATTATCTACCACTTAGCTAATTAACTACTGTATTAAATTATGGTAGTAGCTAATTAGCTACTGAATTAAACTATGGTAGTAGCTAAATAGCTACTCAGCTAAAGTATGGTAGTAGCTAATTAGCTACCACTTAGCTAATTAGCTATTGTATTAAACTATGGTAGTAGCTAATTAGCTGCCACTTAGCCATAGAGCTAATCAGTATGTCCATTTTATTACGCAGGTCGATTTATTTATTAGGTTCAGGCGAATGCATCCAAATATCAAAGTTCAACTATGAACATTCAAGTCTCTTAAGCCACACTTTGTGAGACGGTTGAAGGAATGATACACATGTTGTTGCATTTACCATGTACAAATGAGTTTTCTCAAGGACTCTGTTAATCTACTACGTCACCATAGCGCCTCCCTACCAAATGCAGTTTGCACTTGTGCATGCCCAATTTATCGATCGAGCCCGCATGAGCATTGTAAATCATCCGAGCATGTTATCTCTTCCATGAGTTGTCTTTTAGATTCAGTATTGTGTCTGAGAGAAACTGAGGCCATCTTCCACAGTCATAAATGTGTCAAGGGTTTATGTCAAGATTGTGGCCCTAGTAGATTTAGGTGGTGTCCAAATGAATTGAGTAGTGAAATATTAATCTCTGTCAAGTTATTTGAGGCAATTGACACCAATTTCGAAGGAAAGGTGTGTAAAAGAAAGGATCTAGTTAGGAAGTTGCTTAAACCAAGGGATTTGGCGTCTCTATTTGTAGTATCTCTAGGAAATTTCATTAAACACAACGTCATTTATTCATGGCAAGCCCATCAATTTAAGACTTACATATCTGATTTTCCAAATGATGTAGTGGTCTCAATAGTAGATTTCGTAGAGAATTATACTTTCAAGCAACAGAATGAAATTCAATCTATGCATTGGTGTTCAGTGCAGGTAACCATTTTTGTGCACATAACATATTTTCGAGTTTGAGGTGATGTTAAAAAAGTAATTCATTTTTTTATTTTTGATGATAAGAAGCATGATACCTTGTTCATCCAACATTGTTTTAACTTACATTGGCAATGGTTATTAGCTAAACGTGTGGAGCTTACTCAACATTGGGTCGGGTCTGATGGAGTTGCGTCACAATTCAAGGCTAGACGTCCATTTTATTTTGTGGGGAGGTATCCTGCTATAACAGGTTTGGAGATGAGATGGATTTTTTTTTGGTCTAGCCATGGTAAAGGTGAACATGATGGTGCAGGTGCTGTTATAAAGTGGGCACTTACCCATGAACAACTAAAGGCAGATGGTGTGCAGATGAATTGTGCAGCACATGTAGTTGAATTTTTAAGAGCTAATATGTCAACGAGTGCAACTTGTGTTTATTCCTCGTAGGTTCGAGATATCAAACGTGAATTTTGGGAAGTTAAAATAGATGAAGTAAATAGGGAGAAGACCTGGGAGTGCCAAGGAATTCCCGAATTGCGATATCTCCATGGTGTTCCCAGTTATTCTAGGTTGGATGGTCATTGTATTGCGGTTAGATAATTAACTTTTTTTTGCTTCCATTGTGTGTAGGGAAATTGGAGGTATTGTTTAAACAAAGCATATATTCAGAATTGGGAGTATCATACATTGAACGATAAGGAAGCAGTTGATGGAGAAACAGAAAAGAATGCTGACTTCACATATCAAGGACGTGGAGATACTCTGAGTGATGTCTTAAATGTTGGGGATAATTTCGTTGTAAATGCAGAAGAAGGCAATTCAGAGGGTGTTGATTTATACATATATTGAAGTGCACGGTTAGTAAACAGTGTGAAATGCAGAATATATTAGATGCTTGGGGAAATGTTGTATCTACCGGGACATTCTACATCGAAGGTATTTTTTATGCAAGACTAGATGATTACGATTATGTGTATAGGCTATTAGAAGACAAACCAGTGGCGTACATGTACTCTCATTTGGTCAAGTGAATCAATGTCCCAATGTCGCAATACAATAGCTGCTCAAGTTTATACACAGTTAATGCTAATGTGTATGAATGTATTTACAACAGTATGCCATGGAATTTGTAGCTACAAGTAGCAATTACCAGTTTTCTTATAAAACAAACAAAGCACATGTATTGCAAATAAACAATTTAATGGACCTGTTTGGAAGTTTTCTTTTTATATACAGTCTACTTTTTGTGCTTCTTTCTCAACAAAATTGTGTCTTTTTTATATACAATCTTCTTTCTGATATATAGTTTAATAATATCGTGTAGGGTTCTTCTTTCTGAGATACAGATTTACTCAAGTGAACCATGTACAAGTTTAAATAGTTTGCATAATTTTAAGAAAAAGCACTATCATGAAATCAACAATCTTGAACATACTCTTAAAATTACACAATAGATAAGTTACTCAAAACAAGCAATTTATTTCTTCATTGATTAAGTGGTAGCAAATTACATATTTATAATATCCCATTGCCAATGTCTTCAAATCGCCTATAAATAGCTAAGCTCTTGCTGGTCAGTGGAACTTCTCTACATATATGATCTGCATACCGAGCTCGATATGGAGTCCACAACCATGTAGCTAGTTGGCAACTCAATGTTTTGACCAAATAGTGTTCAGGCATTTCATCGGGTAGAATGAGACAACATCTGCGAATGTTGAAGTAATGTCGGAAATGTTTTGTATCTAGAATCAACATATTGTCGGCATTATAATCTGGCCAAGTGACCCAAAAATCAAAAAGTCTTTTGAATCTTGCAACATCCTTCTGCTCACAATTCTCTCGTGTCCACTGACCCTTGAAATGTTGTCGCCACTTCAGGAAGAATCTTTCTACACACTTCCACACATCTGTACATGGTTTTTCGCTCCAAATAAACAAATCAAAGTATTGCACAACCCACTCCAGAAATTGATTTGCATCCCTCCTTGGTGTCATATATCGCACACTCATCAAGACTTTATCAAGCTTCAAGATCAAGGTTCTTCTTTCGACTTCTAATGGTTTAGGTTTCCATTCCTGTAACTGAGCCTCTGTTACACCAATTATTGGTAGCACACGATCAATTTCAATCAATTCAGGTTCTGTCGGCACAATTGGTGTCCTTTTCCTCTCCAAACCCCTGGTCGACTGTGTTGAGCCTGGCTTCACATTCTGGTGCTCTTGTGTTGTCGACTTAGTCATTGGCTCGATGCATGTAAATACTGATCTGGTCAATATCAGCCTACTGGTATCACATGCTGCATCTACCTGCAAAATCAGATCATTTGTGCAACATGCTTGATCAACTTGCGTGACCAGGTCATTTGTGTCAATTGCTACCTCTACTTTCAAGATGTGGCCCTCTAAACACGCAGCAACATCAACGGTTTCCACACTGCCATCGGCCTTAGGAGCAATAGATTCAAACCCTTTAGACTCTACAACATCAGAAAACACCAGCATATTCACACTCACAAAGTAACTAACAGTCTCACAAAACAACATAATGAACATGAAATATTTTCCATCATAGAACAACATGAACATAATTATCTTCGAGAAACATCATAGAGTTCCATTACATAATGTGAATCAAGCAACAACCAATCTGAGGTTTTACTTGTCCAAATAGATCATAGTAAAACTTTATAAAACCCTAGGAAAATCGCTAACAATCATATCCCACTAGTAAGTATTTCGCTCTAATTCAAGAGCCCCTTGACAGAGTAACTGGTCTTGTCCCCAATCGTGGCCCCTTCTTCAGCCTTTTTCTTGCCGGTTGCCCATTTAGCCTTGCTTCTTTGACCCATTGCGCAAGTGTATCCTCCTCTGACCCTTTCCATCACCTCAACAACGCCTTGCACGTCAGCCGCGTCTTGCACTAGCTTTTCCAGTATAGTGGGATATGTTTGGACATTATCAGTAGTTGAGCTCAATGGGATGGAATCAAGGTTTTGGGATTTGAAGAAATGTTGCATCAAGTGTTCAAAAACACTATTGTTGTGAACCTCAGATTTACATGTTGTTTCCAATATTTCATGGCTTTTCACATCGTTGCCTAATTCATTACCATCTTCCAAAAGAATAGGGTGGAGCTGACGGGAACTCAACGCTCCGTATCCTCAACGCTCGGCCACAACCGAGCTTAGAATCATACACAGAAAACGGGAAATAAATGTTCGACACAGAAAAGAGAAGAGTACACAGGATGTTTACGTGGAAAACCCAAAGAGGGAAAAACCACGGCAGCCCACAGGCTGCAAACTATCACTATGTTAGAATGTACAACAGTGAGTTCACGGAGGCAACGACCTCGTGCTCACGATCTTCGTCACAGGCGGCGGTTACAACAGAGGCAACGACCTCTTTCTCTCTCTCTCTCTCTGTACACAGTTACGCGTTGTCTCTCTCATTGCACCAACAAGAATGACAACAACTACATAAAAGTTTGCCCTAAGTCATATTTATACTAATATGACTTTTCGGCTATTTACAAATATAGCCACGATGGACTCTCAGAAAACATATTTACAAATATGTCTCTTCATCCGAAGAGCGCTCCTCACCGGGCCGGCATCATCCGGATCTTGCCGGGCACTCGTCATCCGGTTCTCACCGGGTCTGCACCATCCGGCTCTCCGTAGCCGGGTACTCCTCATCCGGTTTCGACCGAGGAGTTTGTTCATCAGCATTGTTCTTCTCCCTTACCATCCGGAGGGACCTGTCTCCCAACAAACTCCCCCTTCACTCCGGCATGGGGTGTCTTACTAGTCCGATCCTCTTCCGGCATGCATCCAGCTTGTCGGGTATCAGAACTTTGGTCAGCATATCTGACCTGTTCTCGGCCGTGTGGATCTTCGTCAGTGCGAACTCCTGGTCATCTACTCTTTCCCGGATCCAGTGATATCTTCACTGGATATGCTTCGTCCGGGAATGGTAGGCCGCATTCCTAGCAAGATGGATGGCACTCTGACTGTCGCAATAGAGCCGGTATTCATCTTGCCGGATACTGAGCTCTCCGATGAAGTTCTTCATCCATAAGATTTCCTTGTCGGCTTCCTCAACTGCCATGTACTCCGCCTCCGTGGTTGACAATGCAACTGTCTTCTGCAGCTTCGACTGCCACGAAACAGCTCCCCCTACATATGTCATTACATACCCTCATGTAGACTGGCTGGTGTCCACATCAGCCGACATGTCTGAATCGGTAAAACCGTCAAGTTGAGGTTTTCCGGAGCCGAATCGGAGACACATATTTGAGGTGCCCTTCAAGTACCAGAGTATCCATTTGACCGCTGTCGAGATATTACGCAAGTGCGTGTGGAAACGAGGCGGGACCGCGGGGGTCTCGAACCAAAGAGCAAGCGAGGGAGGAGAAAGAGAGAGAACCGGCTACGCAGGACCGGGGATACACAGGGACACGGCCCTTAAGCACGGAGAACGCGAACAGACACCGACACAGACAGATGCGAATGACTAAATATGTATATTAACAAAAATGGCTAACACGACTACAACCCTCGATGGGGCACAGGTTGGCTACAACCGAACAGGCCGGCGAACAGATGCCGATGCTTGTTCGCTTCGACGCACAAAGGGGTAGCAGGTCGGAGGTGCTGCCGGAAGCACTCGGGCGTTCCTCGAAACAGCGCGAGCCTCCTCGGAACCCTGCACAGAAAAGCTATGGAGCTCAAGAAGGAAGGAAACAGAGAGAGAAGCGTCCAGAAACGGTCCGACAGCACTTCGTCCTCTCTGCGCGAGATGCCTGCAACAGCTCTTTCCTGCTCCTTATATAGGCCGACGAGCAGGCCGTCATGTCAGCTTTATTCCCTGTCCCTTTTTGACAGGGATCCGCTCCGTTCTTCACGCATCCGCGTAGTTACGCCGCCGACTCGTACAGTTCCTTAGCTCACGCGCGCGACCGAAAAGACTGTTCGCGCGGTCTTTGTCTCCACTTGTGTTAGGGCCCGTTCCTGCCGATTATCCTCCTAATTCGCTTCTATGTACAACTTGGAGCGTGCGCGCGTGAAGAACCGGTTCCCACGCCTTGGTGCGCCGATTCCGCCTATGGACGGTTTTCTTCACGACACCGCGTTCCAGTGCTCCTTGCCGGGATTGCTCATAAACCGGCTCACCACTCCGACTGCGTATCCTATATCCGGTCGGGTACACACCATTGCGTACATCAAGCTCCCGACGGCAGAGGCATATGGAATCTTCATCATATCCGCCTTCTCTGCTTTCGTCTTCGGGCTTTGCTTACTGGATAGCCTGCAGTTTGCCGGAAGTGTCGATCCGACCGGTTTCACATCTGACATGTTGAACCGGTGAAGCACCTTTGTCACGTACTTCTCCTGTGACGGCCACAATTGCTTCGCTGACCGGTTCCAGATAATATGCATCCCCAACATCTGTCTTGCCGGACCCAAGTCTTTCATTGAGAAGGTCCGGTTGAGGGCCTTCTTCAACATCCGTATTTTGACTTGGTCCCGTCCAACGATCAACATGTCATCCACGTACAGAAGGAGTATCAGGAAGTCGCCTCCTTCGAACTTCTTCACAAACACACAGTGATCGGCCTGTGTCTTGTGGTACCCTTGATCGGTCATGAAGGAGTCGAACTTCCGGTACCATTGTCGGGGAGCCTGCTTTAGTCCGTACAGGCTCTTCTTCAGCCGGCATACCAGCTGCTCCTTCCCTTTCTCCACAAATCCTTCCGGTTGCTGCATGTAGATCTCCTCTTCGAGGTCGCCGTGAAGGAATGTCGTCTTCACGTCCAGCTGTTCTACCTCGAGGTCCATGCTTGCCGCCATACTCAACACCATCCGGATGGAGGTTATCTTTACTACCGGGGCAAATATCTCGTCGAAGTCCACACCCTTCTTCTGCTCGAACCCCTTCACCACGATCCTGACTTTGTATCTCGGGGGGTTGCCGGCATCTCCCGGTTTCAACTTGTACACCCACTGGTTACAGAGTGCCCGCTTTCCTTTCGGCAACTCCACCAATTCGTACGTATGGTTCTCATGCAGGGAATCCATCTCATCCTGCATGGCATTTAACCATTTGCGATTGTGGGTGTCATCCTTCGCTTTTTCGAAGCTTTCCGGCTCCCCCTCATCGGTCAGCAGAACATGCTCTGCATCCGGAAATCTCCGAGGGGCCCTTCTCTCTCTGAGAGGATATCTCCGACTTCGGGCTTTGGTAACCGGCTCCTCCATTTGCTCTTCATCCGAATCCGATTCGGGGTCTTGGCCAATTCCGGTTTCAACTTCCTCTACTTCTTCTTCAGCCTGTTCGGTATCCTCACCGTAACCGGCTGGTTCCTCGAGTGCTAACCGGTCTCTTGCCAGTTGGGTCTGCTCATCGTAGAGTCGATCCTTACCGGTCGACTCGGAGTTCATTACCTTCTTCTCCGACTCCCAGTCGGCAAGCGTCTTGTCCTCCATGAAGTTAATATCTCGACTCTGGAATACCCTCTTGTCGACCGGGTCCCATACTCGGTAGCCGAACTCATCGTCACCGTAACCGAGGAATATGCATGGCCGGGTCTTTGGATCTAACTTTCCTCTCCGGTCCTTAGCTACATGCACGTACGCGAGACACCCGAACAGCTTCAGATGCCGGTAGGACACTTCCTTATTGGTCCAAACTCTCTGTGGCGTGTCTCCGTCCAAGGGTACTGAGGGTGATATGTTTATCACATATGTCGCCGTCGATAATGCCTTAGCCCAAAACTTCTTGGGTAGTTTTGCATGCGCCAGCATACTCCGGACCCTCTCCATTATGGTCCGGTTCATCCTCTCGGCCAGCCTGTTTAGTTTCGGCGTCTTCGGCACGGTAAATTCGAGCCAGATTCCCTTCGAGCGGCAGTACTCCTCGAACTGCCCCCGGTATTCTCCTCCGTTATCTGCTCAAACCGCCTTCAGCTTCCGGCCGGTTTCTCTTTCCACTCTCGCGTGGAGCTCTTTGAAGACGGATAGCACCTGATCCTTTGTCTTCAACGGTGTGGCCCACAGCTTCCGGCTATGGTCATCTATGAACGTCATGAAGTACTGCGCTCCGGCATGTGACTTCGTGTCCACTTGACACACATCCGTATGCACCAACTCCAGTGGTGCATTACGTCTCATCGGTGGCCTTGGTCGGAAGGAGGTCCGGTTTTGCTTACCGGCCAGACAATCAGTGCACTTCTCCAAGTGCATGTTCTTCACTGGAATGAGGTTGTCGTCTGCAAGCCTCTTCATCCCCTTCTCGCTCATATGACACAGCCTCTTGTGCCACAGCTCACTGGCAGTGTCGGATGCCACGTTCACTTCTTCCGGACATAACCTGGCATTCATCAGGTACAGTGTGTTGACCTTTCGGGCCCAAGCCACAATCAGGCTCCCTTTGCTGAACTTCATGACACCGTTCCGGATGCTACCCGTGTAGCCTTCATCATCCAGCCGACCGGTTGATATCAGGTTCAGTCGAACCTTTGGAACGTATCGGACATCCTTCAGCAGCAACTTGCATCCGGTTGGTGTTGTCAGCCACACGTCTCCTATGCCGACAATTCGGCATGTACCTTCATTCCCCATCCGGACACAGCCGTGATCACCGGCTGAGTAGGATGAGAAGCATTTTCGGTCCGGGGTAAGGTGGAACGACGCTCCGGAGTCTACCACCCAGGTCGTCTCGTCGCCGACAAGGTTTATCTCACTCTCCTCGGTGATGAGCATCAACTCTTCTTCACTTGCCGCGATTGTCGTCGTTCCCTTCCGGTCTGGCCCCCTCCGGTCTTTACCATTGTCGTAGTGTATTTCGTACACTACGTGAAAAAGTAAAAATAATATAACCGATATAATTACATATAAATAAATAAAATAAGAATATCAAAATATTTATCACGTGCATAAGGCAAGATTCGACCCCTGTACCTTCACGTAGCCAAACCTCAACTTTACCATTGTGCTACCTTATCTTTAGTGTTCTACAAATAGATTTAATAACTATAACTGCTTTATTTGCGCCTACCTTTATTAAAAGGTAAATCATGCATTTTTAGAGTGCGTGAATATTTTATAGAAAAACGCAAGCAACTAAAAAGTGACTCATGCACATCTAGCACTATATTTAGCAAATAAAAGCAAGGATTAGAAAAGCATCACATGCACATTTAGTGCGCATGAACATATTAGAAAAAAAAGCATGTAGTTATGCTTAGTCTCTCCCATCACTACATAAGGATGGGGAGCACAATGTATTAGGGGTGTGAAATATTTGGAAATTGGATATATTTCCGAAAACACCAACCGATTAATATAATCGTGGGATTCACGAAAATAATATAATCTATACTTGTGGGATTCACAAGTTTCTTATCCAAAACCTCAGTGGTTCCCACCTGACTCACGCAACGATCCGGTGCCGAAAGGCACGACACCATTCCGGTCCGGGGTCCGCTTCGAATCGGTATCGTCGGTTTCCTTGTCTTTTCGGAAATGCCGACGTTCTTTTGGAAGTGTCCCGACTTGCCACAATAGAAGCAAGTAGGCCTCCCCCTTGACTTTGATCGTGTCCCCGACTTCTCCCGGTTCTAGGGACTACGGTTTCTATGTCTTCCGCGTTCTGATTCAGTAAGGAGCGCTTTGGAGTCGGAGCTTGTATCTTTATCCTTCCGACGCGCCTCCTCATCTAGCAAGCTCGACTTTACTCTTGCTAGGGATAACCATTTTCCTTCCGGCCCGGCGTTGCCCAAAGTGACAACCAACGTCTCCCAGCTATCCGGGAGGGAACCGAGCAGGAGTAGCGCTAGTACGTCATCGGCAAGAGGTACTTCCAATGAAGTTGCCTGGTGAATCAGCCCCTAGAAGGCATTCATGTGCTCCGCCATGCTGGAGCCATCTTGGTACCGGAGTCTTACTAGCTTCCGGAATACCGAAACCTGATTGACAACATTTTTGTTTTGAAACATTATGCCGATCTTCTCCCAGAGCTCATGAGCCTTGCTCTCTTCATTGAAGTTGTTGTACAGGCTCATGTCGATGAAGCACCGTATGTACGCCGTTGTCTTCATTTGCATCACCTCCCATATCGCGGCGTTGATTTTGTCCGGTCTCTTGTCCCCGAACTGAACCGGCAGCCAGAGGTCTTTAACCACGAGCATGTCCCTCATCTTCGACTTCCACACTGAATAGTTGGAGCCGGTGAGCTTGAACATGCCGCCAAACGATTCGTCCATTTTCTGTGTCGTTTCGCTCTGATACCACTTGACGGGAACTCAACGCTCCTTATCCGCAACGCTCGGCCACAACCGAGCTTAGAATCATACATAGAAAACGGGAAATAAATGTTCGACACAGAAAAGAGAAAAGTACACAGGATGTTTACGTGGAAAACCCAAAGAGGGAAAAACCACGGTAGCCCACAGGCTGCAAACTATCACTATGTTAGAATGTACAACAGTGAGTTCACGGAGGCAACGACCTCGTGCTCACGATCTTCGTCACAGGCGGCGGTTACAACAGAGGCAACGACCTCTTTCTCTCTCTCTCTCTCTGTACACAGTTACGCGTTGTCTCTCTCCTTGCACCAACAAGAATGACAACAACTACATAAAAGTTTGCCCTAAGTCATATTTATAATAATATGACTTTTCGGCTATTTACAAATATAGCCACGATGGACTCTCAGAAAACATATTTACAAATATGTCTCTTCATCCGAAGAGCGCTCCTCACCGGGCCGGCATCATCCGGATCTTGCCGGGCACTCGTCATCCGGTTCTCACCGGGTCTGCACCATCCGGCTCTCCGTAGCCGGGTACTCCTCATCCGGTTTTGGCCGAGGAGTTTGTTCATCAGCACTGTTCTTCTCCCTTAGCATCCAGAGGGACCTGACTCCCAACATGAGTTGATCTGAAGGAGATGTGATAGCAGGACTCTTACTTTCAGCCACGTTGGCAACTATATCCTCATCGGTTGTAGCGTCATCAACACCAGACACCTCATGCGCCCTCCTTAATCCACAAGATTCTACAACAACATGGTCGCTAATTAGCTACATCTTAGCTAACTAGCTATTCTTCTAGACTATGACAGTAGCTAATTAGCTACCACTGAGCTAATTAGCTACTTCGCTTAGGTATGGTACTAGCTAATTAGCTACTCAACTAAAGTATGGTACTAGCTAATTAGCCACTATAACTAAAGTATGGTAGTGGCTAATTAGCTACCACTTAGCTAATTAGCTAATGTACTAAACTATGGTAGTAGCTAATTAACTACCACTTAGCTAATTATCTACTGTACTAAACTATGGTAGTAGCTAATTAGCTACCACTCAGCTAATTAGCTATTGTATTAAACTATGGTAGTAGCTAATTAGCTACCACTTAGCTAATTAGCTACTGAGCTAACGTATGGTAGTAGCTAATTAGCTACTTAGTTAAAGTATGGTAGTAGCTAATCATCTACCCCTTAGCTAATTAGCTATTGTACTAAACTATGGTAGTAGCTAATTAGCTACTAAGGTAAAGTGTTGTAGTAGCTAATTCGCTACCACTTAGCTAATTAGTTACTCAACTAAATTGTGGTAGTAGATAATTACCTATTGTATTCAACTATGGTAGTAGCTATTTAGCTACCACTTAGCTAATTAGCTACTGTACTAAACTATGGTGGTAGCTAATTGGCTACCACTTAGCTAATTAGTTACTCAACTAAAGTATGGTAGTAGCTAATTAGCTACCACTTAGCTAATTAACTACATGTTAGGTAATTAGCTACTACACTACAACCATAATAGCTAAATAGTTTCAACACTTTATACAACTTACCTAATTAGCAAAGATGGAACTAATTAGCTACACTATCGTCACAAGCAACAATTTTACCTATGTGTTTTCTCCACTCATCTTGGAGACTTGTACTACAATCCCCCAAACATAATACAGCAATGTGACAGGCATATTTAAAACAAACGATATGGTATGTGTGATGGCATGGTTGTAGGTGAACCAATAAACTAGCAAATTTGTCCTCTACACGTAATCCACAAGCGATGCAACATGCTTGAAAAGTCAATATATTGTTTCTTGGTTCTCCTTCATTTGGTAAGGGAGCAAGAATGTTCAGGTGCAATTCTTGTCTGCTCACCATCCCCTCCGCAAAATGTGGCTGCTTCTTAAGGCAGCTAACTACATGTTCTTGACAGGAGTATTGTTCCTTCAACGCAGCCGAGAAATTTACCGATTAATTATTCCTTAATGAGGAAGATACAACAACAAGAAACAAGAATCATTAACTTACTTGTAGCTTTTCCAAATTGTAATCAACAACAGTTTTTACACCTAGAAGGTCCAGGTTCATTAAAAGAACTTGGATCTCTGTCTAGAGTTGAATTTTCCGTTGGGGATCCAACGACCCCTTAATTTCAAGTTCATGTTGAGCAACTTGTTCCAGATAATGCCTCAGTAGCACATTTTCATGTACAAGTTATTTATAACATATTACATACTAACAAAACAATAGGTACCTAAATCTTATTTCTGATTGTTGTAATTGCCAAAGTGACTTTCTCAACAACTAATGTTGCTTTCTCTAAATCAATCTTAAAAAACTCCAATGTCTCACAGGCTTCATGGACATTTTTTAGCATATAGCTAATCAATGTCTCACTTGTATCATCGACATTGGCTTTCATTGTGTGTTGGTGTGGCGTATACTTGCGGGTTTGTTGGGAGTCAGCAGTTGCATCATCATCTGCCATGCTCCAAAATCTTGCCATTTTTTGTTGCAAGCTCCCCATCTTCCGACATCTTTCTACCGATGCCTCACCATAAATTGCCCAAGCTACCCTGTACATTTCAGGGTCACGAGATTCCTTCGATATTTTGCAATACTCGTATGCAAAAGCTCTGGCAAATGACACAGACACCTCCTTGTTGACCGGGATCTCTTGATGTACTTTCTGGTGCAATCTCATGCAGCCATCGTATAGGTCCGGTCGTACATACTTGAGCTTGACCTTGCCTTTCACTCTAGGCACTTTATATACTGACATCCGATCTACATCTCTAATCAATCTATCTATCTATTAGAATAGCATGGTCAATACCCTCGAGCGACAGACCATATATGTTGTGAAAGTCCTCCTTTGTCTTGCAAAATTTTGCAAAGTTCAGCACTCTAGGATAGGGAGGAACGAGCCACCTGAAATAGAAAATCAGTAATCAAAATTGGTGCAAAAATAGAATTTTTAATGTGAATTTGGTGCAAAATTACAACCCTTTGAGACAGTAATCTGAAATTTGTAATTTGTTCTTTCCAACATGTATCAGAAATCAACCACTTAAAAAATTAGAAACCCTAATCAGAATTTGTCATGAGAATTGGTGCAAAATTACAACACATTGCGACAGTAATCATAAATTTGTAATTAGAAATTTGTAACCAGAAACTTGTAATCTGAAATTTGTAATCTGAAACCCTAAACCACTTAAGGGAAACTCAAACCCTAATCATCACTAAAGGCAGAAATCAATCGTACTATAAAATTCTGTCAATCAGAAACACACCTGCTGCTACACCCCGATCTTCGAGACATCCTTGTTTGGGACTCCAACAACTTCGCCCTATTTGATTTTTGGGAAAGATGAATAGGCACCAAAGTTACAAACAGTTACCAGAAAGGAAAAAAAAAGTTTTTTTAATATGTAACTAATACATACCTGGACGAGGATCGACTTGCTCATGTGTTGTAGCTCTAAAGGTGCAATGTCGATCTCAGAGTTTTTGTGCTACTGCGGGAGCTTCGTCTACGTTCATGCTCAAAGTACTCCATCTGTTTGGAGTTCAAACTCGAACTCAGGATTATCAAGAATTTGATGACATTCAAGTCGACTTTAGATGATGGCACTATTCCCCATGTTCCACTACGTCAAAAACCAAAGTTCAAATATTTGAGTATTCTCATAAATTAAATGACATGTATTTAACTAATAAAACATAAAATTTCGTAAACCATCCTTATGATTTTCCCACAAAAACCTGGCTAAACAAATAGCTAATTAGTTGTGGCCATTTTTTTTTTCCTGAAAAAATATCCTCCATTGGTATTAAAATGAAAGTGGCCAAAGGCCATGTACAAAATAGGCTAATATTACTTCGAATATTGTAAAGCCATGCCGAATGACTCTAGCCAGTCTTTCTAGGAAAGGTAATTAGCTATGGCCATTTTGGTAGCTAATTAGCTATAATAGTGTTTCCACTCGTATGCTTTTACCTAGAACCCTTGCGATACCGTATGGAAAAATCAAAATCTTGCATAAGGTCAGCCCAACGGCCTTTGCGACCAACACGATCCTGTTGGTCACAAAAATACTTCAATGATTGATGGTCTATTGTAACCACAAATTGATTTCCATAGAGATAGTGGCTCCATGTTTTCAGTGCATGTATTACCGCAAACAACTCTTTTTCTTGAACCAAATACCGAGATTGTGTAGCATCAAGCTTCTTACTTTCAAAAGCAATAGGGTGGTTGCCTTGATAAAGTACGACACCAATAACATAATCACTAGCATCGGTTTCAATTGCAAAAGGCTTGGAAGGGTTCGGTAATAGAAGAGTGGGAGCTTCACACACATGCTTTTTGAGTGTCTCAAATGATGTGTCAAATTTTTCATTCCAAGAATTGGTTTGCCAGACTTACGTGGACGACCTTTAAAAGGTAAGTTAACTACGTAATCAATTTGGAATAGTTACGAATTGATATACGTAAAAATCCAACAAATCCTAAGAATGGTTGAAGTTCACAAATATTACGTGGAATGGGCCAAATTTTAACCTTTATAATACAAGAAGGTTCTATTTCAAGGCCATTTTCCATTATTAAATGGCCTAGGTACACAATAGATTTTTGGAAAAAATCACATTTTCAATGTTTTACATAGAAAGAGTTTTCACACAACTTGTGCAAAACAAATCAAACATGATCTTGCAAGGTATGGTTATAAATAAGAATATCATCCAAGAAGACAACAACAAAATCACTGAGTTGATCTCGAACGATGTCATTCATTGCTTGTTGGAATGTGGTTGGAGCATTGTCAATCCAAAAGGCATGACTAAAAACTCATAATGGTCATAACATGCAAGAAAAGCAGTTTTCGGAATATCATCTTCGGGCAATGCGAATTTGATGATAACATGTTCATTTGTCAATTTTCGTAAAATATCGAGCCCCGTGCAAATGATCAATCAAATCATCAACACGAGGTAACGAATATACATTTTTAATTCAAAGAACTAGCACACCAAAAGGTGATTTACTATACCTAGTGTGACCCATACTCAAGTATTCCTTAAGTTGTTTTGCGACCTCATCCTCTTCTAATCAACTAAGTTGATAAGTGTTGGGAAATAGGTCTCTCCAGATGGGAAGAGAAGAGTTGAGTTGTTGAGTAACTCGGCCGAGGCCGAAACCAAAATCGAGGATATAGCCAACTCAGGAGACTATATTTGTAAATAGTCGAAATGTGCCCTATGTGGGCTATGTATGTAAATAGCCATAAAGTTGTATGAGTATAAATACAAATAGGGCAAACTTTAGTAGTGGGTGTAGATCATTGTTGTATCATTGGGTTGTGAGTTACAAGAAGGGTGTTGCCTTTGTAACTGAGCGTGTGAGAGTTAGAGTGTAACTCTGTAGCCATCTGTTGACGAAAAAGATCTTGAGGTCGTTGCCTCCGAGTTTCTTATTGTACTCCTCTTTGTATAGTGATTTGTTTTGGAGTTTGCAGACTCCGCGTGGTTTTTCCCAATTTGGGTTTCCACGTATTTCTATTGTTTTTCTGTCTATGCACATTCATCTTGACTTCTGCACCCGAATATACGAACGAGCAACCGGTTGTGGCCGGTCACAATTCTCAACAATAAGGTGGAAAGCTCATAGGAGTAGCACCGGGAATGAGTTCAATCTAATGCTCCACATTACGTTTTGGTGGTAAAGTAAGCGACAATTCATTAGGAAACACATCTTGAAAATCCTCTAAAATAGAGTCCAGTAATTATCATTCATAATGTGGTAAGTGTGTGGCATCAATATTAAAATGATAAAATTGAAGTGTGGGATCAATTACACACGAATAAATTGATAACCTAGAATACTTGCTTAAATATTTGTAGGACACAAGTGAACAAGAAGGAAGTTTGGAACATTGAATAAAATGCTTACAATTATTAAGTTCAAATGTGATTAAGTGATTAACCCCATCAATGGAGAAAGAAGGGTTTTCATTAAAAAACTAAATGTATCCTAAAATGACATTTGCGGATTGTAGTTTCATAACGTGAAAGTCAAGCTTCTCCATATAGGTGTCTATTTGAATTGGTAGTTGGCAAACAATGTCACTAATTTATTGGGTGACTTTATTTACCATGTGAACTTGATACATATTATCACTTGTGTTTATGTGGAGTTGCATTTGCTACACAAAAGTGATCATTAAGAAAATTGTGAGAACTACCGGAATCTAACAGGAAATGTGCTTGTAGTCCATTGATATACCCGAATGCTTAGAGTAAATCATTAGGTCCAAGTAAATGTGAAGGAAAAGTGCATTCACATGAACAATGGTTGGTATGAACTTGAATAACATCAAAAGACTCACCTGTGTGACTCGTAGATTTGTCTTGAGGGGTGTTCATTGACATCCTTTGTGTGGCCCCGTTGTTGTGTCATACAACATCAAATCGTTGAGTGAGTCATGTGGAACCACCAAGGTTTTGGACTACGAGGAGGAATTTAAGACAGATAAAATTATGAATAGATTGAAAGAGAGAGAGAGAGAGAGAGAGAGAGAGAGAGAGAGAGAGAGAGAGAGAGATAGATAGATAGATAGATAGATAGATAGATTATATTATCGTCTTCGGAGGTCAAATATGACCTATGAGACCAAAAATATTACATTTCACGTGATACGTGTGAAAGTGAGTAGTGACTCTCGATGTTCAAGAACTTTACCAATGAATGTTGCAATCGAGAGTGCACATGGTGGTTGTGAGAGGAATTCATGCAAAGATTGGGCTCGATCAAAGAGATGTGGAAAGCATGGTCGAATATGATCAAAGGCAGAGCATTGTATCAAAGTGTGATACTCAGACTCGCGAACTTGTTTAGGGCAAAATGTGCATAGCCGACCACTCTCATCACTTGTACCCCAACGCCCTGTTTCACATCGCAATGCATGTGAGCTAAGTCGCATGGAAGCAATGGTTCGAATGGAAGATAACGGTATGGGCTCTAACATGTATGGATGTGTACGATTTCCCCGTTCCGCAAAGAATATGGTTTTGTAGTTAGGTGCAACATGTGTAGTATAATGTGTGAAGCGTGAGCCTCCACATTTGTCCCATGTCATGATACATTGGCATTGCAAAAATGCCTCATTTACAGAGGAATCTAATGATGCATCATGAAGCAAGTGTCTCGCATCCCATCTACCAAACCATTTTTCTATATCTTGCATCCAACCGGAACACAAAAATTTCCTTTTATGCGTCTTTTGGATCTTTTTGCTTGCTTCCCACGCAATTCTAGGAAGTCGATGTGAGGGACTTTTTTGAACCTTAAGCATGTATTCAACAACCCTTTCCATGGCCATGATCTCAATGGGAAGAGATCCCGTCTCAAGGAGGAGGAGGGTGTAGGGCGTTTGTTTCTTAACTTGTAGAAACTTGGTAAGATAATGCTTTTGGACATTTTCAAACTCTTTCCACATAGATTTAGGGATGCTACCGCCCCATACTTCCACCCCATAGAGAAGAACCGGTGTCACCAAAGTGTCGAAAAGATATTTCTTGAGGACCCAACACTTAATATCTCCAAGATTGCATGTGTTCTCAAATGCATAGTATGCTCGCTTGCCCGCCTCTAAGCGGCGTGTAGCACATTCATTCCATCTATGATTTGAAGGAACTTCAAGGCCAAGATATTTGAAGCTTTCCACACATTCAAGTGGCTCATTGTTGTACATAATGCATGGTTTATCTCTTTTTTGGCTCTTCACAAGCATAATCTTTGTTTTAGAGCTATTGACACTTAATTTAGTATGCATGCAAAAAATTTCCAATGCCTTCATAAGCTTTTGTGCATCTCCAAAAGTATTTGCAAAAAGCACTACATCATCTGCATATAGCAAAAGCATAATCACAACATTCCCAATGGCAACTTCTTCAACACATTCTTCCTTTGCAAACTTGGTAACCATTTCTTCCAATTCATCAATGCATAGACCAAATAGTGTTGGTGAGAGTGGGCATCCTTGCTTAACACCAATAGTGCTTTTGAAAAAATCTGAAAGTTTATCTCTCATGCGCATACAACATATAACCTTCTCATAAATTCGGGAAATTGCAAGCATATATTCACTTGACACCTCAAGTTCTTCCATTCGCCTCCAAAGATGTTCACGAGGTACCATATCAAAAGCTTTCTTGAAGTCTACAAAGCAACAATATAAACCTTTACCTCTAAGGCAACTTTCCTCCATTAATACTCGAAGGGTGATAAGATGATCAATGGTGCTATGGTGTTTCCGAAAGCCAGCTTGTCCATAAGCTCTCTTACCACATTTTTCAACCCATACACTTATCTTTGATTCCATTATACATCCAAATAGTTTTGCCATTAATGAGCCAACCATGATGGTTCGATAGTTGTTTACATTATTTATATCTCCACCTTTATGTAAAGGTTTGATCCAATTTGTAGTCCAATCGTACGGCATACCATGTTGCAATGCATCATTAAACATATCGTTTATCCATATATGTGCTTCCTTTCCCGTCCATTTGAGCATTTCAGCCTTTATACATTGAAGATCGCTTGCCTTTCGAGAGGCCAATTTCTTAAGTCCTATGCATATATCTTCAATTGTAAAGAAGGGAGGCATATGTGAAAGAGAACCATAACACATCATCTTTCCGACAAGAGATAACTCATATAAATTCTTACAATGCATAGACAAGTCGTTAAGAGTTAAGTCACCATAACTCTCAACACGTTTTCCCTTTAGATTTCCCCAAAATTTCGCACATGCATGTGCTTTCTCTTGCGTTTGGATAAGTTCTTGAGTAACTTCCCATATTCTTCTCTTTCTTTGAATAAGCCTTTTATACTCATGCAAATGATTTTGGTAATTCTCTTTATCCTTAACTACATCCAAAACCATAAGGCACTTTCGAGCTTCACGACATTCTTTATCAAACCATTTTTTCCTAAGTTTCTTGGTGCATTTCCAAGATGTGCGATTGGTCGAAAAACATTTGTTTGTACATGAGAGAATGACTTTCTTGAAAGCTTCCCATTTGCATTCTAGTGTGGCACCATGTTGTATCTTTGTCATTTGTAACATATCCTCAACCATCTTGGAATACATGGGTGCTCGCTTAAGGTTCATGCTCAAGTGCGGTTGTTTATTATCTTCAATAGCCTTCTCACAATCAAACCTATGCATACATTTGAGATCAATACATAAAGGCCTATGATCGGATTCCGGTGTCCATTCACCAAGTGAGAATTTATGTATACGATCCAAAATACCTTCGGAAAGTAGCACATAGTCAATCACACTATTTCCGTTGTGTTTTCTACATGTAAAACCATTAGTGTTGGGCCATAAGGAAATACCATTTGCAATAAGCAATCCGGTACTATTGCACATTTGTAGGAGTAACTTCCCAAATTGGTCCAGATCTTTTTCATCGCTAGAAGAGCGGTTATACATTTGCATATCCTCTTGCATCCTTGAGATATGTGGCATGAAAGATTCTTGTGAATCAAGTTGGAAACTTCTTGTACGAGCATTCATGTCACCAAAGACAATAACTTCCCCTTTGGATTTGAAATAAGCAATATCATCTTCTAGATTGGCAAACGGTTGATCTTTATCCAAACAAGCATAAAAGTTAGAATCATGATGAGGAATGTAACATCCAACTACAAAAGTGGGCAAATCATTAGGTGTTTCTATTTTGAGCCATATGTAGCATTTATTTTCATCATTTTTTATGATTAACACATATTTCTCTATTTCCTTCTTAATCAAACATGCCACCCCTCCTTGTCCTCTTCTTTGTCTTGGATTTTTCTTCCATATCAAAGAGTGTACATTATAGTTTCCTAAACCTTGAATCCTTTGAGTATCATGCTCCCATGTTTCAACAAGAAGTGTGATATCCGAGTCATCGATGAACTCCTCTATGCCAAATCCCGCATTCCATGAGTATGATCCGCCGCTTTGTATCATCTGTCATTGTGCATACAATAGGCCTTTCTCCGGAGCGAGTAACACCATGTTTCCCAACTTGGTGTGCCCCATATACATTCACATCTGACATCCCATAATGCATGCTAAAAAAATCACCAATGGCCTTTCCAAGGGATGTGGGTGTTTCAATACTCTCTTCTTTAATCCCACGGACGACAATGTTCTTTGATCGTCGTTCACGTTCTTTCAATTCTCGTGAATTCCACAAGTATATTGTATTAGATTAATCAATATTTACAAACCTAATAATTCCCATGAATTCAGCCCCCATTTACATTTTGCTCCCACCCTTATATAGTGATGGGAGAGGCTAGGCATAGCTCGCCACATGGCAAACATCATGCTTTCTTTAACTATAGCATTCATGCACACTAGTTGTGCATTGTAGCTCGCCAAGGCCATGCTTTCTCTAACTATAGTATTCATGCACACTAATTGTGCATGAGTAAGTTTCCTAGATTATATATGTGAGGATAAGCTCTTGTACATATTAAAATCTATAATTATGTTACTCATACCTACATATTCATTCCGGTACTCCGTACGTTTTTCACAATGTGTACGAAGTACACTACGACACCACTTCTTGCAAATGCACATAAAAAGTTCAGTTTCTTTGAGTCATGGTCAAGAGTGTCACTTGATTGACTACATTTCCCAATGACCTTGACATTGAGAGTTTTGGCGAACTTGGGTTTATTGTGTTCTTTCTTGAAAGTTTGATTGTACCAAAGTACAATATTGACAACTTCCTCGAAAGTTGTGGGGTCCTTGTCATGGACAATCCAATGGTAATCCCCATTGGGAATACCATTCAAAAAACAAGCAACAAACCATTTCTCACCCGTAAGTCCCGATTTTTGGATTTAGGTCCGAGCATGATGCACATAATCCTCAAGAGAGGTAAATGGCTTGTTCGACAACGCGAGCAAGTATTGTGCTTGTTTAGTTTGAGAAGTTGGCTGCAATAACTATTTCTTGAAAACATCGACAAAACCTTCCCAACTTGTGGGTAAGCTCTTTGCAGTCCTAATTCACAACTAGCATAACCAATTTTTACAATGTCTACCTTGGGATGTTTATCTCAAAGTGAGACTCCCAATGACTAAGCTAAGTGCAAATGACTTCCTCGGTTCTTTCTTTCTTATGTCCCTTGAATGGCGTGACTATAAAAGAAGGTTCACCTTCTTTCTTAGACTCAATAGTCAATTCTTAGAATTTCTTTTTCAAAGCCATATTGGCGTGCCGCACTTCAGCCAATTGATTCAAGATAATAGTGAGCAATTTCTCAATAGTGATATCAGCCTGTGTGTTGGATGCAGACTAGAGTTGAGAAGTCTCAGACGCCGATATTGCTCCAACAATGTTCAAAACTTGTTCCATGATGCGAGTTGTGTGTATGCAATATATATAAGGAGGTTCTGAAAATACGCAAGAAAAATGAATGCGTGAAATTTTGATTGGAAGCACATTGTCCAAGAAAGCATCTCATGTTGTCGTACTGTATTTCGTATACTACGTGAAAAACGTAT
This sequence comes from Azolla caroliniana, assembly GCF_043228905.1. Classification (NCBI taxonomy): domain Eukaryota; kingdom Viridiplantae; phylum Streptophyta; class Polypodiopsida; order Salviniales; family Salviniaceae; genus Azolla; species Azolla caroliniana. The sequence continues at coordinate 19,876,399 of NW_028230444.1, forward strand.
AGAGTACTAGATTCAATAAATATGAAGAAATAGAAAAAATATTACAATATATATTACATGCATAGGGCAAGATTCAAACCTTGTACCTCCATATTAATAATTTGAAGCCTTACCATTACACTAACACATCATAACTATAAGAAAAGTAGATATTCCACATAGAAATCTTACTTTACGCATATTTTCTAGGAAAAAGCTTTACTTAGAAGAAAAACGCATGATAGAAAAATGCCACACATGCACATTTAGCGTGCATAAACACTATAGTCAATAAAAAACGCATGAGGTTAGAAAAAACATGATCACTTTTAGAAAAAGAATGTTACAGAAAGCATATAGTTTATAGATAGAGAAAGCATGGAGTCCATAGCATGGACTCTCTCATCACTATATAAGGATGGGGAGCACAATGTAATAGGGAGAGAAATTTATGGATAAAAAATCATTAGGGTTCAAAAATAATGATTAATAAAATAAATTATGCTTGTGGGATTCACAAGTTTTCTATATATCTCTCTTCCAATCTATTCTAATTTATTATTAAGGTTTTAAATATTGTTGAGAGACAAGCTCAACATTTGTGCGTAATCCGATGTGTAAAACCGGTACGCAGACCGGTGTGTAGGAAGGCCGTATCGGTGCGTAGACCGAAAGGCCGTTAGAAAGATATTCCTCGTAAGGAATAGTTTTGGGAGTAAGAGTCGAGGCTCATTTATGAGCAGTCAAGTACTGTCAGTACTTGTGTCAGCCCATTGTAAGGGCTTGTATAAATGTGCTCATTGAGCACATCCTATGTACAGATTGAGTTTATCGTTTTGAATTAAGCTCTTGTGCTTACTCTCTCTCTGTCTCTCCCGTGCGTACTGAGCAAACCTAAGCTTGCCATTAAACCTGCGTTTTCTGTTGTTCGGATTTCCTATATTGCTTCTGCACGCCATTCTTTTCATGGTATCAGAGCGAGTCGGTTGAGAACCTCTGCTGCAGACATCTACGCTTGTGAAGGAAACCCTAACAAATCGAAAAATAGACACACAAGAAAACCGATGGACAGAGGTATGGCTAGCTCACTTCCAACAGAGAAGCTCGACAGAACCAACTACGCATCTTGGTCCTACAAGATGCACCAGTACCTGCTCGGACACTGTTACTGGAGCTATGTCGATGGAGCAAATGACACAGCACCCGATTTGACACACAAAGACTTCCCAGCGTGGGAACAATCGGCAAGCAGAGTGTTGTATTGTTTCGCGTCTTGTGTGGGCGAACAACTGTTAAGCTACGTTCGGGATGCAAAAACGCCGAAGGGTGCGTGGGAAAATCTGAAGAAGATCTTCGTTGCGAGCACCACAGCCAGGAAGCTTCAGCTTCGACAGGAGTTGAGCAATCTACGACAACGCGATTTGTCGATGGTTGACTATACCTCGAGGATTAAGAACATATGCGACTCCTTAGCTTCCATCGAGGAAAGCAAGATGGTTCAGGCCTGTCTCGAGGGTTTGGCGTCGAAGTTCGGGGCGTTCCGAACTGCTGTGTGTACCCGGGAGAATACGTCGTCCTTTTTCGACTTACAGTCGATGCTCCTGGTAGAGGAGAACCACGCGGGTGCGTCAACAAGCATGCATACCAACAACAAGATGTTGTACACGGAGGGAGATAGCCCCCGTGGTCGTGGCGAATGAGGCGGCCGACGGGATCAAGGAAGAAGGCACCGAAGTGATGCCGAGAGCAATTCCATACCTTCCGAAAACAGGGGGAGTCAAGGTGACGAGAACCGGCAAGGGAAATCCGTCGTGGAATGCTGGTATTGTGGCAAGAAAGGCCACAAGGAGAGCGAGTGCTGGAAAAAACGCGCCGATTCGGAGAGAACCGGGTCCGGAACATGCTCCAGACAGACCGAGAGAGGAAATCGGCAACGATCACACTATGCCAAAGGATTCGGAGAACCCAGAAAAGGGTCAATCTTCGTGATGAGACACGAAGCAAACTCAATGAAGCAGACAATCCCCGAAATTGGACGAGGTGTGGTACGTCGACCCCGGTGCATCAAATCACATGATGAGCCATAAGGAGTGGTTCTCGTACCTAGAAAAACCGATGCAACCAAGAGTAGTCGCAACCGGAGACGACACTCCGCATCGATCACGAATGTTAAAGAAGTTCCCCTAATCCATGTCAGGCAGAAAGGGAAACTCATGAACGTGCTACACGTTCTGACAATAACGAAGAACTTGGTGTCGGTCGGACAGATCGTCGACCAATGGATGGAGGTCCGGTTTACGCACCTCAGGTGCTTCATTGAGGAAGAAGGCCGTATTATTGCGCAAGGGCGCAGAGATGGGAGGATGTTTATCCTCGACTCTACTGACGGTGGCACCGCAATGTTCGCGAAGGGAAAAAAAGTCAAGTCGGACATCGACTTATGGCACAAGTGAATAGGCCACGTCAACTACCAGCGGCTTCAAGACCTGCAATCGAAACAAGTGGTGTTCGGATTGCCCAAATTTAGTGGCCGGAAGGCACAAATTTGTGAAGCCTGCTAGCTTGGGAAGCAACACCAACTTCCTTTCCCCAACGAGCGTAACTGGAGCCGGAACAAGCTCGACTTGATACACTCTGATGTGTGGGGGCCGGCACAAAATGTTAGTCTTGGCGGGAGCCGATATTTTGTCTCCTTCATCGACGACTACACATAGCACACGTGGATCTACCTCATTGAGAGGAAAAGCGAAGTCTTCGACTGTTTTCGAGACCTAAAAGGGTTCGTGGAAACGGAAACAGGAAGAAGGATCAAGTGCCTGGGGTCGGAAGAATACTTTTCCGGTCAGTTCACCGGTTATCTACAACAGATGGGAATTCGGCACAAATTCAGTTGTAGATACACGCCGGAGCAAAACGGCGTGACCGAGAGAAAAAATCGGTCGGTTGTGGAAGCGGCACGGGCAATGCTGGAGGAGAAAATCTTGCCCAAGTTCTACTGGGCCGAGGCGGTAAGGACCGCGGTATACATCCAGAACCGGATCCGAGAAAAAGTGTCAGCGCACGAGCTTTACTTCGGAATGAAGCCGAACTTGCGACACCTACGAGTTTTCAGTAGCATTGTGTATGTGCATGTGCCGAAGGAGAAAAGGAGGAAGTTGGACGCAAAAGCTAAGAAGTGTATCTTGCTCGGCTATTCGGACAAGCAGAAGGGTTATAAGTGCTATAACCCACGTACCAAACAAGCGCGCGTGAGCCGCGACGTTGTGTTTGATGAGTCCACGTCCTGGTACTTGCCTCCGACTCCGGATCTCACCTCCAATCTGAGTTCTGACGATGAGGACAGCGAGGCCAAGGTGCCAAACCCTCAGCCTGAAATCGGGAACCCCTAAGCGAGTCTGATTTTGTTTCGGTTAAGTGGACCGAATGGACGACTGAGTCGGTACGACCAGTCCGATGAAGAGCCGGCGAGTAGTGAAGACTCGGCCGTGCATTCCCCGCGTAGGAAGCTGAGGAGACGGCTTACGCGCAAAGAGAAAGGGAAGAAGAAGATGTCGGATTCCGGCACGGATAGGAACGAGTCAGTCCGATGCGAGTCCGACTCCGAGGGAAGCGGCGACGGGCCTTCAGGAGCGAAGTCCGCGTCGGCCGAGAAGACCTCGACATCGGCTAATGACCGATTACGCCGATCTACCCGCCAAAAGAACCCAATTGTGCGGTTCGGATACAACGAGTACATGGCGCATCATTATCTACTTAACAATCACCCGACCCGATCTCAGTTATCCGGTCGAGGTGATCAGTCAGTTTATGGCGCGACCTACCGAGGAGCACCTTCAGTGTGCACAACGCGTACTGCGGTACGTAAGCGGCACTAAGGACCGGGGACTCCTATATCGGACCGATACAGCCCCGCAGTTGGTCAGCTACACCGATGCCGACTGGGCCGGCAATGTCGTCGATCGCCGATCCACGTCCGGATACGCGTTCTCTCTTGGGAGTGCCGCGATCACGTGGAGTAGCAAGAAGCAGCCGACAATTGCACTGTCGAGCACCAAAGCTGAGTACCGAGGAGCGGCTATCGCGACATGCAAAGCCATATGGTTGAAGCGGCTACTTAAGGATCTACAGGTGGAGGTGTCCGATCCGACGACCAACTACTGTGACAACCTCAACAGCATCCAACTCGCGAAGAACCTCGTCTTCCACGCACGGACCAAGCACATTGAGGTGCACTACCATTTTGTCCGTGAGCGTGTCCTTTCTTGTGAAGTCGAACTTCAGTATGTTTTGACAGATCGGCAAACCACCGACATCTTCACCAAGCCTCTTGGTCTGGACAAGTTACGGCAATTCTCGGGTGCTCTTGGGTTGCGTCACCTCGACGTGCCAAACTTGAGGGGGAGAAACGTCCCAAATGACCACAAAAGGGAGCAGGAAAGGAGCGGAAAAGACCGTGGTGCCGAGTCGAATGACGAATTCGACCTCGGATCGACTGAAGAAGCCGAGTGCGGATCCGCGGAAGAGTCCGAAAGCGGACATAAGGGGAGTAGCCAAAAGAAAATGCCGGAGCCAACCAAGCATGGGCGAGATGACACCGTCAAGGGCGAGAAAACCGAAGACGAGTTGGAGACAGCCAAATCGGACGAGAGCGAAAACCGATCGGAGATAGCCGAGTCGGTTCGGATGTTTGATTCAGGTACACTGAATCAACCGAGGACCAAGCGGAAAAGAAGGCAGCAAGAGAAGCGCCAACACCGCATCAGCAAGGGAGCTATGAAGGGTGGTGGGAACAGACAAGCTGACCAGAAGGGTCGAAGCGCGTGGAGTCGAACAGGCCGAGGAGCGCGAGTGAGGCATGGAGCCAAGAGAAGCCGGAGCGTAGGTCCGGCAGAGCAGGCGGAACCTCAAGTTGAGCTTGAGGGGGAGTGTTGAGAGACAACCTCAACATTTGTGCGTAATCCAATGTGTAAAACCGGTACGCAGACCAGTGTGTAGGAAGGTCGTATCGGTGCGTAGACCGAAAGGCCGTTAGAAAGATATTCCTCATAAGGAATAGTTTTGGGAGTAAGAGTCGAGGCTCATTTATGAGCAGTCAAGTACTGTCAGTACCTGTGTCAGCCCATTGTCAGGGCTTGTATAAATGTGCTCATTGAGCACATCCTATGTACAAATTGAGTTTATCGTTTTGAATTAAGCTCTTGTGCTTACTCTCTCTCTGTCTCTCCCGTGCATACTGTGCAAACCTAAGCTTGCCATTAAACCTGTGTTTTCTGTTGTTCGGATTTCCTATATTGTTTCCGCAGGTCATTCTTTTCAAATATTAATAAAATAAATAAACTATATTCGTGGGATTCACGAGGTTTCTATATCCTTCTCTTTCAATCGAAATTCATATTCTTTCACTATACTCATGGGATTCACGAGATTCATATCGTTCTTTCTTATAATCTATTCATATTCATAACTAAACTCGTCTCAAATTCTTCCTCCTCCTAGTCCAAAACCCTAGCAGTTCCCACCCGACTCACACAACGATCCAGCGCTGTCGTGAAGATTTTCGGCAATAGTGTGAAAATCCCATAAAACATACAAAATCGAGTATGCATCACATAATACAATAATTGTGAAGATTACATTTTAAATAAATTTAATATCTATGTACAAAATGATGGAGGTTTTGAATGCACTTTATTACACGAGAAACAGACAACTAAATGTCAAGATATGAGGGTATAAAGTTTGTGAAAGGAAAAGAGAAAATTGTGAGATATCCCACATAGGCACGACAAATACGGCTCTCATCATATATAAGGTAGAGCAAAAGATACTATCTTTGTGTCTATGTGTGTATCATAGAGAGTTCAAGGTAACTTGAACTCAGAGTGGAGGTGGGCTAGGTACTCGTAAAGGGTTTTGGCCAACCAAAACCGGACCGGCGATGGAGCCGGTGATCCGGCGCTAGTGAGACACTAGCATCCGACGGCGAGGCACCGGTAACCAACGGCATCCGGCGATGACAAGGTGACGGTATCCGGCGAACCGGCGTCCGGTGACTAGATAAATAAATATATATACATATATACATATACAAGGAGGGCAAGTAAGGATTCGAACCTTGCACCTCCGAGTTAGGAGTCAATTGGCTTACCATTAAGCCATGCCATTTAGTTGAATTTATATTTCTATCATTGTACTTTTACATGTAAATTCTCATACATTAGAGCTAAAATGAGTGACATGGTTATCATGCACCACATGTAATACACAAGCGCCAAATGGCAAACATGCATTTTATGCATGTCTTGTACCCTCACATGCATCATATGCATGAGAGCATCTATAAAAGAAGGAAGGGGGAGGAGAAAAAACACGTTTTTTTTTTGTTATGAAATTAAGAAGAAGAAATTCGTTATCAAATTGATGGTGTAACTTGTTTCTTAAATCCAAAGATAAAAGTTCAATCAATCTCTCTCAATCGTTTAATCTCAACTTCTCTCTTTCCCAATCTATCTTAAGTACTTTCTCGCCAAAGCTTGTACCGACTTTGAATCCTTCCGGTCCAGAACCCCGGCGGTTCCGCCTCACGATCTGCGCGTAGTGGCGGATCTTCACGACAGCGCCGAAAGGCACGACAACGTCTTTACCCCTCTAGACATATGAGATGTGATTCTAGATCCGATAATTATGGTAACACTATAGTATTTTAAAAACCATGGGGGAAAACATAGCTAAGATGTCTTTCTCGGATCTCTATCTTGAATAATCATGGCGGACCCCCAAGGGTCAACCATGGTTCTACCATCAATGTAATTTCCTAGTTAGCATTATATTAATTTGTCAACCTAGCATGTATTGGCATGATCAAGAAAGTGTATTATGTGCAAAAACAAGTGCACTTGCAAGTAGTTTTGTAGTCTTGCGACTTAAAAGCAAATATTATGAAAAAAAAGATAAAAATAAGTCACCACCTATAAGAGACAAGAAGTGACGAAAACAAGGCTCAAAAAACCATGTGTTACCTACTAAAAAAATGTCTCAAATAAATGGAAGGTGCGATGTATGCACATATCCATCTAAACAGGGTGATAGTAATTTGCACAATTTGCACATATCCATCTAAATAGGTACGATGTATGCGCAAAGATGTAGTACTCAGATATGTGGAAAACATCATAGGTGAACTCATTTGTTTTTAATCAAGTTCTAAGGCTTGATTACATTACTTCAACCTAGATGACACTTTGGGAAAAATGTTTAAAAAGTGGCCTGATGCCCACTCAATAGAAAAAAATAATCTACACGGAATTGTTACACCATAAGGAAACACACGTAAATAGTGTAGATGAACAAGAAAATTAAGGGTAAGAAAGAGAGTTAATTGTGGGTGGGTAAATGATAATTACAAGACAATCTTAAGAAAGTAGGAAGACAACTTGCGTAATTAGAAAATAATTAGAATAATAATCAAATAGGTGTATGAAACAATAAGCATGCCCTAAGGTAAGACGCCCTAGGGTAGTTGACATGCACCTCGTCAAGACCACACAATCCCATAGAATGGGCCAAAAGATGGCTCGATAAAGGGAAGAGTGGCATAGATAACACCATATGTAAATGGGCCATGAGGTGAGCATGTGCGATTAGTGCAAACACGCTCGACCCAATGCATAATAATTATTATTATCGTAAGAGATGGCTCAATCAAGGGGAGAGTGGTACATATAACGCAATATGCAAAAGGGTCATGAGTTGAGCATGTGTGATTAGTGCAAACACGCTCAACCCGATGCACAATAAGAATTAAAATCGTATCATGGTAGCAAAGAAGAAAGAAAGAAAAGAAAACATAATACAAATTTCATGCGACCAAGAATAACACTTCATAGAAAAGAAGAGAGAGATCGAGAAAGAAGAATATCGGGTTTAGAGTGTTGTTTTGATCTTGAGAAGACCATGACGTGCCTTATTAGATCCCCATCGATCACAGAAAGAACATCAAAACAATAACAAAAAATTGTTAGTAGATGCTTTGATACCACTTTTAAGAGTCTAATATTAATCAATAGATCAATAAAGTAAAATAAGTTAAATAGATTGGATAGAAGAACCCATTCCACCCAACCACCCCTGAGCTATGATCAAGACATAGTCAACCTACCACTAGCATCCCATAGTGCCGGATATTAGGGTGACTAATAGCTTGGAAGAGATAACATGATCGTCGTGACGAAAGCCTTGCCCGCACCACTGGTGTCTAAGAAAACAGACTTCCGACGTATGTTCTTATGAGGGTAGCCTAGCCCGCACCACCTCTTCTTAGGCCCCTTGAATAGATGTGCCTTTCTAAAAGAGTCTCCATTCATTGGTTGTCAAGATCATGATAGTGCATGAACCTATCATTCCTCCTATTCAATCACATTAGTCCCTTTCAAAAATTAGTGAACATACCCTTCACTTATGTAAATATTAGTGACCTACCATCACCTACGTTATGTACACGCACATAACACATAAGGGCTGAGATGGCACATACGATAAGTCCTAAAATCGAAGGATCCTTAGATTTGTAGGGAGTGCAAAGTCGAACAAAGCCCAAACTCGGGATGACAAAGGAGCTCCCCCTTGCTTAACCTCCTTCAAATCTTACAATTCTTTGATTCAATCCTAGGCTCTCAAGAACCTTCAAGGGCTCCTCTTCTTGTCCTTAATGCCCAAAAAGGCATTTTACCTCGTTACAACTCAAGTATGATGTACCCTTTCTCATAATAGAAAAAACAAAAACCACAATCAACTAAAACTCCAACAACTCTTTGTAATAGAGGACTGAACCTCTAAAATTTTGTATACTCAAAATAAGCTTCCCAAGCTTTCCAACAAGCTATAACTCAGTAAGTTTTGGGAAACTTTATGACTGTCAACTGTCTTGCACAAAACAGACCAAAAATCCTATCCAAATAGGCAACTTGCATCTATATCTACGTTTCAATCACATACAGTTATGAATATACCAAAATTAGATAAGATAACATTTAAGCTTAGTATACTCAAGAATAATGACAATTTAAGCTTGGCCCATCGGGATGTCTTTTTGTGGGAAGAACAAGATAGAAATGATCTAAATGCTCTAAAAAATGGCTAGTGCATATTATATAACAAAAGAGGATCACGAATTTCAAAAGCTTAGAATCCTTTTAAGATTATTATGAGAGTATAGTGTGGAAGGTCTATAATGAGAATAAGGCTTTTGTAAACTTTGCCCTAAACATTAGCAAGGCTCTTGAAGTTGGGAGTTATGATAAGGTGAGGAAATGTCATTGATGTAAGTAAAAACCTCTTATTTGGGGATACTTCAAGTGGAGAATGGTATGACAAATACAATAACCAAATACATTATTTGTAGACATATGTCTATAGGTATTGCTACTAGCTTAAAATCACCAATATTTATCTTCTAAGCCTTATTTGGTAGGAAAAAACATGTGGTGATATAACATAAGGTAATATTGGTACGGGACAATGGTGGCATTTTATGTTCCAATCTTGTCCTCTCTTCAATATGGTTACGCATCCTCAAACCGTTTTTTCATAATCTTAAAATTCACTGATTATCATTAATATTTTGATTCATAATTTTGAGTGTTTGTTATGCCACAAATTGACACTTGATGTGCTTTGAGTTGGCATACTCCCACTCCACCAAAATCTTATGAGTAGAAATGTTGTTTCTTACTCTGCAACCTAGTTTATCTTTTTTACTCTTATTTTCTTGTGAGCACCAATGTTCTCGTCTTGAGAGTGCCTCTTGTCCTCCCAAATATTTAAACCATGTTGTAAGGATATTAATGTAGTCGAATCATTGATTTGATTCTAATTGTTGGTGTTTGTGGTGGATAATAAAGCTTTAAGGCCAACTTATGAGTCACTACACATAGCTAAGTTGCAATAAAACCTCCACGGGGTTAGCAAGTGATTTCTTCACATTATAGAAACTAAGCAAGAATCAAGGCAAAAGTTCTACAAACAGTAGGAAGATTGTAAACAAAGATATTGTGGCAAAATTACTTCACATTTCTATAATTATTGTGCAAAGATATAGGTACCAAATACCTTTCTTCAAGGACAATAAGGAGATCCACCTTCTTATTGGGTTGAAGAGTTCGCATTGGGTTTGCCAATTAGTCTTTGCCACCATTTGCACAATGTGTATTTAAGTAGCGTGAGAAAAAGTATTTGATTAGGAAATTTTGGTCGCTTTGATTAACTAAATAATTGATAATCTTATGTACGAAAAATGTAGGTAGGAATGTAAATCTTTGATAAAAAGAAAATTGAGCATATTTTTGTTTCCTTCATCGCAAGACTTTACTAAACCATTTAGTGATACCAAATTCTTGTTTATTGCCTCATGCTTGATTGGTTTTGGAGAAAACTACTTTATCATTGAATGGATATTTACCAAAATACTCCAAGTTTCTATGATTTACAATGATAGCACCCCCCCCCCCCTTGTAAGTTATAGTTGTAAATTTTGCTTTATACATGAGTAATCTTGTAACGTTTGAAAACTTAGAAGATTAAGATCTTTAAACCCCTTAGTGATATACATAGAGAGTTAATATACGATGAGTTTTGACCAAACCTTGAATCCTTATGGAATATCATTTTTCATCAAGGATTATTGGAATTAGTTGCACAGTAATTTGATAGCTCACCTAATTTCCAAAGTTGATGTCTTGATGTCTATGACACAAATGCAAAAAATTTTGTGTCATTGTCCCAAAGAATATATAATACTACATTTGTAATGGCAGCATGAGCATTTTTGTACCGTTGTCCTAAAGAACCTATAATACTACATTTGTAATGGTAGCTTGGAAGATTTAGGTAAATATTCTATCAATTTATTTGTTTTGTGTAATATAATACTTAAAGTGACCTATCTAATAGAATGGAAGATTTACAATTCATGAATGAATGCATCGAATTTCTTTACTGATACTGAAAAATTATGGTATATGAAGCTTGATACATCCAATACCCACCATTCAAAGAAGAATATTAAACCATGTTCTGCAAAGTGGGTTAAGTTTCTACAAAGAATACCACCCTTTGATAGGAGGCTTGATGATGGATAATGAATTTGGAATAATCGAAAAACAAAACAATCCCTTAAAAAAGTTGATGGGAATTGTACGTGGGACTTGGTACCCTTGGATGCAACATGGTTAAAAGAAGGTTATGTTACATCCCACAAGTGAGACTTTGAATTAGGCATGTCAATAATAAACTCATGTATTTCCTTTTGTGTAAATTGATGACTATGCTTAACTTTTGGAAAGACAAAAAAAACATAAACATAATCCAAAATGTCAGTGATGGCTCCCCCATTACGAGAAATCTTGCATTGTTAGATACAAACGATTTGGGCACAAGAAAAAACCATCTCACCAATGTATGTAGACATTCTAAAGGCAAATAATTTGTATAGCAAAATGCCAAGAAAAACATATAGCATGTCTCATTCCTAATACTTTTCCTCGTGCCATTCCCATCTATTTTACATGCTACAATCTTCACAAATGTCATACAAGCGAGGCTGTTTTCAAACTAGAGAGGCACATTCTCCCTTCGAATCCCACACTTATTTATAACTTATCATCTGATATATCCGAACTTCAAACTTCTGTTCACAACGTGATTGCTCCCCTCAACACAAAGCCACTATTGACCATCACTATAGAACACATGATGTAACCAAAATGACATAAATATCACCACATGAAGTAAACCAAAATGATGACAACAAATATCATCTTGTCAAGCATTACTTACCCAAAAATACCAATGCCTTGCATTTATCCCAAAACACATTCTAATTGCGGCATATCCAAACACCGTGATTGAAGTTGGCAACAAGGCACCTAAACCAGATATTTTTTCCAGAATTATGATAAAAATGTATATATTAGAAACAAGACAATATATATCTTTCATGCTCTCAATACAATCCATCTCATCTTTTAATTCAACTTTCGGGAAGTTTCAGCAATACACATTTCCGATATGTATGTGAACGCCAAGACATAACACAAACTAATCTAGAAGTGTTACAAGATAAACTAGATTACCATATGTACATCTATATGTGAAGCCATTCCGCATGCATCGTGCATGTGAGAAGAAAACATCAGTCGGTTCTCAATTCATTTTGTCAATTGTATGAAAATTTCATAGATATATTAACTCAAAACTTTGCCTCGTTTTAACTGGGCAAGACGAAACTCTACAAATCCACGCAGCCTTACATGTATACAAATTGCTTTCAATTGATTACACTGGGCTGCTCCCGGCCATAATCCAAGGTAAGTTCTTGGAATGGCGGGATATTGTCCATTGCAAAAAGCATGACATGGGGGAACCTCGAGTTATGATCGCGATACACGCATTGCACTAACAAATTCGGGCAACCACTATGATTGATAAACCTCAATGCATTCCCACATCGGCTCGAATCAATGATGATATGCGGCCTAACCAACATATACTTTGTCGTTTCTTGCCAGCCTTGGACTAGATTGCCTATAGTTTCCGGAATGTGGCCCCAAGGTGGCTCCCTATCGGGCAATGCGAACACGTCCAATATGTGGTCTCTTTTCTCCGAGGACATGGGCACGTCTTTGTCCACAATCCTCCCGGTGTACTCGCCAACGAAACTGCCCGCGGGGATTGTGTCCCACGACCTTAGGCCCCATCCTCGGTCTTCCGTTTTGAACACCTCGAGCCGAGGCTTGGGGCCTCGGCCTCGTTGGGTCGCTCTATTCCGGCAATTCGAGGAGCACTTGCAATGGATCCCGCATTCATAAATTGAGCCCTTTTCCTTCACTAGCACGCCATTTAGGAGGTACGGGAACGCGCATCCATTCCGTAGGAAGCATGAGCAAGTCCGGGTCGGCGAGCACGTGCCCACACAATCACAACCTTGAGGATAGGACCCATCATAGTTATAGTAGTAGTATCGGCGATCGTTACTATTACAATTGTTGTTATTATCGGAGTTTCCGTGCGGGTCACCCTCCTCGTGGAGGTTAGAGATTAGGTATTCGAATTCACGGGGGCGCCGCACCTCGTCCAAGGTGTTGACCACACACACAGGCTCGTTCTCTTTCCCGGAGCTTATATCGGCCACACGCAAGCCTTCACGGGGGCCCGACAATGACTTGAGCCGATGGGACGTATGGAGGCGGGCCGAGCCAAGCTCGGATTGGCGCGGCAATCGGCAAAGCCGGAACTTGTATTCCTCGAACCCGGATTTGCCCGTCTCGGTCCAACACCCGACGACCCGATAGAGGCCATCGTAGGTGTAGACTTTCCCCGTAGGGCTAGATGGGTCCTTGATGCCTCGGATGACCCGGATGGGGAGCGCGTGCTTCATGCTCCCTTCTAAGGCGAGGTTCCCACGCTCGAGCTTCTGGTCCTCATGCGGCTTCTTCTTGTCGGCCGAGCCGCGCCCGCCTTGGCCCGTGTAGACAAGGACTTCTCCATCGTCTTTCAAATCGTAGACACCCGATGAGATGATGCTGACCGCGATCGGGGTATCATAATGCTGCGATTGATCAGGGCCTCTTGATGAAGCAATGGATGATGATGAGATGTAATCGATTCCCGCTTGGAGGGGGCCATGCATCCCAATGCATGCGATCTCCATCCGGAAGTAGAATATGTCTCCAATCTCAACCCCTGGCACCTGTCCGGGCGATTTCCGCGATCGGTTCACTGACATCTCCGATGTGTTGATGATTCTCCCCGCTTGCAGGTCCGGCCGACAACTCTTCGATGATTCCTTCCCTTTCATCTCCTCTAGGTATAGGAAATGCCGGCACAATCCGTAGTAGAGCCGTAACGTATTCAACACGGCTTTCCGAGGAGTGTCGGGGTGATTGGGGTTAGGGTTAGGATTGGGATTGGGATTGGGATTAGTGTTAGAGTTAGGGTTAGGGTTAGAATTGGGATTAGGGTTGGGGTTAGGGTTAGGGTTAGGGTTGAAATTCACATCCTTATCATAGGCACTTGATGGCTCACCTGTATTCTCCGAATCTCCATTGCTGGGATGCTCGGTTCCACCTGCTGCGAAGATCCTCTGGAAGTGGAAGAATCGGTGCGGATCGAACGAGGCGGGGATGCATGGATCGATCCCCGTGGGGGCCACGATACGTAACGGAAGCACGAAATGGACGAAAGCCGGATGGGCGGGATCGCAGCGTTCATTCTTAGCATCATCATAATCATGTGGCTTCTGATGATTATGATTATGATGATGGTTGTGGTGGTGGTGAGTAGATGAGGATGGAGTAGATTGATGCTCCATCCTGGAACAGACACACACATGTATATATATATGTATACAGTGTTGTGGCTATGGCTATGGCTATGGAGGTAAGGTAGTTGCTTGCTTGTCTCTCACATGAGGACTTCAAATTGATTAGGGTTTCCTGGTTAACAGATTTTTATTTATTTACTTACCTACTTATTCATGTGGAATAATTACTGAAATTTTAAAATTAAAAGCAAAAAATCAAAATCAATAGGCATATATGTATGTATGTATATATTTAGGGGTTCTAGTAAATAAGCTTTGACAAATAATAAATAAACCTAAAAATCAGTACATATTTGTTCTTTTCTTTTTTTTAAAGGAAAAAGAAAAGAAAACAAGCAGAGGATGGGTGTGTTTAATTCTTACAAAAACATTTCTTTTCTCGGTAAATAACATTAAACTAAAATTAGAATTAAATACACACACAATTAGACAGACACAGACATGCAAGAAGTAACATCAATGGATATGGAGTATAAATCAGGAATTATTATTTATTTAGAGAGGAATATATATTTATATATATATATATATACATTTATATACATATACATATGTATGTATATGGAATTAGGTCGTAGTGCTATACATACATATTTATTTTATTTAACTGGATTAGAAAAGGAAAGGGCGAATTAAATTCCAAGTCCACACACACACATGCAAGAACAGAGTACTCTGTTTTTTCTGCACAAAGAAAGAGACACAAAGAGAGAGAGAGAGAGATAAGAAGAGGGGTGGGGTTAAAGTGTGAGAGATGTCACAACAAGAGCCCCCACATAGTTGACGATGATTATGAGGATGATAGTGATGGTTATGGTTATGGTGATGGTGATGGTGATGGTGATGGTGATGGTGATGGTGATGGTGATGGATCCATCCATCACAATAGTGACACTTGTCTCTTGCATGCCCATCACAACTTTCTTTCTTCAGACCCGACACTTCGGACTCGCCGAAGAAGAAGAAGACGCAGAAGAAAGAAGAGCGCATCGAAAACCCTAAACCAAATCCCACCCCCTCGATGTTTTTCTTGCTTTTTTTATTACAACAATCGGGGCTCTCATTGGCTAGAGAGTAAGTGAGCAAGTGAGCGATGATCAATCGCTCGCTTGATGGATGCACACCATTGTTATGTCGAGATTCACCGATGTCCTACTCTGGTAGATGCACCACTTGGAAAAGCCCCAAAGCTCTTTTGTATGTGCCAGAACAAACCTACATCTAACATGTAATCACCTCGTGCCTTTACTACTATTAATATACCATATTATCCATCACGACTTCGTTGATTACGTTCTTGCTGACGCCTTGAAACGAAGATGTGTTAAGACTTGACGACCATTTCCCTAACTTATCCGCACATACATTTGATGTTGCGTTCCTATAAATAACTTGTGTTTCTAGTGGAGTAACATGAGTAATTCTTTGTGGAAAATGATCACAGATGATATTGTATAGTTCTTGACATTACATGACGTCTTCTTATGAAGGGTTGTGGTTTGTCTTTTGCGATTCATTAGTATTGTTGTTGCTTCCTCTTTAGACTCGACAGTGTAGGAGATGACCAACACTAATTATAAAAATGGAGCTTTTTTTCATTTGATAGAATGATCATCGACCAATAACAACACTTGAAGAAGGGTTGCCTTTTAAATGCAACAGTGTCTCATGTTGATCAACAATACTTGCAAAGGAGCTATTGTTGGTGGAATCATCATTGATCAAAAACAAGATGTCATTCGTGACATGACTTTGTCACGATGACAACTTTAAATTCATTGGTGTTGCATTTTGTTGTCTTTTCAAATAAGTTAGTATTGGGTTTGTTGTTGACACTACTTGGAGGGGGATCCATTATGTGGTAGAAAGATAATTTCTAAATAACAATATATTGTTATTGACATACCTCTAGGGGGATCTATTGGGCTTGTGCTATAGTGTTCGTCATAAATAACAAAATATTGTTATTGACATAACTTTACCTGATGATGGTTACAATTTGCTTTTAGATCCTTTGATGCTGTTGTTAAGTGGCACTACAAATAGATGCACTATTGTGTGCTTGGAAGGATGAACATTAGACAAATAACAATATATATCGTTTCTAACACAAGTTTCAATGTTGATGGATTCACAAGTGATTAATTAAAGAGTCAATAGGATTCATTTCATGGAAGAAGTTAAAAGAGATTGAACAAATCAGGTAATGCCTATATGGGTCAGTAGGAAGTAGTAAAAGCAAATTATGAATTTTATTAAAGAGAATGAACAAATAATAGAATCATTAGAGGGTATAGAAATTCGAGAACAAGGAAGAAACAAATCAATTGATGACTGAAATCATTACATGGATATCTAAAAACTAGCTATAAACGTTTACTAGTTTTTGTAAGAAAATTTACGCGAATATAACTAGCATTGGCCTCTAAGCCAACTTCTACTTTTCAATTATGATCAACTTAGTTAAAGTGACCCAATTTTTTCTCTATAATTTAAAAAAATTAATGAAACACATCATGACTCAGGAGCAAAAAGTTCTTATCATCTTCTATCATAAGATGGATATGGTTTTCCAACAAAAAGTCAACAAAAAGCATGCCAGTTTGAGACCCAAATTTGTCCTTATGGTTTCCAAACACATTATTTATTGAGTAATTATAAGTTTAGTTTTGAACATTGCAAACTATTGAGACCCACTAAATCAATATTTTTGCCATGGTGGTTTTTAAAAACATTCATGATTTACATCAAGACAGTTTGTGTTCTAAAACAAATGAGGTTGAGACAAAGTTAGTCATTAAGCATATGAGTCTGATGTCTCGGCAAAACGTCGATATTTTGAAAAGCCTATGGATGTGATGGCATCATTTCTTCATGATTGAGATAGGCATAACTTGAGATCCAATCAGTTTATGAGTATAGTTATGAACATTTATGCCTCATATCCTCGAAGTAATCAATTCATCTCCTCATATTTAGTGTACAAACTAATCGAATCAAACATTGATAGTAGTGCAATGAGATTGATGGACCATTATGATGACGACAAGATTAGGTTTTCTCGTATAAGCGAAATACCCTTGAAGTTCAAATTCTCTATTGTTTGTTTGTATGTCTTAGAAGTTGGAGGTTTCTTCAAATTATTCTTTGCATGCATTTAATTTTCCCTTAATGAAGAGTGAGGGGTCAATTTTATTTTCAAGTAAACTTGCATGATGATATAATTTTGTTGAATATTTTGTATGCCCAAACTATTTAGTTTCAACACAAATAAAAAAGAAAGTAATATATTAACAAAAAAAAAAGAATATCACTCTTGAGTCTTGAGAAGATCCATCCACTATTCATTTATACAACAATTACACAATGACTAACAACGAGGTAACACAAATTGTTTTGACCAAAATAATTCACCCTCCTAATATAGTTAGGGTTCATAATAGTTTGGCCAACTAACCTTTTCCTTGATGTCTTCTATTTACAACAATCTCCCACCAAAAGATGACACAACCAAGAGTTTACAATGTCCATTTACATACACCAAGTTTGTCACATGATACAAATGATGCTCACACATTAGAACCCACCATATCATACCGTTGTCTATAGATTGTCGATGAATGCA
Source organism: Azolla caroliniana (assembly GCF_043228905.1). NCBI lineage: Eukaryota > Viridiplantae > Streptophyta > Polypodiopsida > Salviniales > Salviniaceae > Azolla > Azolla caroliniana. Next base: position 19,894,380 of record NW_028230444.1, read on the forward strand.
CGACTTTATTCCGACTCAAATTCATACTTTGGGTAATCTTCCTTGCTTAGCCTTTTGTAAGTTGGAATTAACACTCCAAGACTCTTGGCATTTTGGTGATGTACTCATGACATGTGAATTTGTCAAACCTCCTTGTCTTAGGTGATCCACATCCCCATATATATGCTTCACCTTCTAGATCCTTCATGTCAAATATTTGGCCCATCTTCTGCTTCAAAATTGATTTTGTTGTGTGGCCCAACCTTTTCTTCCAACCCAATTCATGCCCTTCGTTTAGTGCGCTCCCACTAACATTGAAAGTTCCAACTTTACATTTGGATGGTCAATGAACCTTACCCTTCTCATTTTGTCTTCCTTCATGGTCTAGGTCATTGGATTCCACATTTTAATCCTTCAACTTTGAATTGGAATCATGACTAAGTAAAATGCATTTTTTTAACTTCTAGTCCAACTTCTTGTGCAACATGGAGCACATGGACATCAAAATCCCCATCCACACATCTCCAAGCTCTACAAGGACTATAACTTATGGATTCCTTCCAACAAAGACCTCATCAAATGACCAGACTTGCCATGCAATGGTTCCATCATTCCCTTAAATTCAAACATTGCAATGATAGTCCCAAAATTTAGACTATATTTTATGTCCTTAAAGACATAATATTAAGCTCCTCAAAGACAGTCTAAATCTATTGTTTCGAGAAGCCATGCTTTTTATTCATAATATAATAATGGTTGTTACACCACAAACTACCCTACATTCCTCATAGTAAAGCCACCTTCATCATCATAATTTGGAAAGGCTAAATTGTTAATTATGGCCATTATATAGTCAGAGTTATCATAGTGGAGGTGAATGTTAGAGGCCAGCTAATTAATTAAGCAAAACATATAGAATTATAGACAAAAGAAAGGAAAGAGGGGTGCCAAACCACCAGACACCCTCTAACAATGACATGAAACAGACCCGAACCTCCTCGATGTCCCATTGAGGGATGATATGAGTCATACCTTAGGCTCAATGAGGATCGCACGTGCTTAGCTAATGACAACCATAGACACATTTACATAGTCTCAACATAAATCAAGCCTCCCTGACAAGAAGGCGACGAGTCTTCTTATATAGGCAGAACCCCTAGGCCTTGGTATGTTCATAATTGATTACTTTTTGGGAAGTGGTCAAGTGATACCACACTTAATAGTTATCTCACAGTATATGAATTGTGATGTTCAGATCATACCTTCATTCCTTACGACTCATCATAAGATTAGGAAAACCATAGAAAACCTATCACATGATTAGTTATATTTATGCATGTAACAAACTCCCCCACTTTAATAGATTGCACTCTTGTAATGACTATTTGAAAGAAGTGTGTTATGATATGCTTTGCGAACAAGAAGGTTGATCAATTAAGCAAATGAACCAATACTTGTGACTATAAGGGGTTGACAAACTTGTGAGGTTAATTTAGCGCACTTACTCATAGACAGTCTTAGACTTTACCAATACAAACAATTTTTATTTTGTACATGGTTAAATACATGAGGTTACCAATGCTAGTTGACAAAAGATAGCGCTTTGTCTTGAGTAGTCTTACATTGTCTTGTGTAATATGCAACTTATGTTTGTATATCCCATAGATAGTTTATGTTGTGTGTAACTCATCATGATTAAAGTTAACATCGATCGAGGCTTTTGGCTAACATAATAAACCAATATCAAAGGACTATATCCAATGGACGAATGTTTAGAAAAAACTCCATAATAGGAGGCTATTATTCCTATAAGCTTGAAGCATATCCTCTATAATTTGAACAATGGTTTGATTGGGTCCATCAAATTGAGATTGTTTATGGATGAAAAGAAATACGTGCGTAAGCTTGAAGACCTAAACGACTTCATAGGATGTTAATCAGAAAATATACACAGGTTTAATGGAAGCTTCAAACCACATAGAGAGTACACGAGAGAGATAGAGAGAGCAGAACAACATAAACTCAATTTCAAAATATCACTCTGTACATACAATGTGCTCAGAGAGCACTTTTATACAAGGCCTTTCAAGGACTGACAGAAGTACCTAGTACTTCAATGCTCGTACCGAGCTACTAACACTAACTCCTAGGATAACTACCTAGTAGTTTAGGAGTGTAGACTTCCAACGGCCTACTGGTTTGCACTCCGATCCGGTTCTCTGTTCCGGACACCGATCCGACTCTCCGTTCTGGACACTAATCCGGCTCTTCGTTCCGGACACCGATTCAGCTCTGGCTTACTCAGCCGATCCGAACCCGGTTGAGCATGTCCACTCAACACTCCCCCTCAAGCTCAACCTGAGGTTGGATCGTGGTGTCAGTGTCTGCTGGTCCTTCCCTCCGACTCTTCCTAGCGTCTTCCCGCCTTCCTTTCCGAACCTTTCCGGATGAACAACGACGAGTCGAACTTGGAGGCCACAAACCCCATCTGATGCAACCCGTGCGTGATCTTCAAATTCCAACCTCGGGGCTTGCTTCAAGCCATAAAGTGACTTCTTGAGTCGGCACATGACTGACTTGTTCATCTCCGATTGAAAACCAGGGGGCTGGATTATGTAGACTTGTTCTTTAGGGTCACATTGAAGAAATGCATTCTTCACTTCCATTTGGTGAAGATGCCACTCCCTTGCCGTAGCAACCGCGAGCACCACACGAACTCTGGTCATCTTCGCTATCGGAGTGAAGGTCTCGTCGTAGTCAATTCCGTGGGTTTGCGCATATCCTTTAGCCACTAACCGAGCCTTGTATTGGTTGACCGAACCGTCAACATTATACTTTACCTTGAATACCCACTTGCAACCGATCGGTTTGCAATGTTGGGGAGCGTCAACCACGTCCCGTGTGTTGTTGGCATTGAGTGCCCGTATTTCTTCCTCCATTGCGGCACGCTAATGTGCGTCCTTTACTGCTTCTGTTGGGAAACAGGTGCCTCTAGATGGGACCCGGATGAGCCGGATCGGTTAGATCCAAAAGGAGAACTAGCAAATAGGAACATATTAGTAAATATGTTCAGACGTGACGATTGAGGTCATATTTGTAAATAGTCCTAAAGTTACATATGTATACATATAACTAGGGCAATAATGTTTGTAGTAGTGATCATCATCATTATAGTTGTTACTGTACACACAGAGGGAGAGTGAGAGATGTTGAATGTGGGTCTCTAATGAACGTATTCACATTGTCTCCTTTTGTACACACTAGGTTTAGGCTATTTATGTAAATAGTGAGAAGGGGCAGTTGCCCTAAGTTAGTCACTATATAAGCTGACTTTGTAACCTAGTTTGGTGGTTGGTTGAAATATAGTTTATCTTGTGCCTAATCGTCTCTCTCTCTTGCGTTCTTGTTTGATCTTACTACTTGATTCTGTCTCTAGTTGCCATTAATCTACATTGCTTACATCCACTTATGATCCTCACTTTAGGAGAGCGTTGATTTGTTCCACACAGTACGGCTCTGTTCACAGCATCTAGTATCAAAGCTTGGTGTTCTCGATTATGCTGTCGCCATCTACTTTGTCTCCATCAGCAACTCTTCTTTTGTACACCGTGAAGATCTTGGCTGGCAACTCTCTACAAGACTGTTTTTCGTAAAGAGAAACACTGGCAAAATCTGTACTCCACTATTCTAAATCACCATTGAAGTGAGCCAATCAGTTGCACTTCACTCCTATGATTGTAGCCGCTCGGTGTGAGATTTCGCTTCACAAGCTCTGCCTCAGCCACACTACATTGGATTAGACAACAATCTAGTAGGTCCCCTGACGCTAGTCACTTTCTTGTCGTAATCACTCGTAGTTGTTTGGGCTCCAGGAACAACCCCCTTCCATGCTTCATTCAGCTAGACAACACTAAGAAAGATTACCTGAATCTTGTTCTTCTCATTGTCATAGTCAATTGAAGCAAGGTCGGCCTAGATAATCGGCACATATTGTGTGTTCGGAAATCTCGAAAATCGACATTTGAAATTGAATCGACACACTCGGGTCCAACTCGACTAGGCTAGTCAGCCGTAGTCACTTCGGATCGAGTCTCCCGAATTTCGTATAAGATTCGGCTTGTGTTCAAAATTGACTAGAACGAATCTAGGTGAGCTAGTCTGCTGCACCCAACCACTGTTCATAGCCAACCCCGAACAAAGCCTCCCAAATTCAACACAGATGGCATCAACATCTAGCTCGTTAGAAATGAGTCTAAGGAAGTTCGACAGATCGAACTTCAACTTCTGGAAGGAGCAGATGCAAGGCTATCTAATAGTCAAGGGGTAAATCGACCCCATTGAAAACAAAAATGCTCCAGAAGGATACAAGCCACTTAATGAGAGAGGCTCGACAGAATTGTCCAAGCCACCATTCGGATGCACCTATCGGAGTTTGTGTACTTCACGGTTCAATCGTGTTCGACTGCCTTCGAACTATGGAAGACACTCTCGGACACCTACGAAAAAAAGGTAGCCGCTACAAAGATATATTTGATAGGGCGCTCTTATTACCTTCGGATGAAAGAATCCGATTCGGTCTAGGCACACCTCAACGAGGACGAAAGTCTAACCTCCCAAATTTCGGCTTAGGGGACGACTATCGAGATGAACAAAGAGCAATGTTGCTTATGAGTAGTCTCCCCCCTTCATGGGAAACTTTCATCACAACCGTGTGCAATGCATCGACTACGACCGTTGAATACTTCTTAACCACGAGCGCAATTATGACTGAAGCAACTCGGAGGAAATCGTTTGCAAATAATTCGGCCAATAACGCGTTTGTAAACGATTACTTGCGGAAGCGTTAGAAACAGAGAAAATAGGGAATACACAGAGTACGCGAGAGAGACAGAGAGAGCAGAACGTAAAAGCTATGTTCAAAAACGATATATGCCTCTGTCATTTACAATTGTGCTTAGTAGCACTATTTATACAAGTCCTCATGGGACTGACAAAAGTACCGCGTACTTCAATGCTCACACGAGCTTTTGACACTTACTACGAGACTATAAATGCCTAGTAGTCTAAACTAATACTAGGCTTCTGGTTACCGATTGGACCCGGCTAACCGGCTCCCCAGCTCACCGGCTCTGTTGCTTGCCGGCTTACCGATACATCTCGCTTGCCGGCTCAGGCTTATTTAGCCGATCCGGCTCCAGTTGAGCTTGCCGCTTCAACACTCCCCCTCAAGCTCAACTTGAGGTTGGATCCTAGTGTCAGTCTCTGTGGCAGTCGGTTCTTCCAACTGACTTCTCCTGGCGTCGTTCGGCCTTGCTCACGCTCCTCGTTCGGTCCGGTTCTGTTTGCCGCGACCCCTCTTGTTCTGCGCGCCTCGACCTTCTCGATCGGTATGTCTGCTCAATAGGCCCCTCTCAGCTCCTTCGCTGCTATGACTCCGACGCTTATCGATCCGTCGGTTCCTCCGCAATGGCATCGACTTCCGCTGCATCCGTGTCTGCTTGGCCTTGAATTGATCCGGTTCTTCCGAATCTGTCTTTTGAACCGAATCGACTGTCTCCGATTCGTTCCAGCTCTTGTCCGAATCGGTTGCTCCTGATTCGTCTTCTTGTTCCAAGCCCTTCACCACATCGGACCATGTCCGGGTCTTGGCCTTCTTCCTTCGGTCGGCTCTGTCCTTCTTGACTCTGCCGCCTTCTGTTCTTCCCTCACCGGCGCAATCGGCAGTCTCTTTTCCTTTGCCCATTCCGGTGTCTTTGCCCGTTCTCCCCCTCAAGTGTGGCACGTCGAGATGCTGAACACCAAGCATTTCGGTGAAGTGCTGCAACTTGTCCGATCCGAGCAGCTTGGTGAAGATGTCGGCTACTTGCCGATCCGTGTGAACATACCGTAGTTCAACTTCACCGCGCAGGACCAACTCATGCACAAAGTGATAATGCACTTCTATGTGCTTCGTGGGAGCATGGAACACATGGTTCTTGGCGAGTTGCATGCTGCTTATGTTGTCGCAGTAGACCAGAATCGGGGTCGGTACCTCGATCCCTAAGTCTTGTAGCAGTCACCGAAGCCAGATGGCTTCACAGGTGGCAATGGTAGCGCCCCGATACTCAGCCTTAGTGCTCGATAGAGCAATTTTTGGCTGCTTTTTGCTGCTCCACGTAATAGCCGTGCTACCTAGGGAAAACATGTAACCGGAGGTTGATCGATGATCTGATGCATCGCCGGCCCAATCGGCATCCGTGTAACCGACGAGCTCTTTGGGTATACCGCGCCGGTATAACAGGCCTCAGTCCTTCGTGCCGTTGCGATACGACAATATCCTTTGCGCGCACTGAAGGTGCTCCACGGTCGGCTTCTACATGAATCATTCCGACCGGATAGCTGATGTCGGGTTGTGTGATAGTCAAGTAAATAAGGCTTCCGACAATCTGTTAGAACCGTTGCTCGTTGCAGGCCGGTTCGGAGTTGGGACGAAGCTTCTGGTTCCGGTCCAAGGGTGTGGAGACAGGTCGACATTCTGTCATGCCGAACTTGTACAACATATTCAAGACGTAATGTCGTTGTGAGAGCAATATGCCGTCCGGGGTTCGGATCACCTCGATCCCTAGAAAATAATGAAGGTCCCCCAGATCCTTTATCTCAAATGTGTCTGACAACTGGGACTTGACGCGGTTGATTTCTGGAACTCCTGGTTCGGTGATGACTAGATCATCAACATACAACAGTATACATACCGGACCGGCTGAGCCTTGCCGGATGAACAATGAAGAGTCCGATTTGGAGGCCACAAACCCCATCTTACGCAATTGGTGCGTGATCTTCGCATTCCAAGCTCGAGGGGCTTGCTTCAAGCCGTACAACGACTTCTTCAGCCGGCATACCGCCGACTTGTTCATCTCCGATTCAAAGCCGGGGGGTGAGTCATAAAGACTTCTTCTTCAAGATCACCTTGAAGAAATGCATTCTTCACATCCATCTGGTGAAGATGCCACCCCCTTGCTGTAGCAACCACCACCACCACACGAACCGTCGTCATCTTCGCTACTGGAGCGAAGGTCTCATCGTAGTCGATTTCGTGGGTCTACGCGTATCCCTTCGCCACTAACCGGGCTTTATACTGGTTAACAAAACCATCGGCGTTGTACTTTACCTTGTATATCCACTTGCATCCGATCGGTTTATAGTGACGAGGAGGGTCAACCAGGTCCCATGTCTTGTTGACATCAAGTGCCCGCATTTCTTCTTCCATAGCGGCACGCCAATTTGCGTCCTTGGCCGCATTTGCGTAGCTCTCCGGCTCACGCACTTCCGCCACCTTAGTCATGTACGCATAGTGATGCGCCATGTACTCATTGTACACGTACCGCTTGACGGGATCCTTCTGGTGGGTGGACCGACGTAACTCACTGTTACCCGGTTTGAGGCCCTTCTTGGCCGGTTCGGTATTCGTTGCCGAAGATCCGCCTTTCTCCTTGCCGGAGTCGAATGCACACTGATCCGACTCATCGTGGCTGGTTTCGAATTCCGGCATCTTCTTTTTCCCCTTCTCTTTGCACGTGAACCGTCGCCTCGGTTCGTTGCGCGGGGAGTGCACGGCAGAGTCTCCACTACTCGCCGGTTCCTCATCGGACAGGTCAGATTGACTCAGTCTCTCGTTTGGCCCGCTCAACCGGAACGATTCCGGACTCTCATGTTGAGTCCACGCTTCATCATCCTCTACCTAGGCCGGTTCAGGCTCACTAGCCTCATCCACTGGCACCAGGTCGGATTCGGAAGTCGGAGCCGGTAAGGATTACAACGATGCCGATTCATCGAACTCGACATCTCGATTAACTCGAACCTGCGTTGTCCGGGGGTTATAACACTTATAACCCTTCTGCTCTTGAGCATAGCCGATTAGGATGCATTTTTCCGATTTTGCATCCAGCTTCCTCCGCTTCTCTTCCGGTACATGCACATATGCAATGCTACCGAAGATCTTAAGGTGTCTCAAATTCGGCTTGCACCCGAAATACAACTCGTGAGCTGACACCTTGTCACTGATCCAGTTCTGGATGTAGACAACTGTTCGGACTGCCTCCGCCCAGTAGAATTTGGGCATGCTCTTCTCCTCCAGCATTGCCCTTGCCGCATCAATAAGTGATTGGTTCTTCCTTTCGGCAACACCGTTCTGTTGCGGTGTGTATCTGCAGCTAAACTCTCGCCGAATTCCCTTTTGCTGCAGATAACTGTTGAATTGGCCGGAAAAGTACTCTTTTCTGCCATCCGACCGCAGGCATTTGATCTTCCTCTCTGATTCCCATTCCACTATGGTTTGGAGACTCCGTAAACACTCAAAGACTTCACTCTTCCGCTCAATGAGGTAGATCCATGTATGCCGCGTATAGTCGTCGATGAAGGAGACGAAATATCGACTCCCGCCAAGACTAACATTCTGTGCCGGTCCCCACACATTCGAATGGATTAGGTCGAGCTTGTTTCGGCTCCAGTTACGTTCGGTGGGGAATGGAAGCCGGTGTTGCTTCCCGAGTTGGCAGGCTTCACATACTTGGGCCTTCCGGCCGCTAAACTTTGGCAAACCGAAAACAACTTGTTTCGTTTTCAGGTCTTGAAGCCTCTGGTAATTGACGTGGCCTATCCACTTGTGCCACAGGTCGATGTCCGATTCGACCTTCTGTCCTTTTGCAAACAGAGCGATGCCGACGTCATTGGTGTCGAGGATAAACATCCTCCCGTCTCTGCGCCCTTGCGCAATAATCTGGCCCTCTTCCTCAATGAAGCACTCGAGGTGCGTAAACCGCACCTGCATCCCTTGGTCGACGATCTGTCTGACCGACACCAGGTTCTTCGTGATTGTCGGTACGTGTAATACGTTCATCAGCTTCCCCTTCTGTCTGACGTGGCTCAAAGCGACTTCTTCGACGTGCACAATTGGGTGAGGAGTGTCGTCTCCGGTTTCGACTACTCCTGGTTGATCTGGTTTCTCCAAAAAGGAGAACCACTCTTTGTGGTTTGTCATGTGGTTCGACGCATCGGAATCAACATACCACACTTCCTCCGATTTGTAAGTCGTCTTCTTCATCGAGTTCGCCTCGTGCTTCATCACCAAGGTTGGCCCGTTACCGTTCTTGGATGCTCCCGATCCCTTCGCGTAGTGTGAGCTTTGGTGGCCATCCTTGCCGGCCTTGCCGTATCCGGATTTGTCCGAATCATCGCATTTTCTCCAGCACTCGCTTTCTCTGTGGCCCTTTTTGCCACAGTACCAACATTCCGTTGCAGATTTGTCTTGCCGGCCTGCGGCACCGCCTTGACTCCCCCTGCCTGTGGAGGTCCCGGAACTGCTGTCGGCACGTTCTCTGTGCCTTCGTTCTTTCTCTTGTCGTCGCCTCCATTGCGTGCCAACCCGCCTCGTCCACCACGCCCACGGGACTGATCCGTTTCCGTGTACAACATCCGGCTGTCAATGGGTGCGCTAGTTGACGCACCGGCGTGGTTCTCCTCTACAAGGAGCATCGATTGTAAGTTGAAAAATGACGACGTATTCTCCCTTGTACACACCGCCGTTCGGAACGCTCTGAACTTAGACGCCAGGCCCCCAAGACAAACCTGGACCATCTCGTCTTCCTCTACGGTAACATTGATAGAGGAAAGAGAGTCACAAATCTCTTTGATTTGGGTCATGTAATCTGCCACCGACATGTCCTTCTATTGGACATTGCTCAACTCATGTCGGAGTTGCAGCTTCCGGGCTGTAGTGCTCGCGGCGAAAACCTTCTTCAGGTTCCCCCAAGCCTCCTTCAGTGTCTTGGCGTCTCGGATGTGGCTCAACAATTGGTCTCCGACACTGGACGCGAAGCAGTACATCACTCTTCTTACCGATTGTTCCCACACTGGGAAGTCCTTATGTGCCGCATCAGGTGTTGTTTCGTTGGCTCCCTCGATGAAACTCCAGTAGCCATGCCCAAGCAGGTACTGGTGCATCTTATACGACCAAGATGCATAGTTGGATCTATCGTGTTTCTCCACAAGGAGCGAGCTAGCCATCCCTCTATCCATCACTTCTCTGTCTGTTGTTTTACGACCTGTTAGGGTTTGCTTTCAAGCGTTTGTTAGCTGTAGAGGTTCTCAACCCTCGCGCTTTGATACCATCTAAACGATTACTTGCGGAAGCGTTAGAAACAGAGAAAGTAGGGAATACACAGAGTACGCGGGAGAGATAGAGAGAGAGTAGAACGTAAAAGCTATATTAAAAAACGATATATGCCTCTATCATTTACAATTGTGCTCAGTAGCACTATTTATACAAGTCCTCATGGGACTGACAGAAGTACCGCGTACTTCAATGCTCACACGAGCTTCTAACACTTACTACGAGACTATAATTGCCTGGTAGTCTAAACTAATACTAGGCTTCCGATTACCGATTGGACCCGGCTAACTGGCTCCCCAACTCACTGGCTCTGTTGCTTGCCGGCTTACCGATCCGTCTCGCTTGCCAGCTCAGGTTTATTAAGCCGATCCGGCTCCAGTTCAGCTTACCGCTTCAACAACGTTTTCGTGTGATTTTTCACACACGATAAGAAAAGTAATGAAATAATTATTTAAGTAAGCTTAAATGGCTTAGTATGAAAGATGGACGTCTTCAAGAGCTTCCAAACACATTTTACTACATATGAAACGGATAACTAAGTATTAAGTTATGTGAGTATAAAGTTGAGAAGATAAGAAAAACAAAATTGTGAGATATCCCACATAGATAGGACAATGTCAGATCCCCCATTATATAACTAGATCTCAAACCCATTACTTCATAGCTGGGTGCTTGGAGCATGGGTTATCCGTAGTGCATGAGTTGTTTTCACGAGCCATTTGGCCGTTTGGAGTGATTTGTAGTGTGCGCATTGTTTTGAGCATTCGTAGTGCACGGGTTGTGGTGCACAGCTCGGTCGGAACGCGCGCACGTACTGATGCTTGCATGGTTTGAGCGTTTGTAAATGCGCGCGCACAGATGCTTGCATGGTTTGAGCGTTCATAGCGGTCGGGATGTGTGCGCACAGAGACATGTCCACGGCTCGGTCGGTGTGCGGATTGTTTTGAGCATTCGTGGTGCACAAGTCGGTCGGAACGCACCCCGTCGAAACGCGCGCACGCACGGATGCTTCCATGGTTTGAGCGTTCGTAGACGCACGCGCACGGATGCTTGCACGGTATGAGTGTTCGTAGCAGTCGGGATGTGTGCGTGCACAGACGTGTCCACAGCTCGGTCGGGGACGCGTGATTTGGCTGTTTGGAGCGATCTGTAGTGTGTAGATTGTTTTGAGCATTCGTAGTGCACGACTTGGTCGGAATGTGCGCACGCACGGATGCTTGCATGGTTTGAGTGTTCGTAGACGCGCGCGCACAGGTGCTTGCATGGTATGAGCGTTCGTAGCGGTCGGGATGTGTGCACGCACGGACGTGTTCACGGGTCGGTCAGGGACGTGTGCCATTTGGCCGTTTGGAGCAATCTGTAGTGTGCAGATTGTTTTGAGCATTCGTAGTGCATGGGTCGTGGTGCACGGCTCGGTCGGAACGCGTGCACGCACGGATGCTTGCACGGTTTGAGCGTTCGTAGTGGTCGGGATGTGTGCGCGCACGGACGTGTCCACAAACGCGCGCGCACAGAGGCGCACACGGCTCAGTCTAGACGCACGGGCCAAACTTTATGGATGATTGGATCATATGGCCGAATTATACGGACGTCGCATGCAACTAAAAGTGGATGCATGCAACTAAAAGCAGAGGCCAAGCAACTAAAAGTAGATGCATGCAACTAAAGTAAAGGTCATGTGTGGACACATGCAATTGAACATCAAGGGCCATGATCAACAAAGAACTCCTTATATATTCCACTCTTCTTCTTGTTCTTCTTTTCTTTTTTCTTTTCTTCTCCGATTCTTTGGAAAAAACAATCTCTCATATTCATATCGAACCACTCCTTATATGGTGGCCGAATCCTTTCTTTTAAAATTATCTCTCATTTTCATATCCAGTCCGTTGTAACACGATTCTTATATTATAAAAGAATCTGGGTAAAAGCATGAAAGTGGAAGTTACACTATTATAGCTAATTAGCTACTAAAATGACCACAACTAATTAGCTATTTGTTTAGCTAGTTTTTGGTGGGAAAATCATAAGGATGGTTTACGAAATTTTATGTTTTATTAGTTAAATACATGTCATTTAATTTATGAGAATACTCAAATATTTGAACTTTGGTTTCTGACGTAGTGGAACATGTGGAATAGTGCCATCATCTAAGGTCGACTTGAATGTCATCAAATTCCTGATAATCCTGAATTCGAGTTCGAACTCCAAACAGATGGAGTACTCTGAGCATGAACGCAGACGAAGCTCCCGCAACAGTAGAAAGACTCTAAGATCGACATTGCACCTTCAGAGCTACAACACACAACCAAGTCAATCCTCGTCCAGGTATGTATTAGTTACATATTAAAAAAACTCACTTAACGATTGGTAAATGATTAAGCACGATATCTCTCTCTCTCTCTCATAAATAATAGGTTAATAGATATAGACAATAAGAAGCAAGAGTATGTTTTTTAACACTCTTTGCTAAGAGGTCTAGCACCAACAAGGAGAGAGATTAGTGTTCTCTAACTAAACACCTCACTAATCTCTCTTAAGCTCAAAGGTTACAAGAAGTAGGAGAGGAAGCTCTAGCTCTAATCAATAGGAGATCTTTACAAATGGGAGAACCCCCACAAAGTCACTACTATGTGGTTTATATAGCTTTCACGTTTAGGGTATGGGTCTTTCACACTTGGACGTCTCTTTGCTTTCTTTTCCTCTTGCCATTTCCTCTTCGTACTATGTCCTTGTTGATGCGCTCTTATTCGTGATTGGTTGTGTTGTTATCCCAGCGCTTAACATCCCCCCCAACCTAATGAGTGCACACTCCAGGGTGCATTGTGGGAGGAGAGCTTCGAGCGTTGGGGGCGAGTAGGATTGAGTAGGGGGGTTCCTCAGGGGGCGGGTGCCGTCGGAGATGATGGCAAAGACGGCAGATGTTCAGTGGTGGTAGCTGGATTTCCTGCAGTTGGTCGGTTGTTGTGAAAAAATCTTTCTTGGGGCCGGTGAGCCAGGTGCAGGTGTTGTGGCCGGCGAAGGGAGAAGGGGGGTTTCGACTAAAGCTTATGTAAGCGGGGAAAAAACGCATGTGTCTTGGAGGCGGGGGAAAGGGAGGGTGAGGGCGAGGAGGCGGCTGGGTGTCAGGTTCATCAGGTGAGTTGTGGTCCCTCCCCAGGTCGATCTCCGGGGGGAGGAGGGCACGAGCACGAGCCTCGTTGAACGTCATGAGTTGATACTCGCGAGAGATGTCGAGGTATAGGGCTAATTCTGGTATGTTGTCAGCCTCGAGGTCGGTGGGCCAGTTGAATGTGGCGTATTCGATGCTGAATATGTGAGTACGAACCCCGACGTCCAAGGCAGTTTGCCAAGCGCGTATTAGCCAAACGAAACGGAAAGGGGGTACGGAGGTCGTAGTGTTCTCCAACAGGGTGCGGGTGAGGGTGTCGGTGATGTGTAAGCACACTAGTGTTGTGAAGAGGTGGGCTAGCTGGTCTTCGGTGACTTGCATCGTGACATTAGAAGGGTAGGTGGAATAGATCAGGTCAGAGATGTCTAAGTCGGGGGTGAGGGTGGTGTGAAGGTAGGCCATACCTTCAAGGAACAAAATAGGGAGGTGTTGGGGGAAGAGGTTGCCGGTTGGGGGCGAAGGTTCTTCGGTGGCTTCCTGATACAACATGAAGAGGGCAAGGGCGTGGTTGTCTTCAGGGAGTACTCGAATGAAGGTCTGTTGGTCTGGGGGTGTGGGGTCGTCAAAGAATACGCGACGCGTGGTGGACAACGACCGAAGGACGCATGTGTCTTGGATGAGGAGGGTACGCCGTGTACGTGGTGCAGTGAAAAGTTTGGAGAGCAGGGATGTCGAGGTCACGTACACTTAGAGTGCCTGAATCATATTCAGAGAGCTAGTTGAGGTAAGGAGAGGTGTCTGAACGGTGGAGGGGTCCGTCATGCCGGTGCTGAGGGCGTGTTCAAGGGTGGCTTTGGACGTGCGGAGTTGGAGGATGTCCTTTTCGAGGTCGGCGCACTGGCGGCGGTGTTTGATGAGGAGACATTAGTTCCGTTCATTGGCGACTTCGACTTGGTGGACCATGGCGTCACGTTTAGCCTTGAGAGTGGTGATCTCGCTCGTGAGTTGGTGAGTTGTGGCCATGGCGGTGGCCAGAGCCTCAAACCGTTAAGAGATATCAGCCGTCACGGTTGCGAGGCGGGCCTCGGTCAGTTGGTGTTGGGTGGTGAGGCGGACGTACTCGGCCGAGGGTTCGGCATGTGTTTGTGCCGCGCGTTCCTGGTTGTGGTGCCAGGTTGTCCGAGCTTGTTGGAACTCGTCAGCGAGTTGTTGGTGTCGGGTTTGCATCATCAAGAGTTCTTGCTTGAGGAGGTCATGGGCGGCCGCTTGGCACACGTTGGTATGGAGGGCGCTCCGTACCTCGGCTGCCAAGATCTCATTCCGTATAGAGGTCTCGTGTTGGTCGGTGGCGGTCTGTTGGGCATGTGCATGAACTTGAAGTAGGCGACGGTTCACGATAGCAGTCATTTTGAGGAGGTCGGCCACCATTTCGGTTAAGGGTTTGGGGGGGACGGCGAGGGAGGGGGTAGGGTGGGTAGTGACTGCAGTGAGTGGGGTAGAGCAGGGCACGGAGGTTGAGGGGGGGGGGGGGGAGGCGTGGTGGCGGGGGGTTTTCATTTGGGCGAGAGTGATGGTGGGTTGAAGGGGAACGGTCAGGGTTGCGGTGTCGGGAGCGTTGTGGCGGGCGAGTTTATGGGGTCGAGGTCGCGGGGTGTCGTCGGTGGTGGTGGGCGGGAAGGGTTGGGTAGTTGCGGCCGGGGTGGGAGGTGAGGGTTCGTGGGGTAGAGGGGTTGGCAAGGTAGGGGGAGGCGGGGCTGGTGGGTTTTGTTGGTCACGTAAGATTGACTCCGTTGTGCAGTTGCGGGTACGCGGGGTCATGGTTGTGTTCTGATGTGACACATAGTGGAAGGTAGTGGACAAGGCCTGGATTTCGGTGAGGGTGAACGCGTGTGTCTGGAATTCCTTGACACGATTTGTGATATCCTCAGGGGTGTCGAGGTTAGCTTCGGCTGACACGTGGGTGATCGGGGGTTGTTTGTGCGCCGGTGGCCGTTCCTGTTCGCCTTGGTGTACCTGTCGTAAGAAGTCGTGTTCAGGGAGGCGAAGGTGCTCGTTTTGGCTTGGGACAGTTATCTTGCGGAAGTGTTCTTGGCAGCGTATGAAGGGAGGGGCGGGGGGTTCGATGCTGAACTTTGCGCACAAGTAATGGGTGAGGAACTACGTGAAATAGACTGTTGATTTGGGCCGTGTGTGCCATTCTCGGACCCGGTGGACAAGCTCATGAGCCCACTGGACTGCTTGCGGATCATGTGCCCACTTGAGGTACTCGCCGATGATACAAGCGGTGGCGTCGATAGATGCGGTGTCGCTAATTTGGGCAATTGCGTTACAACGGTCATGGAGATGGAAAGGGATTTCGGTGTAACGCCAACCTTCGCGTCTAGAATATTCGGCGTAGGCGGCAGGAATGATGCCGAGGACAACCCCAAGGGTCCTCATGGTGCGGAAGGGGGCGCCATCGAGTGGTAAATGCAGCGTAGTGCAAACGTCGGTCGCGGTGAACTGGAATGCGACGGGGGGGGGGGGAATCCGCAAAAGCCTGCATACCGACGTGGCCCATGTCGGGGTTGTACCTGATGAGGAAGCGGTTGACCAACTCAAGCAGGATGCCCCATGGCCCGATCCCGAGGAAGAACTTGAGGCCAAGTCGTGAGAGGGTGGCGAACACGTCGGGTTCGAGGTACTTGAGGTGCGTGGTGGCCGTGGGGACCAGGTAAGTACATCGGGTGTTGTTGAACACCGCTGGAATGACTAAGGAACCACACCCTGCGTCGGGGTAGTATGCGTGGAGGAGTTTGATGAATTGGGGAGACATCATCATTTGCAACCCGAGGTGTGGGTAAGCAGGGTGTGCAGGAGACGAGGCAGTGGCCGCGGCAGGCGATTGACGGGGTAGGAGCAGGAATGCCGAGGGTGGGGATGCAAGGGCGCCGAATAGAGAGAGGGGTGACGGGGTGGAGGGGAGGAAGGTTGGAAGGGGGGAGGGAGAAAAGTGATGCAGAGAACGGGGTAGCGAGAGGGAAGGGGACAAGAAGAATAAGGAGCGCTAAAAAAAGAGAGAGAGGGGAGGGGGGGTGGTGGGGGTAGAGCAAAGAAGAAGAAAGAAGAAGAAGGAAATAATAATAATAAATAAAATAATAAATAAAACGTAAAAAACAATAAAATAAATAAATAAATAAAAATAATAAATAAAAATAATAGAAAATAGAAAATAGAAAATAGAAAATAAAATAATAATAATCATAAAAAAGAAAAAAGAAAAAAAAAGAAAAAAAAAGAAAAAAAAAGAAAAAAAAAGAAAAAAAAGAAAAAAAGAAAAGAATAATAGACATTAAAAATAATAAATAAATAAAAATATTAAAAATAAAAATAAACCACGACAACGAGGGGACAACCGAAGGGAACACGAGGCCATGATGGAAAGGAGTAATCGACGAAAAAGATTCGGATACCGACGATAATTAAGAAACTGCGAGGTGGCTAAGGTTGGCATATGGACGGGAGGGCTGAACGGGGGTCCACGGGGGATGTGATGAGGGATTGGGGAAATTAAGAGCTTTTGGCAAACCTTGAGGGGGTGAATGTGGGGGGAGTGGCACTCGGGTATTGTGTGAGGTTCTGGGCCCTTGACGTTTAAGGACCCAGACCTGCGGCATGTTTGTTACGGGGATGAGGAGGATTTGTGAAGCCTTTCCATTGGACATTTAGACTCTCAGTTGTTTAGGCTTGTCGATTCCTGTGGCTTTAACCTGGGCAGGATACCAGACTGATGTGTGTGATTTTCGGGTGTCCCATGTGGGCGTGGTATGATCATGACTGGGGAGCTAGCTTTGTTTCAGGACCCAAAAGCTAGAGGCGCCTTTGTGCCAACCCTGTGCGGTTGTGAGTGTCTTTTAGACTCGCCAAATGGCAGGTTCTCCACAGCACCGTCCGTCTGCAAAAACAATGTGAACGTTCACCCATTCCCGTGGTTTGGGTGTCTGTGTTTTGATGTTAGCGTCGCGCTGGTCCTAGATGGCCGGTGGGTGTTGGCATTCTGTTTGGTTGTGCGACTCTGCGCCTTGGGGTTCATCGAGGTCCCATGCAGGGGTGGTCCGATCGCGAGCGGGGAGCCGGTTTCGTTTCGGGACCCAAAAGCTAGTGGCGCCATTATGCCAACCTTGTGCGGTTGTGAGTATTTTTCTAACTCGCCACACAACGTGTTCTCCGCAGCGTGGGCCGTCAATGAAAACTGCGTGGACGTTCACCCATTCCTGTGGTTTGGGTGTCCTTGTTCTAATGTTAGTGTCGCGTTGGTCATGGACGGCCAGTGGGTGTTGGTGTCCTATTTGTTTGGGCAACTCCATGCTTTGGGGATCATCAAGGTCAACGGGATGCGATTCGAGTGTTGTTGCAACGAGGTCCTGGAACTTCAGTCCATCTCCTGTTTGGAAGGAGACGATGTGTTTGCTGGGTGATAGGAGACATTCTCTTATGCGACACCAATCTAAACCGAGGAGGCATTGTGTGTACATAACTTCGGGCGGGAGTACCCAAACTTGGATTGAGTGTGTGCTATATTCTGTCTTGATGCTACACACGAAAGTTCCCAGGCAGCATGATGTGGACCCATCGAAGCCACGGAAGTTGTCGTTGCAAACTTTGAGGTCTGGGCAACCTAGACGTCTCCATGTTTCGAAGGAGAAAAGGGTTAGTGATGCTCTTGTGTCGATTACCACCGTCAAAGGCATGTCGTCGACGCAACATCGTAGTTGTATTGTTCCATCATTAGAGTTGGCCGCCTTAGACATGGCTGTCGGATGGGTGTGTCCTTGTCGCTTCAATTTCACTGGCGTATTGCGCAGGTCGGTTTCGAGCCAGGCCATTCGGCCTTCGGAGGCCTTAAGTTTGGCTTCTACCTCTCGTTTTCCAAGCCGTGAGTAGAGCCTTGAGTGTGAGGGGTCCATAGTAACGTTTGAGCTTGCTCCCATTGATGAATCCGGGGATGTCAAAACCTTCGAGCGTGCATAGGCGACATGCTCCTGTCTTGGTAATCTCTGAAACCACATATGGGCCTTCACCCCGTAACTTAAGCTTCTTCTTGTGTCGTTGAGAGGAGAATTTGAAGGCCATGTCGCCTTCAGCAAGCTCTTTGTTCTTGACTTTATTGGCGTGCCACACCTTTCTATTGGCTTTCTCTACCAAGAGTGCATGGAATGCGAGAAGGCGAGTTTCTGTCAGTCGTTCTAGGCTCTCTAGACGTGACGGGAGGGGGTCCCCGTCCCATCATTCTTGTACGGCGATCCTAAGGTTGGGGACCAGGAACTCGATGGGTAATACTCCTTCTTGCCCGTACACTAGTTTGAATGGTGTGTGGCGAGTTGCGACTTTGTAGAAATTACGGAAAGCCCATAATGCTGCTTGGAGTTTGGTGCTCCAATCAGACCGTGAGGCGGCGATTATCTTTGTGAGCACTACACATAACACCTTATTCGTGCTTTCCACTTGTCCGTTGCATTGAGGGTAATAAGGAGAAATTTTGCGGTGTGTCACCATAAATTCACCTAGTAAATGTGTTATCACTTCGTTGAGGAAATGCGAGCCTTGGTCACTAATGATTTCGAGCGGACATCCAAACCGTACTATGACATTTTCATACAAGAATTTGGCGGTACTACGCGCGTCGGTGTTAACGCAAGCTTTAGCTTCGACCCACTTGGTAGCATAGTCGGTGGCGGTTATTATGTATCGGTTGAGGTTGGAAGCTGGGCTGATTGGGCCGATAAAGTCGATACCCCATTTCTCGAATGGTTGCCATGCCACCACCAAGTTTAACGTATTGAAATCCGCTTTTAGTGGGTGTTTGAAACGTTGGCACTAGTCACAACGGCGTACGTACTCGTATGTGTCTTTGAAGAGTGTTGGCCACCATAGGCCGGATTGGAGGATCTTGCGTGCAACGGTCTCGTGATTGAAATGACCACTTCCGCTCCCGCAATGAGGTTGTTCGAGGGTGGCGACGACGTCGTGGTCTGTTACACACCTCTGAAGTAGATCGTCGTTACCCCGACGGTACAAGTTGCCACGGAGCATCGTGAAGGGGCCACATTTCTTTAACAAGACACGCGTGTGCCTGGGGTAGTTGTTTTTGGAAGGATGCTCCTTCAGTTAGGACGCGAACGATGTTTGATGCCCATGCTGGTATGGTGTCGATCGCGAATAATGTTGCATCTGGTGTTTCATCGTTGACCCAATGGCTTCTTCTCCGTTGGGTATCCGGGAGAAATGATCGGCGAGTACATGGTCTTTTCCTTTTCTCACCATTACCTTGAAGTCGAACTCGAGTAACGTTACGATCCATCGTGAGATGCATCCGGTGGCGCGAGTTTTGTTGACTAAGTAGAGTAGGGCTTGATGATCGACAAAAAACGAGAACCGGGACGCCAAAAGGTAGTGGAGGAATTTCTTTACGCAGTAAACCATGGCCAAAGCCTCCCGTTCCCTCGTGGAGTAATTTCGTTCCGCGGCGTTCAGTTGGCGACTAGCGAAGGTGACCGGTAGGTCGAGTGCCCCTTCACCGGGTTGACCTAGCACTGCACCAATCGCGAAGGCGGAAGCGTCGGTGTGAACATGGAATTCTTTGGTCCAATCTGGGGGTCGGAGGATGGGGGCCTTAGTTAGGCACTCTTTGAAGAGCTTGAAGGAGTGTGTGCATTCTTCTGTCCATGCGAACTACTTTAATAGGGTGTAGAGCAGTCTAGCCTTGTCTGTGAACATATTAATGAAGCGTCTATAGTAACCTGCGTATCCCATGAACCCTTGTAGTTGTTTCTCGTTCGTGGGGGGTGGCATGTCGAGGATGAGTTTTACCTTTCCTTATTGGTCAAGATCCCATGGCGGGACACGACGTGCCCTAATATTAATCCGTGCTTGACCCAGAACTGACACTTGAGTGGGTTGAGAGAGAGTTGATAGGTCCTGCATTTTTGGGACGACTATAATCGGGGAGACCCAAGTAGTTCGTTCGATCGGGGAGATAATGCCTTCAGCCAACATTTTGTTGATTTCGGCTTTTACTTGTTGGGCGTAGTTAGGGTTCATTGGGCGTGGCCTTTGCCGGATTGTGCGGACGTCGGCTCGCATGGGGATACTATGGGTGATGACCTCGGCTAGGACTCCCTTCATGTCGACATACGACCATGCAAACATGTCGCTAAATTCCGTGAAGAGGGTGATGAAGGAGGTCTCCTCGTCGGATTGGAGATTTGCGGCTATGAATACCGGTTTGGAGTATGTCCCTTTCCCAGGTTGATTTCTTTCACCCTTGCCGGTCCATCGTAGACTTCTCCTAGGCCTTGGGGGGTACGTTGTGGTCTTTTACAAGCGACTGCCCTATTCTCTTGTTCATAGAGTTTGAAGTGCTCTGGGAAGTCCACTTCCTTCGAAGTCTTCTGAGTGGTCATGGCATCACCTGGACGTGTGACTCGTTGTACCAGTTCTTCGTCCTTTACGTCTACTTCTATTTGCCAGGGTCCGAGGGTGGTGACGTTGAAGCAAGAGATCGTGTCTTCGTCCTCTCCGCAACACTTTGTACCGATAGGGTACATTGGGTCGGTTGTGGCGAGAGCGTATACCCAATTCATCTCTGACGTCTCGGAAGCGACGGATTGGTCGTCTCTCTCACGTACGTTCCCCTCTTTGGAAGTGGCGAGTCTTTGGGGGAACGGTTGGACTCTGGTCAAGAGTTGAACTGTCTTTGTGGGGTTGCACGATAGGAGGTTGGTCTCGAACTCGGTGGTTTCTGACCAATCGTCTACGAGAGGGATGTCTTCTTCTTCATGCACTTTTTGTGTGTATGCTTTGATGCGGAAGGTTTTGTTGTCTTTACACATATAGATTATATCGTTCCCGAAATCCATTACCAGGCGGCTTATACGTAGGAATGGTCTTCCTAGTAAGCACTCGTAGGCCACATGGTTCGATGATCTTGTGACGACGAAGGTGAGATTGAACTCCACTCCGGGGATAGTGAATTGATGCGCAGGGATCATGCCTTTTGGCCTTTGGATGGACGCATCTGCCATTCGTAGTTTGACATCTGAAGGAAGCATTTTTGGGCTCCCCCACTTACACCAATATTCGTCTTACCATTGACGCAGACTGGTAGAGTGAAACTAGTATCGTCGCTCTCGAAGTGAGCTTTGTGGACATCGATTGGCAGTCCTTCGGGTTGTTTGAGGACTGTGGATGTATGGGGAGTGTGGGTGTGTATCCTTTCGCCATACCCTACCGATAGGCCACCATTGAGGCGTCGGAGGACGTCGTGCCATGGTTGAATGTCGAGTTTGAGTAGTTCTTCGAGCATGAACTCTATTTCCTTGGCGAGTAGAGGTCGTAGCAGGGGGTTGTCGGCGACGAAGGTGCCAGTGTAGCTCTGCACTTCGCGTATTGTGGGTCGCAATCTTAAATTTAAGATTTTCTAGAGTAGGGTTGTGTTGACCTCTTTGATCGGGGTAGGATGGCAAGTGGGGGGTGTCGGTTGGTGTGATGACGGGGAGAGGTGAGGGGTTTACCCATTCTTCTAGTTGGTCGAAGTTTAAGCTTGGGAGACTAAGTGATTTTTCGAACTGTTCGTGGTGTATGAGCTTGATGTATTCTTCTACCTTTTGTTTCTCAGCTATTGGGTTTGGGTATGTCGCTAGGTGTGTCGATAGTTCTTGATTCAGATTGACAGGTAATGTTTCTATGTCTCCCTCCGATTCTTGATCTTGTTTTGAGTTCTGTGTGGAATTATTCTTTCTAGATTTTTGTCTCTTACGTGTGGTCGCAAGGAGACCTTGATCTTGGTATTTTTAATTGTGCGCTACTCGTTGGGCCCGTGTGATGACATTGGCACCGATCGTGGATGGTACAACGGGCAACATATTTATGCCGACCCTTTTCTTCATTTCTGGGCAATAAGGTACTAAGTGTTCTTTACGGCACCCTGGGCATGATGCTTCTCTTTGGAACCATTCGATAAGGTCTTGCGACTGTTGGGTGAGACCTTGTGCCGATGGTTGTGGGGGCGTGTCGAGTGGGAGGTGTTGTGGTCGTTGGGCCATCCGATTGTAGTATTCATATTTGGTTGGGCACTCGCTAACCATATGTGGGCCTTGGCAGCTGAAACATTTCAATTCTGACCTCCTTAGACCATTGTTGTTGCGGTATCCCATTGAGGGTTCACGTTGTTCCCCTCTCAAGACGTACAGTAGTATTTGGTCACCTTCGAAGTCCACGAAGTGGGACAACACCTCTTCTTCAATGCCATACTCCCGGTACGAATCTTCATATTTGGGGGTGCTCGCCCTGACCTGGGTTATCTGTGGTATATTCTAGTTCGGCAAGGCGGGCGCCGATGCGCGGTAGTGGGGGTTGTTGAGGGAGTATCGTTGGTAGTGGTGGGTAGCTAAGTGGTGGAGGTGAGCGTGGGTGTTCCACCATTGGCGTTTGGCCGTACTTTCTGGTGGGGGCTTGCCAGTAGTTCTCTTGTGTATGCATCACGAAAGCTTTGCACCACTTACAGTATTGCGGTCGTCGTTGATGGAGGTGGGGGCACTCATGTCCTATGTGGTGGCCGTGGCATACCGTGCACCTTACATTTTCTCGTTGGGCATATGCCTAGGGTATTTCTATATGGGATGTTCGCGGTGGTGTCGGTAGAGTAGGGGTGGGGTCTGAGGATTTCTCGCGGTTGTTCGTAGGTGCTTGAGTGGGTATTTGTAACCCGCTTATTGAATCATCAAAGGTCATCACTACCATACAGGCTTCAGCGAACGATTGACACATCCTGCCAATCAGGAAATTTTGGAGTGTCGAATAGAACAACCCATTAATGAAACGGCTCATCAACTTGTCATCTGATATCTTGTCGCTCGGGCTACAACGATGGCACAGGCTTTTCGTGCGACGTATGTAGTTCCTGACCGTTTCGTTCGCTTCTTGCTTGAGGGCGAAAAGTTGGTCAATTGGGTTTTCCATTTATTCCCTTGGCGAGCGAAGCTTATCAAGAAATCTTTGATGACATACTTGAAATCGGCGGCGATATCTTCATTCAAGGTTCGAAACCAAATTCCGGCTTGGTCATCAAGTGTAAGTCCAAACACGGCTACCTTGGTGATCTTTGTGAGGGGTTCATAAGCCTGACAAATATGATAGAACCTCTCGACGTGATCATAGGCATCGGCGAAACCGAGGAAACGTGGTACTAGTTTAGAAATGGAAGCACTCTTCCCGCTGTCATTTGTGAGGTTTCTCGGATGGTCTGTGGGTGCTCGCTCTTTTTCCATCAATGCTACGAGAGTTTGGATGGATTGTAGCGCTACTGCGAGTTCGGCATTTGGAGGTGTAGGGGTAGCTTGGTCAGGTGTAGGAGTTGTGCCCATGCGTGGTGGTGTTGGGTGTCGTTGTGTGTGGGCTTCGTTCGGGTTGTCCCCCGTTGTGCTCGAATGTGGTATGGGGCTGTGCTCCTGACCTCGGCGGTGCATGTGCGCCGATGTTTCTAGGAGGTGAAGTTTTTGTTGCACTCGTGTGAATCTATCCTTCCTTTCGGCCAAAGCGGCTTCGATATCTCGAGTGGTGCTTTCCGGTTGTCCTCCTTTCGCAAGCTATACCGTCCATAGATTGATTTCGTGTTCTATCACCCGTAACTCTTGCGCTGCGTCTCGTACGTGCCGCTCTGTACTAAGTAGGTCTACCATTGGGCTCTCCTGTAGTGGGGGTGTGTTGAAAGGCGCTTTAGTTCCTGGGCTCGATAGGAGGTTCATGTTTGGTAGCATCCCTGGAGTTAGCCACCCTCCATGGTACCGAGTCGGGTTAGGTGGGACGGCATCGTGGGTTTGGTTGGTTTGGGTGGACTCCTCCTAGCGTGCGGGTCGGGTTTTGAACATCTCTGTCCATAAGGATCCGGCCATGTTTTCTGGTCAAGCCTTTATAGGTTCATGGAGGGATGAATCTTCATCGAAGGGTGAATCTTCGTCGAAGGAGGAATCTTCGTCGAAGGGTGAATCTTCGTCGGACGATGGATCCTCGTCGAAGGATGAAGGTTCGGCGAACTCTGTTCTTTCGATGAACCTTTTATGGGAAATTCAAACTTTTTGGCGCCAACGGTCGTTTCGTGTCCCGTGGGATGATTGTAAGCCAAGAGACTCGCGGTGGTTACGCTTGCACTCTAATGGCTCAATCTCCACAATGTTTAGTGTTAACCGAACGAATAAACAAAAAATCGACTTAATTAAACTATGAAATAGTGAGAAAAAACTGAAAATCAACTTAATTAAACTATGAAATAGTGAGGAAAACAGAAAATCAACTTAATTAAACTTATGAAATAGTGAGGAAAAATAGAAAATCAACTTAATTAAACTATGAACTAGTGAGGAAAACAGAAAATCAACTTAATTAAACTATGAAATAGTGAGGAAAACAGAAAATCAACTTAATTAAACTATGAAATAGTGAGGAAAAACAGAAAATCAACTTAATTGAACTATGAAATAATGAGAAAAATAGAAAATGGTGGTTCTCTTGCGATTTCTTCCTTCGTTAATTGGTTGGCCTCCAAGTTTTTGACCACTCGAAAAAAGGCTTCAAGTGTTGGTCGTATCCCCGGCAACGGCGCCAAATAGATGTGTACTATCTATGTATCGACGGAGTCAAACCCTCGATGTTGTTTGCGAAGTTCGGACCGGCGTATACCCTTTTGATGGCGAATCGGGCGGAGGTAGTTGTCGGATACCTCCGAGCCTCACTCACTTAACGATTGGTAAATGATTAAGCACGATATCTCTCTCACTCTCTCAAGCTCTCTCTCTCATAAACAATAGGTTAATAGATATAGACAATAAGAAGGAAGATTATGTTTATTAACCCTCTTTGCTAAGAGGTCTAACACCAAGAAGGAGAGAGATTAGTGTTCTCTAACTAAACACCTCACTAATCTCTCTTAAGCTCAAAGGTTACAAGAAAGAGGAGAGGAAGCTCTAGCTCTAATCAATAGGAGATCTTTACAAATGGGAGAACCCCCACAAAGCCACTACTATGTGGTTTATATAGCTTTCACGTTTAGGGTATGGGCCGTTCACACTTGGACGTCTCCTTGCTTTCTTTTCCTCTTGTCATTTCCTCTTCATACTATGTCCTTGTTGATGCGCTCTTATTCGTGACTGGTTGTGTTGTTATCCCAACGCTTAACAGTTGCATCGCTTGTGTATTACGTGCAGAGGACAAATATACTACTCTATTGGTTCACCTACAACCATGCTAGCACATATACCATATCGTTTGTTTTCAATATGCATGTCACATTGCTACATTCTTTTTGGGGGATTCTAGTACAACTCTCCTAGATGGGTGGAGAAAACTAACAGGTAAAATTGTTGCTTGTGACCATAGTGTAGCTAATTAGTTCCATCTTTCCTAATTAGGTAAGCCGTATAAAGTGTGTAAACTATTTAACTATTATGGTTGTATTGTAGTAGCTAATTAGCTAACATGTAGTTAATTAGCTAAGTGGTAGCTAATTAGCTACTACCATACTTTAGTTGAGTAGCTAATTAGCGAAGTGGTAGCTAATTAGCTACTACCATAGTTTAGTTGAGTAACTAAATAGCTAAGTGTAGCTAATTAGCTACTACCATAGTTGAATACAGTAGCTAATTATCTACTACAACAGTTTAGTTAAGTAACTAATTAGCTACTACCATACTTTAGCTCAGTAGCTAATTAGCTACTACCATAGTTTAGTACAGTAGCTAATTAGCTACGACCATACTTTAGTTGAGTAGCTAATTAGCTAAGTGGTAGCTAATTAGCTAGTACCATAGTTTAGTACAGTAGCTAATTAGCTACCACTTAGCTAATTAGGTACGACCATACTTTAGTTGAGTAGCTAATTAGCTACTACCATAGTTTAGTACAAACACGTTCGCGTTCACAAGTGGAAGGATTGCGCATTCCACTTGTAGAATCTTCTTGAAACTATCCAAATACACCCTCTCTACAAAAATTGGATGCACTAGTATCACATGTTCCACAACTTGATTAGAATTTGCAAATATAAAAATACATGATAGGTCTACGAGTGGAGATCATTAGAAATCATGCAAGTTTGGACGTGTTGATAAGTTAATGTAGGCATAATAAAGTTCAACAATGGCTCAATATGTCCCTAATGTGCGACATGAGAAACAATAAGTTAAAGACTTATATGAAATTGGTAAGTTTTACAAAAATATGAGGTGTACTTGTAACCATACTAATAAAATGAGTTATAATTTATACTTTGACCCATACATGCATGTATATAATTGTGGACAATGTAGGATAGTGCACTTTAGGATAATGTGATTGGAATAACTAACTTATTAAAGTATTCAATACTTGTATTTAAAGTTGATCTAATATATTCCTTAGTTTGTTCGTATGGGATCAAACCATATGTATATAATTGTGGACAATGTAAGACAGTGAACTTTAGGATAATGTGGTGGAAATAACAAACCTATTAAGGCTTTCATACTTGTATTTAAAATTGATCTACTCTATTGCTTAGGTGATTCACACGGGATCAAACTCCGAACGATAACGCTAGTGGAACTACAAGCATATAAAAACATGTGGATAACACTAGTGGAACCATTATCAACACACTACACAATCTAAGCAGCAATGGAATAGAAACATAATAGTTTTAACAATAGAAGACAAAGATCCATAATAACAACATGGACAATCATGGCAACAATTCTACGACCATGTTATGTTAAGGTAAACTTGGACCAACATCAGCCTCAATTTAAACTAATTCATGTTTCTCCATAAATTTGGTAGTCAGCTATGCACACGGTGAAACCAATGTCATAAGTCTACTAACCAAGTATTATAAAAATAAAATTGAAACATATAGAAGATTATAAAGAATAGAATCCACCAAGTAAAACCCAAAATTTGTATTAATAATGTTATTCTCAGACCGGACAAGGCCTAACACAAGGTGTCACGGAGACACTTCACCAAAGGGTGATTACGGCATAGGATTATGACTCAACGATTACACCGACCTAAGTAGGTTACACGATTAGAGCGCTTTTGTTAATTACACGCGTAAGATATAACAGTAAGTACAGAACGGAAATCAACACAGAAGTATAAACACCATACGCTCTATTAATTATCCGCTCCGATTACAATGGGGTCTGGGCCTTTAAATAGGTTTCCGGCCCGTAGTACAAAACGGTGCCTATCGCACCTATTCGGGATCCGTCCGGATCTGGAACGGCATACCGTTTCCAGTCCGTCCGTCCACACTATGCTTATTTACAACCATACTTAATTAATTCCTTCACTCCGTATTTTGGACTCCTTGCCGGCCGGTAACACATGGCACGCCCGTGGGACAGTACCTTGTACGTCGAACCCTTCTCGGCCCCTTCATTGTTCACCCAAATTGTCCAAAATACTTTGTTCCAGAGTTTCCAATTGTTCTTCCGGTTGTGGTTGTTGCGGCTGTGCTTGCTGCTGCTGCTGTGGTTGCGGTTGGGACTGAGACTGCTCCGGCTGCTCTATAGGTGGCTGCTCCGTTTGTTTCTCTGACTCCGGCATCCCCGTTTGACTGCTTCCGGTCCGGTCTCCTTCCAGTAACGGTTCCTCATCACTGAGGTTGACCGTTACTGGTTCTCGTGCTTTCTCTTCCCGGATCCGGGACCTCTCGTAGTTTTCAAACTGGATCTGCGCCTCCAGCCTGTCGTCGTCCAGCTGAGCTACAAGTTGCCGGATTTGCCCGAGTTGGTCCTCTACCAAGGCTTGAAAGTCTTCGGCCAGCTCATCTCTTATGCCGGTGAAGTCTTCGGAAGTCAGCATATAGCAATCATCTCCCTCCTTCCGCTGGTTCTCTACGTCGGCCCGGAGCAATTGGAGTTCCGCCGCGTTCGTGGCCCACTTGGTCCACCATTTGACGGAACCGTTGTCAATCAAGCTCTTGGTCTGGTTCAACCAAGCCCGCATGATATCCTGGATGCGACTTGCTCCCATTTGCGCTCTACTTTCCACAACTTGTCGTTCCTCCTTCAACTGCTTGATGAGATTAGCCGTATCCTCCGCTTGCTCTCTGTAGCGCGTCAGCTGCCCTTGATATGTTGTCTGCAGCCTCTGCAGTACCTCCGCCGCTCTTTCTTTTTCCGCCTGTTGTTGCCTGAGGAGCTCTGTCCGAACCTTCTCCGCCTCTTCCAACCGTCTTCTGGTTTCCGCTTGTTCATTAGCGTATGCCGTTGCGGTCCGATCAACTGCTTGCCGGAGCTCATCCGTCTGTTCCTTGTGCTCCGTTTGCAACCGTTTATACTCTCCGTGCAAGTGCTCAAATTCCTCCGTTTTTTGTTTGAGCTTGCCGTTGATCTGGCGATGGTTCCGGTCCTCCCGGTCCTTTAGCTGCCGGAGTTCCTCTTTTAGGCGTTCTACTTCTGTTTCGGCGTTTCTCCGGAGCCTGTCCTTCTCTTGCAGCATTTTCTCCTTTTCCTCCTTGAGCCGGTCATACGCTTGGTGGCCTTTTCGTAAGCTCTCCTCGGCCCGGCGTAGATTTTCAGCAGTCTTTTTGAGTTCTGCCTCCGCTGCCGTCTTCAACTCTCTTTCGCGGCTCCTCAGCGCTTCTTGGGCAGCTAGCTCATCCTTTAAGTCCGCAAGCTCTTGGGCTTGTGCCGCATTTCTCTCCGGAACGGTTTCCGTTGCCGGGGTCTGATTGCTATGTACAGGTTGATCTGACGCTTTATTCTGTACATTGCCCGGAGTCACCGGTGCTTGGACTTGTGTTGTCAAAGCCAATTGAGCCATTTCCCTTGTGACCCTGTCCAAGTCTTGTTCAAGGCTCCGGATTCTGGACCGGGCCGTCTCTAGATCTACGGTTGTGACGAGCAACCGTTCGTGGTGCGCTCTCTCCTCCGCCTCTATGTACTCGACCGCTCCGGCGATTTGCTCGCCTACCCACCGTAGCCACATGCTACTGGTGCCTTGCTGCTGTACTGGTCGGGTCGGCTCGTTCATTGTGGAATTGTCTGGCCTGAGTGCCTGTATCTGCCGTTCTGGTTCTACTCCTTGGCCACCGTGTGTGCTGGCTGGGCTCGCCGGCTGTTGAGTTCCGGTTCTCGCCGTCTCCGGAGTCGTTGGAATGACTTCTTGTATAGAAGTCGACAAGGCCAGTTCTATACGCACCGGTTCCGGTTCCTCCCTTGCGGTTTGCTCAGGTTGAGTTGGGGGCGTTTCTTCCTTTTGCGGGTCCGAACGCTCCCCCGCTGTCCCGGCGGTCCTACTTCTTGACCGTCGTTGGAGGTGCTCTATTGGCTCCTCCGTTTCCTCTTCCTAGGTAACGGCATGTATCTGTGCCGTCAAGGGTTCTGGTTCCTTCTGTCCCGGTCGCCGTATGGTTATCTTAACGGGTAGGACCGGTGACACCTCCTCCGGTTCTGGGAGCCGTTTCTTCCCTTTCGTCGCCTTCGATGCCAACAACTGCTGTCGTTTGGACGCGGGTTTCGAGGTGCTTCCTTCCGATAATCTTGGCCGCTTCTTTGGCTGAACGGTGTCGTGCCTTTCGGCTCCGGATCGTTTGCGTGAGTCGGGTGGGAACCACCGGGGTTTTGGACTAGGAGAAAGAAAAATACAAATAAGGCTAGTAAAGAATAGGTATAAAGAGTTATAAGATAAGAATCTCGTGAATCCCACGAGTTTAGTATATTTAGTCAATGTTTAGGTAGTAAGAGAGAATTATTTTAGCAAATTCGTGAATCCCACGAATATTTTAGATTGATTGATCATTATAGAAAAATAATCAACAAAAACTACAATGTGCTCCCCATCCTTATATAGTGATGGGAGAGACTAAGCATAGCTACATGCTTTTTTCTAATATGTTCATGCACACTAAATGTGCATGTGATGCTTTTCTAATCCTTGCTTTTATTTGCTAAATATAGTGCTCATGCACGCTAGATGTGCATGAGTCACTTTTTAGTTGCTAGCGTTTTTCTATAAAATATTCACGCACTCTAAAAATACATGATTTACCTTTTAATAAAGGTATGTGTAAATAAAGCAATTATAGTTATTAAATCTATTTGTAGAACACTAAAGATAAGGTAGCATAATGGTAAAGTTGAGGTTTGGCTACGTGGAGGTACAGGTTCAAATCTTGCCCTATGCACGTGATAAATATTTTGATATTCTTATTTTATTTATTTATATGTAATTAAATCGGTTATATTATTTTTCCTTTTTCACGTAGTGTACGAAATACACTACGACAACGGTCTCGACCGGCGGCACGAGCAATGTTATCCACTGAGCTACGGCATGCCACAGCTTCCGGCCCTCCTTGCCGTCCTTTCCTCGTACCGTGTCGATTGCCGCGCACAAACCGTCTGCAATCAACACCGGCCAATCCACCTTGATCCCTTCATAGGTGGCTATGATCATCCCTGCCCGATTTTTTGGCATGACAGGGGGTCGGGGGTACACGTGGCCGTACTCATGGAGCACTCGAGCTATCTCCCTGAATAGCGGATCTTCGCCGCCCTGCGTTCGATAGCCTTTGCCGGCTACAGAGTACTCACCGAAATATCGGATGAGTTGCTCCGAGGTTGGGTTATCGATCTGAAAAATACCTCCCTCCGGAAGGCCTGTTAGCGCACGGATCGCTTCCTCGGTGATGACTTCTTTGTCGAGCTCCTTGATGACCTGGTCGGCTTCTTTGTGCGGTGGTGCCTCCATGATGGTCAGGAACCCATCCAGTCCATGTTGCCTGAGCCATTTCCTGGCCGCTTCCGACAGCGTTTGTGGGTCCATGTCTGCTTCGAGGTCGAGGAAAGATGGCGAGGTAGAGTGGTGATGAGAGTGAGAGCGAGAGAGAGAGAGTTCCGAACGTGGGGGTTCTCTGAGTGCAGGTTCGCATCTGATAAGCTTCCACTGCCTTGGTGCTTCTGTGCTTCTTGGCTCGCGAAATGAAAAGGTCTCCATGCGTTCTGCTTTTCTCTGTGCGTCTTGGCGCCTTTTCCGAGCATGCGCACGTCGTGTACCAATTTAGTATTAAGTAACGTGGCGGCTCTTAAATGCCCACTACGTACCTTTTCGCTCCTTGCTTTCACGTCCGTTCATACCTCGATTTTTAATGATTTCTTTTTTTTTTTTTTTTTTTTCTTTTAATGACGGTATGTGATCTTACACATCCGTAGGTCCCTTCGAACCCTTACCGTTTTCCTTACGGGTTGCCGTGTCTTCCTTCGCCTCTGCTACGGGTTCCCCGTCGTCTTTTTCTTCCATCCGTACCATTCCCGGACAGGTTCCCGGTATAATGCCGGTGGGCTGCATAAACGGGTTACTTGGCATCGGTCCTTTATAGGGCTTTAGTCTAAATCCGTTGACCCACTTGCCTAGCACTTCACCGGCAAGTGTCCCTAACTGATAGGACCTGTTGTATTCCCGTGTCAGCCAATACGGGCCTGTCCATCTAAACCGGAGTTTACCCGGCATCTTGCCCATCCTCGTTTGGAATACTAGCACCGGCTTTCCGATTTCGAACATCTTTTCATTACCTTTCCGGTGACGGTCAACGAACGCTTTCCGTCGTCGTTGCTCCAGTTCCATGTGTAGGATGCTGGCCAGCCGTTGCTCCTCCAGTTCGCATAGAGCTGCTAGCCGCATTTCCTCCGACTCCTTTTCATTCAGCCGTTCCCGTAGTTGGATCCGTAAGCTTGGTACCTGAAATTCCACCGGCATGACCGCCTCTAAGCCGAACGCTAACCGGAACGGCGTTGTCCGGATACTTGTTTTGTATGTCGTTCGGTACGCCCATAGCGCGCTATGGAGCTTTGTATCCCAGTCCGTCCGATTTTCATTGATGATTTTGGGGAGAATGTTCTGGAGCGTTTTGTTGGTTGACTCTGCTAACCCGTTCGCTTGTGGGTAGTACGGTGTGCTCCGTTTATGGACCACGGCATAGAACGTTGTTAAGCTTTCAACTACCTGGCCGAGGAAGTGCCCTCCTTGGTCGCTGATTAATTCAATCGGACATCCATATCGGCACCAAATGTTCTCGTACAGGAATTTTGCTGTGGATGACGCGGTATTGTCTCTCAAGGCCTTAGCCTCCACCCATTTAGTGCAATAATCTGTTGCCACGATGACATAACGATTACCCGTTCTCATTGCCGGTGGCTTGAACGGTCCGACAAAATCCAACCCCCACTTCTGGAATGGCTCTAGTGGAAGTATCGGTTGGTGTGCCATCCGTGCTTGCTCCGTAGGCTGGCCCATTCGTTGGCATAGGTCACATTCCTTAGCATACTTGACGGCGTCTTTTAACGTCGTGGGCCACCATAAGCCGCTCTGCCATACTTTCCTTGCCGTTGCTTCCCCGGCATAGTGTCCTCCGGCAACCCCACAGTGTGCTTCCCGTAAGATTACTTGTTTCTCGTCACTACGGACTGCCCGTCTCCATATTCCATCTGCTCCCTTGTGGTAGAGAGTGTCCCGTAACAGACAGAAATTGCGGCTCTGCACCGCCAGTCGTTTCCTCTCGTCCCGGTTCATTTCCTCCGGTGGCAAGCCCGTGCTTAGGAACTGGTGCATGTTTGTCAGCCACCTATCTTCTGATGCCACCGTGTCGTCCGCTGCCGTTTCCAGGGTGATACGGAATAACTCTGCGTCCGGGAATTCATCCGATACTCCGTCGCCTGATTCTCCGGACTCTAACCGGCTCAGGTAGTCTGCTACGGCATGCTGAATACCGGGCCGGTGGAAGATCTCGAATTCGAACTCCTGCAACAGCAAGGTCCAACGGGCCAACTTACCGGTCAGGGACGCCTTGGACACTAAGTACAGGAGCGCCGAGTGATCCACATGAAAGGAGAACTTCCTTCCCAATAGGTAATGACGAAACTTTGTGACACTGTAGATCATGCCCAGGGCCTCCCGTTCCGTCGTCGAATAGTTCTTCTCCGCTTGGGACAGCTTCCGGCTGGCATAATATACCGGCCGGTACCATTTAGGCTCCGTAAGTTGCATTAAGGCGCTGCCGATAGCGATGTCGGAAGCGTCAACGAACACATGAAATTCCTTGCTCCAATCCGGAGGCTGCACGACGGGTGCTTGCGACAAAAGTACCTTTAGGGCATTGTATGCCTTATCCTCCGTATCCGTCCATTGGAACGGTGTCCGATGTACCGCGGTGTGTAATGGTGTAGCCAAGTCAGCCAAGTGACGGAGCATCCGGCTGTGCCACCGGATCTGTCCTAAGAATCGGCTTAGTGCTTTGGCCGTTTTCGGCGCCGGTGCCCCTAGTATCGCGTTTACTTTGTCCGGGTCGACCGCAATGCCCTCCTTACTTACAATGTGTCCCAGTAAGATTCCACTTGAAACCCCAAAGATGCATTTTGCTGGGTTTAAGCTTAGCCGGTATAACCTACACTTTTCAAGGCATAACCGTAGGTGCTGCAAATGGTCTTTTCCCCGGCTATAGACTGCAAAATCATCCAGGAAAACCTGCATGAAGGCAGGAATGTATTCGCCGAAGATCTCCATGATGATTCGCTGGAAAGTTGTTGGTGCCGTTTTTAGGCCGAACATCATTACTTCGGCCACAAACACCCCCCATTCGGTGACGAACGTTGTCTTCTCCTGGTCGTCAGGGTGCATCCGGATTTGATTGTATCCGCTGAACCCGTCTAAAAAACTATAAACTTCATGGCCGGCGACGGCATCCAGTACTCCATCCGTGAACGGAAGAGGGAATGCATCCGTAATTGTGGCTGCATTTAGTTTCCTGTAATCTACACACACGCGGATTTTACCGTTCTTCTTTGGGACGACGACGATGGGGCTCAGCCACGTCGCTTTCTTTACCGGTCGGATGAAGCCCACTCTTAGGAGTTTGTCGATTTCCTCCTTCACTTTGGTGGCGTAGTTGCGGTTCATTCGGTAACGTCTTTGCGCCACTAGTTTCGCGTCCTTGCCTAAGTGGATCTGATGCTGATATAATTGAGGGTCCAGCCCTCGCATGTCTTCGTATGACCAGGCGAATACGTCGCGAAACTCCGTGAGAAGTTTGATCATCGCCGCTTTATCTTCCGGCTTCATTTCTTTGGCGATGTGTACCGGCTTTGATTCGTCCTTGCTTCCTAGGTTCACTTCGTCGAGCTGGGATGTTTTTACCCGTTGGGAAACGGCCATTTCCCGTTCCAACGCTTCCTGTGCTTGCCGTAATTCCCGAATCGAATCTTTGTCTGGTTCGGCTTCGGTTTCGTCCCGCTGCGGCAAGTATGGCGCTACGGCTTCAGCTACGTCAATCTCGAAGAGTGGTACGATCTTCGGGTGTTCCTCCAAGTACTGGGCTTCTTCGTCGTCTGCCAACCCTTCAAGCATGTTCACGCATGCCGCATACAGCGGTGTGCATTCCTTACCGTTGCTCGTCCGTGGTTGTGTCGGTACCCGGACCTTGGCTTTTCCGCGCCGGAAGGTTATCATATTTTTCCGCCAATTTTGCTTGATGTGTGCTGTTTTCAACCATGGTCTGCCCAGCAACAGTGGGTACGCGCCTTGCGCCTGTAGCTGCAGCACTACAGCCGAGATGTGAAATGTGTGACCTCCTATGGTGACTTCCAATTTCCGTATTAAGCCCGTCGGCCGTACAGAGCTCGTATCCGCCATCCGTAGCCAGAACGGACATGGCTCCCATTCATGTATACCCAAGGCATCACACGTGTGGAGGCTTATTACGTTCACCCCGGAACCTCCATCGATTACTGTGCCGGGAAGTTCGTGCCCTTTGACAATAGCTGTAATCACCGGACTACTAGTGTCCACCACCGTCGGTCCCTCCTCCGGATTCGAGAAGAGGACTGCTGCCGGTGGGGCTATACCGTCTGTCATGACCGTTTTTAGTCCTTCCGTAAATCGCGGCACGAGCTGCAAGAGTCTTCCTAATGGCAACGTGATCTGACATTCTTGCAGTGCTTGCCATGTCTCGTTTTCTGGGTGGCTACCGCCGGCACTCCCTATGGTATTCGCCTTTTGCCGTTCCGCGTCCGCGACGTTCCTTTCATTGGCTTCCTTCACCCATTCCGTCGCCTATTTTCGTATGGCCTCTTGTGTTTCCCACTCTTTGGCCATGCCTTTCGACCGTGTGGTTACTTGCTGTACATCCGCCACTTCCGGAACCACCATATTAACTGCTGGTCGTTTATCGTAGCTCTTTGCCGGGCACTGGTTACTGTAGTGGCCTTCCTGCCTGCAGTAATAGCAGTACTCTTTACGGGTATTGCTGGATTCAGCATTGCTGGTATCCGGAGTCGGTCCCGTAGTGAGTGGTGCGTTCTGTGCCGATTGGCTCCTTGGGGTTCCATGTTCCGGGTCCCTAGTGTGACCACCTTTCTTGAAATTACGTTTTTTATTATTCTTATTTTTATTTCGGTAGTCCGGTCGTGGTGGATCGTAAAATCGGCCGTAGTCCTCCTGGTGCCTTCGGTAACCAGGGGAATGGTCTCTGTCGTATTGCTCGTGTCGTCTGTTGGACTCCCGATAACGGTCCGATCGCTCATACCGGTCGTAGTTATCATGCCGATTCCCGTACCGGCCATCATTCTCTTGTCTGTCTCCGTACCGGACATCCTGTGCCGGTCGGTACCGGTTCATTCTTTGCCAACGATCGTCATCTTCGTCTCGGCTGCTTCTTGGCTCGATCCGTCGGACGGGTGGTGCCTGTCGGTTTAACAGGTTATACTCGCACCGGTCCGTTGTATGACTCTTGGATTGACAAATCACACACTGAGTTCGCATGGTGCACTCCACTGCCGAGTGTCCAGCATTCAAGCAGATTGTGCATTGAATTGCCCGCCGGAACCGGAGATCTTCATCGGTGGGTAACGCCCGTTGCAGTGTTCCCAGTGTAAGCCATGAGCTTGACTTTTCCATTTCTCTGACCCGGTCAATGACCTGGTCAATGGTGCTTCCTCGAAAGTCGATTACCGTACACACCGTGCGTAACGGTTCCCGGAGTGCGTTTAAAAATATCGTCCGTAATTCCTCCTCCGGGGGTGCATGGGCAAGCTGGCTATGCATTCGTTGGAAACGGATGACGAATTGGGGAATGCTTTCCCCTGCCTCCTGTCGGATCGTATAAAACAGGCCCACCATTGTCGTCTGGTCGACCTCCTTGTGGAAAAAATGCAAGAATTTTGCTTTTAATTCTGCAAAGGTTGTGATGGTCGTTGGGTCCTGCGTCCGCCGCCATCGTGTTGCTGGTCCTTCCAACGTGACCCCGAATTCCGCTATCTTCGAGCGTTCTTCTTCCTCCGGTGTCATTCGCTGGGACGTGTGATTTGCTTCCCATGTCTGCTCGAAGGCATGAACATGCGCTTCCGCGTCCGGATCATCGCGATACTTTGAGTATTGGAACGGCATGTCGTCGTCCAGTATTAGGCCGCGGTTTAGTGGCGTTTGTTGATATCTTTCCGGTTTTCTCTCCGGTTCCACTTCCGGTTGTTTTGCCGGTGCTTTTTCCGGTTCCTCTTCCGGTTCTTTTTCCGGTTCTTTCACCGGCTCGTCTTCCGGTACCTTCGCCGGCTCTTTCGTTGGTGTTGGTGGCTTTGCTTCTTCCACTTCCGGTGTTGGTGGGTTGACGGCTTCCGTTTGCGGTTCCGGATAGCCCTGGTCGAGCGGTTCCGGTTCTGGAGTCGGCACGGTATCCGACCCGTCGTCCTTCGGGCCGCCGGGGGTATCGTTGTTGCTCCGGTAGTTCGTGTGCACGCTGTATCCCCCTTCGGAATCCGATTCGTAGGCTGAAAAGGCTTCTGCCTCGTTTTCTCCGCTTGCCAGCGCCTCGAGGAGGCGTTCGGTTTCCCGGAGACTACTTAGACTGCTTCCGTCGTCCTGGTCGCGAGTTTGCTGTAACCGAAGAGATTCCTCTGCGACTCTCCGGATCTCGTTGGAGAACGAACGATCCGAGCGAATTTCGTGCGCTGCTTGCTGGAAAGTCTCACGCCGTCTTTGCCGTTCGGCGAGGCGTCGAGCTCGGTCTGTAACTAAGTCGTGCGTTGGTCTCGTCATCCATTAAGCCGTCGTTCGCTACGAGAAAGCAGGAATCGTGGTCGCCAAAACTGTGTTATTCTCAGACCGGACAAGGCCTAACACAAGGTGTCACGGAGACACTTCACCAAAGGGTGATTACGGCATAGGATTATGACTCAACGATTACACCGACCTAAGTAGGTTACACGATTAGAGCGCTTTTGTTAATTACACGCGTAAGATATAACAGTAAGTACAGAACGGAAATCAACACAGAAGTATAAACACCATACGCTCTATTAATTATCCGCTCCGATTACAATGGGGTCCGGGCCTTTAAATAGGTTTCCGGCCCGTAGTACAAAACGGTGCCTATCGCACCTATTCGGGATCCGTCCGGATCTGGAACGGCATACCGTTTCCAGTCCGTCCGTCCACACTATGCTTATTTACAACCATACTTAATTAATTCCTTCACTCCGTATTTTGGACTCCTTGCCGGCCGGTAACAAATAATGTGAAATCCAAACAAATGGCCAATGTCATTTTCTTCATAGAGTCTATTACATAGCAATCAAATCGTCAATGTCATTTTCTTCATCATCCTGTGTAGAAGTCTCTTCGGTTATACGTGCGTTGGCTTCCCCTGTTAGCCGAGCCAACGAAATATCTTCTATA
The DNA here is from genome assembly GCF_043228905.1 of Azolla caroliniana. Lineage (NCBI taxonomy): Eukaryota > Viridiplantae > Streptophyta > Polypodiopsida > Salviniales > Salviniaceae > Azolla > Azolla caroliniana. The sequence goes on from NW_028230444.1 coordinate 19,932,353, forward strand.
ACCTCATCATCAAGCTCTATTAGCTCCCCCAGTTCCCCGGCTAACGGAGGAATAGGCTCTCACGAAGTAGGTTGAAACCTTTTTGTATCAGCGAGGTTCTTTGCACCGACCTCCTCATCCTGGTCTGGGCACTCTCACAAAGCCTTAATCCTCATGTTTATAAATATAACTTGTTCCTCGTCCTTCTCCAATGCAACTGTGTTTCTAAAGACCTTCAATGCACATGCAGACATCATTCCTGTGAAGAAAGTAACAAGAAGAATTAGTTCTCAAACAAAAAAGATTCGGTATTAGTTATCTCAAGATCATTACCCTAGTTCGAGGAATACCTGTGCCAAAAAAGAGATCTAATATCCAGTCTCCTTTGATAGAAAACATCTCGATCAAGCGCATCATAAGTCGTTGAGGTTTTTGGTATGGGTTGACAAGTCCCCGTTCTGTCGTGGTGACATGTCGCAATTTCCATGTCACTGTTGGATATACCAGCAAATTTGAACCTCCCACTTCATTAGAATGCTCCTTGATTCTTTGTTTCTTAATTTCATAGAAGTATTCAATGGCATTAACGAACCGAAAGGTTGGCCCTCTATTTATATTGGTTTTTATCCTATAAAAAATATTACATCAAGTTAAGAATAGATTGAACAATCTTAAGAAAGGCAATATAGTGAAGGAGACCTATAAATAATCCTTACCATGCAAGGTTCTCGATGCCATGGCAACGAGATCTCAAAGCTTGAGCTACTGAGTACCCTTGGTCCATACTATGAAAGACAACTATTCTCCACAAGGATGTAGTCGTTAGCTCAGCAAAATCCTTGACCATCTTCTCCAACTGTTTAAACCTAAACGGTTCATCGTCGTATGATGACCCTGCCATTCAAAATCCGTAAGGAATATCCGCAATCATTAGCGTATATTCCTTCTTTGGCACTTTTTGGATCATGTCTACGACATTGCCGCAAACCACATTGTAGTAAAGATCTCTCGTAATATCTTTTTTGTGGCTAAATTTTTTGGAGCCATCTTCCTCCATTTCGTACGCCTTGACTAAGCGACGATCCTTTTCTTTTCTGACTCTCTTGATATGTGCAAGGAAGGATGTCGGGAAATCATGTATATCCTTAACTTCTCCTTGTTTCTTGCCACGACACGGTTTCTAATAGAAGCAATAGGACATCAAGTTTTATTATACAAGCTCTACATATGATGAAAGCGTAATGAAAAACCACCAATACTAACCCAATCCTTGAATGCAATAAAATACTCCGATAACGCCTTATATGAAGACGTTAGAGGATAATCCTCGGTCACTTGTTCCCAAGTTATACATCCAAGTTGTTTCATCATAACTTCTTGGATCTTCATGTACACCTTATGATTGTGAAATTAGAAAACGAGATTAGAACTTTCAATTGCACCATATAGACTTCAATATCAGTATTTGAAAGACTTACTTGTTGAACTCAGTGACCATTTCTTCAAGGCTTAAATCTTTGGCCACAACCCTTGACAAAACAGACAGAAGAAGCTGCTCGTCCTTAATACCTTGCATCGCTCTCCACAGAGACAGCTTCATGTCGTCAGCCTCTTCTTCAATTGTCAAGTCAATTTTCTTGGCCACTTGTGACTTTAATTCTAGTTGAGGGTCAACCTTACATTTCTTTTGTCGTTGACCCTTGACCTCCTTATTCTCCCACATTGAGAAGATTTGATCTTGTAGGTCCCATAATTCTCCATCTCTAAAGGCCAGATGAAACCAAGACTCATATTTTGGAAGACCATCGGACTTAACATTATCATCTACCACAATGCCAACTTCATGCAAGCATTGACGTCGTAGGCCTGGATGTAGCTTCACACCAAACTTTTGTTTGACGTCCAAATACTCGTGGTGGAAGAACCTTATACTCTCAATCGATGACATTTTCTGCCTTAGTCATTATCGTTATTGTGGTCCCACGCCAATAGCTTTGCCTCTTCAGTTGTGAGACCCACGTAAATTTTGCACTCGGCATACTTGAAGAAGAAAGTCGTTGGATGTTCTCTCACAAGTTGCCGATGTGCCTCCGCTGAATGCGATCCACCAATGACAAAGTAATTATATTGATCATGCTTTCTTATATCAAAATCTTCAACGGTTTCACACTCTTCAGGATCCACCATAACAATAAAAGGCATAACGGTAGCATGAGGATTAATTTTCATTTTTTTCTTGAGATTTTGAACATGCATTTGGTGTGGCTCTCTGATCACAAGTGTTCTTCGTCCTATTTTTTCATCAATAGGGGACCGATGGATGTGTGTTATAGGAAAATTAAACACTTGCCCTTTCCTGACCAGTTTACGCTGCATTAACTCTCTCTGTATCTTATTCTGCTCAGATGAAAACACACCCAATGCCAACTCAGCTCCTGGCGTCCCCTTAGTGTCCTTATCTTCATTTTCACTTGATGAGTCGGAGTCCGACATTTTGGTGGTCTTGATTGTACTTTAGATGCCCTTTTTGTGGCCTTCACTGAGGAGCGCAATGGCTCCCTTAGAGTTACATGGCCTTGTATATAAGGCCTCAAGGTAACAATAAGGTTTTGTGAGCTTTCAAAATCTTTTTTGAAAGCTTCCGGCCCACAAGATTCCTTTACTAGAAGATCTTCAGAAAGGAACACTTTACGTACCCCCTTAGAGCACTCTATCATTACAAGTATGTTGGTCGAATCTGCATCTTCATAGTCAAATCGTAGAATACGGCCATACATAAATGGGGTTTCATTTTCAAGCTACCCCTCGCCCTTCTTCTTTGTTGTATATAATACAACTTTTTTCTTAGAGTCGACGTATTGCATACACCATTCTTTGTCCGTTAGATCACGATCAGGAAGGTCTTCACCACCAGTAACTGCTAATATTTTCTTTTGGCTAACCTCATTGGATGGTTGAGATTTTGTCTCCTCGTTGAAGAGAAGCTTTTTTCCTCTCTTCATGTTCTCGGGAGCTATTAGGGTTTGTGTTTCAATTGGAGAACCCTGTATGCGAAGCTTTATCTTCTTCACAGGTCGGTCTGACAAGTTCTCAAATGACCTATTTAAGAAAGGACATGCGAAAACATAAGTTAGGTGGTCACGTAGATTAAGGTTGTATATTAAAATACAAATAATTAGATGAAGACATAAACTAGCAGGCGATTTGTGGTAAACTATAAATATCAATCATACATTGAGTGAACATGGTAGTCCTATATTCAAAAATTCATTCTAGTAAGGGCTATTCAACTTAGAAAATATATATCTTAATAAGTATACAAGGATATATATTGTCTTGAAGGGTAGGTATGGCTTATATTGATTCCATATCCATATTCTAGAGAATTTGCATATGATAGACTTGAATTTGGTATCGTAAAGGTAATTTGTGGGTTATTTTCTACTATTGTAAGCTATACTAGGTCATAAAACCTCTATAATTAAGGCCCCTATTTGTTACAAAATAAGGCAAATCACCCTAAAAAAAGATTGATTTTGATAGAAAGTTTGATATCTTTTCACACAATACTAAATTGTTGCCCCAAAGACACAATATTCCTCTTTAAAGTTCTTGTTTTATACAGGAACTTGATACGTCGTATCGTGTTCCTATATATAGTTCATGTCTATACATGAAATCGATGCAGGGTATCGAGTTCGTGTATCAAACACATACTTTACACAGGAACTCGATACGCCATATCGAGTTCCTGTACACAGTTTGTATTTTCCTGTATATAGTGTGCGTGCATGAAGAACCTGTTTGATGAACATGCCAGTTCATCATGCTTGCTATTTAAAATACTCGTTAGGTGGTTCCGCTTTTCTTTTGGGGTTTTAAACAGGAACTCGATATGGTGTATCGAGTTCCTGTACACAGTTTGTATTTTCCTGTATATAGTGTGCGTTTTAAACAGGAACTCGATACACCATATCGAGTTCCTGTTTAAAATGCACACTATATACAGGAAAATACAAACTATGTACAGGAACTCGATACGCCATATCGAGTTCTTGTATAATGTTTGTGTTTTAAACAGGAACTCGATACGGCGTGTGACTAAAATATGACGATGTCTTCCTATTTATAGGGAATGACCACAATGGTTAAAGTAACCACAATCACTTTAACCAGGGTTGGCAAGCTTGAGGTTAGTTAGTTAGTAACCACAGTCACTTTAACCAGAGTTACTTATTATTGCATTAATGATTACAAAGTCAAACTAACATCTTGATGAATATTTTATAGTAAAAATAACTTACAATGACTTTGAAGGTCATCAAGGAAACAATGGTAGAGGTTCATGAATGAACCAATGATTGATTATTGAAAGCAACATTTTTATGAATCTTAATTGCTTTGTATTAAAGATGTGGGCATGAATGAACCAATTATTGAAAAGTCTTATATTTAAAATTGTGGGATGAATGAACCAATGACTGAGAAGTTCTATATTAAATATGGGTGTCGTTAATTAACCAATGATTTTAACTTTAATCCAACATATATATGGCTTGGTAATTATTGTAATTATATTATACTTGATTTAACTTCATACAAACTAGTTTAAGTAATTATTAATATGTTGAATACAATTACTATATTAAAAATAATATTTTTTATGTATTGTATTAATATAATATTAAATAATATAGACATTATATTGAGGGAGTTTCTGTTTAGAGAGGAGTATATGTTTAGAGAGGAGCTTATTAGTTTTGTGCCTTAGCCTAAGCACATAACTTAAAGAGCTCTGTCTGGACCTTAAGCCATGAGTGAAGTTTCACCGTTCTCGATTGAAGAATATTGTTTGTCATCAGACTCTTCGTTTTCTACCGAAGAGTATTGTTTGTCGACAGACTCACCATTTTCTATTGAAGAATATTGTATGTCGACAAACTCACCATTTTCTATTGAAGAATATTGTATGTCGACAGACTCACCATATTCTATCGAAGAGTATTGTCTGAGCTCATCTTCACCTACAACGAATGTGAGTAATGACACATGTGAAGAGTTCTCTATTGAAGAATACGATATTAATAAAGATACGGAGAATGAAGGTAGTGCCAATGAAACATCGAATATCATGGGCGATGGTCACAACAAAGAATTGGATAGTAACAAGGTTACACCAACTTCTATGCAGGAAGAGAAATCTGGAAGCCCTATGCATATTAGAAGAATCCCACAAAGAATTCGTCTGGCTAGATTTAACTTGGTGACATCAGATAAACAGATTGGATTTGATGTCAAAAAAATATGTTGTGCCCGTGGTTATATGTCTATGATTGGAAAATCAAAGTTGCGAGAATTAAGGCGATACTATTTTTCGATGACTGGTGATGAGCAAGACACTTACCTCGGGTCTAACTGTGTTTGGCTATCTAAATATGTTGGTCAACCAAGGATTGTTTAGAAAAGTGAAAGTCAATTTTCTTTTGGTTGGCCACACACATGATCATATAGATCAGATGTTTAGCACATTCTCCAGACAATTGTCTCGGCATGATGCTTTCACATTACCTAAACTATTTGATGTCATTTGTGATGCATATACACCACGCCCAAAAGTGTTACACTTGAAGGAGGTATATGGCTTTAAGAGATATATATCAGATGGGGGTGTTGGAAATGTTAAAGTGCTTGCTTAGTTAAACAATATAAGCTTCAATCACATTTTTATGATAAAGAAAAATGAAATAAGTGGTTCTACACTTTTGTATGCTAAACAATATTCATCTTCTATAACATGGGAACCTGAAGGTGGTTGCCAGTTATTACTTTGTATGCCGAGTACAATTGTCCATGGAGCTAAGCAAATGCCAATTGAGAAGAAAGGACAGTTGCAGAGTGACTTGGTATCGGAACAAAAACGGTTATGGCTCCAAGCCTTAGAAGAAAAAAGAAAGCATATTGAGGCTACCAAAAATATGCTGCACAACAAGACACGTCATGGTGGGGTGTATTTTATAGTGATCAGAAAGGAATTATAGAAAATTGTGTATTTGGTGATAATTGGAATTTGGAAACGCCATTCACATGGTCGCTGAAACATGATCGTGTAAATAGAACTCCGAAGCAACCAGCAAATGCGATTAATGACAGTTTGGTCCATCCACAACAAAGAGACATTTATGTGGGTCCAAGGATGACCAAAGTAGCCGAAGCTAGATGGCAAGGCAATTTGCAAGAGCTCACGACGAGGATGTTGATTGCAACGCCGACTGATGTGAATTCACATGGCCACCAATTTTGGGTTGGTAAAATTCTAGCAGTGCTAATGCATGAAATAGAAAACACTATCAAGTCTATAAACGTTCATTGGTACAACACTAGAAGTGCAAATGCTTTTACAGGTAAGTATACATTGGAGATGATTAAATGCCCAACGAGAAGGGGAGGTAGGAAGAGGAAGCAAAACATTCGTAACACCTCGACCCTTGATATCTCTGATGTGGATATCATCGTGTACGACTTCACACTTACAAAAGTCAGACGATTAAGGAAGTCAACAATAGATATAATAAAAGAAAAATTACCAGGTCTACAAGGTGGCTCGAGTCAAAGGCAAACAAGATCTGCTACATATAATCTAGAGTCAAACCATTTGGTTTATGACGAAGATAATGCACTGATTGGTACATCCGAGGATGACGAGGAGGAATCGTCATTGTATATTAATTATAATAGTGATTCTCTGTAAAGGAATGATCATGAATGTATTTTTGGCTATTAAGTGTAACTACATTTCGCTTGTAACAAATCGAGTAATATAAAAGCATGTGTTTTGAATTCTTATGATTTCTAAAAAATCGTTTCTTATAAAATAACATTGGTTGTAAAGTTTGTGATATAAATTGAGAATGTAACTTTTTGAAATTCCTCTTTTTTTAGTTACTTCTAAATCACGAAAATAGTGGATTTTTAACCTTTTTCATAGTATGTTTGAACATGTTTGATATTGGTATCAATGTGTTTTGTAAAATCATTGAAAAAGCCCTAAAATCAACCAAAAGCAGGGACTCCTTCGCATATAGTTCTTCTAGTTTTCCCATTTCATTGTTCAAGCGGATTTCGAGTTGATGCCTTCTCTCCTGTTCCCCCACCAGCTGCTCATCGAACCATGCCTTCTTCTTCTCCAATAAGGCCCGGAGTCCCGCGATTGCTGCTTCCGATTTTTTCGCTTCTTCCCGTAATTGGGCATTTTCTTCTTTCATCCGGGTGTGTTGTGTTGTCCCCACTGCGAGTTTCTCTTCAAGGGTCTTCACTGCCTTTCGGCCGTTGGCCCGGATGTCCTTTTCTTTGTCCGAGGACTGGCGAAGTTCAACGCGGAGGTGGTCAATCTCTGATTCCGCTAGTTGCACGACCCATTTTGCTTTTGAGGCAATGGCAGTCTGAGCTTCAATCTCTTCCCTCAGGGCTTCGACGGTGTTGGTTGTTGGTGGAGCTACCTGTTGCGCCGTAGTCGCGTTATTTTCCAACTCCGTGATGCGTTCATTGGCCTTTTGTAGCTCGGCTTGGGTCAGTTTAACCTTTTTCCAAACATTTTTATTTTTAATCGCCATATCCTTGGCACCCATACTGACCTTTGCCAGTTCCCTATGAACTTCGACAAGGACCGCGTTTAATGGGGGTAGTTCCATCCCCATTTGGCGTATACCGGCATTCCTCTACCTGCCGACTCTGGCTAACTTCTCCTCATCGTCGCTTTCCGCCGTTTGTGTAAAAACCGATCGTGACTACCTTATTGGAATAGAGGTCATAATCGAGACCGATTTTCTACCTATTCTCGGAATGATATCTGGTTGTGCTACACCAGATATTGCTATGTTGTGATGGATTGCCTATATGATGTCCCTCAACCCCGAGATTCGACATATAAATAGCAAGCATAATGTGGTGGCCGATATGTTGTCAAGGGCAAGGTATGAGAGTGAAGAAGATTTGTGGTCCGACAAAGAGGATGTTGGCCTAAACTTCTTTACGGTTTCTTGTGCTCAGGTGCTAGCAGTGTTGACATATGCAGGGGGAGCTGTATTGTGGTAGTTGAGGCTGTAGAAATCCGTGGCACTGTCGACAACGGAAGCGGAGTACATTGCGGCTGTAGAAGCTCGTAAAGAGGTAATAAGGATGAAGGACTTCATCGGAGAGCTAGGGATCCAACAAGAGGAATTCTGGCTCTACCGCCATAGTCAAAGTGTCATCCACCTCGCAAACAACGCGGCCTACCATTCCTAGACCAAACACATCTAAAGAAGATATCACTAGCTCCGAGAGAAGGTAGAAGATAAGCTGACGAAGATCCATATGGAGGAGAACAGGTCGAACATGTTGACCAAGGTGCTATCAGCTGACAAACTGGACGTATGCCGGAGAGGGATCGGATAACGAGACATCCCATGCCGAAGTGAAGGGGGAGTTTGTTGGGAAACGGTCCCTCCGGATGAGTCGGATCGGTTGGATCCAGAAGGAGTCCAGCTTGATCCGATATGAACAAACAAATAGGAACATATTAGTAAATATGTTCAAACGTGACCATTGAGGTCATATTTGTAAATATTCCTAAAGTTATATAAGTATAAATATAACTAGGGCAACACTGTTTGTAGTAATGATCATCATCATTATAGTTGTACAGAGAGAGAAAGAACAAAAAGCTTTTTTTTGTTGTAACCGCCAGTTGGCAAAGATAGAGCTTTCCTCTCATAGTGATAGTTGGAGTCTGTGGGCTCCCGTGGTTTTTCCCTATTAGGATTTTCCACGTCAACATCACGGGTCATCTCATTTCTGGGTTCTATTTCTTCCATTGTGTGATTGAGACTCAGTTGTGGCCGAGCACTATTCCTCACAGCTTCTACGTAGCTCTCCGGCTCACGCACTTCCGCCACCTTTGTCATGTACGCATAATGATGCGCCATGTACTCATTATACCCATACACATCTTAGCTAATTAGCGGCTAGACTATAGGTTGGTAGTAGCTAATTAGCTACATCTTAGCTAATTAACTATTCTTCTTAACTATGGTAGTAGCTAATTAGCTACCACTTTTAATAATGCTTAGCTAATTTAGCTATTCTACTTAATTATGGTAGTAACTAATTAGCTACCACTTAGCTAATTAGCTGCTAGACTAGAGGTTGGCAATATCTAATTAATTACATCTTAGCTAATTAGCTATTCTTCTTAACTATGGCAGTAGCTAATTAGCTACCACTTTTGATATTGTTTAGCGAATTAGCTACACTATAGCTAATTAGCTGCTAGACCATAGATTTGTAGTAGCTAATTAGCTACATCTTGGCTAATTAGCTATTCTTCTTAACTATGGTAGTATCTAATTAGCTATAACTTTTGATACTGCTTAGCTAATTAGCTACACTTTAGCTACCACACTTTATAAGGCTTAGCTAATTAGCTAAGATGTAACTAATTAGCTACTACACTATAGAGACAAGTAGCAATTTTACCTGTCAGTTTTCTCAATTCATCTGGGAGAGCATTATTGCAATCCCCCAAACATACTGCCGCAATGCGATAGGCATATTGAAAACAAACGATATGGTATGTGTGCAGGCATGGTCGTAGGTGTACCAACAAAGTAGTAGTTTTGTCCTCTACGCCTAAGCCGCAAGCGATGCAACATGCTTGAACAGTCAATATATCGTTGCCCGATTCTCCTTCGTTTGGTAAAGGAGCAAGAATGTTGAGGTCCAATTCTTGTCTGCTCTTTACCATCCCCTCCACAAAATGTAGCTACTTCTTAAGGCAACTAACTACCTGTTCTTGACAGTAATATTGTTCCTAGAATCATTAACCTACTTGGAGGTACTCCAAATTATAATGAGTGACAGTATTTACACCTAGAAGGTCCAGGTTCATTAAAAGAACCTGGATCTCTGTCCGTAGTTGTATTTTCTGGTGGGGATCTAGGGCCCCTTCAATTTCAAGCTCATGTTGAACAACCTATCCCAAATAATGCCTCACTAAGCACATTTTCATGTACAAGTTATTTATAACATGTTACATACTAGCAAAACAATAGCTACCTGAATCTTATTTCTGATTGTTTTCATTGCCAAAGTGACTTTGCTCTCCATCGCAGCAGCCAATGTTGCTTTCTCTAAGTTAGTCTTTGTTGCCTCTAATGTCTCACAGGCTTCATGGACATTTTTCAGCATATAGCTAATCAATGTCTCACCTGTATCATCGATATTGGTTTTCATTGTGTTTCGATGTGGTGTATACTGGCAAGTTTGTTGGGAGTCAGCAATTGCATCATCAACTGCCATGCTCTAGAATCTAGCCATTTTTTGTTGCAAGCTCCCCATCTTCTGGCATTGTTCTACTGATGCCCCACCATAAATAGCCCAAGCTACCCTATACATTTAAGGGTTCGTTGCTTCTTTTGCTGTTTTGCAATACTCGTATGCAAAAGCTCTCGCGAATGCAACGGACAACTCGTTGTTGACCGGGATCTCTTGATGTACTTTCTGGTGGAGCCTCATGCAGTCATCATACAGCTCTGGTCGTACATGCTTGAGCTTCACCTTGTCTTTCACTCTGGGCACTTTATAGACTGACAACCAGTCTACATCACTAATCAATTTATCTGTTACAACAATAATGTCAATACCCCCTAGCGACATACCATATATGTTGTTAAAGTCCTCTTTTGTCTCTCAAAACTTCGCAAAGTTCAGCACTCTAGAATATGGAGGAATGAGCCACCTGAAATCAAAAATCAATACATGTTACCTCTACTCTACTAGGACATGTGTATTTAGAACCATAATTGGTAGTTAAGAATCAAAAATAAAAAATTAGCCACATTCACCCAAATCCTAAATCAAGTTTGGGGAAGTTTGCAGACACACAACCATTGAAATAAGAAATGTGAATTGGTGCAAAATTCCAACACTAAATCTGAAATCTTCAACAGTAATCAGAAATCAACCGCTTAAATAATCAGAAACCCTAATCTGAAATATGTATGAAATCAACCCTAAATTAGAATTTTTGTCAATCAGAAACACACATGTTGCTATACCCTGATCTTCGAGACATCCTTGTTTGGGACTCCAACGACTTCGCGCTAATCATTTTCTATAAAAGATGAATAGGCAACAAAGTTACAGTTATCAGAAAAAAAGAAAAAATTTAATGTGTAACTGCCACATACTTGGACGAGGATCGAACTGGTGGTGTGTTGTAGCTCTGAAGGTGCAATGTCAATATCAGAGTTTTTTTGTTGTTGCGGGAGCTTCGTCTGCGTTCATGCTCAGAGTACTCCATCTGTTTGGATTTCGAACTCAAACTCAGGATTAACAGTAATTTGGTGACATTCAAGTCAAGTTTAGATGAGGGCATTGTTCCCCACGTTCCACTACGTCAGAAACCAAAGTTCAAATTTTGTAGTATTCTCATAAATAAAATGACAAGTATTTAACTAATAAAGCATAAAATTTCGTAAATGATCCTTATGATTTGCCCACAAAAAACTAGTTAAACAAATAGCTAAATAGCTATGGCCATTGTACTAGATAATTAGCTATAATAGTGTTTCCTCTCACATGCTTTTACCCCTAATAGCTCTAATAACTCTAATAGCTTTAATAGCTCTAATAGCTTATAGTGATAATAACAAGTGTGTTGATAATAAGTTATTTCACTTTAAAATATTTTACTCGATATTATGTTGTATCGTAAATTCAACTAGCTATTATCATCCTATGGTGAATGTTCTTATCAAGTTATTAGCTATCGCTTAGTTAAACAACCATTTACAAATATTTGCATCAGTTCATATAATTTGGTAGAGGTTATTTTCTCATCGTGGCATGAAAACGTCACAACATCCTCCCCCTCTAGACCTGCGCATCCTCCGGCATGCGCCAACGAACATCTCTTTCTTTAGGTTCGTGGATTTCCTCTTCGTTAAGGAAATTAGTGCTATGATCTTCCCTTAAATTTTGACTCATAAGACATCATATCATGTCCGCACGAGTTAATTTGTAATTCTTCTTTATTTCTATCATGCTCCTACCTAACAGTAAGAAATTGAACATTCCTTTTACCATCAATACTTCGAATCCTAGCATATGTTGAGCCATCTTCAAGCACCTTCATCTCCATCCTAGAAGATGTGATGTATGGTTGGCCAAGAATCACTAGGTATGACAAGGTCTTTTGGATAAAGAAATGTTGCTCCATTGGCACATCTCCAATGGTGACTTTGATATTCGAGCAAGCTCCATGTTCAAGTTCCTTGGTCGTTGAATTAGCCGATTTCACCCTCCACCCATGATTTGTTTCCATTGGCCATCCGCCTTCCCTGTAAATATCAAAAGAAATTAGATTAATTTCGGAGCCGTGGTCGATTAAGGCCACAACTAGATCTTCAAGGTTTTCAATCTTCACAGGTGTCTCAGTTGTTGCTCTTGTGTTTCTTAGCATAGTAGCTTTTTAGCTCTTTTGGCTTCACTTCAAAAGTTGTCGTCGCCATAACTTGTGTACCAACAATGGAAGAGCTTGGTTCCCCTTTGATGACTTCCACCGTTGCTTTTTTCACTTCACTTCCTAGGTTTTCAGCAGCTTCATAAAATTTCTCGTTTTCTTTTAATTCCATCTATTATTGCATGATCATGAAATTCTTTTTTAGCTATGCCCAAAAGTTCCCTCAAGGAAAGCTCCACTTTGCTATCTAAAATTCTTTCTTCCAGTACTTTTTTCAAATAAGTTGAAGCTTCAATATTTGATAATAATTTGAACGAGGGACTCTTCTTATCCTTACCTTTTTAAATGTCAGGGCTTACCATTTTCGGACTTTCTGTCTCCTTCTTTTTAGCGCTTCTTAGCTCCCTCTTCTTGTTATCTTCATTTTCCGCCCATTTCCGTTTCTCTTCCATGATCACTTCATGGGCTTGGTTTGTTGCAACCTTCGCGAAAGCTGAGAGGCCATCCACTAGGTCTTCCCAACCAATATTGCTTCGGACAACATCACCTCCAGACTTCAACTTTTCAAACTCATTTTCACCCTTTCTTCCAGCTTTAAGAATACACGGCCAAAATTCAGATTCAGATCCTCCTTCACCAACATAGATGATTGTAGTTGTTGGTTGATAGACAAATTGTGTCCTAGTTGTTTCCGCATCTTCGATGATCCTTCTCATACCACAAGTTAGCTCGAAGAGGTAATCAAGTTTTAGAAGAATGAATCTTACCATCTTTGAAGAATATCACCCCTCTATCTATCGCTTCTTGATAGTTATCACACCCTCCTCTTGAATGGTTGACGCTAGCACACCATATGCATCTTCTTTCATAATCTTTTTGGAGCTGCGAGGATTTTTCTTTTTGTAGCTTTGCAACATGACATAATGAAAGATCTCTTATACCTTTGATAAGATCGTCCATCACCGTTTCGGGTACCTTGGAAATAGTTTATGGACTCCCAGTATCCTCCCTGATGGTTGTCTTCACTTCATCTTTCATACCCCCGGAAATCGAAAGATCTTTACACCATTGGGCTCTTCTGTTGATTCTGTTGGGATGGCTTCATGTACTCTATTCCAATCGAACACTAGACCAGTGGGTATACTCCAGCCTTCAAGGAATGCAACTAATTTTTCTCGATAGGATCGGTCTGATGCCTTCAAGAATAATATGACCTTCCCCGGTTCCAAAAGAGTCCTTTCGGTCGTCGTTAATTGGTTATAACAAGCTTCAAACTCTTTCAACAACTCCATCACCGAAATCTTCTTGTCCTCTTTGTCCACCCAATCCAGAAAACTCCTCCTTGATGCTCAGATTGTATCACCAAGCATGTATTCATTTAATAAAGTTTGCTCAAATGCAACCCAATCATTAGAACTTTTTGTGAGTTCAGAGACTTTATTTCTCAAAAAGAGATCAATTATCCTCACAAAATTCATTTGAACATCATGTTGGTTTAACCCTTTACTACGCATCTCAGTAACATATACTAGTTGTAAGAACTTAGATATATTTTTACCTTCAAAGAGACCTATTTTCTCAACAAGCTTGTCAATAGCATGATCGATTCATTGAAGAGCAGTTGCACGTTCTTGGCTTTGCATCATTCTTTGAATCATTTGCAATACCACGTTGATTTGTGGCTCCACAACGGCTTCTTGGTTGATCCGTGGCTTTGGGTTTGTTTGTTGGTTCTCCATCTCTCTTAACTTGGTTCACGTCGGGTTCACCACTATGGTCTTGATCACGACAAAAGCGTGCAACGGAAAAAGAAAATGTGAATCTAGGAAGTAAGCATCGGGCTTATTGTCAAAGAAATAGGAGAAACGAAAATAGCTTGTATTGATATATCAAGATGATTACAATAGTATTTCTTGCCTATCTAATTACAATACTCTTTGACATCTAATGTTATTCCCCCTTTGATAAGGTTGCTCTTACCCTTTTTATACATGAGGAAGGTGGGTGCATGAATGGCAAGTGTTACCCATGTATTAGGAAGGTGGATGCATGAGTGACAAGTGTCACCCATGCATAAGAGGCACCTACATTAGTGGGTAATAGCTTTAATAGCTAAAATACTTGATAAAAATGTACTTTGAATAAGTATTTAGCTTAATAAGTGGGTAATAGCTTTAATAGCTCTAATAGCTCTGGTAGCTTTAATAGCTAAAATAACTTATAGTGATAATAACAAGTGTATTGATAATAGGTATTTTGCTTTAAAATATTTTACGCGATATTATGTTTTATCTTAGATTCAACTAGTTATTACCATCCTATGGTGAATGTTCTTATCAAGTTATTAGCTATCGTTTAGCGAAACAACATTTACAAAGATTTGCATCAGATCAAATAATTTGGTAGAGGTTATTTTTTCTCATCATGGCACGAAAACGTCACGACACCGGATGTCAAACTGAATCTAATATCAACTGAAAGACTTGATGACGAAGGCTACAATGGTAGTTTTCAAAATGGTATGTGGAAGTTTTGCAAGGGAAGTCTCATAGTGGCCCGAGCACAAAAATAGGGTACTCTATATGTGATGCATGCCAAGTTGTGTAAAGATGAGGCAAATGTAGCAACAAACTTGGATGGTGAGCTATGGCATAAAAGGCTTAGTCACATGAGCGAGAGAGGCATGCATATAAGAAAGAACACTGAAATGGAACCAAAACAAGTTTCCAAATTAAATATTGGCATGGATTTTAAATCATATCACAATACATTGTAAAAACAGAAGAGTTTTTAGATTTACATTTCGATTTATTCAAGTGTGTGTGCCCACATATGGATGTTATATAAAATGTTTAGAAATGCAACTATCATGAAATAAAAAGACAGATGTGCACAAAAATTCCAAAGATGTGTAGGGAGGAAACAATGTTCAGCTCACATGATTTGATTTTGCTGGCTACATAATCTAATTTTTTTATTAGGCACATATACCTCTTTTACCTCCTATTTTCTATTGACATCAACTTTCGGTGTATCTAACATGGTCAATGAATCTAGAAACTATTCTCTATTGAAATAGAGCACAAATTCATATATGCACTAAGAAGAGAATGGGACAAGATGGCATGTCGATGAATAATGAAAGGGTATAATTGTTTTATGGATAAAACACACTTAAAGGCATCATGTGAAAAGAAAACGTTTCATCTTCCACATTTAATGTAACAGAACTCTCTCAGTTCACGAATAAAATTTTAAAAAAGGCAAGTGACAAGTCCCCTTTAGAAGATAAATTCACATGCCCAAATTGTAGTGAGCAATAAAAACTATGTTATTTTACGATTTATGCTTCGATGGTTCTATCAAAATGTATGATGCCAACCAAAACAACCTAATAGTGTCTCCATATACAACACTCACTTATAACTTATTGGGAAATTATACTAAGAATATTTATTGTTGGCCAATATATTCGTTAGCATGAAAATCATCTAGGAAGCATACTAACAAACTAGGGATGCAAATGCAAAAATCCATGTATGTCGTTAATATTTAGGGTTAGCTAGTATAAATATCCTTTCTTGTTTTTCAACCAAACAACCACTCCAATTCCTAATACACATCCTTCTAAAACGTCCTCGGATAATGTCACATGTACACAATGATCACAATCGAGACATTGATCGGTTCTCGTTTTCCTCATATAGGATATATTATTTGTATCAAGCATCCTTCTATCAAATAATTAGCATATATCTTGTAAATTCATGAATGAAGAATACATCCTTAGCCCTACAAGAGTAATGCATTTACGGTCTAATTACATGGGAATGCATTCTCTATAATACATATGTGTACATAAAACTATAATCACGACTTATATGTTCGTGTTAGCTATTCTAGTTAACACTTCCAAATTGGTATATGTATATGATTTATTAAATTAGGATAACTTTATATAACAAACAATTTGATTAGCACATTTACATCTTAGGTTGTTAAACATGTATAGTAAGCACCTACCTCTAGATTATGGCACATTGTTATCACGTGAAATTGTATTGATAAAATATAGAGGGGTTATATTTGTTATGTCATCCTAAGCAATAAAGAGCAACATTTGGTTAAATGGCAAAGTATTGAGAATATGTTTAAGTTATGAAGTCTTATCATGCTTTCCCTGGGGGCAAATGCATATCACGAGCTAAGGAATCTCTTACAAGTAAATACATCGATATTCATGACAAATGTTACCTTGTGTTGTTTTGTCAGTACAAAATAAATTTGCAGTTTGATCATTTTGGCACCACACTTTTGACAATGTAGCACTAAGGCACGTACATTATAATACATTGTATGCATTCTTTATTTGTGGTAAGGGGGCACATAACCCCCATAGTGTTCGCAAACTGACAAGATCTTTCCACTTTTAAAGTTGGTTAGATATCATGTGGGTCAAGATCACATGGTTGTTGAGGTCAAGCTAGAGAACACTTTCCTCCACATTAAACAAATCTAGGATGATGTATGTTATGTGCTCTAGCATAGATGTTCGAGTAGAAGCAAAATATTGAAAGTACAATCTATTATGAGAAGACAAGAATATTGAAAAGCTACTAGGGCTTTTAGAGTTGTGTTCAAGAAGAAACAATTCAAATTTAGGAAATTGGGCACATTTGATGCTTCGAATCTTCGAAGACTATACACAGGCTCCACAATGAGCAATAGCCATATAAGCAATAGTATTACTACCTTATTATGAGTTCATGCTATGTAAACCCTAGGTGCATCACCCATCTCAGTTGGAACTGATAGGTTTTGGCGCGTGTCGAAAGCATTTGAGTCAAAGTATGGCTTTATGGTTGGGGACGAATCGATGGATTCTACCATAAAATTCTAACAATGTTATACGAGAGAACTAGGGGGAGCATCCATGGTAGTTGTGTTATCTCTTCTTCGGTGATACACCGTCGATTACTTCCTGGGTAATCGGGTCACGGAATCGACTATGGAAATGGTTGGCCACAACAGGTCTTACGACTTATACTTATAACTTGGACAGAAAACCCAACAGTAAAGATGAATGTGTAATGACACGAAAAGATAAACCCACAAATGTGTATTATAAGATTACTGCGTAAATAATTACACGGCTCACAGCCAAAATTTCTATTCACTCCCTCTAACAGGAAAAAACATGCATACATATATAATTCTCTCTACCTAGTATAATAGGAGTATCTCCCTCTCTTAAAGGTATATAGACATCTCTCTTGCGCGCGCTCGCGGCCCCTTCCTGTTGCTGTTGCTCGCTTTTTATAGTTTTTGTTTTCTCTTGGCGCGCTTCAACCACCTCTCTGATTTTCCAGCCTTTATTCTCGGTTGCGCGTAATTCATTTGGCTACTTCCTTCACGCTCGGTGGATTCTCCTTTTCCCTACCTTTACCTACTTGTTTCTTTTAATAGATTCGTTCCGAACTTCATAACCTTTGTCCCAGGGATAACAAGTTGATTCTCTATTTCCAAGAAGTGATTGTCATATAAAGATCTAGAAACCTTCCCCAATATAGGTACGAAACTTTCCCCAATATAGGTACTCATGGTTTGCTCTTACTTCGTGGCGCTATTGGTAGTATGTAGTAAAAAAATGAGTACTTTTTTTTTCTAAAAAATGATACTACATTAGTATTAGAAAACGCCATAAGGCTAAACATACAAGATATACCACCGATCCCCTATGTTTTTCTAAATTCTAACCATCATCTTAAATAAACACTTTGGTCTTGAGTAGAACCACTCCACCTTATCAAAACGTCGTCTATAAAATATACCTATGTCCCAAACGGCATGAAACTCCACATGCCTAAGCTCCGCTTGATGCGTATTACCTATAAAAAAATGAGTACTTTGTTTGACGTTATTGGCTTGTATATGACCAAACTTCCCTCATTTTATTGTATTTCAAATTGTCTCGATTTTAGGGCTTATTGAGTCGGAATCACAAAATCAAGTGAAAAAACATGGTGTATTAGGGTAAACTCCAAGACGACATGGTTAACCCTACAACTCCCTTATGGTGAGAGGACGACACAATACCATACCCAACTTAGACTCCGCCTCTCCCATTATGGTTTCTCGACACAACTTAAACGTGACCTATAAATGACAATGACACGAATTCACACCTCTGGTTCACAATAACCCCAAAAACCTATGTCCTAACATCCCTAGTACATTTGTATTGCTCTCATTACTTCAACCAGATCAGTAGACTCTCTGATCCGCTCTCAATTGTCACTTTCATGGACAAAAGTCTCCAAACATCGAGAGTCTGTCGTAATCAATTCCAAACATGTTATATTACGCATGCGCCAAAAATGTGTCGCTTTGGGTCCCATCCTCCATATTCTCTCACATAAGGGAACTACAACATATGTTTGTACATTTTGCCATGGGTCACTAATTGAACACACACATACACACTCCCTCTCTTATATCTATCTAATTACCCTCCTTAATCTAAGTATCACATAGGGGTTAATGTAATATTAGTATAGATTGTAATGGACCATATATTTGATCAACACATATTAATAGAACCAACCAATCCCGGTAGTTATCCTAGTCATATTCACAATCCCAGTCTTAATCCAAACCCTAAGCACGATACTAATTGCATTCACAATCCTAACCATAATTTTAATCACCTTCTCCTTCCTAATTCTAATCACATTTGTAATCTTAATCATAATTACACTCTTAGTCACAATCCTAATCCTAATCCTAATCACAATCACAATCACAATCCCCATACGAATGCGAATATAATTCCTATCCCTAATCCTAACCATGATCCTAATGCTGCTTTTTCTAGACCCAATCACAATCATCATATGAATCATAATCAAGAAGATAATCATAACATTATGTCAGCATTCACAGCTGATCATCTGCTATATGGGGGCCAGCTTTCACTGTCTCTTTCTTCATCTGATGAGATTACTAATCATGATCCACCTGCTCCTCATCTTCATGATCTGAATCAGATCAAATCATTATGCACTAATTACTTTACTACAACTACTACTAATTATGAACCAATCCACAAAATGTTAATGAGCTCTAGTGTCTACTTCAAGCCAGCTCAATCCATCCTTCAAGATCTTGTATTCAATTCTTCATCATCATCATCTTCTGAATCTTCTGAATCTTCTGAATCTTCCTCTTTATTCACATCTTTGTTTTCTTCGACAATGGCACCGTGCTTAATCAATAATCATCAGCTCCTGCTCACCAGAAGAAAGCTGGTCCTTATGCTCGAAGAGGTCATTTATATTTAGCTAATAATGGTTAAAACTCGCTTTTTAGAGATCTGGTTATGTTAATTCAAGCAAGGATTAGCATCGAAATTGGATGTTTAAAAAAAACACATATTTTACAGAACAGATTAATTAGATCGTAAGCCATAGTTATGTAAGATCTAGTTATGTTAATTCAAGCAAGAAAAAAAATAGGATTATCAATCGAAATTGGATGTATAAAAGCACAAATTTTACAGAACAGGTTAATTTTAGATCGTTAAGCCATAATTATGAATCTCTGTATATGTATACACACCAATTTCTTTCTGTATACATACTATTATAGGTAGAGAAGAGGTTGAAGCAATGGAAAGAGCAATGGATGAGTTATATGCAATGCAAAGATCAAAATGAACAGCATGACTTGATGATGATGATGATTCAGATGCAGACATATGAGAATCATCATCATGGATATGGTGGTGGTAGCATTCAGTCCATCCTACAACAATTGAGGAGCTTAAGAGACAGAATCAACCAATACATTGATGGCATTAACAACTACAGAGCCTTAATCTCGATGGCCGAGCCGCCGACAAATTTACAACAAAATGATGAACGATCTATCGAATCAGCTTTAAATAGTCGAGATGATTACCGCCATTACCATCATCAATCATCATATAGTGAGGATCATGGGCACATGGTCATCATCCCCAAATGGCGGCCACAACGTGGTCTCCCTGCACGATCCGTGTCCGTCCTCCGAGCTTGGCTCTTCGATCATTTCCTACACCCGTAAACCCTCCTTAAGAAGGATTAATCCTCTCTACTCTCAATTTTGTCCTCTACTCTTTTTATTAACCTCTATATGTTCAAATCTTAATATGCACTGCAGATATCCGAAAGACACCGACAAGGCCCTCCTCGCCAAGCTTACCGGACTAACTCGTAACCAGGTTCCTGCATATCATCCAACATTACATTACATTACATTTACACCATATATCAAATTTATACATTTGCTCTCCAAATATGTCTAGTATTTTTTACCTAGTTATTTATATCATTTATCTCAATTTGATCCTAAATTCATGCCAAGGGCTAATATATTTTTAGGTATCCAACTGGTTTATAAATGCAAGGGTCCGGCTATGGAAGCCCCTGGTGGAAGAGATATACCGAGATCATGAGGAGACATTAAAACTCGCAGCTGGTCGCGATCTTCCCGAAATGCAGGTATGTGGACACGCATATTATCATTCGATCGATACCACTACAATCCCCGAAGACATGGCTCCGTTAGTCGGCTCGGCCAAATCGGCGACCCAAGAATATACAGATCATGGCGATACCAACATGCTCATAACCGATCGTTCGGCCGTGATCACATTTAACAGCATTAATAATCATCACTTCGACGAGGTTTGGTCGAAAAGGGTGGGGGCAGGAGTTGAAACCAGTGATCACATGATCAAATACATGGCAATGGCCATCCCAAATATGCAGGATAATGTTGTGGTGGCCGATGATGCGAGTGTCGCCATGGACGAAGCATCGTCCAAATTACCAAAGACATATAGCCCTGTAAGCAGCAGCACTATGTCCCATCATGAGCTCCATATCAATGATAGCATGAATTGCATTGCTAACCAAGCCTCAAGGAATATCATGGATATGGATATGGAAGAAGGAGGAGGAGGAGGAGGAGGAGGAGCTGAAGATATTCATATGGCTCAGCAATGTGAGCTTCAACATGGGATCATGGCATGGCCTTTGATCAATCTTCAGCATGAAGGCCATCAGTACCAATCGGCCCATCCTCATCATCATCATCATCGGCATCAAAGTCCCTACTATAGTGGTAGTGGTGGCGAGATCATGCCATTCGGACATGCGGGCCATGGTGGCATGACCCTTACTCTCGGCCTCCAACGACAACAGTCTATCGCGCCCAATGTCGGTATGTTACAACAATGTCTGGTGCCGGGCCTCAAGTTACCAGAAATTCGGAGCGAATTCACGAGCGGACCACAACAGTTCCTTCCGACCACACCCGCATGTCCAACACCAACCATTACAACAACCATCACCATGTGATTTTTGTCAAAGTCTTTAATCAATCACATGACATGCTCATAATCATCATACTCCCTCTGTGATCAACACATCCAAACATTCGGAATGTTTCTACCAGTTCATGTTTCATGTGTAATTTCCATGGAACAAACCTTCCCCAATATGATCATGTACTGATGGTGAATTGTGGTTTGACATGTGACAGGTAGAAAATGATAATGGATTGTTATTAGGTATATCATTAGGCATTCCCACCATAATCTTTGTAAATCAGAAGCATATTCCTTGTGTCATTGACTCCATAATCTTTGTAAATCAGAAGCATATTCCTTGTGTCATTGCCTCCATAATCTTTGTAAATCAGAAGCATATTCCTTGTCATTGGTGGTCAATTCTTGAGACCTTAACAAGAGGTTGGAAACCCCCCCTTCATCATACAACACATCTGCAGAGATTTTTGAGATGCCTCCAAGGATCCAAATTCTTCTATAATCCAAGGATGGACCAGCTTTAATGTGGTACATATAAACCACATTACTAATCAAGAATCAGGATGAGACCAATATTTCCCCACCCTGTACAAGTGTCATATGTCATTTGAACTTCCAGATGCTCTAGTAGTTCTTTTTAGCACAGGGAAAAATGTTTTTCTTTCATGAATTTGTAAGACTCTATTTTTGTTATGGTTTATATTTGGATGACAGTTTTGATCTTTCTCTCTAAGTCTGTGCTGCAAGATCCAGGAGTCCTTCAAAACCTTCAGAAGCATGGACTATATGCTCAATCTACAACAGAGAAAGGTCAGTTTGAGTGAAGGTGTATTCAAACATGGTCTTGCCCATCATACATTTCACTCAAAAAGGATTGTCTTTGCCCCATAACCCATTGTCATAATCTGTTCTGGATTTGTTCATAATTTTAGGGTTTTCTCCCATCCCCAATTAACACACAGAAAAATTGCCCTGCTCCAAGCAAGACTTATTGTTATGTATTGTTATGTAGGAGTAGGTATGCATTTCTTTATGTCTATTACAGAGATCGTGAGAACACAAAGCCCACAGACTACATGAATGTGACTCTCAATATACACCTTTAATAATCAAGACCTCCAAGCCAATGAGGATGTTTATTAGATTAAATCCTTAAATCTTGTAAGCCAAATAACAGTCCACAAATTTAAAATGAAACCTCAGAAAGCCCATCGATATCTACGAATTAAGAGTCTTTTAAGCAATTGATAGTCAGTTGGGACATTGCAATGCTTGTCATTATGGTAATATGCAAATAAGAATCTTAATATATACAATCTTAATATATACAACGCCTGAAAGACCCGAAAGAGATGGTTATTTTTAGGGTATGGTAGTCATTATTCGGTCACGAATAAGAATTACAACAATTACAACAATCAGACAAGGGTCCTGAGAAACCAAAACCAAAACCAACAAGAATCAATCAAAAGCAAAAATGACCAACTAAGAACGAAGTTTGGCATTAACACAAACAAAAAACCATTTGGAACATTTAAAAGGCTAAATTCATCTTCATCTAACATTTAGGGGTGACTTAGGAAACGAAAGCCAACAAGAATCAACAAGGAATTTAGAAACAAAACTGTAAAAAGACTTGGAAATTTTTATTTATTCACAACAGTACAGCTCAAGATTGAGATTGTTCCACTTCATTTAAGTTTGGCATGAAAATAGAGACAAAAAACCATTTTGAAAACATTACAAAAAACACTTTGGGAATTTTTATTTATTCACAACATTACAGCTCAAGATATGAGATTGTTCCACTTCCATTAAGAGACATGAAAATAGAGACAGAACCATTTGTAAACATTTTGGAAATTTTTATTTATTCACAACAGTACAGCTCAAGGTTATGGGATTGTTCCACTCCATATTGAGCTAGAGCTACATCACATAGGAAAGGGCTCATGTTCAGAGTATGGCCGACTTTCCTCATACCTCTCATGCTCTCCTCGACGAGTATGTTGTTCTCGAGAGTGCGACCTTTGACCTTGAGATTGTTCTTTTCTCGCATACACAGGAGGAAAGATAATCTCTTCATCCCTACCCAACTCCTCTAGGGTCCGTCGATCCACATTGAAAGCTGCCGCAAGAACTTCCTTTGGAATGCCATGATATACGGAGTTGCGACCCGCAAGGAAAGAAATCGAAGGCCTGGAAGCAAGGATTAAGAAAAAACAAATTTATTATGGACATTATAATTAGACCTTAAAACCATAAGAAAAACTAGTACCTATGTGATGTTACAAAGCCAACCATCTCCAGCCCTTCGTTTCCGGCCATCTTCATCGAGGGGAAGAATTGTGGGATGAGTATGAATGAGCCTCGGCTCACCTCCTCATCAAACACCCTTCGTCCGTCACCATTGGATACTTGAATCCGTCCACTTCCGCGAGTTACGTAGATAAGCTGGTGAGCATTAGTAGAGAATCCCGGAGCAACCATCGCATTCTAGAAAAATCCAAGAAACCCAAGGATAAAAAAACATGAGAAAAGACTCTTACCATGCCGAAATGAGTATAGATGCTCTCGGCCCACACTAAATGATTGGGAATGATTATTACTTTACCTCCTGAAGAGAGACTCTCCCCAAACTAAATCCAACATGGTGAAGTGCAGGCAACTTTTGGGAGGTAGTGATGCTCATGAAGCCGCCATTCTCGACGAAAATGTCGGGTTGAGATGGAGTGTATTGAAGCTCCTTAAAGATGTTCGAGGCCGAACGAGAACTCGACGTCTCAGGGAAACGAATCGGACGTCTCACACGAATGATGCCAACCTCTTTTTGGCTATCAAGAAACGACCCAATTGTGTCTTCATCAACTCCCCAAGCAGTGGCTAGGGCCTTATGACTGAAACCATGAAGGAAGGACCCGAACTGACGTTGTTGACCACCAGAGATGAAAAATTGCTACAAGCACATCGGAACAATAACATGGTAGTATGTACCGCACACAAAATATATGATATTTGATCATGTTCAGCTATCTATGTAGGAACAACACCTTTGTAGTATCACACACAAATACATGTATTTTGATCATGTTTAGCTATCTATGTACAACAGCTTTGTAGTATCACACACAAATACATGTATTCTGATCATGTTTAGCTATCTATGTAGAAGATAAAGAAAATGGAGCCCTTCCAACAACCTTGTGGTATCACACACAAATACATGTATTTTGATCATGTTTAGCTATCTAGGTAGAAGATAAAGAAAATGGAGCCCTTCTTACACTTACATTGTAGTGACTAGGATGAGATCCAAGGCTAGACATGTCACCGGCACACAAGACGCGAAGCACCTCATTCCCACCATTATACCACCAATAGATGGTACCCTTCGGAAGAGCAACTACATCTCCCTTCTCCACTCGTCGAACATATGGTCGAGGGCCACTAATGCCACTACCACTATCACTAGGCAGGACAGCACCCATATATCCACAACCTAGCCCATGTAATTCATGTACATTAATTAATGATACACTCCAAATGTAATACATCATTATTTCTTAATTATTTGTCGTCGGATCAACAAACCAACCATATAATATGATATACCTTGGGTCACATAAGCAACCTTGGGGACATTAGCATAGTTGGGCAAAAGCAAGCCATCTTCCTCGAGCTCTAGCTCTCCAATCCCAACCGCGACATCGCTGCGAATGTCACGATCCACATTGTCATTCATCCACACACGCACAACCCCACCTTCGGTCCGTAGCACCTCACAAGGCTCCCCAAGATCTAGATTAAGCCACCCTTCCTTCTCTTCCTCTCTATCATGATGATTATCAAGAGTAGAACTTAATAATGTAGTGTAGAGATTCGTTCGACCTTCACAGCCTTCCGATGGCGAATATTTGGACGGAACATCATGAGCTTCCAATGAAGAATATGATTCATCCACCACACACCCTAGAAGCAGCAAGAACACCCATAGCATCCAATGGTTGTAGTAACGCATCATATTGGAGGGATATACTTGTGCAAATAGAGAGGATATAGATGTGATACAACACAACTTGAAATCGAGGAGAACACAATCTGTTAAAGTGTATATATATATATGATCTACATATTGGAATGGCATGCAAATGATTTATGCATGGATGTGCACACTTGGCATCACAGCTCAAGGGTGATGATCATCATGAATATGCTACTATTAATCAGTAATCATTTACACACGCATGCTACTAGTTATTTTCTAAGGTTGTGGTGCAGTAGGTGGTTCAATAACCTACCAACTATATATGTAGAAGCATCACTCCGAATGTTTAAATTTCCTTCCTTCCATGAAAAGATCTTTATGGGCTGCAAAATCAAGCAATGGCATCCATTATAGATTTGCAAGTGAGTTTGGTTACATGTTAAGATAATTCTTTTACATGCAATTTGTTGTGCAACAAGCACGGAATCATAACTTCGGAATTATAACTTGGAACCAAGTGACAAATCTTCTAACAATCCAACAAGGCACCTAATTTGACATCTTGTTTAAAGCTTAAAAGTAAGTCATATATTGTCAATGTCTTTGTTTACTTGAATATTACAGATTTTCAAATTTGGTAAGAAATTAAATTGGAGAGTAATTGTCCACTTTATTTGTACATTCAATCATGTTAGCTTAATGTTAATAATGTTAAAACAATATTAGTATTATCTTATTTTTGTATTTTACACTTACGAAATAAATGTACCCTTGCGTATCACTTTACATGAAGAGGTCCATGTTTTCTAACCTCCAATATAACACATAACAAAACATATGTAACATAAGAACTAGTAATATACATTATACATTATACAACCAAGCGCAATCCTCAAAACAACAAGGTGCATTCTCGATTGCAACATTCATTGGTGAAGTTCTTGAACATCAAGAGTCGCTACTCACTTTTACATGTAGCATGTGAAATGTAATATTTTTGGTCTCATTGGTCATATTTGACCTCCGAAGACGGTAATAGAATCTCTCTCTCTCTTTTAATTCTCACATGGTATCAAAACAATTTGTGAGTAAAGAAGCGACATAAGTTTGATTGATCTAGACAATCTATAGAAGATGTCGTCGACCACCGATACGAAAAACCAATTGGAATTTGTCGGAAATCCAAGCAATGCCTCATCAACAAATCAAATGGCAAGAAAGTATGTGGTGGAGAAACTCACAGACCACAATTATAGAATGTGGAGAACCAGAATGAAGTTAATTTTGAACCTCATCAACAAATCAAATGGCAAGAAAGTATGTGATGGAAAAACTCACTGACCACAATTATAGAATGTGGAGAACCAGAATGGAACTGTTAATTTTGAAGAGAACAAAACTTAAAGGAATTATAAATGGTTTTAAAACCATTCCATTAACAAAACCTAAATTAAGCGATTGGAAAAGAAGAGACCTAGATGCAAGAATGAAGATAATCATGCATTTGAGTGATTGACAAGTTGATCGTGTTTGAAGTCTCGAATTTGCACGAGCAATGTGGGATCATCTTCAACAATTACACCAACCCTCTAGTGGTACACCCAAAATCTTCTCCTAGCTAACCCTAATGAACATGGAGATGCATGAAGGAGAACCAAGGAACACCCTCATAAGCAATTAGCGAAGAAAAATATTTATAGCAATCACAGTAGGTAACATTATTGATCAAACATCAAAATGTGAAATACTAATGGGTTCCTTGCCAGAATCATTCTCCAAATACTAAATGGTCAAATAGACGCAAGTCACATGACAATTGCAATGTTGTCGAGGAAATCCTTGTGTTCGTGAAATGAAGTGGGATCGTCGAGGTCTTGGATCGGAAGGACACAATGTTTTTATTAGCGTAACGAGAAAGCATGTAAGATAGAGAGAGATGAAAATTTGAAATTTGTTATAGTTGATAAGAGGAAGGATAAGAAGAAGATATTGAAGAAGATTACGGAAAAAATATTATTATTATTATGGTTTTGAACCCTCAACTTCAATTTTGAGAGACAAGACACTTTACCAATGAGATAAGTAAGATTTTTATTATTAATTTCTTGATTCAGTATAATCCATGATATCCATTTGGCACTCATGCATTATATGTTATGCATGATAACCATCTCGCTCATTTGAGCTCTCGTGTATGAATATTTACATGTCATAACTGGAATAATAAACATAGTTTTGAAAAAAAAAGTTTAGTTTCGTGGTATGTACTTCCTACTTGGTGCAAAAGGTTGTCGGTTTAAGTCTCTCAATGTCACTTAGTTTAATGCTTGAGTTTTTTTTTTATATCATAAAACAATTCCTTCACGACACCCACGATAACGTGAAATCACTACTCTTTGTCATTTTCTCCTAATGTACCATATTTAACACAACATCCACCCCCACCAAACCTGCACATCAACCGGTATGTGCCAATGTTGGTAGGGTTTCTTGTCATTCCTCATCTTCGTTGATGTTTAGTAACTCTATGCAAACACTTTCCACTCCTCTTTTCTTAAAGATTTTAACTCTTCGGGCGAGTGAATGTTTTTTATCGAAAGCTTCTTTGTTCTTTAGTCGAGCTTTCTTTACACGGCTGATTGCCATTTCAACATCTTCAGGCCTTTGCTCCAATTGTCAGATCCTTGTGGCTAGCAAATCTTCTCTACTCATTCCATCTTCCCACGGTAAAGCAACCCATGAAATGATGTTTTGCTCTATTGGCATAATAGGTTTCTGACCCATAATGAGCTATGTTGGTATATTTTGGAAGCAGGGGAATGGGAACAATCAATTGTGTCCTTGACATAATTAATTAGCTATGAAAAAAGTTGCATGTGATTTGCATATTTTGGCAATTTTAGGGATTATTAAAATGTGTTTTCAAATAAAGACCAACAAAAATGTGGACCATAAATGGTAATATTTCCATCCCCATAATAAATATTAATATGTATATTTATGATTTTCCCACTAAAAACTAGCTATAAATAAACTACTTAGTTGTGGTCATTTTAGCTACATGTTAGCTATAATAGTGTTTCCATTCACATGCTTTTACCTTAAACCTAGTGACGGTGTTGTGTGTTGTCCTATCATCCCACAATGCATATGGTAGCAATCTAGGCCATTAGCTTAGCTTCCCAGCACAAGACAAGTTTACGAATGCCTTCACAATAGGTCGGCGACCCCGTTCTACTTTCCCATTCGCCTCTGGGTTGTAAGCCGTAATAAGTGATAGCTTGACCCCAATCCTTGAAAAGAACTCTTTGGATTCATTAGCATCCAACTCGCCTCTATCTACTACTATCTTCCCGACACATTCATATCTACATATGACATCTTCTAGAAGAAATTGACATATTGTCGACATCGTTTTATTTCTCAATGCTCAACCCACCACTTGGTTTGTGAGATCCTCTCTTGCTAACACAAGGCTAATAGCATCACTACAATGTCTACCATCCATTTGTAGTGTACCGATAACGGATAGGTGGGGTGAAGCTCATCTCTGTGGCAAATATTCGAGTAAATCTAACATTCTTTGCATGTCTCAACATAACTTGCCACATCTTTGTAGAATCTTGGCCAACAATACCTTTCTTTTAACTTTGTGAAAGTCGCCTATATTCCTCGATGCCCTACCCAAGCACTATCATGGAACTCGGTTATAAGTGTTTGTTGCTCTTCTTTCCATTTCTTTGGGTGCTTCCAAAGGTATCCATCTTTAAGAAAGTATTTGCTTTCTTCCGGATTTCAAGGAAATCCTCATCCGTCCATGATTTATCCTTTTTCAAGGAGCTTAGGTATTTGCCGATTTCTATGAACTCCCTTTTATAATCTTCCTCTTTGAAAGTTGTCAATATTTGAGCACAAAAAGTTGTGCAGAAGTCCAAGCCAATATCTTCTTCATTGGATCTGGATTTTGGAGTCTTCCTCATTTTCATATCTTGCTCGTGACAACATATCCACCACCACATTATACTTTCCTACTACAAGCCATATTTCTGGATTAGGTGACTTGAATACACAATCCATCGCAACATAGCAATGTCAAAAGTGGCGCAACTGGAAATCATACCAAGTATGGGAAGGCAATATGTCTCAATTATGACCTCCATTCCAATAAGGTAATCGCGGTCGGCTTTCATAGCAGATACGATTCCCCACACCTCCCTCTTTACTTGAACGTACTTCCTTTGTCTGCCGCTCAACACCTTCACACCAAATCGAATTGCATATCAATTCTTTTCTTTGTCTTCTTGATTGATAACCCATCCGATTTCGGTTGGGCTCGTATCCATAGTCACATAAATCGGTTTTCCTTCGGTATAGTCAGCATTTCATAGTGCCTGAGCTTCAAGTAGTAATTTCTTCAATATTCATATCGCATTTGTATGCTCCTCTTGCCATTCAAACTTCTTCCTTTTTTTCAACAAACCATATAATGGCTGGACGACATGAGCGTAGTGCAGAATCCATATATAATAAAAAGCACATGCTCCCAAGAGTCTTCACACCTCTATCTGGGATATACATTCTTCCTTCATCTCTTGGATAGCATCCACTCTGGTTAGACGGTTTCCAGCCATATGCTCCACACAAGTGTCCTACTACCAATACTTCTGGTTGCCCAAATGCGGACTTCTCTCCCGAAAGCATGAGGTTTGCACCTTCTAGTTTCTACAATACCTTCTCACAATCTTTAATGTGGTCTATCACAAATCTTCAACACCTCATTCTTTGATTCATCTTTTTCTTCTTCCAAAGAAACCTTGATTGGTATGTCATCCAAAATTGGCATCATTATCTCAGGAATGCAATCTCTTAGTACTTTATTCATTGCATTTACCATGTATGCTACAGAATTGGTTGCACCTTGGTAAGGTACACATTTCTACCATTCGAAGCTTTCCATTAAACCTTCATTCTATTTCCATTGCTATCTAGTTGAGCCGGTCGTGTCTACGAGCTTCCGCATGCTATTCTTTAGCGGAACAAATGACGACCAACAATAGAAAGAACCCACGGCTCTTATACCAACTATTGGAGACGTGGTCGTCAATGGTAAACTAAATCACAACATTGTATATTGAAAGAACACGTTGTTATCCTACTTCTCACATTCCTAGACACAATATTTTTATCGAACCTTTAGTTTAGAGTCCAGCAAAATCCTCAAGAATAGCTTCTCAATTTATCAATATAAATAATTTTCTTCTTGGTGGTTCCCCTACTCCTAGTGTTGTGGAGGCATCCCTCCTTGATTTGCGATCTTACATGTTACATTCTACCAACATCTTAACCCAATGTTCAAAGTCATTCTTCCTTGATTTGTGATATTCCTTCTACCAACATCTTACATGTTTCGTATTATCTTTTGACTTTAGTAGGCTTTTTCATAATACCAAACAAAAGAAAAGCTACTTTAAATAGGCTTTTTCATAATACCAAACAAAAGAAAAGTGCTTCTAAGTACTACCAAACAAATTTTCCTTTGGGTATAAGATAGAACCAAATAACATTGTTAAACAAAGGCCTCCTCAAGACATTTCATTGAAGTATTTAAATAGATTCGTTAACATCAAATCTCATTCAAACCCACTCATTGGCTTTACTCAGCACATCAAATCGGAACTACAAAGCCAAATTTAGAATATGCTCCTACATTGTGTCATGTCAATGTGTACAGGGTTATATTAATGAAGTGGAAACAAATGAAGTTTTTATGTCAATATAATGAAGCACAGGGTTATATTAATGAAGTGGAAACAAATGAAGTTTTTATGTCAATATAATGAAGCACAGTGGGCTACTTTTGGAAGTAGGGAATTTAAAATTTTAAAAACTCAAAAGGATGGAACTTTTCATGATTTGGGAATTAGATCACACGATCATCCATGGCGAAACTAACAATCCTATCGATTCATACAATTTGCATTTCAAATTGTAAAAACGCGACTCGAAAAGTTCATGTGAAAACTCTCAAAAGATAACTTTTCAAGATTTGGAAATTAGATTAGAACTCATAGAGCTAGAACAATCCTACCATTAAGGAAGTCATCTCACATTTGAATAATATACAATTTAGAGTCAATACCAACATTTGAGAACTTAGGATGAACCAATGAATAACACAAAACATATGAAACATTAAAAACTCGAATTTTTTATTTATTCACAAGTACAAAGCTCAAAATGTAGGCCGTTCCACAATTATTTCCTTAAGCTACATCACAAAGGAAAGTGCTTGTTCCCACCAATAACGCTCGTCCTTTGTAGAGTAGGATTGTGGATATCGACGACGACGATGCTCTTCATATTTATCATGCTTTCCTCGAGAAGTATGTTGTCGAGATCTTGACGATGATGTAGATTGTTCTTTTGTAGGAGGAAAGATGATCTCTTCGTCTCTACCCAATTCTTGTATGGTGGATCGATCCACATTGAAGGCTTCTGCTAGAACTTGTATTGGGATGCCATGATATACTGAGTTGCGACCCGCAAGGAATGAAATCGAAGGCCTATGAAGATTGCAATAATATCAAGTTATAACAATTAAGGGAAAAAACAATGTATTGCTTGTGTGAAATATCTAAATGTAAGTATAAACTTTGGAAACAACCAAGAAATCATATAGCCAAGGAAAATTGCAATAATATCAATAACTAAAAAAAAGAACAATGTATTGCTTGTGTGAAATATCTAATAAAAAAGAACAATGTATTGCTTGTGTGAAATATCTAATATCTAATATCTAAATTTCTGTAGTATTTTTAAGTATAAACTTTGGAAACAAACAAGAAATCATAGCCTACGAAGATTGCAATAATATCAATAACAATTAAGAAAAAAAAACGGATTGCTTGTGTGAAGAGTCTATCTAAATCACTAGAGCTTTGGAAACAAACAAACAAGAAATCATACAAGTTCTACATACCTATGTGATGTTACAAAGCCAACCATCTCCAGCCCTTTGTTGCCGGCCACCTTCATCGAGGGGAAGAATTGGGGGATGAGTATGAATGAGCCTCGGCTCACCTCCTCATCGAACACCCTCCGTCCATCACCGTTGGATACTTGAATCCGTCCACTTCCACGAGTTATGTAGATAAGCTGGTGAGCATTACTAGAGAATCCCGGAGCCACCATAGCATTCTAGCAAAATACAAGAAACCCAAGGATAAACATGCAAAAAGACACTTGTCACAAGCCTAAATGAGTATAGATGCTCTTGGCCCTTAAAAAACACTTTTTACCTCTTGAAGAGAGACTCTTCCCACACTAAATCCAACATGGTGAAGTGCAGGCAACTTCTGGGAGGTAGTGATGCTCATGAAGCCGCCATTCTCAACGAAGATGTCCGGTTGAGATATTGGAGTGTATTGAAGCTCCTCGAAGATGTTTGAGGTCGAACGAGAAGTTGTCTCAGGGAAGCGTATAGGGCGTCGCACACGAATGATGCCAACCTCCTTTTGGCTATCAAGAAGAGACTCGATTGTGCCTTCATCAACCCCCCAAGCAATGGCTAGGGCCTTGTGACTGAAACCATGAAGGAAGGATCCGAAGCGACGTTGTTGACCACCGGCGAGTAAAAATTGCTACAAGCACATCGGAACAACAACATAGTATGTTTAGACATCTATGTAGAGAAGATATATAAAGAAATGGAGCCCTTCTTTTACACTTACATTGTAGTGACTATGATGAGATCCAAGGCTAGACATGTCACCGGCACACAAGACGCGAAGCACCTCATTCCCACCATTATACCACCAATAGATGGTACCCTTCGGAAGAGCAACTACATCTCCCTTCTCCACTCGTCGAACATATGGTCGAGGGCCACTAATGCCACTACCACTATCACTAGGCAGAACAGCACCCATATATCCACAACCTAGCCATTATGTAATTCATGTACATTAATTAATGATACACTCCAAATACATCATTATTTCTTGATTATTTGTTGTCGGTTCAACAAACCACCCATATAATATGATATACCTTGGATCACATAAGCAACCTTGGGGACATTAACATAGTTAGGCAACAGCAAGCCATCTTCCTCTAGCTCTAGCTCTGCGACACCGACCGCAACATTTCGAATAGCGCGATCAACATTGTCATGCATCCAAACACGCACGACCCCACCTTCGGTCCGTAGCACCTCACAAGGCTCCCCAAGATCCAGATTAAGCCACTCCTCCTCCTCCTCCTCCTCTTCCTCTCTATCATGATGATTATCAAGTGTGGAACTTAATGTGTTGTAGAGTTTCGACCGAGCTGCCGATGACGAATATTCGGAGGGAACATCATGAGCTTCCGACGACGAAGAAGAATATGATTCGCAGCAAACCACAGATGCTAGAAGCAGCAAGGACCCCAATAGCATCCATTGACAGTTGTAGTAGTAGTAGTAACCCAGCATCATATTGAAGGGATATAATTGTGCAAACAGAGAGGATCACACAACACAACCTGAGATTGAGGAGGACATATATCTTTTAGAGGTGTGTATATATGATCTATTCTAATGGCATGCAAGTGATTGTGCATGGATGTGTCCACTTGGCACCACAGCTCAAGGGTGTTGGTCATCATGAATGTATTAGTAAAGTTTGGTTTGACCTCGTCTTTTGCAAATATAAATCAACAATCATTGTACACAAGGTTTTCACTTCTTTAGTTCTTCACGTTTTGTTGGGTGGATCGTGACCTTCTAACCCTTCATGTTTCCATAGTTTTGAAGGCCATTTTCAAACAATACACATTACATTTCCCACTAGTAAAAATGTAGTTAGGTGCTCTTTTTTTATTAATGACACGAAAAAAAAAACTCTAGCATAGCTTTGGTTGCACGCCGATATAACCGAAGAGACAAAAAATATACGTTATTGCTTAGAATATACCCCTCCCCATCTTGGATTCATGCAAATGATTCCTAGTTTCAATGCAAGCACACATCCATTAGCAACACATGTAGAATTTTCTACCCCAACTTTGCCACACTAGAAGGCCATTAATGTATATCACATCACTTCCATTATTTGTGAGCCTCGTGCTATGTATGGATTTGTATTTGGTCATAATTTGACAACCATTACCATCACATTGTCAATTGAAAATAAATGAAGTCATGTTGAACCATTGCAATGTGGTGTTTTGCCTTGAGTAGTTATTTTCAAAGTTGTGGTGTCCATTGTCTAGGAGTTGGCAACTCAGCTCTCTTCAGGCTTGGGTTCCTTAATGAGTATGAGCTCAATTTGGGATGGCTCAAGCCAAGCCGAACCGTTTAAGGATAATCGGTTTGTCTAAATTGGTTTAGGAACCGATTCGGCTCAAGTTTGAAAATTCCTAAATAGGTTAAGCCAAAACCAAACTGTTGATGACTCCTAGCCATTTCCAAGATAGTTCAAGCTCACAATTAATATTTCAATAGTATACACAATAACTATCTGGGAGCATCACATGAAATGTTTTCTTACCTTTCATATTGGCTACAGAATCAAGTAGTGACATCCATCATGTCTTTTATTCTCATCAACTTACATATTTAGGAGAGAATATGAGCACAATTACATGTCAAGATTCCAATGCATGTTACATGTTGTGCAAGCTTGCAATCATAATTTCATACCATGTGACAAACCTTTGGAAGTCACGAGGCTCCTAATTTTATATCTTGTTTAAAGCTTGAAAGTAATACAAATATCACTAATGCCTTTGTTTACTTATAGACTATAGTGAAAGGTTTTCATGCTTGGTAAGGAGATAAAACAAAGAACATTTGACCTTCCTATTTGTAGCATTTAATCAAAGAGCATGTGCTATGTTAACCATCAAGATGCATCTACCAACAACAATTTGGCCCAAGGTTTGATAGATCGCTTATCAAACATACTTGGAATTATGTCTTGTTTCGCATGGTGATGTACTTATCGAAAATGGATTGGAGCCCATCAAAATAGTCCATTGGATTGCCTGATCTACTTGTACCTCTATATCTTCAGTTGTGCATACACTTTTGAGAGAGGTCTGAGGAAGAGACAAAAGCACCAAAAAACAAATCTCAAAGTGGCTGAGACAAAAACCAGGATATTATGTGAATATTGCAATCCAAAGTATGCTTCACATTTAGGAACATACTAATGAACTATCATGTAAGTTTAACAATGTACTGAGAGGAAGGAGATGATCTAATGGTGAACTTAGGACTAATATCTATATGGCACCAGTCTTGGAAGAAGAGTACTTCAATTAGCAGACATTTATTTCAGCAAAACATCTAGTTGATGTTTTATACCTATCAACATTTATTACAAAAGAGAAAAGGCAATTGTATAGCCCAAATTGCAATACTTTAGTATGAATGATACTTTCATGAGTCCCAACGGTGATACACCTAACAATAGGAGTCGGTGGGACTGGGGTCCATAAATGTTCCACAACTTAGTAAACAATGTAGACCCATCACAACCATGTCATGTTCCTCAAACCCTCAGATTATTAATAGAAATGGAGTATACATGGCTGATTTATCCTATTTTAATGGGTAAATATGCAATGAGCAAGAAGTACAAGCCTCAAATTCCAGCTATGGCTATGCAATATAAAATTGCAATTGTTAGGGTGTGATAAGAATAAATAAAGTAGCTAATTAGACCAATATTAATTAAACAATGCCCAAATAGAAGGCTTAGAGATTAACTCTCCACCAGATCATAATCTTCCTAGGCCAGACCAATAAGTCAGCTACTTGCCTATTTGAGACTAAAGCCATTTTCATGCTGATTTCCCTACCACTATCCTTACAGTGGCTCGTAATGATCACTACATGTGTGCAAATTGCACTAATTCCATGGACGATTTTGTTATTAAACAGCCATCTTCATAGCAATCTTTTTGTGAGAGTCATAACCCACAAGCTCAAAATCATCCGCGCTCAGCATATCTATATCCTTTTTGTCGGTATTTATCTTCAGCACCTGACGGGAGAGTTCAAAATTAATAAATTAAAGTCTGTCTTTTAATGAGACCAAAGATAAACTTTAAAGCAATTGAGATGTTCGAGAAATTGCCAAAGAAAGTAGGACTCAACAGGAAATGGTTTTGGTGTGTTCTTTAACTGCTCTTGTAAAGGATCAACATGGTTCTTGTAGACATGAGCATCTCCGAGCACATGGACAAATTCTCCCCTTTTCAAGTCTGTTATGCCAGGTTGTGAAAATGCTAGTTATGAACACTTCAAAACACAGCAT
The DNA here is from genome assembly GCF_043228905.1 of Azolla caroliniana. Taxonomy (NCBI): domain Eukaryota; kingdom Viridiplantae; phylum Streptophyta; class Polypodiopsida; order Salviniales; family Salviniaceae; genus Azolla; species Azolla caroliniana. The sequence continues at coordinate 19,969,489 of NW_028230444.1, forward strand.
CAATATTAAGAAATATGTAACTTTGATAGATGCTGCCTCACCACAAACATGAGCTAATATGCATGTAAGTAGGGCGTATGATGCAATGTTGAAGGGCACGCCAAGCCCCATATCACATGAGCGCTGATACATTTGACATGAAAGCTCCCCATTTGCAACATAAAACTAACCAGAAAATTTATATAAATTGAATTGGGATGTGTTCAAAACTACTCAAGAGAAAACACTTCAACCATGTTCTGTTTCTTTCTATATGTAATATTTGGCCTTTCTTTCACATGACTATAGAAGCTAATGCAGAAAAGTGTTGTCTTCTATGCTTTTACCTGGGCAAACATATGGCAAGGTGGAAGCGCCATGAGTTGTAAGTCGGCAGGATTCCAAGCTGAAAGAATAATACGACGATCTTCACGTTTGTACCTCAATTTCTGTATCACATCAGCTAATTGATCAAAGCCCTGACCAGAATAGTCAGCATGCATATTTGAGTACCTGATAGGAGATCACAGTTTGTTACAGCTTTTGATATTCTTTCAAGCAAGTCTTTTTGAAGCAAGGAGATTTCTTTGCACTTACTTTGCACCAAAATGCCTCCATTGAAAGCCATATACAGGCCCTAGATCACATTCTTCTCTATCAACAAGACCAAGACTGCAATACAGATCGTAGAAGTGATATGTTTTAGAATCACTTGCATGACCAAGAATTAGCATGGCTTTATAGATTCACAAACAAACTATAAGGTTGTCATCCTATTTTTATACAGGAAGAAAAAGCACACCAGTTAGAGCCCAAGCTTTCTATTCACCTGTCGAGATATTCTCTTGATGCATTTCCATCCCAGATATGGATGCCCTTGTCCTGCAGCACCTGAAATAAGAATAAGACTCGATCACCTAGAAATTACAAGATTGTATGAGTGTGAGAATGGGGTTTTGATGTGCATGTTGCTATTACCTTTGCATTACTTGAGCCGCTAATGAACCATAATAGTTCTTCCACCACCCCTCTCCAAAAGACTCTCTGGATAAACATCAGTACCATTAGGCCAGATTCCTAAACAATTAAGCATCGTACTTCAAATTTCACATCATGGTGAGAACACATGATCACCTTAGTCGTGAGCAATGGAAAGGTGCTACGAAGATTGAACCGCATCTACAAATACCAAGGGAAAATAACAAGCTGCTTTAACACCAAAAACAAGAAATTTTTATAAGCCTTACAAGTATATACATACTTGACATCCAAACTTGGACAGCGTTCCTGTGCCAGTTCGGTCTCCCTTTTCAGCACCATTCTGAATTATGTCCTGTATTAAGTTCAAATATTGGTACTCTTCATGACTTTCCCTTATAGACTTTGGAAGCCGCGATACAGAATTACCCAGATAATGAGCTCCGCAAAAGCCATCCCTAACATCTTCTCGGACATAAGTTCTGAACGTGTATCGAATATTGTTCTCAACCATAGGTGAGGAGGAGTACCATAGACGGAATATGTTCTTATCAAACTTTGGGAAGAACGTGTCACATTTACAGTTGTAATCAACTTCAGTGGCATGAATAGCATCACATCCAGGGAATTCCAGAGCTTCCCTGCATTGCATCGCAATTTGTTTTAGAAAAAAACAACTTTTTTTAGACAAAGGGCTTACAGCCACATGCATCTAATATAGAGTGATGCAATGGTAAAGAATAGTCATCTTATCAAGCAAAGATTGAAAATGCAGTAAGCAGTTCTAAGTTCTAACAATAATAAAAAAATGGCCACTGTAAAAAGAGGACATATAGAAGAAAAGAAAAGCAATATAACTTTAAAATGGCAAATATATGTATGGACTTCAAAATTACTAAAAATCTAATGTGAAGCTACCCATAAAGTCCTGTTATAGAAGAGGGGGTTCAGTGTTTGAATAAATTGTCTTTATACACTAATTGTTGTGCTAGATAAGCCCACTGGCATGATGGAATCTTTTGTCTAAAGTCTAATGAAATAATCCAACAATTTGGTGACATATAAAAATCACTAAAATTCGAAAGAGAATGAGTAGAAGAGAGAAAGATATGAGACTGATCAAGAGATTACATCTGAAAATGGTGTCTCGTCTTTGGAGAACAAGAAGTTGAGATCAATAAGTCAAACAGCCCAATATACCTTTCGGCCCTTCAGAGCATAAGTTTCACAATGCCTAAACATTCAATGCTCTAGGGAGAAAATGTGGCATTATTTTCCACTTAGTTAAAAGTATATGGCATCGCGATGATAAGAACTATATAAGTCTGCGGACTCTTGCTTGGTTCACTTCGAATTGTGTAGAGATGATGATTGTGTGGAGAGAAAGAGAGAGAGAGAGAGAGTAAGAGAGAGATTTACTTGTAGATTTGGCCGCCACCGATGACGAAGACAGTTTCGATCGAAGTAGAATAAGGTGAGGATGCAAGGGTGCGAAGAGCTGATCGAAGGCCAGAGCATACGATGACATCTTCAGAAGAAGCAGCACCAAGAGCCGTGTCAGGAGACGAAGAGCGTGTGAGCACCACATTGAGGCGTCCAGGGAGCGGACGAAACTTGGGCGGGATACTATCCCATGTCCGCCGACCCATGACCAAAGCATTCCTCTTATGGGGACCTTCTTCTGCTGACCTCTTTACTGTTGCTGCTGCTGCTGCTGATTCTGCTGTTGCTCTTGATTTTGTTTTGGTGGTGATGGCCTTGAAGAAGGATAAGTCCCCTGGAAGCTTCCATGGAAGGCCACCATCGACGCCTATGCCTTGATCAAAGGTGTTGTAAGCTACGACAATCTGGAAGGCTCTCTCTTCCACAAGCGCCATGTCTGCAGAGGTTGAGAGGGATCTTTGCAGAAGGTAACGGAGATGGAGTGGGTTATGCAGGAGACGCATCCAGGATACTACTGCATATTCTGAGAAAATCGTGATTGGGGTGGGGAGGTGCCCATGGATCAAGCAAAAGCAATGGGCGGGAAGAAAAGGTAAATATTATTGAATAGAATCAAGATTCGAACTTGAGACCTGAGTGAAGGGCTCATCGCGATCTTCCTCCTAGCGATCTTTGCAGCTTCTTGGATCATCCCTTCGATTCGATTCGAATTCGACACGATCCATTTTGTTTCGACTCGATCCGACCCAATTCGTTCCGTTTCGATTCCATTCGATTCGTTCTGTTTTTGTTTCGATTGGACTCAATTCATTTCGTTTCATTCCAATTCCATTCAATTCGTTTCGATTCGATTCATTTTGTTTTGTTTCGTTTCATTCCAATTCCATCCAATTCGTTTCGTTTCGTTTCCATTCGATTCATTTTGTTTCGTTTGAGTAAGTTCTAGTAGGCTCTAGTGGCCATTGGAACTGCATAGGACTCCGATGTTAGGCAATGAAATACTTTTAGATGTGAAAACAAACTCTTTTTCGAGTGTGTTCCCTTCATGCCTAATGAATGTAAAGGCTTGAATATATTGTATTTAGGGCATGTATGTTCTATGAAAACATATATTTTCATTTGTTTTGTTTCAATTTGACTCGATTCGTTTCGTTTCATTCAGATTCCATTCGATTCGTTTTGTTTCGTTTCCATTCCATTCGTTTTGATTTGATTCATTTTGTTTCGTTTCCATTTGATTTGTTTTGTTTTGTTTTGTTTTGTTTGAGTAAGTTTTAGCTGGCTCTAGGGGCATATGGAACTACATAGGGCTCCGATCTTAGGCAATGAAATACTTTAGATGTGAAAACAAACTCTTTTTCGAGCATGTTGCCTTCATGCCTAATGAATGTAAAGGCTTGAATATATTCTATTTAGGGCATGTATGTTCTAATATCTATGACAACATATATTTTCATGTGGAAAGATTTCCTCCTAGGAGAAGCCAATGATATCTCTCCGCATACTTGGTGAATACTTGGATTGAACTATTTGCTAGTGATGGTAATAAATAAAAACAACAAAGCTTTTTATAATCTCAAGGGAGATCCAACCCATGGGTTGGGATGTTTAATAAAAATAGCAAAGTGTTAATTATTTGTCGAACACTTGGTTAAGTACCTAGCATACGTACCACGACCCATGCTTTGGCACTAAACCAACTGCAAAACCAGGAAAAAGAGGGATAAAAAAGAATTGCCCCTAGAGCTTTATGCCAACTGGCCACCATAATATGAAAGGGGATGACCTTTTTGTAAGTGAGTTATAAAAGTTACCTTTGTGAATTTTTAGTTCTTCTTCTTGATTCTTTAGTTTTTCCCTCCACCTTGTAGTGATTTGAGTGATTAAGGTTGAATGCTACTTAGCCAAACCCTAATCACTCCACCTTTCATATGTGTTGTGTGGACATCTCTATTTAAATGAAGTATGATTAGTATCATCATGTGTAAAACCTTTACTTTTATGTTTATATGCTTAACACATAAAAGCCTTCGTAAAGCATTATTTAGCTTCTTGATTAGACTTGTCTTAGGGAAGTGTGAGTGAGAGTTCGAAAGATTAGGGTTTGCAAGGCCAGCGGCTTGAAAGTGATTAACAATTTCTCTTGCTTTTGCTGGGTTCGTCGCTAATTAGTTAGTTTTTTCGTCTTCTTCACTTCCATTTGATAGAGCTAAGTCTTTCTTATTCTATTCCCTCTCTCAATCCCAAAACGAAACATGCATATGAGTCAAAGAGCCTAAGACCAAAGCATCTATCTTACGTACTTAGGCTTAACTTGTATTTAGCACAATTGTTCGGTAATATATACTAAGTGTATTGTTGCTTATTTGTCGCATTCATTATGAGCTAAGTGATTTATTAAGTGAAATGCTAAGTATTACGTATGAAGTCCCTTAGCTTTATTAAAGAAAGAGTGTTAGAGAGTATAATAAGTAGAGAGTTCCATAACCTCGTACCCCACATTGAGTTCATAGGTTTTGGGACCAAATACAACCAATTACCACCTTCGGCAATAAGCTTGTGATAGAAATGAATTTGGCGAGATTCTAATGCACATGTAGCTATTTGATCTCCCTAATTCACAAAAAGAATAGTAGCTAACATGCACAAATAGTTACAATACATAAGACTGGGTTAGGTTTACATTACGTGTGGGGGTTTCTACTCTTGATGTTGCTCGAAAGGAGAACATGGCACTTTCAACAACCTTCTACTCTGAAGGCATTTGCTCTTGTCTCTTATCTACAACTTCATTTGCATGATTTGCACGAACTCGAGGAGGCCGGTGGAGAGAATAGTTGGGAATTGACAATAATATAACGCCACCACAAATTATAACATTGAGATACAAATCGACAAAGAATAAACAAGAGAAATATAATTATATTACAATAAATTATGGGCTATCAACTCGCAAAGGATCAATAATCACATTCTCACAAATGTGCCATTTCAAATGCTACATTTTGGCCTTTCATGCATTTCATACCCACCAGATGACCAACAATGCAACAATCTTTAAGTGAAATTTCAATTGTTTCATTAAATACCATATTAGTTCCAAACAATCAACTATTTTTTGAGAAAGTTATTATCTAATGCAACCAATAATAGTAAATTGTAATGAAGATCTAGTTAAATATGTAAAGTTTAAAATAAAAGGGAATTTTGTGGTTGGTTTTGAAGGCACGACAAAACTTTTTTTCATTTCAATTTTCTTTCGTAGCTTAACAATTTACCTATGGAAGTTATATGACTTTTAAACATACACAAATTGAAGATCATAAAATTAAAGAGTTGGTGTCCAATATGAAGTTCTAATGTTGAAACAAGCATTTGAAGTTTTCGAATTAGGTTAACTAAAGAACCAAGATTCCTTTTGAAAATATTAGATGGGATATTGCAAACATCATATTTTATACGTTTGAGTTCTTTTGCAATACATTTGAGCATGTTGGACAACGAGCATCCCTAATTTCTACAAGTATTATTGCTTGTACATCATCAAATCTCCATCAATGGACACAACAACTTTTCCCAAACAGTTATGTCATTTAAAAGTAATCAAGGTGGTATGTAATACTTTTCAAATTGAATAACATTTAGAAATTTTGATTACATTCAAGAACCTTAAAGAGCTTTGCGAGATGTTTTCATATTGGATAGGTTGGCGAAAGAAGAGTCAAACTTTCTTACCTAATAACGCAACTAAAGATTCCTTTACCCCATCCCATGGGAGGGTTGATTTGGTAGGTTATTTCTACCATTTTAAAACACAAAAATTAGTTTAGGTGGTTGATTGTAGGTATTATATCCTTCGTTCCATATCGACATCATGCTAACAAAAAAGAAGACGATATTTGTTCATTAGAATGTGCTGACATTGGAATGATTAACAATGCTTCATAGAAAGCAAAACAAAATAATATAAAAGAGTGGGTTAAAGAAGGCACATCTAGTAAGCTTCTTAGTCATTGGAATGATGGAGGGCACTTTGAAAGAAAGCAAAATGAAAGAAAGAATATGGTGAGAGATGTGAGAGGAAAAGTAATTGTCTAGCTAATGTTCGAGTTTTGAGCACCAAGGCACACCTAGAACAAAGATACCAAGGGGAATTGGAATGGTCAAAAGGCACAAACATAGAAAGGAAATACAAGATTCGACGATTACACATGAAGGATCAAAAGCACACCAGTTAAAATCGTTGTATCTTAAAATGCGAGGGAGAGTGATGAGGGAGATTTCACGAGTTACGTGTAGATTCCAAGCAAGGAGAGTTCGATTCAATTCACGGGTGAAAGGAGACGAGGCAAGCTAATGTGTGCATGTGTACTTATGGGATCCAAATTGGGCAATAGGTAAAAAAGGAGAGTGACGAATCAAATTTTTATTGATTGATTGGGAAGCAAGCTTTCGATCAATCGATCGATTGATCGAGAGAGGCACATAGAAGGATCAATCGGAGGGCGAGCCTTTCGATGAAATCAATCGATAGAGACCAAGTATAGAGAAGGATCGATAGGAGAGCGAGCTTATGATGGATGGATGGATTGATCAATGGATGGATTGATGGATTGATGGATTGATCGATAGAGAGCGATTGAACGACACACGGGCTTTCGATCGATCGATCGATCGGAAGAGAGGCACAAAGAGAGACACTAGTGTGAAAAGAAGCCATGTAACACTTAAAGGTGTGAAGAAGAAGAAGAAGAAGAAGAAGAAGAAGAAAAACCAGAGCTCCTAATCCTTCATCTTCTTGTTCAGAAAAATGGATGATGATGCCCTCTGCTATCCCTGTTTGATCCAGATGAAGCCCCCATATCCTCATGGAGCTCTCCTCGTGGGTGGAAACCATACCTCCTCAAGATTTTGCACTCGCTAAGTCCTCTTCTCTCTTGTTTGATGCATATCTATACTATCTTCATCAGAGAAACAGAGCACCATTACAGAGAAGGAACAGATCTCCATCCCTGAGAAACGGAGCAACCTCAGAGAAGAAACAGGGCCAACATTTCAGAAAACAGAGGAAGAGGGTCCTTTTTTTCCCCCTTTGTTTGTGTGCGTGCCATCGATTTATACCTTCAATCTTCACAAAGAGGGCTTCTCTTTTCCACCTCTCAAGGCAATGTCAGCCCTGTACCCTCACGATGATCTCGAATCTGAACCTCTCGAAACTAGGATCAGCTTGCTTAAGATCTTCCATGAAGTTCAAATCCGTGAACATCGGCTTCTCCTCCTCCTAATGATCGAGGTAATCCTCTGCTTCCTGTTCTCCTTGGTTCTTGCTTTCTCTCTGTTTTTCTATTGTATACCATGCCATCATCAATATGTGGGGTATTCCGGAAGCATGAGCAAGAGTGACCCTTTAGATGGGAGCATGTATTCTATGATGAATCATGATGTACATGGAGATTTCCATGTCACTGATCTGCAAACAGATAGAGATGGTATAAGCAAACCACATATAGAGATGGTTAACCAAGATCCATCCGTCGACCTATATCGATTTAAGCATCAGTGGGCCTATCTGCTTCATGGTGGTGAGAATACTCAGGATGCAACAAATGACATTTTTTTCAATACACCAAATGTGGTTTTGGATGGGTATCAGAGAAAAAACCTGAATAGGCTCAGTACTCAGGCTGAGTTAGAAGAAATGCAGCTCATGCCAAGTGTTTATGAGAAGATCTTCCAAGATTTAATGGATGAAGGTTTGCTCCATCTCCATGATAAGGCTCTTTGCCTAGGTACAAAAACAGGTGAAGAGTTCACTGCATTGAAAAAGAAGGAATTGAAGGATGTGGTAAGCATAGATGATTTAAACTCCAGACATCATTCAGTATCTAAAGAAAGCAATAGCATATTCACACAAATGCTTGTGGATGAAAGCTTTGATTTTGTGTTCACAACACTATTTGATGAGGTTCCATATTCAGATTTCTTTGTCGCAGAGATCGAACGTGTACTAAAATCAGGGGGAATTGCTGTCATGCATGTATCTTTGGATGTATGGCATACTAAGTTCCTGTCAAGTAAAGGTGGACATAGCATAAAGCCTGTCACTTTATTATTTCATCACTCTAACATCGTCTACGTGACCAAAGCAGAGGCATCTGGATTGGATACCATAATCGTCTTCAAGAAAAATACTGCAGGTTTTCATGAAGATGCGAAACCTAAGCAACTAACCTCTAAAGTAATATGGGCAGGTCTGAGTGTAGAAAATGATAAACATGATTCTTACCTTGAATTTGGTAAATTTGAAGGTGAGCGTAAACCACAATCGGAAAAAGAATGGTTTAAGGTTAGTCGATTCAACACAACGAATGGTAAACTACAACAGTTTAAAGAGATTTTGAGAGATAAGGACATGATCTATGTATGGTCAGGTGGTGCTGATAATGATCATACAGAGGCACATCATGATCTGAAGAATGGCCATCATTTTGGTGGAGATCTATTCCAAGCAACTGCTAGTTCATCCAGTTGGATTCAAACTCGGATCAACTTGATGATTGGGAAAGCATTATCGGGAGGGCAGTCGGACTATTATGACCGGAAACATCCAATGAGCTCAGGTTTTTCGGTTTGGCGAGAAAGAAGTCTGGTGCCTGATGATGTTCTTGTGGTCTTTATAGATTTGCAATATGCATTGGAGTTCGACCTCGTCTCGAAAATGGCAGAGAGTGGGAGTATCCATCTAATCGATAAGCTCTTTCTTGTGTGTGATCACTCTAGTCATGAGCTTGGGCAATGTATGGAATATTCCGAAACCTTTAGTAGCACTGAAGTTTTTGTTTGCTGTGGACAGTAAGATAATTCTACATGACATTGTAGCTAAGTGTAGGGATTATGTTTGCAGGCGTTTTTATCTATCTTTTTATGAGCAGGCTGCTTTGACTCCACCTTACTAGGACATGAAGTTTATTATTTGATGCGAGAATATGTATGGTTTTAGAAAATCTTGCATTCTGACTTATCAAAATTTCGAGTTTTGACATTTTCTTGTGTATTGGGATACCAGAATATCTATTTACTTTATAAAGTAGTGGGCAAGAAAAAATTAAAAGAGGAATTCTATGGTGGAGAAAAAAGAAGTGTGCATGAAGGAAGAAGTAAATTTTTGGACAAACTTGCTTTCGAATCATCAGAACTTTTATGTAGTTTTATGTTTTCGTGTGTATTGATGCCAAAATATGTATGTTTTGGAAAATCTTGCTTTCTGACTATCAACATTTCAAGTCTAAAATGTTTACATTTCTTGTCTATCAGAAGTAAATTATACTTTGATGATTTACTCATTTGAATCATGAGATGGGTAGAATGAGTAGTTTGGAAATTTCATTGTCAATATATACATGCGTATTTATAATTTGTGGTTTAGAGTCCTGCTAGGGTTAAAAGGTAACAATATATCTCTCCTGGCAATAGATAATTCATTTGTTTTAGCTAATCAGATTTTGTAATGTACATGGTGAAATACTAAAGCTTTTTAAGAAAGGTTTTTTAACGGTTTTCGACCCATGCGTGTGTTAGAATGGTCACTATGCAGATATCTATATTGGAGATGGCATTGGATTGAATAAACGTGAATCATTCAGTACATGTTATTGCCAATGAGCTCACTATATCGCCAACCATATTGGAGATGGCATCTGATCTGATTGAATGAATGTCAATCAATCATTCAATGCATATAATGTTTGATGAGCTAGGGTTTGCAAGCAAATGTAGGAAGAAAAAAGTTTATGAAGGACAGTGGATGCTGCTCCACAATCTCAATGGAGGTGTTGATGAAGTTTCCGTAAATCTGATTGAACGTATGCACGAACCCCTGATTGCCTTTTGTATCATTATCGATTATAAAATGATGATAATTAGATGGCCCTGAAAGTATTGCAAAACACCCAATGAAGTTTATGTAGGTCTTTCCTTGGAAAAATGATGTTAGGTTAATTGATGAGTAATGTAAGGAGGGAGAGCAGAATCATGAACGATCAACTCGATATTCATCTTTGCATCAACGCATCTTAGAAGGAACAATGGAGGTGTAATCACATAATTGAATGTTGACTCAATTACTCGCCCTAGTTTCTGTCTAATTTGCCACCTCAATTGTCATATAGTAATGACATGACATGACATGAGAGGTTTGCGGGTAAAATATCAAATATTGTACTTGCGAATGGTCTCACTATTTGAGTTGTCCAAACGATGACGGCACGACCGTGGGAAAGGTAATTTTTTTTAGAAGTAGATTCCTAATTATGTTTATACCTTCAAGTGGGAGCTGTAAAATCCTGCCCACGGGAGTCACATCTTTTTGGAGAAACATGCGATCGTGCAATTATGCTTGCGTACCATGGGAATTAGGAATCGCCAATGGCTCGGCTCAAGCTTGAACCGAGTAGTTAAACCATTTATAAACGGTTTGTCGGTTCGGTTCATGCTTGAGCCTCCTTAACCTGTTTATGCTCGGTTTGTCAAGGCTCAAGCCGAACCGAACCATTTATGGCTAAATCAGTTACTAAACGTTTAGCGTTAACCGGCTTGGCCAAACCAGTTAAGCCTTAACCAGTTCGGTTCAAGTTTGAAAACTGTCAAACCGGTTAGGGGGCGGATGAAGCTTTTTGTGGCCTGAGTGTGGCAGAGGCTGCAGGTCTCATGGCGATCTCTTCTCCTCTCGGATTTCAAGGAGTTCTTTCCATCTCTCATTTACCTCTGTCTCCTTCATCCTCGTCTCCCAGATTAATTAGGGTTTCTTCATTGCCCTGCAATACAGCCAGATTTCCAGGCATCAGAGTCTTCTCCTCTCCTCAAGATCAAGAAGACACGCCATCATCCATAGCATCAGAGACGATCATTCCTTTCATCGACTTGGTATTCCTCAGTGTATGTTTCTTCGCGTCCTTTCTTCTCCCTCACTTTTTCTTGTCTGTAACTTTATTTAAGGAATTGCTCTTTTCTCAGAGGGGAAATGAGTCTTTCTGCGATGATAATTCATCAGTATATACGCATTCATATAATGTGTTTCTCTGAGATGCTAAACCTCAGAAACTTTTATGTTCTTTAAGAGTTAGCGAGTCCTTTTTCGAGATGCTAAATCTTGGAAAGTTGTATACTGTATAAGAGTTCATCTCTCTCTCTCTCTCTCTCTCTCTCTCTCTCTCGCTGGGGATACTAGAAACTTGCATATTGTTTAAACAGTTAATCAATCCATTTCTGAGATACTAAATCTTCGAAGGTACAGTCTTTTCTTCCATGGAAGATAATCACTCTTCTTAGGCTGCGGAAGTATATATGTGCGTGTATATCTGTATACACACATACTTCTGCAGCCTAAGAAGAGGGAATTACAACTTATATGTATGATCATATTCCCGGGGCATCAAAACTGGGTTGTTTTTACTAGCCATGCCACATTTGGTGATATTCTTGTTGTACCATCACCAGGTAAGATATCAACTGGGGGGGTAAAAAGATTCTGGTATTCTATATTTGATGTGACTCAATCTATCAATAACTCTTCAAATAGAGGTGGTGGTGGTAATCCTCTTGTCACCAGATTTAGTCCCCCACAAAATATTAAAAATGGCGAGTTGAGAAAGAAAGATATATTAATGTCTTCTAAGACCAAATTTGGCCCATGAGATAATTGATTACAATAATGGGTATGTGTACCTAATCATTGAAAATAAAAAATAAAAAAAACATAAAGAAGAGAGTTTGAGCGTGGTACAAGAAATGTTATGGGGTGTAGCATGGTCTATAAAGGACATGGCTATGTGTTGAGAGACTAGTTTCATTTCCATCCAAGTCTCTCGAAAAGGAGTGGGGGGTTGAAGGGTTTTGATGCAGGTGTGGCCCGAGGTCTCAATGCAAATGGTATCCCATCCATAGCTTCTAGGCGGGGTAACTGACGTTCCCTTATCTTGTTAATTGCTTCTTGACGATGACTGACTTTGAAGCCTGTATCCAAGGGCATTTGGTTGTTCTTTGGTTTTTTGCTTTAGTGAGGCAGAGGCCGAGTGCTGCAGGTGTGTCCACGTTCATCCTCCACCCTTGTCCTTGAAAAATTTCAATGGTGATGTGTTGGTGAATATTAGAAAGGTTATGGTTAACATTTTGTAGCTTATTCTCTTTATGCTGTTTTAACTCTAAGATATACCTACCTAGTGTCTTTGTATCTGAGGTATCCAATAGTTGGGAGAGGGTCCAAGTATGCCTTGGTATTTTTCTCTTATATGAGCAAGTCTCACGGTGTGTACGATGCTCTGATGGCCTATCCAATTGCTTCACCAACACCATTGGTGTAAAACAAGGTTATTAATGCCTAGGCTGTTTGCGAAACACCAACTTACCACAGTACTATATCAAGAGCTAGTATCTCTGGACTCATAGAGTGATCGAGATGCTGCGAAAGCTTCAAGGGATATCCTATCTTCTGATTGGCTATGCATCCCATTAATAAAAATTATTACTTGAAAAAGTGCTTCTACTAGCATAGGGGGTCAACTGAATTCTGCTCTAATGATTTCATGTGGCACCGTTGATTTGCTTTGGATTTGTCGTGATAGCATCGTGGCCAATGGTCTCTCCAATTGCAACCACATGAATGCTGTCAGCCCCGGAGCCCAAACCTCTGCCTCATACACGAGGGAAGGGGTTACTAATGAGCGAAGAGCCACCCCTTTGTTCGTGGCTCTTGGAAGTCTGCCAGGTGGTATTAACTAACCCCTTCATGAAACTAGGAAAGATTTGAGCTAAAATTCACGAATTAGAAAAAGTTCACAAGGAATGGGCATCTCTTTGGTATTTTTATATTCCAGGTGATAAAAAATGGTTCTCTTTGATTGAATGAGCAAACAATAGGGATTGAACCTGCATATGATGGATTTGCAGTCCATTGCCTTAACTACTTGGCCTCATCTGCCCTCTGCTATTCACTCGGGCCCTCCAAGTTGGGGAACAGGATCTGCCCATTAAGCCATTGATAGCTTGACCCATCTTTTATATATTTTGGCATTTTGCATGATCCATCCTAGGAAATCACACTAAACATATCCACTGCTCACCCTATAATTTTAAATCAGACCAGATGTAGTTTTATGTCATAAATCAACAGTTTTTTAATGTAGATTGAATGTTTCAAAATTAATTTGATTGAGTTTTGTTTCTTTCATATGGCATTCTGTTTGACTCAATGTTAGGACATTTGATCACAATTGCCAAAACGTTAGAAACTTTAGCTTTATACCTGATATTTCTCTTGTTTATGAATGTTAATTTGTCTCTTCTTTCTGCAGCCAGAAAATGGTGCTGCCAATGTAGACACTGTGTCAGTTAGTAGTGGTGAGAAGCTACTTCGTACTGTGATGAATGATGAGAAACTAGAGCTGTACAATCTCTATGTAAGCAAAATAATTGTTTTCGTTTTCAATCTTTTTCATTTATCCTCGTAGTTGTATCTTTGGGTAGATAAACAACTGAAGTGGTCACCTTTTTGACAGGGAAAAGTTATGAATTGTGGTGGAGGTGGCAGCTGTGGAACATGCATTGTGGAGGTCTAAATACATAATTGTTTTTCTATACCCTGATTAAATATGCATGCAAATGATATTGAGTACATGTAGAACTTTCCAACATTGATCACATTTACTTTGTTATATACAATCCTGCTGATGCTGATTATTGTATTTTTAATTGTTATCTTGCAGATTGTAGAAGGAAGTGATCTTCTGAATGAAAGAACAGATGCTGAATATCGGTTCTTAAAAAAGGTGAACAGATTTTGGAAAGTTTTTTGAGTTGACGTATTTTCTGTTAAGAGAAGCAGGTCCAAGCAGTGGTTAAGTATTTTTTAGCAAAAAGTTTAAAACGTTCATTGAAAAATCCGATAGTTCTTGAAGGGAAAATGATCAGAATTTGAAAGCTCCATAATTTCTTAAAAGTTTAAGGATTCTTACCTTAAGTTTACAACTCAAAAGTTTTTATTTTCAAAAAGTTTACCTTACATTAACCTTGGTATTGTTTTTGTGAGTCCTGAATCTAAGCATCCTGGAATATCCACGATTTCTTCACGTCATGCATCATTTTAATCTGCTGTTACACCACATTTATATCCCAGGAATGAGGAGTCTAATGCAGAAGAAGTTAGGTTCTAGAGCCATCTAGAAAGTCAAAGGAGGGTACAAGTACATTAATCTTCCGAACAGTCAAAACATGTCAAGCTTACACCAGAAGAATAACAATGCTATGTCTAGATTCTAGAAGAAAGGAGGGTACAAGTACATTAATCTTCCGAACAGTCAACATGTAAAGAGGTCAGGATCTTCTAGAATCTAGACATAGCATTGTTATTCTTCTGGTGTAAGCTTGGCATGAAAATGCATACGACATCAAATGTGAAATTGATAGGGGTGACATTGTTAACTTCTAGTAATGGATGCTTTTACCCTTTCCCACTTGCGGTGAAGGATTCAGGATGAACGTGGAAAAGCCCTTCCTGACATGAAAGACAGTATGCTTGAATGAAGTTTTGCCTCGCTGTGTGATGCAATGGTGAAGAGATTTGGAATCAAAGCACAAACACAACTAAGCAAAGTTCCTGTAGTCTGCTTTACATTTAAGTGCTAGTTATGACTCTCAAAAGCCTTGAGACATTTCAATTAGGAGTGTTTTTTTTATCTTTTAAGCTTCCTCATTCAGCTGATTACTCCCACAATGCAGAAACCAGAGAACTGGAGACTTGCCTGCCAGACTATTGTTGGGAACAAGTCGAACTCTGGCAAGGTATTATTTTCATTAGAAGTTTGTGAGTAATGAATATGCTGTCCAATTTTGATCAAATTTAGTTATGACACAATCAATGGTTTCAGGTGGTGGTGCAAAGGTTGCCTCAAAAGAAAAAATAGGACAAATCTCACTTGAAAACTCCAGTGAAACAACATTACTGTACTCATGAAATGAAGGTCGGGGAATTTATTGTCGTACTAGATCCAAATTGTTTGCCATATGATACAACCCTCTACTCATCTGTTATTTTCCTCTCAAGCTTTGGTGATGATAATCCTCCCTTCTTGAGCAGATAATAGCATTAGGCGCTGTGTTATACTTTTTTTATTCTATGGGAAAAGCTGTCATTGGCATGTTGAAACTAAATAAAGAGTAACTTTTAAACATTTGCAAGATTGTATTTTTGAGTGGTTTCATTGTATTTGTGGGGTCAAACTCCACAACTTGCTGAAGGAAAGAAATGATGATGACATTTACTGTAGTTTTTCTAATCGTTGCATGAAATGGCATTGCATTTCAATAGGGCCAAATTTAGAGACAAATAATTGGATGGGTCTTATCTGTGTTGTGTTGGTTTAAGGCACTTATGACTCTCTAAATATAATTGTTGTACATTTTAGAATACAACACTAGTTCAAATCTTGATGAACAGTCTTGGATGAATTACTCCTAGTTTAATGCTTTATGAGCATGACACTTTGATTGATTTGGTTAACGAAGTTTTTCTCATATCTAACATAAAGCAATTTTCTCACAATTGTATTCAAGTTATTGATTTATGAGATATGCAAGTAAAGGTAGACATGAATCGATCTAGTATATCTTGACAATCTACCTCAGACTTTGTTGAACACAAAACTATGATGAGTTGTGAATGATCGGAATTGTAAAAACTTCTCTAAATTATCATATAAAATTAGCATATAAAATTCAACTTTTCTATAGACTTCTCAATATTCGTGTCAAATACCATTGAACTTATATATCTTGTTAAATTTTGAGATCATTGGGCATTTGTCGTTGCCTAAATTTTGCTATTACAATGCTAGAGTGGCCTTGGGAGTAGGTGAATGTAAGAATGGTAAACATTTTCCTTGTGTCTTTATTGCTAGGCTTAAAGGATGTTCTTCCATCCTGCACATTGGGCGAGTCTTTGTGCTTCTATGCTTGATTTTGACGTGCAACAATCAAAGCAAGAAACACCTTATAACACTTCTCTCATGATTCTTAGGCCATAAAGTATGTTGTGGTAATTGAAAGGAGAATAAAAATTATAAAGGTAAATTGTTTTATTATTTTATGTACGCCTAGGAACATGAAGACTTGTTTTGGAACCTTTATTGAAATAAAACATTCTAGAAGCCAATTTCATCATCTTTTCAATGGAACATTCTAGAATCTTATTGGGAGACAAATCTCCAATGTCTTTGATACTAATTTCCTTGAATATATTGTATTATGAATGCCACAATCAACCACATCATTTCCAAAATAAATTAATCAATTTAAAAAGTTTTTTGTTATACTAATATCAAAAGTTTGATAGTTCCATTAGAGTGATGAAGTTCAACATCCAAAAGAACGCTCTTAAATGGCCGACGAGCTCATTGTTTTGTGCTATTGTAATTAGTGTCCATGCATTTAACAATATCATAACACTTTCAAGCACATCATTAATATGAAGCATGTTGGTTTCTAGAAGAGTAACAATGGTGGATTTTATAACTATGCTAGGGAATAAAATACACCATCTCAATTGGATCATAGTTTGTTATCGTGGCTAATAACAATGGTGTATGTTAGATTTAATAGATTATCACTCACATATAATCACAAGCACCTAAAATCAAAAGGTCAAGTGTGTTTGCACGTGCAAGCCCCCTATGGCTAGGGTAAGGAACTTTGTAAATATGCTATTCTTTGGTTCATTTCCTTGTTCAACTAGTCAAATAGTTTCCCATTCTCATTAATGATATTATGCCGCATCAACAATAGTTTTCATTTGGATTATAGGTTTGAGCCTAGGTTTATTACTTTCCCCAACAATATGTTATGCAACATCATTGATTATTTTCATTTCGGCGGTAGGTCTAAATCCATATTTATGGTTCACATGTTTTGGCAAAAGGATATTATGTTATTTTTACTTTCTAGGTGATATATCTTTTTCTTCTTGGTCCATGAATGTAAGCACCTTCTTTTATTTTGCATGAAATGACATGTCACAAAGTGCAAGAGTTGTATTGAATCCATTAGGTGAAGGGAGTGCCACTTATGAACAATTATGAAAACATGGCATGGACACAATCCTATATCAAGATCAATTTGTAGTTGCTCAAATAGGTGAATATTTGTTGGTTAGAATGCTTTCCTTCATAGTTTAGGTTACCACACAAAAGACACTACCTTGCAACATTGCATGATTCTTACATTCATAATTGACCACCTAGTGTACTAGCTTTATGTCATCAACAGTTAGGTAGATCATCTTGAGCTAACATGGAAGGGCTACCCTAGAAAATAAAATTACATTCATCATCATAGAAGTGTAATCTTATTGATATTGAAAGTTTTGAACATTGGGAAAAAAAGCACTTAATCCTAGTGTGTGAAAATGTACTATGTATCAGGAATTCAATGTGGTGGGACTATAGGGGCCCTAGAAAACAAGACTATACCTAATGGCAATGCAATATATTGGTCCATAACTTAGGAGGGATTCAAAATCTTGAACAACGAATATAAATAATTATCATAGTGGTTGAAGACGTCACATTTTGTTTGAAGTTTGAGACCAAACTTGCCTAATGGTTAATAATAGGACTAATTATAAACTCTTCAACTTTACAACAAGGGCATTTGGTCTAGTGGCATGATTCTTGCTTAGGGTGCAAGAGGTCCCGAGTTCAATTCTCGGAATGCCCCTAATTTTGCTAAATTCAATAACAAATTTAGGAACTTGAACAATAATAGAGCATAATATTTATTTATTCACATGTGTATCACGTGAAATGTAATATTTTTGGTCTCATAGGTCATATTTCACCTTCAAAGACGATAATAGAATCTATCTATCTATATATCTTGTGGGCATTCGTCTATCATCATAATTTCTCTCTCTAGTTGGAACAACATGAGAGGGCACACAAGATAATCCTATGAGGCCAACTTGGGTCAATACAACCATGTCTTGCTCATCCTAAACCCTCCTCAAGATGAGGGTGAGTGCTTGCAAGTATGAAGTAAAGAATAGAACAGATTTTTTATTGTCCGCAAAGAGGCCAACTTTGATCTATTGATTCTTGAGCCAAATAAACATATCGTCTTGTATGTGAGTCCTTCCTAGGAAGGGGCATTATTGATTCACAGTAAAAACTTGTGCACATCACCAACATAATGTAGAAGACAACGTAAAACAAAATTCTCTCTTCTAATTGGGCAAATAGCACCTATAAATGGTTTAAGAGATGGTGTTGCCAAAATTGCTCAAACAACACAACCTTAATGCTCACAAAAGACATCAAACAAATCATGCCATATTGATGCTTCAATAACCAAAAGGAACAAGGATACCAAGAATAGCAAATTGCAATAGTATTGCGTTGGTGAAACTCAATATTTGAGCAATAGTTGTCCTTGAAATTGGGCCATAGAGGGCCATAGAGGGCACTAGGAAAATTAGACTCAACTTAAACGAAATGAAATGTATGGTCCATAATCCATGAAAGATTCAACATTTTGAACAAGGAATCATAGTGGTCCAAGAAGTCACATTTTGCTCCAATTTTGAGACCAAACTTACAAAAGGGTTCATATAAACTTCAACTTTACGACCATGGAAGCAAATAGTCTATCTTTTGTATAAATCTCTCTCTCTCTCTCTCTCTCTCAATGTATTCAAGTGACACAATATAAATTCCTTCAATAAAATTCTTAAAATGTCCAACTTAAATATAGGTAAAGTAGTCATAAAAGTCAATTTTTAGTAAATATGGAGGTTCATGTGGCAATTGTTACTAAAAATTATTATAAGAAAATTTTCTTATAATAATTGTTACATATTTTTTTGCAAGTCATGTCTAGAAATATCTCCATAATTTGGAACTTTTTATGTAGCATGGAAAAGGTTCCTTGATCTTGCATTCTAAATTATATCGATTTTATCTTTTCTTTTTAAGGTAGGGCTTTGCATCACGAGTCAATGATTTTTTTTGCCAATTATTATAAGAAAATTTCATTGACCTCAACCCATGAATGGATTCTTTTTTAAAACAAGACATTATGTGTGATGTACCACTGTCTCCCGTTTGCGAATGTGTTGATGAATTATGAATTAACATAGGACATAGAGAGAAAAAGAGAGAGGAATAGCTAGTTTATGACAACTTTATGTAATGGTGAAATATGTGGGCATATTTCATTTTATAGGGAGCATGCCATGATAAAAATGTTTCATTACCCTTTTATGAAACGTCTCAAAATATAGGCTTTATGAAGTCCACTTTTAATTTTTGCCAGGCTTCTTAAAATAGGAGATTGCAATACTAAAGAATATTGTTAGGCCAAATAATATGTATGACCGAGCTAACTAGAAAACTCACCATGGCATAATCCAGGAAATAAAGCTACAAGACCTTGATGTATTTCAAGAGGGGGATGGGGGATATAATTTCAAACTATGCCACACAATTAATCTAAATCCAGTAGAATAAAAATTGTTCTTTTGTTACATATATCCTTGCGTTGGGTTTGGTCTCGACTATCTACACGATTGAATATTATGTGATGTAGGATTTTCTTGGTTCATGTGGTTATTGTGCTAAATTAATTTGTCATTGTCTATTTACATTTAATCCATCAATTCTTATTATTTTCTTGGTACACGTTGTTATTGTGTTAGATCAATTCAATTTAGTTGTCTATCCATGTTTAATTGATTGATTAATAAATTAGATGGAACAAGGAGCTTCAACTTTGACATAGCACATACAAGTAATCTTCAAAATCATTGTGCATACTTTTTTTTGAATTTCTAATACATAATAAGCATTGTTTTTTATCGTTTTGCCATCCTTGAGCGCATGTTGTGCATAGGACCAAGTATTTCGAGTCAAAGCTAACTTTTATTGCTCTTGTCAAAAAGATCAAACACATTTTTGAGATATTTAATGTGTTGTATGCACTAGAATGTTTTAAATACATATGAATTATCAAGCAAAAGCAAGTGATGAGATGGAACCACGTAATTTGCATATCAGAGTGTGTAGTTGAGATAAGGCTTGATCTCTAAGGTCACAATAAATGTTGAAAGATGCTATAACAGTCAAAGTTCTTATGATATTGTTGAAAATTAGGCAACGGGCCCTTAAAAACCTTGAATATTATGACCAAAATAATTAACTTTTAAGCATAAGGAATCGAATTCACAATAATAAATATGTCTTATCTATCCTTAAAAAAGTTGTCCCACTTGGAACACTTGAGTCTCACGTCACTATGAGTATGATATATCCTTAAAGGACCCGAAAATAGTAGTCCAATTCCGTAAGTTAGAGTTATTGTAGGCTTACAACCTATGGGCGAAATGGATGATAATACATGCTCGTAATCTATAATGAGAACTTAACTCCAATTCTATGTTATCAAGTGGCATTTTTTCCAAAGTATTTATTTTTCTTTGAAGCATCCTTGAAAATCCTTTCTTTTTTCCAAAACAAAAAAACTCCTTGCATTAGTTATAAAATTTCATAGTTGTGAATGTTATATACAAACCACAGAAGGGGCTTGATAGTTCCACCTTATGTGGAGGCCCACTGATTCAAGAAAGGAAGAGGACGACCATTGCTGGATGAAGGCTAAACGTTGTCTTTCGGCTCCTTTTCATCTGCCCATGATGCCATCGTATTGGCTATTTAGTGTGGCCACAACTTCACTCAATAACATCGCCTAGTGAATGGTTTGATCGGAGAAGACTTGCCTACAATCTTGTTTCCAAATAGTCCATAGTGTTATTGGGCTGACCAATTCCATATATCACCTTGAACATTTTTTTTTCCCCAGAAATACCTTGAATATTGTCACAACTTATTGTAAGTCGTAACAATAAAATTATAGTGCCACTAGGTGGGTTATTATATAAGGTTTTGACAAATTTAAACTAGTAGCTATACATTTTCAATGCATTTTTTGCTATTCTTTGGAACATGCTTGCCATTGTTTTTATGAAAGAACTACATACAAATATAGAAACAAGAGCTTTATCTTTTTCCAAATAAGAATATACTCCATTAGTTAAAATGACCTACAATACACAACTTTAGTCCCTTTAACGGGTAATCATTACCTACTTCCATATGGGCTACATCACTTATTTATCTTACACTCAATAGCCCACATGTTTGTTCTCTATGTTTCTCATGTCATTCACGCCCCTCTATCATCTAATGGGAGGGGGAACAACCATCTCGGTACTACGTACTGTCACCGTATATCCACTCCAATTTCTACAGCCATCGGTGTAGTATACCATCGTTTTTTGAAATTCAGCCTCATTAATCCTAAAGCATCATCTGTTCCATCAATCCACTCATATTGTGCCATATTAGCTTAATATATTTTGCTGGAGGTCGTTTGTTTGCTGAAAATACCCTAGTACATCTTGTTGTGCAGATGTTCCATATGATAATGGGTGCAAGCAACATCCATAGATCTCCAATTTTCTGCTTCTGGGCATTACTTGTAGGTGCAATGTTATCAATGATCAATCGAATAGTTCCATTCTCCCCTCTGTACATTGCTTTGCATGTGCTATCAATTTCTCCACATCATCATCAAGACAGTTCCAACAAGCATGTCCCCGTTTGAGGGTAAATGAGCTAGAGGCATGGCATAGCAATCGTAATGCCCTTCTCCATACAGCCGTTGCCTCATGACATTCCCATAGACAATGGGAAATGTTTTCTAGCTGTCCACATGCACTACATCTAGGGTCTACATTGGGGCCTTTAGCCCACACCCCTACCGGCAAGCTCTATGCACAATAAGCCATAAGCACATCATTATCTTGCGGTCACCACTGTCATGCCA
Source organism: Azolla caroliniana (assembly GCF_043228905.1). Taxonomy (NCBI): domain Eukaryota; kingdom Viridiplantae; phylum Streptophyta; class Polypodiopsida; order Salviniales; family Salviniaceae; genus Azolla; species Azolla caroliniana. The sequence continues at coordinate 19,991,812 of NW_028230444.1, forward strand.
TATCATTTTCCAGAATTTAGCTAATCTCCTTTCATTGATGCCCTCTTGTATCCAAAATTTACGAGCTGCAATATCTTTGTGTTCTTGTTTTAGTATAATTTGCCTCCCGATTTTTGTGTTGTACCTAAAAAATTGAACCAACTTGGCACCATCCATTTGTCCTTGAGTTCTCCAGAAATACATCGCTGGATCCCATGATAACTGATTTGAATGCCCTTCTATTGGCCAATACATTGTTGTTGGTTTGATCTCACTCGGCTTGGGGTCAACTATCATATCCTTTCCATTTTTTGCAAGCAACCTAATTAGCCTTTCAATTTGATAGGCTGGTTGCTCACATATTACCATTCTATGCTCTATTTTGTAGTAGCATGCCTCGTTAGATCCTGCTTTCATTCCCTTAAAATTCCAATTAGATAATTTTCAGCATCGATAAGCGATGTTCATTCAATTTCAGAGGGACTTATGGCTTCATCTTCCAAGGTTTGCCTGTTGCGTGCAATGACATCTATAATCCTCATTAGCACGCATTTACCCTAGTTTATCCTCCATATTCTAGCCTTTTGAGTGCCCACATCATTACACTGAAATCTCTTCCAATCTGCCAATGTATTCCCTTGGGCATTGATTAAATTGGCCCATTTGAAGCCTGCTTTTTGTCCTATCATCGGCCCATCCACATCTCTAATTAGTGGGTTCCAAACAATAGGCATGTACATTTGGGCATATTCGTCATTTCTCCACCTACAAACGATTCCCTTTCTTATTCCTTGCCATGGCTTCATAATTCCAACAACACATATACTTTGTGTACATCCCCGGTATTTGGATCACATTTCTGGCACAAACCCCCAAAAGGCGCTACTTGGCCAACTTCCACCTTGTCTGGGCAACCACATCTTCCCTCTGCATCGGCAAAGAATTTTCCAAGGTGCCTGAGGTGGTTGCAAGCTCTTGACCACCAATTTGCCTAACAAGGCCTTCGTTTGCACCACAGGATTTATTAGTCCCATTCCACCTTCACTTTTATCTTTTATGAGTGTGGTCCATGCAACCTTTGCACAAGCATTTTGGAAAGTTGTCAGTAGTCGAATGAAAACAGTCCTAGGGGACATAATACATACAACGCAAACTGGCTTCCTAGAAAACCGGAGCATTGTTGACAATGTGTATTCAACACAATGCGTTGTATGTATTATGTCCCCTAGGACCGTTTTCATTCGACCCTAAACCCTAAACCCTAAACCCTAGCCATGATCTTATAGGCATTAGTGAGAATCGTCAATGGTCGCCAATTATCAAGCATTGTTAGATCTTTTCCATCCTTGGGAATCAAATAAATCATTCCTCTACACATTGTTGGAGGCATTAAATCTTCTACCATAATGTATTGCATCCCTTCCAAAATGTCATCCTTAATTAGATCCCAATATTTGATGTAAAAATATATAGGAAGTCCATCAATGCCTACGCAACTTTGTTTGTTGAAACAAAAGCTTTATACCCAAGACGACAGTAATCTTACATATTAAGTAATGCTAGAACAATAATAGTTGCCACATGATAAAAGACTAAAAAGCAACATTATTGCATTACCCAAATTCATTACCAATGTAAAAAAGAATACATTATGAACATGCTAAAGTTTCATAAGAACTTATATACATTCTTAGTGTTGAGAATGAAGCTCAACCTAGTCTAGTGTGAACACACCCTTTGAGAATCTATGAGAACCCAAAGGTCAAAAGTCACCACTACTCTCTACACATGAACAATACTATGTGTCATAGAATCATATTCTATGACACATAAATAATGAGTTCCATATTCCCCATGACTAATGAGTCTCAACATTCCCTAAGGTTCTTGAGAGAGAGTGGGCGTTATAGTGAGTTAATGAAGAGAGAGGGTGACCTTATATAAAGCCCCCTCCTACTTTATAAAGAGTCGGTTATCCTCCCTTGTAATGCTACATTTTTGTACTTGATATTCTCTTTGTTAATATACATCTTCTTGAGTACTTCATTTCTCTTATTTATATTGTGTTTTCTCTCCTCTCCTCTTTACACGCACACACATAACACACATATCTTCCGCTGTAGAGAATCACATATGATTCTTTACAGTTACATTAGACATAAAGTATTACCAAAATTGAGCAACTATGTAGCTAAAATTTGAGGATAGTGTTGGATTTTGACACATTCACTCCAAGAACAAAGATAACATATTTAGAATAGTTGGTAGGTGATTTGCACATGGTTGTGTGTGCAACAAGCAAAGAGTAGTATGCACACATGTGATAGATTGCCCTATATTGATTCATCCATGGGCACTACATTTGAAACCCACATATTACAATATTCTTTTTTTCTTTCCAAAATGAAGCTACTTTCCCATTAGTTAGGAAGGATTATTACAAAGAGAATGTACAAGGAGGCTTATACACAAATCGGGGAATCTCCCTCCGATCAAGTTCAAGAAAATGAGACTACTTACATAGCCTTTAGATAAGTATATATCTATAGCTAAAAACGATGCCCTTCAGTGTTGGCTAGTACGAGCCAACGCCTGGGGCCTACGACGAAGGGAGGATGGTAGGTGAGTCGGAAATAGCCAGGGTGGGGGCTGGTAGTTCCACCTCGGGCCACTTCCTCCTTGTGTCACCATATGCGTGTTTTGCCATTTCTGCCAAAAGCGCAAACGGGCAGTGACCACGTCATTGGAATGGCTGCAAACCTCGTCCAATTGCTCTCGTAGGCAGCTGATAAGCGCAAACCATATGTCCATGACCACTTCCTCTGGGGGCCGTACCAGATCTTGGAAGACCTTTAGGCAAACACGCTTTCCATACATACCACAGGGTGAAGCTTGTGATCAACATCCAAATTTCCTGGAACCTAGGGGATGTAGACTGCAAGCCTCTCTCAAAACAAATATTAACGATTTTGCCTCTTGTGCATACGTAGCACCAACTATCCGCATTGAAGGTGTCAGTCCACCTATCAACGGAGTGATCAATCCATGTCGCAACACTCCACGATGCTGTTCCTTTTGCTTCACATGCCACAAGGAGGCGAGTCACTCTATCCCATACCTTTTGAGCTTGATGGCAATCCCATAGACAATGTCTCAGAGTCTCAATAGGTGAAGGGCAAAGTGGGCAACCTAACGGGCCGCCACGTTTACCTAGCCATTCACCAGCGGGAACCACATTATGACCGATCTGCCACCAAAAGAGCTTGATCTTTTTAGGCATGTGGAGACGCCATAGACCCTTCCAAAAGGTAATGAGCACCTCATCAAGGATGCCCAATGTTCACCAACCATTGCATAAGGGGCCGTCTTAGATGCAGTTGTAAAGTCCGACCCAATTTAGTGCTGTACTTGAAGAAATGGTGGAATTTGCTGTCATGTTTTCACCTGAAATCCCATGGGTCCCATTCTAGTTTGACGAGGGGACGACAAGCGTATACCCATAACTTCCAATGGGGTTCCACCTTAGCAACATCCGGGTCTGTCTTCCAAATGTTATCAACGTGTGCCACCACTCGGATTGGGTGCCAAGAGCCCCTACTTTGACTCTCCCCAAAAATTGTATCTCTTCACGATCCGCTCATGCCCTTCAACAACTTAACCATTCCAACCTCATCAAAGAGACCGAACCATGCATCTTCTCTCACTTGCCCCATTGGAACCCTATCAACTGCCTTATCTATCAATCTCCGCATTTTCATGGCTCCCTCGAGGGGAGGGAACGAGGCCTCCTAGGCTCTTCCTGAAGCCACTATGCATCTCCAATCATCTATAGAGTGGAGCTCTAACTGCACCAGCTTTCCCCATGCTAGGCCCTTAAGTTGCCCTAACATCATGTCATCACTTATTCGCACTTGAGGGTTCCAAAATAATGGTTGTCTAGACCACATGATTAGTGTCTCTGGGGTGTGCTTGACCAAATGATGTTGTACGTGACACCATGCTCGCAAGACGGGGTTTGTGACCGATGTTGCGGAAATCTGCGGGTACGTGTTAGATCCGGGGTAGGACCACCAAGGTCTTGGACGTGAGAGAGACGGAGCATAAAAGGTCGAGCTTCACCGTCTCCGGAGCATTTCCGGATACGTACTGGAAGCAACAAAATGAGAGAGGGAAAAGGACATGCACACAACATCGACTAGACACACTCTTCCTATGTACAGAAACTAGAAAGAAAGAACTACATATATATATATATATATATGTATATATATATGTATATATATATATACATATATATATATGCAAGGGCAAGATACAACTCTGGCTTCGAGCCAGACTAAGGTAGATTAGGTTACAACAACGGTTTGCTGCCAAGCTGCCGATCAGGGAGCTCACGGGCTCGTCGCACCGTGCGGGGTCTTGCACAAGAGACAGAGCGGAAGCGAAACCCCCTAGGATACAAGCTCTCAACTGAACTAAACCCTTAATAGACATGAAGACTCAACCCACACGACGACGAAGAAGAAGACCTAAAACGAAACCCTAAAATGAAATAGGGTAAGGAAGACCGAAGTAGAAGCCCTAAGAAAATAACAATAAGAAAACTATCAAACCCTAGATCTAAGTGGTATACCCCACTAACCCTTCATAAGAGCCCCTTCCTCTCCTTTTATAGTCCAAGGAGGGAAGGATGTTATAGTGTGGGATAAATATTGTTGGAGACAAGGTCGTCTATGCGGAAGATCAAGAAGCATTCGATTCTGTTCTGTACCTGCGTATGACAGTCTCTAGTTCGTTGCACAGAGAGAGAGAAAGAGAGAGAGAGGGAGAGAGAGACACAAAAGACTTTCTATTTAATAGAAACAATAATACAACACCCAACCTCACAAAAAGGTTACAAGGTCACTATATATAGTGACCGACTTAGGGCAACTACCCTTTATGCTAATTACACAAATGGCCCAAACTTGAGCTATACAAAGGGATAGTGTGAATACGTCCATTATACACTTGTATTCGACACTCCCCCGTAATGGGCGTATACATGGGTTATCTAAGATTACAGGTATAAACCTAGGTTCTCGGACATATCAGTTTTTGTTCGAGTCGGCAGGGTCCGAAGGCAGAAGACCGAACTGGTCGGGTCGGAAGAGTTGAAGCCGATCATTAAGGAACTGATGTCGGTTGTCGGAGACCATCCTGCGCTGTGTCCGGCTCTAACCGGACTGGTTTGTCGTTACGCCCATCTGATGCCGAAGAGACCGAAAACGGTCTGCCGAAAGACACTTGGTCATTCCATCTGCGACATTGTCAGTTGTGGATATTTTCTCTAGACCGATTTTCCCTGAAATGACGCAGTCCCGAACGAAGTGATATCGAACGTCGATATGTTTGGAGGCGTTGTGGTGAACCGGATTTTTCGACAAGGCAACAGCACCTTGACTGTCGCTGTAGACAACTGGAGCCGAGTCATGGTCGACTTGTCGAAACGTGTGCGCCAGCCGACCGAGCCACAAAGCTTCTTTTGCTGCGTCGGACGCAGCTACATATTCTGCTTCGGTCGTTGAGGTCGCTGTGCACTCCTGAAGTTTCGACTTCCACGAGATTGCTCCATTGCCGAATTTGAAGCAGTATCCGGTTGTTGATTTCCGACTGTCTATACAGCCGGCGAAATCCGAGTCGGTGTAACCGACTACGCCTGAGGTTCGGTTCGGACCGAAAAGAATGCCGCGGTCTTTTGTGCCAGCCAGATATCTGAACACATGCTTGACTGCGTTCCAATGCGATCGGCCAGGGTTATGCATAAATCTGCTAACGACTCCTACGGCATGAGAGATATCAGGCCGTGTCGCGACCATCAGGTACATAAGGGAGCCGACTGCCGGTGCATACGGTACCGACTTCATATCTTCCCCCTCCGGACCGGATGTCGGGCAGTCTCGCTGAGAGAGCCGAAGATTCATGGGGAGCGGGGTTGAAGCAGACTTGGCTGATTGCATGTTGAAGCGTTCCAAGACACGTCCGATGTAGTCGGTCTGAGACAAAAAAAGATGTCGTTTATCGCGATGCCGACTAATCTTCATGCCAAGGATGTGTCGTGCCGGACCGAGGTCCTTCATGGCAAACTTCAACCGCAGTTGCCGAATGAGATCGGCAAGGTCGCCCGCGTGGCGTCCAGAAATTAGCATGTCGTCCACGTAGATGATGAGGAAGATGGGTGATCCATCTTGAGCTGTGTTGGTGAAGAGACAATGGTCCTCATCGCTTTTTGAGAAGCCGATCGATTGGATGAAGTCGTCGAACTTCTTGTACCATTGTCGCGGTGCCTGTTTGAGGCCGTATAGACTCTTCCTGAGTCGGCAGACTAGATGTTCTTGGCCAGTTGCCACGAAGCCTTTTGGCTGCTCCATATAAATTTCCTCGTCAAGATCACCATGGAGGAAGGCTGTTTTGACATCTAGCTGAATCAGCTCCAAGTTGTCGGCTGCCACTACGCCGAGTAGGAAACGAAGGGTTGTCATTTTCACCACTGGTGAAAAAATCTCGTCGAAGTCGACGCCATATTCTTGTCGGAAGCCCTTCGCAACTAATCTGGCCTTGTACTTTGGGGTGGTCGAATCAGACGTCTCTTTTAGTCGATAAACCCACTTGCAAGGAAGAGCACGTCGGTTCCTAGGTAATTCAACCAGATCCCAAGTCTTGTTTGCTCGGATGGAGTGCATTTCCGACTCCATCGCCAGATGCCAGGTGGCTGAATCGACAGATGTCGATGCTTCTTCGTAAGACGTCGGTTCGCCGGCGTCGGTGAAGAAAATTCCAGGAGAATACCTCTCCGGAGGTTGCGACAGTCTCTCGGATCGTCGAGGTATGATTGGACTGGTCGCATCGGGTATCGAGGTCGGATGGTCCGAAAGCGAATCATTCGGCTGTGCCGAGTCGGAGCTGTCCGAGTCGGGAATGTAAGGTTCAGCTACCCGTGAAGCTGACCGTGTGTTAAGAGCGGGGCCTTCTTGAAGGGTCGGCACATCGGAAAATGTTACCCTTCGGACTTCGGTCGGTGTTTCGACTGATGGAGTCATAGCCGACTCGTTGAACACAACGTCCGAACTTCGAACGATTTGTCTGCGTTCGGGGTCCCAGAGTCGGTATCCCATTTCGCCGTCTGATCCATATCCAAGGAAAATGCATTTCCTGGACCGAGGTGCAAGTTTTCGGCGAACATCTTTCGGAATAAGGGCGTACGCCTCGCATCCGAAGATCCTCAGCTTGTCGTAATTCGGCTTACTGCCGATCCATAGTTCCTGAGGAATTTGAAGTCCTAGAGGTCTACTTGGCGACATATTGATTATGTGTACTGCCGTGAGTAGAGCCTCTGCCCAGAAGCCATCCGACAGTCCGGAGTGTTGGAGCATGGAAACTATCCGTTCTTGGATTGTCCGATTCATTCGTTCTGCAATCCCGTTTTGCTCCGGACTGTGTGGTGCCGTAAATTCACGTCGGATGCCGCGTTGTCGGCAGAATTTGACGAATTCTTTGGATTTGAACTCTCCCCCATTATCGGTCCGAAAGCATTTCAGTTTTCGGCCGGTTTGATTTTCTACCATAGCGAGCCAATCGGAGAAGATCGAGAAGACACGATCTTTGGTGCGAATTGGATAAGCCCACACCTTTCGAGTCGAATCGTCAATAAAACTGACGAAGTAAGAGGCACCGCCAAGAGACTGATGCGGCATTGGGCCACAGACGTCCGAGTGGACTAAGTCGAGAGGTCTCGTTTCTCTTGGTGCTGATGTCGGGTGTGATGCGGCTGCTTGTTTGCCATACTGGCAATGCTCGCAGAATTGATGGTCCGAGAAGGAGAGTTTGGGGATGTACCCGGCTCTAGATAGGTGCGTGATGCCGGCCTTGCTGAGGTGTCCTAATCTTCTGTGCCATAGTGATGACACAGGAATATCCACCAAAAACAGGTTACCCTCTCTGAGCGTAACATGTAACGGATACAGTGAGTGTATCTTGGGTCCTCTAGCAAGCAGGAGGTTCCCCTTGTGGAGTGTCCACCCTCCCGAAGAAAAACCGGCACGAATGCCGTCTTCATCTAGTTGTCCGACTGAGATCAATGGCCTTGAGAGCTCGGGTACATGTCGGACATTGTGAAGTACAAGTGTAGAGCCACCTGCAAGGTTGAGCTCTACTGTGCCGATTCCGATGATGTCACAGTGTTGCGAGTTACCGACTCGAACTGAGTCGGAGTGACGGATCGTATATTGCCGAAATTGGGATCGATGAGGAGTCACGTGAAATGACGCGCCCGAATCTAAGAGCCATGTGCTCGATTCTTCAGTCGTGAGCAGAACTTCTGATCCGACTGGATTTTCGATTGATAGTATATTCGGGTCGTTTGGTAGCACATCAGCTGAGAAGCTGACGTAATTGATCTCCTCATGCCGGCCACTCTTCTTGTCTGATTTCTGAGACTTGTCGTTCTTGTTCTTGAGTGCGCGGCAGTCGGCTTTGATGTGTCCGGGTTTCTTGCAGTAGTTGCAGATTCGGTTATCCCGTGACTGGCTCCGTCTTCGCTGATTGTTCGGCGGTCGTGAGGAATCTCTTCCTCGTATGTTCGATCGGTCTGTCGAACCTTGTACTACATAAGCGTCGTCTGTTGAGTCTTTGGCGAAAGACTTTCTCCGAGCTGCTTCGGTCAGGATTGCGCTCGTGACTTCGGAGTATTTAACAGCCGTGGTTGACGCGTTGCACACGGTTGTGACGAAAGTCTCCCATGATGAGGGAAGGCTGCTCATGAGTATCATGGCTCTGAGTTCATCCTCGATTGCCGTCCCCTGAGATGAGATTTGGGAGCTTATGCTTTCGTACTCATTGAGATGTGCTTGAACCGAATCGGATTCTTTCATCCGCAAGTTGTAGAGGCGCCGGATCAGAAACATCTTCGTTGCAGCGACCTTCTTTTCGTAGGTGTCCGACAGTGTTTTCCACAGTTCGAATGCTGTCGTACACGATTGCACCGTAAAGTATACCGATTCCGATAGGTGCATCCGAATCGTGGCACGGACGATTCTGTCCAGCTTCTGCCACTCAATTGGTTTGTATCCTTCTGGAGGTTCTTCATTTTCGATGGGATCGATTTGCCCCTTGACTATGAGATAGTCCTGCATTTGCTCCTTCCAGAAGTTGAAGTTCGATCCATCGAACTTTCGTAGACTCATTTCTGACGAGCCGGATGTTGATGCCATCAAATTTGGTTTCGGTTGGCGAAGCTCGGTTCGGAGTTGACTACGAACCTTGAAGGAGTGCAGCCGGTTGGCTCACCCGATATCGTTCAAGTCGGATTTGAACCCGAGTCGGTTCGGCTTCGGATATATGTATTTGTTGAACTTGCTCGAATTGACTCCGGTAACTTGAGGGACAGAACCGACTGGTCTTCCCGAATGTTGCCGAGTCGGAGTGAGCCCGGTTCGCTTCCGAATATATATGCCAAATACCGATTATTGAAACCGATTATCTGGACCGATTCTGCTTCGGTTGACTGCAGCGACGAGAGAGACGGATCCAACTGATCCTCTCGAATGTCGATCAGCCGGATGAAGCACGAATTGGGGTTGTTGTCTTGAGACCGATCTGCACCGAGTGGTTACAATGAGCGGCGAGCAGCGTTTGATGACCTCTTCGGATGCCGTTTAACCGAGTGGAGCACGATCGTGTCAATGTTGCACAAGGGGATTTCACCTCGAGTGGTTACGATCACAAGGAACGGAGTACAGCCGGCTGGCTTACTCCAGGCGAAGATGATCTAACGCGATGAGGTGCAATCCTCGTTTTTCTTCTTCTTCTCTCTTCTTCGAATGACGCAGGAAACCGAATACTGTGCAGGCTGAGACGACGGCCGACAGCGGATTGAAGGACCGAATACTGTGCAGGCTCTGATACCAGATGTTGGAGACAAGGTCGTCTATGCGGAAGATCAAGAAGCATTCGATTCTGTTCTGTACCTGCGTATGACAGTCTCTAGTTCGTTGCACAGAGAGAGAGAAAGAGAGAGAGAGGGAGAGAGAGACACAAAAGACTTTCTATTTAATAGAAACAATAATACAACACCCAACCTCACAAAAAGGTTACAAGGTCACTATATATAGTGACCGACTTAGGGCAACTACCCTTTATGCTAATTACACAAATGGCCCAAACTTGAGCTATACAAAGGGATAGTGTGAATATGTCCATTATACACTTGTATTCGACAAATATCCCCTTGTTATTTTATACACATTTTCGAATGTACATGTGCACACGGCACACATTGCCGACTTTGCCCATTCCACTCGGTTTTCTCATTGTGGCCGGAAATCTTTACGACAACGGTTGACAAGCCAGCTTGGGTGGGACTGTTGTCCATCAGAAGTGGACTAGTGGGAAAAGGGTAAGGAAAAGAACAAGAAGCGTATTATTATAGTAGAAGCGTTAAAAGAACGCATGTAACGGATCATGCAGGAAGCTATACCCTGTGTATATAAAGGGCATAGGAACATTGTACGAGCTAGCGCAATTTTGAGCATAGTCATTTAATACAGTTTCTGTCTTCTCTGATTTCAGTTTGAAGAGTTTCATGTGTCGCTATTTCTGTGTCAATACGCAACGTCATTGTTTAAGGTGAGTAAGCATCGTTGTGCATTTACGCACGGTAGGAGCTCGGTTGTAGCCGTCACCAAGTTCACGTCTTACCTCACGGATAGTCACTACGCTTTGTCGTTAGACTACGTTGTAGCTACGCAGAGTACTCGTGGCCATTCCTTGGACCATGATCTCCTTGAGCCTACCCCAAAGGATTGAGGGTAGGCCGTGTTCCTAACCGGTAACACTTTTGGCAGGCCTGGTGGTTTGTGAATCTTCGCAGCGGAGCAGTAGGGGATGGATGTCTGCCTCCGAAACAAGTCGAGATTACAAATATGGGGGATGTCAGTTTATCGACATTTTTCAAAAATAAAAGCTGTTAATGTATGAGATGGCTCTACACTTTACAATGTGAAATATTTGACATGGTTTTTTACAAGCATAAACTGCAGGATTGCCCTTTAGAATTATTACAAGTATGTCCTAAACCTAGTTTGTCTAAATGGGAACAATGTGAATACGACCATTATACACCTGTATTCGGCACTCTGTAATGGGTGCATACAACAAAAATCTGTAATAGAAAGAACAAACAAAATACATATTCATACAAAGAGATGTTGGACTAATTGGTTGTACTACTAAATTGGCAAGGACCGAATAATAGAAGCTGACTCGACTAGTCCGATTCAAAGCGGATTGTCCGAACTCATCTCTATGTTCGACTCAACTGGATAGATTTCTCCTTAAGCCCATTTGGTGCCTTAGTGATCGTAATTGGTCATCCAAAAGACACTTGGTTGTCCCATCTACAACGTTGGTGGCCATAGAGATCTTCTCGAGGCCAAGCTTACTTGTAGTTACACAGTCCTGATCGACGTGATACTGAACGTCAATATGATTCGAGCCATTATGGTGAACCGGGTTCTTTGACAAGGTGACAACACCCTAACTGTCATTGTAGACAATTGGAGCTGAATTGCAGTCGGTTTATCAAAATGTGCATGTTAACCGACCAAGCCATAAAGCCTCCGTCGTTGCGTCGGATGCAATTGCATATTCAGCCTCCATTGTCAAAGTGCTCGTGCACTCCTGAAGTTTCGACTTCCACTATATTGCTCTAGCGCCGAATCGGAAGAAATAACCGGTCGTTAACTTTCGATTGTCCAGGCAGCCGATAAAGTCCGAGTCGGTGTTGTCGACAATGGCAAAGGTTTTGTTCGGGACGAAGAGGATGCCGAGGTCTTTTGTGGCCACTAGGTATTTGAATACATGCTTAGCTGCATTCCAATGCGATCGGTTGGGGTTGTGCATAAATTTGCTGACAACTCCTACGGCGTGAGCTATGTCAGGTTGTGTCACGACCATCGCATACATCAAGGAGCTGATTGTTGGTGCATACTATATTGACTTCATATCTACCATATAGATCTCCTCCTCTAGATCACCATGGAGGAAGGTCTTCTTAACGTCTAACTAAATCAACTCTAGATCTTCAGCTACCAAAAAGCCGAGCAAAAATCAAAGGGTAGTCATTTTCACGACCGGGAAAATATTTCCTCGAAATCGATGCCATATTCCTGCTAGAAACCCTTCGCTACTAATATGCCTTTGAATTTGGGACTTGTCGAGTTAGGCGTCTCTTCTAACTTATGGACCCATTTGCATGGGAGAGCATGTCGATTTGTCAGCAGTTCAACTAAGTCCCAGGTCATGTTGTGCTTAATGGAGTTCATTTCAGACTCCATAGCTAGATGCCAGGTGGTCTTTATATGATGTCGGCTCGTCAACATCTGTGAAGAAGAGTCTAGGAGAATATCTTTCTAGAGGGTGCGATAGTCTCTCAAATTTTTGGGGAATGATTGGGCTAGCCAAATCAAATAAGCTAGTCGGATGGTTGGAAGTTGAACTGTTCGTTTGAGTCGAGTCGACACGATCCAAATCTGTGTTAGGAATAGTACTAGAGAAGGAAAATACTATGATGATTAGTACTAAGAGGAAGAGAGTGTGTAAGACTCACGAGAGAGAGAGAGAGAGAGAGAGAGAGAGAGAGAGAGAGAGAGAGAGAGAGAGAATGATGATAGTCGGTGATATATTATATGAAGAGTAAGTACAAGAATAGCTAGGAGGCTTAAGACTAGCGTTGAACCGAATTGGTTCGAAATAATGCCTTGTGCCTCTTTTTATAGTGTTGTCAGGAGTACTCTTGAAGTTTCTAGAATGTTCAAGAGAAATCTAGAATATACATCAATTTTCTATAGTGAAATAATAAATAAAAACAATATTTTTTGTATTACAATGTATAGCTTAATGGTAAGGCTTCAACCCACGTGACACAAGGTCATGGGCTCAAATCCTTTTAATGCCATACCATGCTATATCATGGCACTATCCCCCCCTTTAAACAATGAGTATTACGAGTCGTCTTTGATTGAGGACCTGGTTTGTTCGGATATTGACGATGGAAGTCTTCAAGAAGAGCTCGAGCATTCGCCAAATTCGTCATTGGTTCCCAAGTACACTCGCTTGGACTATATCCAAACCATAGTTCTAGCCATACGTCCCATTCGTGTCATACTCAAACGCCAATATTCGTATCATACTCATACGTGAAAAGTCTCCAAGTATGATTGAAATCCATACGCGATACATAGATATATACATATGGTGTATATGGTGTACATAACGTGTGTGGTCTAGAGAGAGAAACCCTGTTTTGCATGTGTGAGGAGACAGTGATTGAGTGTATATCTAGACTCTAGAGAGAGAGAGAGAGAGGAGCTATGGGTTTTGTGTGTGAGCGAGTGTGTAATATGTATATTAGATATCTAGATTTTGTAGAGAGAGAAGATCTATCAGTTCTCGTGAGAGAGAGAGAGAGAGTGTGTGTGTGTGTCAGACGTCACTTCTATTCACAAAGAATTATGAATATCAAAAATTAAAAATACCCACCCCCCCCCCCCAAAAAAAAAACCAAATGAATATCGCGTATCATACGCGTACGTTTGCAAACGTTCGCGTACGTTTGCAAACGTTCGCGTACGTCCAGTAAATTGGACGTATGAGAATATTAGGAACTATGATCCAAACCAATCGACCAAATATTAGAGCTTGTTGCGAACAATCTTGGAGTCGAGGATGGCAGCAACCTGGAACTCAGGTCCATCTTCAAGTTCGATCGGGGGTGGAGGTGGTGTAATACGATCTGGGATAACGTTGTCTTGATAGGGTTCTAGGAGGGAACTATGAAATACTAGATGTATACATAGTTGCAGAGGAAGATCAAGGCGAAAAGTAACATCATTAATTTTTCCATTAATACGGAAAGGGCCTAGCCGTTGATAATCGAGTTTGTCACACAGTTGAGTAGTCTTGATGTGCCGTCGTAATAGCCATACTAGATCTCCAATATTAAAAGGGGATGGAAGCCGATGACGATCCGCATAGTCCTTCTGTGTTTGCCGGGTGTGATGTAGGTGGGTAGATAGTTCTACCTGAATTCGTCATAACCGCTCCAAATGATCCTCTGCACTAGGATTTGTGGGTAACTCAAGAGTTTCTAACATACACTAGTGAGGATGATAGTCGATATAAGCGTAGAATGGTGAAAACCTAGTAGAGGAGTGGGTAGAATTATTATAAGCAAATTTAGCAAAATGTAGAATGTCCGCCCAATCATCCTGTTGATAGGTTAGGAAACACCGAAGATATTGTGGTACGTTCAGCTTGTCCATCTGTTTGGGGATGATAGCCGAAGGAGAGGTTGCAAGTGACCTTCAGCATTTTAAAGAGATGCTTCCAAAATTTAGAGACAAATTGCGGTCCACGATCACTGATGATATTGTCGGGAAGACCATGGTGTCGAAATACTTCACGCATAACAATTCCAGTGGTTTCTTCACTAGTAATTTCTTTAGTACAGGGCATGAAATGTGTCATCTTAGTAAATTGATCTACCATTGTTAGGATTGCATTGAAACCCCTCGAATCCGGAAGATCTGTGGTAAAATCAAGAGAAATAGATTGTGATGGTTTGCTTGGGATCACCAATGGCTCCAACAAATCATATGGATTATGTCTCGGCATTGTCGCTCTACAACATGTATCACATGTCCGAACATACTCTTCGACAAATTTTCGAATACGGGGCCACCAAAATGATAATTGTACTAAATCCAATGTTCTTCTGTATACGTGTCATGAAAATTTTGTACTATTCAAAGGTGGCAAGAACCATTGGGAACATACAAAAGTTTCTTAAAGAAGAGTAATCCATTATGACATTCGAATTGCTGATAATCTTTACCTGGTTGTTGTGATCGTGAACAAGATGCCCGAGAAGAATCGACTTGATCTAGAATAGCTTGAGTGAAAACATCTGTCTTCAAATCTTCACGTATGGTGTCGATAATGCAGGAATCGAATGGAGTGTCAAAGACCCACGTCGTGTCGGTCCCATTGATTGTCGAAGGCAGGATCACTAGGACGAGGAGCTAGATACGAGCATCGTGATAATGCATCCACCTTCCCTTGTTGCTTGCCCGGTCGATATGTAATCTTAAAATCAAAATGAGTGAGGAACTGGGCCCACCGAGCTTGTTGTCTATTTAACACGGGAGTATTTTGAAAGTAGGCAAGATTCTTGTGATCACGGAATGAAATGACTTGATGAGGAGATCCTTCTAAAAAATGCCTCCATTGTGCAAAAGAGTCCATGATTGCTAATAGCTCCTTGTCATGTATCTCGTAGTTGATTTCGGCGGCGTCAAATTTGCGTGAGTGAAATGCCAAGGGATGTAGCTTCTCATCGTCGCCTTGTTGTGATAAAATACTACCTAGGGCGAAATTTGGCGCGTCTACCTCCATGATAAATGGTTTTTGCGGATCAACATGAGCTAAAACAGGAGCCGATGTATAAATGCTTTCTTGAGACCCTCAAAAGTTGTGTTCGCTTCCTTAGACCAAACAAACGATTGACCCTTCTTTGTAAGCTGTGTGAGCGGGAAAATAAGCTTTCAGTAGTCTTGTGTAAACTTGCGATAGAAGTTTGTGAATCCTAGAAAGCATTGCACATCTCGCAACGAACGTGGAGTCTACCACTCTAGCACAGTTTGGACTTTAACCGGATCCATCGAGATGCCTTCCGAGGAAATGACATAGCCGAGAAATTTCACCTGGCTACAGTCAAAACTACACTTCTCCAGCTTTGCATAAAGACCATGTTATCGTAGTTGTCCTAGTACTAATAGTACATGAAAATCATGCTCCTCTTGTGTCTTTGAATAAACTAGCAAATTATTCAAGTAGATGATTAAACAGATGTCCAAAAGATCTCGGAATATATCATTTGCCATGTGTTGGAAGACTGTTGGCGTATTGGTGAGGCCAAATGGCATAACCGTATACTCGAAGTGCCCATATTGGGTGCAGAAAGTTGTCTTCCATTCGTCTCTGGGTCGAATCCGTACGAGGTTATATGCTCCTTGTAAGTCGATTTTTGTGAAAAACTTGGCGCCATTAATCCTTTCTAAAAGACTCGAGATCAAGGGAGTGCATACCTATTCCTGATGGTGGCCTTATTCAAGCCACGACACAACTAGATGAAGTGAGCCATCTTTTTTCTTGACGAAGAAAATGGGTGCACCGGATGGAGATTTCAAATGTCGAATGAACTCGTTTGCCAAATTTTCCTCTATGTAAGCTCGAAGAACTTCAAGCTCTGTTGGTGACAAGTTGTAGATTGGTCCCCACAGTGGCTCTTTTCCTGGTTGTAAATAAATGGGACAATCATACGGTCGATGATGAGGAAGAGTACTAGCTTTTACCTTATCAAAAACGTTGGCGTAATGATGATACTTTTTTGGAGGTTGAATTGTTGACTCCTCCTTAGCAGTGTTGGAAGGTTTCACTGATACTGCAAATACAAACATTGATTCAGTGCGTCCTTCCTCACGCATTTGATTTAGCGAAATGGTTGAAACCTTATGAGTAGGTTCTTGGGGTTGTCGATACCTGATTTCTCTTGTTCTCCAATCTATGTCCGGATTGTGTAATTCGAACCACGATAACCCCAAAACAATGGGATGTTCTGGACTACTAATTATATTAAACGATACTACACAGGCCAAACTATCTAGGACAATACTAATTGGCTCTAACTCTTCTATGATATTTCCAAAACCAATGGGACGACCATCAATGACTACTACAGATGTTGGCTAGGGAAGTTTTCTTAGGGATATTTGATGAGCTTGCGCAAAATTCCTACCCATGAAGCAAGAATTAGCTCCGGAATCTAAGAGTGCTAAGATATGTATTGGAGGGGTACTTTTAGTACCAATTGTTACTTGAGCTAAGAACATATTGCTAACTTGCTTAGAGGGAATGGAACCACAAATGGGTTGCACAGGTCTAGGGTTGTCCAACCAAACGATTCCTATTTTGGTTGGACTTAGTCGTTTAACTCTTCTTCTAACTGACTAAGGACATCAAATTTGTTTGATAGACTTTGGTTATTAGTACTATTAGGACTATCAGATATTCATATTGAAATAGACTCGGGTTTAGTACAATTAGTACTAGCGACTATTTGGTTTACCTCTCTTCTTGGCCTATGGGGACAATTCACTACAATATGCCCTGATCCACCACAATAAAGACATAGTCGATTTTCACGGCGTCGCTACTTTTCCTCTTCCGATAATGGTCCGCGATGACGTGTGGTGTCAAATTCCATCGTGTTGGTAGACAGGTCCCTCCGGATGGGAAGTGAGAAGACCAGTGCCGACGAACAAACTCGGCCGAAACGGTATGAACCGGATGAGGAGTACCCGACTGCGGAGAGTCGGATGGTGTAGGCCCGGTATGAACTGGATGAGGAGTACCCTACTGCGGAGAGTCGGATGGTGTAGGCCCGGTATGAACCGGATGAGGAGTACCCGACTGCGGAGAGTCGGATGGTGTAGGCCCGGTATGAACCGGATGAGGAGTACCCGACTGCGGAGAGCCGGATGGAGAGTACCCGACTGCGGAGAGCCGGATGGAGCCCATCGAGGCTACATTTGTAAATAGCCGAAAAGTCATATTAGTATAAATATGACTTAGGGCAAACTTTTAGTGGAAAAGTTGTTGTCGTTTTATGTTGTTATTATTCCTTCTTGTTGGTGCAAGAAGAAATTAGAGCGCGTAACTGTACAGAGAGAGAGAGAGAGAGAGACGAGGTCGCTGCCTCTGTTGTAACCGCCGCCTGTGGCGAAGATCTGTGAGCACGAGGTCGTTGCCTCAGTGATCTCACTGTTGTATATCTCTACATAGTGACAGTTTGCAGCTTGTGGGCTGCCGTGGTTTTTCCCCTATCTTGGGGTTTTCCACGTATACCTCCTGTGTACCATTCCTCCTCTTTTGTGTCGCGTTCCATTACCTGTTTTTTTTCTGTGTATGTAAAGAATCTCGGTTGTGGCCGAGCGTCGAACATAAGGAACGTCAAGTTCCCAACACATCGGAGTTGGAGTATTTGCTGGAGACGCATTATATGACTCCCTTGGAAAAGGTTTTCGTACAACTAAGGCGTAGGTGGGCTCTGATCTTGTCCTTGGCATCTGGAACTGACGTTCCAAACGTCGTTAAAAAAGGTGGTTATCGCATCGTACCGCGCAACTGATTTATTCTATCAATGACTTTGGCTCTTCAGGGAAAGTCAAGAGTAAATCCTTGACATCATTACGTAGGCCATAACAAAATTGCTCCATTAATGTCTAGTCATCCCAGGGAATATTAGTGGAGAGAAGATGGAAATCTTTAACATAAGTTGAGGTTGGCCGATCATCTTGGCGAAATCTTCAGATTTTATTGATTGCCGTCCTAACACTGTCGGTATCTCCAAAACAAGCTTTAAAATCGCGAATAAACTTTTCAAAATTATTTAACAAGGGAGAGCTTTTTTCTAAAAGGGGGGCGAACCATGCCAAAGCCATGCCACTAAGTAGCGTACCTATTAGTTCCACTCATGATGCATCGGTGGGATATCGAGAAGGATGCATTTGAATCACTAAACATACCTCATTAAGAAAACCTCTAAATTGTGATCGGGTCCCATCAAATTTCATAGGAAAACTGATCTTGGGTTCTTTGTGAGTCCCTTGAGCGCTTGATCCTTGTTGTTGTAATAATACAATAGTCGCTTCAAGTTGTTGCACACGTAATGTCAGCTCCCCTTGTTGTTGTTGTTTTTCTAGAGCTATTTGTTGAAGATCCCCCAACAGACGGTGATTTTCTTGTTCTAGTGCTACAAACTTCTCTGTTAAGCACTGGAGCTCCGAGAAAACAGATTGGTATGCTTGAGCGCTAACAATTGCCATTTACTAGGGAGGATAAGAGGATTAGTATGAAGGGAAGGAGGGATAAGAGGATGACTGAATTCGGTTCAAATGTGTTTACGAACGAACATTTTGTCCATAAAACACGTAGTTGCCCTAGAATCGAGAAGTGCTAAGGACCTAATTGAAATAGACTTGAAATGGATGCTTACCGGGAAGGATAAATCTTCTATCGATGTAGCCGAACTATGGGAGCAACACAAATGTAGATTGCCCAACCACATGGCCCCTACTGTAATTGGATACCGTTAGTTTTTGGTTGTTGGGGCCGTCTAGTCGTATTGTTTGTAGATAATTGTCATTGATTATTCTTGATTGGGCAAAAACGAATTAGATGGGTGGATGCACCACAATATAAACATAGTCCGTTGGATCGGCGATACCTCCGTTCAGGCTCGGTGAGTGGCGGGACGCGAGCTCGATCAATTTCCATCGGCACAGGGTCATCGTATGATGATGATAGAGGAGATCTCGAAGAGGGTTACCACCTTGAAGTTGCTCGTTCCTCTTGACGAAGCTCAAACAACTGATTGTCACAACTAACTACTTGTGTGATGGTTTGCCACAATGATGTAGGCTTCGGAAAGTTGAGTAGTAAATTTTTAATCTCGCTTCGAAGGCCCCAACAAAAATGGTCGCAAAGCGGTTGGCCATCCCACTAAACATCAGGTCATGGGTTCAACCCCCTACATTCCATGTGGCATCCCATCTATGATAGGAACCTAGAACTCAATTGGCATGACGACTTCTAAACCAAATACCAACCGAAAAGGTGTGGACTTTATACTCGTTTTAAAGGTGGTACGATATGCCCAGAGTGCACTATGCAGCTTGTCATCCCGATCAGTGCGATTTTCGTTTACGATTTTCTTTAGGATGGTCTGCAACGTCTTGGTTTTCAACTCAGTCATGCCATTTGCTTGCGGATAATACAATGTGCTTTTCTTATGGACCACCGCGTAGTGCATTGTGAGCCCCCGAATAGTTTTGTTAATGAAATGTCCCCCTTGGTTGATGACGAGCTCGATCGGGCAGCCAAAACGGCACCATAAGTATTCTTAAATAAATTTAGTTGTAGTAGCCGCTATGTTGTCTCGAAGCGCTTTTGCTTCGACCCACTCGGTACAATAATCGGTCGCAACGATAATATATTTATTGCCTGTGCGGGCTGCGATCAGCTTGAATGGGTCGACAAAATCCAAACCCCGCTTCTGGAATGGTTCAAGCAGAAGAATCAGTTGGTGGGGCATTTGTGCTTGCTCGATAGGTTGCCCCATGCGTTGGCATAGGTCACATTGACAACAGAATTCGTGACCATCCTTCTACGTAGTCGGCCACCATAAACCGCTTTGCCAAACTTTCCGAGCCGTTGCATCTCCAACATAATGTCCGCCAACTACCCCATAATGGGCCTCTTGGAAGATGGCATCTTTTTTGAACTTTCGAAAAGCTCAGCGCTAGATACCGTCCGAGCCCTTGTGGTAGAGTGTGTCGGCCAACAAGCAAAATGTTTGACTTCGGACTGCCAACCGCTTCTTTGCATCCAAGGGTAGGTGCTCGGGTGGAAGCCTAGTGCTAAGGAAATATATTATTTAGTCTATCAACTTGTCCTTGGACTCGAGATTCGATATGGCGGGGTTGATTCCGAAAATGTCAGCATCAAGGAGATCGTCATACACAGTTTCGGCTAACTCCCCCGATTCAAGTCAACTGAGATAGTTGGCTACCACGTGTTGTACCCCAGGGCGATGGTGTATGTCGAATTTGAATTCTTGCAAGAGAAACATCCATCTTGCCAATCTTCCCATTAGGGACTGCTTGGTGACCAAGTATAACAGGGCTGAGTGATCAATGTGGAACGTAAATTTTCGGCCGAGTAGATAGTGTTGAAACTTTGTTATGTTGTATATCATTCCAAGCGCTTCGTGTTCCATGGTTGAATAATTCTTTTCGGCCTCCGAGAGACGTCAGCTCGCATAGTAAACTGGCTGGCACCAATTTGGGGGCGTCATTTGCATTAGAGAACTCCCGATAGCCACGTCAGAGGCGTCGACGAATACGTGGAATGGTTGTGACTAATCGGGGGATTGCACAACCGGCACATGGGTCAGCATAACCTTGAGAGCCTTGTATGCTTCATCTTCTGTTTTTGTCCATTTAAAGGGTGTTCTATGTACTGTTGCATGTAGAGTGTTGCGAACTCGGCCACTAATGCAACGTTCAATTATGCCATTGAATCTGCCCCAAAAATCGGCTCAAGGCCTTCACGGTAGTTGGGGCTGGAGCAGGCTGGATGACATTCACTTTATTGGGGTCCATTGCGATCCCCTCTCGGCTGACGATATGTCCCAGTAGGGCACCGCTAGAGACGTTAAACGCGTATTTCGTGGGGTTAAGGTTGAGCCGAGCTTGTTAGCAACGATCTAAACAGAGCCGTAACTAGTCGAGATGCTCAACTTGCCGTCCATAAACCACAAAATCTTCAAGGAAGACTTGCATGAATGTCGGAATATATTCGTCGAAAATTTCGGCGTTGATTTGTTGGAATGTCAACCCGAACATAATTACAACCACCACGAAAACACCCCACTCGGTTACGAAGGTCGTGTTTTCCTGGTCGTCAGGGTGCATGCGGATCTAATTGTATCTGTTTGTTGAGAGATCAAGCTCAACTTAGTTTAGTTAATTAGTCAACAATGTAATTTCGTAGTTACCTAGATAGAATCTAGTTAGAAGTGTTGACTATAACGCCTTAAATAGGACCTTGTACTTAAGTGGGATATTCTAGATCCTCCACTCCTAAGTACATTTAATATAGAACTTACACATTAGTATCTATATTCTACTCACACATGTGCACCTTTGCACATGAGATGTATATATACCTCATTGTGGGTATTTTTGTATTTGATGATGATGATAATGCTAATTTAATATACTTACTCATCCCCCATCTTGTGTTGTATCTCTCTCTCTCTCTCTCTCTTTCTGTCACACACATACACACACATATCACATAATCTTCCACTTATCAACTAATCACATAATTAGGTACTATTTAACCGTTAATTACTTACCTAATTATTAACATGGTATCAGAGCGTGTGGTTTAGCACATCCACTAAGCCCATCCGCCTCTTCATAATTGTGTGTTCGAAATGCCAATGACAAATTTCGACTATCCGCTACCGTAGTGCCGCTACATAGCACGTGTACGTGATCGAAGGAAGAAAAGCAAAAGAAGAGAAGACACAATCAACATGAACACACAAATGGGTAGCTCCCTCCCTAGTGAAAAGCTAGACCGGAGCAATTATTCATCTTGGGAGTACAAGATGACCCAATACCTCGTCGGACAAGGGTATTGGAGCTACATCAACGGTGCTCAAGAAAATTGACCCGACTCAAAGAACGCCGGCTACGCAACATGGGAGCAAGCGGCGAGTCGAGTCATGTATTGCTTGGCAACATGTGTCCACCACCACATGCTTAGCCACATTCGAGACGCCAAGACGCCTAAAGAAGCGTGGGCGAACTTAAAGAAAATGTTCGCCGCCAACACGACCGCCCGAAAGCTTTAACTTCGACAAGAGTTGAACAACATTCGGCAAAAAGACATGTCTGTGTCGGAATACACCGCCAAGATCAAGAGCATTTGCAACTTGCTTGGCTCCGTCAAATTTCCAGTTGTCCAATTGTCCAAGCCAACCCCAGTGGAAGTTGTTGATGGATGCATGCTTTCCTCTAGAGCAGTCACCGAAGGCACTATCCCACTATCTTATAGCTCAGGAACCACCAAGAGGTCTTAACATTTTATGTTATCACTTCACCGTGACATCCAGACATACTTGGTTTGTCCTGGCTGAAGGCACAAAATCCAATTGTCGATTGCCGCAACCACTCTATTACTTTCTTGCAAACCAGCTTGGAGGTGCCAACAGTATCTCATGTTGTAGCAGCAATATGGCACAAATCGGGTTCAGGTGCTCACCCTTCCATTAAGTCAAGAATTAGCTCCAAGGTGGATTTTCATGTCCTAGTCACAACGAGGAAAATAGTGCATAGTGCCTCTATGTTGAGTAGTCCAATGAAGACAACTATCAACTCACTATCGTCCAAGTATGAAGACTTGGGGAACGTTGTCGTGAAGATCCATCACTACGTGCGGATCGTGAGGCGGAACCGCTGGGGTTCTGGACCGGAAGGACTCGAAGTTTGCACTAGCTTTAGCGAGAAAGGAATTAAGATAGATTGAAAGAGAGAGAGATTGAGATAAGATAGAACACTTGACTTTAGATTGAGAGAGATTAAGATTGAACTCTTGACTTTAGATTTGAAGAACAAGATTGATACATCAATTGGATAACGAATTTCTTACTTTTAAATTCTTGATTAATACATCACTCTCGTTTTTCTTCTTCATCCACTCTTTTATAGACGCCCCCATGCATATGATGCATGTGAGGGTACAAGACATGCATACAATGCATGGAATGCATGTGATGCATGTTTGCCATTTGGCGCTCATGCATTAATGTGATGCATGATAACCATGTCACTCGATCAAGCTCTAATATGATAATTTGGTCTGTCCATTCCGAATCCGGTTCTGTTGCCGGTGTTGGTTCCGTCACCGTCCGGTGCCGGTGTCGGTTCTGGCTCCGTCGTCGTCCGATTTCGGTTCCGCCAAAACCATTACAAGTAGTTAAGCCATAGTTCAACCCAAGAACATTTTGTGCTCCACTCATAGACAAAAAGTAATAAGTTCTAGCTCTGCTTATATATTGTGGGATCCGGATTTGTCCTATCTATGTGGGATATCTCACAGTTTTTGTTTTTCTCTTCTTCTTCTCAAACTTCACACTCACATAACTTGACACTAAGTTGTCCATTTCACATGTAGTAAAATGGATTCGGAAGCTCTTGAAGACATCCATCTTTTCATACCAAGATATAAAATAATATCTTCATTATTATTGTTTCATATTGTGTGTGAAGAACCACACTCGATTTTGTACATTCCATGCAATTTTCACACCGTTGCCAAAAATCTTCACGATAACGTGTTTGAGCCCAAGCATCGACCCTACGACTGTCTTATCGATTTGCAAGAAGGTGTCAATTCTACCTTCAGCCCAATTTATGGATTGTCGGAACCAGAACTCTAGGCACTCCAAACTTATCTCAATGAAAACCTTGGAAAGGTTTTTAATCAACCCTCAAAATCACCAACAAGAGCTCCTATTTTGTTTGTGAAAAACGAAAGATGGTTCCTTACGCCTCTGCGTTGACTATCGGGGTCTAAAAAAGATTATTGTTCACAGTAGCTACCCGTTGTGTCTCATCCTAGAATTGTTGGATCGACTCCGAACTGGGAGGATCTTCTCTAATATCGACCTACGGGGAGGAGCATACAACCTGGTACAAATCAAACCTGGAAATGAATGGAAAACCTCCTTTAGAACGTGCTACAGTCATTTCAAGTATAAGGTAATGCCTTTCGGCCTCACTAATGCCCCTACAATATTTTAGCATATGATGAATGACATCTTCCAAGAATATCTAGATCACTTTGTTGTGACCCATCTGGATGATATCTTGGTCTTCTCTTCGAACATCAAGGAGCATACTCAACATGTCAGGTTAGTCCTCACCAAACTTTGAGAGCATGGACTCTATGCTAAAAGTTCAAAATGTGAATTTCATCGTACTTCTATAGAGTTTCTTGGGTATGTCATCTCGACACAGGGAATCACAATGGACACACAGAAAGTCAAGACTATTCAAGAGTGATTTGTCCCAACTCGGGTACGAGATGTGCAATCATTTCTTGGTTTTGCCAATTTTTATCATCGTTCAATCAAACGATTTTCAGTGGTTGCACAAACTCTCATTGCTCTTACCTGCAAGGATGCTACTTTCTAATGGACAATAGCTGCACAAAAGGCGTTCGACTTGTTGAAACAAGCGTTTACTACGGCACCTGTCCTTTTACATCCTGACCCCACTAAGCCTTTCCAAGTCGAAACGGATGCTTCCGATTTCGCCATTGAGCGATCCTCTCCTAGCCAGATGAGGTCAGTGTGCTTCACCCGGTGGCTTACTACTCCCGCAAATTAATGGCCCAGAAATCAACTACCCTGTATATGACAAGGAGCTTCTCGCTATTATTGTTGCTTTCGAATAATGGAGACCCTATTTGGCCGGAGCGCAACACCGTATCCAAGTGGTTACTGATCACAAAAACCTAATATACTTTTCTACCACACAAACTTTAAATCGTAGACATGCGCGTTGGTCAACCTTCTTGGCAAACTATGATTTTGAGATAATCTTCCAACCTGGCGCTCAACACACGAAGACCGATGTCTTATCCCATCGATTTGAGTTTGAGCTCACTCCGAAGCATGAAGCCTATGTCCAGCAGTTCCAAATTTTGTTAAAGGCCTGATCAATTCTACAACTTCACGACTTGCTTGCTCCAGGATGACTCTTTGCTCAAGAAAATAGCAAAAGTCACTACGAATAACAAGTTCACCACAGAGATCAAGGCACGTATCACAAACCCCTCCCATGAACCCAAAAGGCCCAATTTAGTTCGTTTTACAATTCAAGGTAATCTTTTGTATGTCCCAGAAGGTCCGTGTTGGACTACAGTGCTCCAAGAGTGTCATGATGATCCACTTGTTGGTCATTTTGGCATTGCGAAAACCTTGGAGTTGATATCTCGAGGGTATTGGTGGTCGCAACCATGGAAATTGGTCAAAGAGTTTGTTAAGTCATGCGACACTTGTGCTCACTCTAAAGCATCTCATTATCGATCATATGGTCTCCTTCAACCTCTCCCAATCCCCAAACGGCCTTGGGTCTCTCTTTCCATGGATTTCATCACTTACCTTCCCTTTGTTGTTGTCTATGACTCAGTGTTTGTCGTGGTTGATCGCTTCACCACGATGGCCTATTTAGCTCCATGTGCCAAAACCATTATCGGAGAGGAGATAGCCAATTTGTTTTTCAAAAATGTTGTATGGACTCCTGGATGATATTACTTCTAATCAAGGACCACAATTTGTTTCCAATTTCTGGTGGTGCCTTCTGCAAACCTTTGGCTATACTATGAATCTATCTTTAGTCTATCATCTGCAAGCCGATGGACAAACAG
The DNA here is from genome assembly GCF_043228905.1 of Azolla caroliniana. Taxonomy (NCBI): domain Eukaryota; kingdom Viridiplantae; phylum Streptophyta; class Polypodiopsida; order Salviniales; family Salviniaceae; genus Azolla; species Azolla caroliniana. Next base: position 20,017,951 of record NW_028230444.1, read on the forward strand.
AGCGGGTTAACCAAATCCTCGAACAATACTTGCGGTTCTCTCTGAGTTACCAACAAGATGACCGGGTTGACCTTCTCCCACTTGCTGCGTTCGCCTACAACAACTCTCCGCATGCATCTAAGGGAGTTACTCCATTTTTTGCAAACTACGGTCTTCACCCTCGCTTCAACATTTCTCTTCCCTCTGACTCTGGAAATCTTCTACGGAGGACCATGCACATCTCTTGGAGGATTTACATCGCAACCTTTCCTTGGAGCTCACCTTCATTGGAGAATGCTACAAGGAGCAAGCTGATTGTCTTTGCTCAGATGCCCCTTGGTTCAAGGTAGGTGACTTTTTTTGGCTTCTCCGTCGCAATATTGCCACCAGTCGTCCTTGTCCAAAGCTCAATTACAAGAAGTTAGGCCCTTTCCCAATCATCGAGAAAATTGGTTCCATGGTTGTCCGCTTAGAGCTACCATTTCACTTCCTTATTCATAATATATTCCATGTCTCCCTTCTTGAACCTTACCATATATCTGAAATCCCAGTCGACACCCTTCTCCTCCACCACCAATACAGCTCTCGACCGGAGAAAAATATAAGGTGGTTGGCGACTTCAATAGCTTGTCCTCTGGAAAGGGTATCCGCTCTCCAAAGCAACATGGGAGCCGGCACACCATCTCAAGCATGCCCCGGACGTAGTTCGAGCATTTCATGAACGGTATCCACAGAAACCGGCCGTGGGTCTTGGGAAGCGGCCTTAGAGGGAGGATAATGTCATAAACAGGATGCCACATGGAATGTAGAGGGTTGAACCCATGACCTTCTGGTCTTATTGAGCAACCTTACCAATTAAGATACATCCATTTATATAAAATTCAACTTATTATATTGTAGATTAATCACTAGAACTTTCAAGAAACTTCTAGAGAATGCATCTTCATGCACTCTCTAGAAGTTTCCTAACTTACAATCAAGGTGAACAACACCAGTTACGGAAACATAATTCAATTATTGTTCTCTTTTCTATTTTCTCTCTCTCGTTCTTGTTCTCTTGTCTATGCTCTCTCTCTCTCTCTCGTAGTACCGAGCCTCATCTACTCGTCCATAACAGTCTCTATCCCTTCTCTTGCTTATTTTCTCTTTCTCTTTTAGTATTTAGCCTCGTCTACTCGTCCATGACAGTTTCGAGCCTACGGGTGAAAATTTCAGAATGACTCCCCGAAACCGACTCCGAACTAAAATTACTCAAACAATTACTCAAACTCGGGGAGGATCGGTTGATCAGTCTAAGCCAATTGGAGCACGGTCAATGGAGACGAAAAGCATTCGTCAACCGCCATCGCAAAGGGACCAAAACATTATTCGAAATTGGCAAGGTAGTCCTCATTTTTCAAATTCGGCCGTAATCGATGCAAGGGAAACTCCGTTTCCGTTGGACAGAACCTTTTTGGATCATCAACAAGTTCAACCGGACGTTCCAACTCAGTACACTAGCCAGAGACATCATGCCAAAATGGGTTAATGGATTCTGATTAAAGCCATATCTCGGGCCTACACCACTCAACCCATTTGCCGACAAACGCCACGGTCACAAGTACCCCACAGTAGGTGAAATGGAGGATCATGGGGGCACATCGCCCAATTTACGGTAACTACCCCACCTACCTGAAAATGTATATTATGTGTATACATGTATATTAAGTGAAGAAAAAAAAAACAGGGACCCACTAAGTTAAATATTTAAGCAGCATGCACGCCACGCGAGAAAAGCAAGTACAAACCATTTCCAACGCGTGGCCTTAAAACCTCATTATGGTAGGTTAGATTCGAAATCTATGGCACAAGGCCACGACTCGAGAACCGAGGTGTATAAAAAAAGAAGGGCACCACAGGCCAAGAGCTCCCTTACACACAAAAGCTCATAGCCCTTGAGCTCTCTCGCCTCCTGCACAGAAGCTCTCCCGCTCCCAGCACAGAAACCACCCTCGCCCCCTTTGTTATTCTTCATCTTCCGCGTCAGACATAACGCTCGAAGTTTCCATGGATCTCCGCACCTGGATGAATAGTGTTGAGAGATCAAGCTCAACTTAGTTTAGTTAGTTAGCCAACCATGTAACTTCGTAGTTACCTAGATAGAATCTAGTTAGAAGTGTTGACTATAACGTCTTAAATAGGACCTTGTATTTAAGTGGGATACTCTAGATCCTCCACTCCTAAGTACATTTAATATAGGACTTACACTTTTGTACCTATATTCTCCTCACACATGTGCACCCTTGCACATGAGATCTATATATATCTCATTGTAGGTATTTTTGTATTTGATGATGATAATGCTAATTTAATATACTTACTCATCCCCCATCTTGTGTTGATCATAAGTGTACTTCTCTCTCTCTAACTCTCACACACATACACACACATCACTTAATCTTCCGCTTAACTTAATCATATAATTAGGTACTAATTAACCCTTGCTTAATTACCTAATTATTAACATGGTATCAGAGTGTGTGGTTTAGCACATCCACTAAGCCCATCCGCCTCTTCATAATTGTGTGTTCGAAATGCCAATGACAAATTCCGACTATCCGCTACCGTAGTGCCGCTACGTAGCACGAGTACGTGATCGAAGGAAGAAATGCCAAATGGAAGACACTACATCAAAGTGAACACACAAATGGGTAGCTCGCTCCCTAGTGAAAAGCTAGACTGGAGCAATTATTCATCTTGGGAGTACAAGATGACCCAATACCTTGTCGGCCAAGGGTATTGGAGCTACATCAACGACGCACAGAAAATCAACCCGACTCAAAGAATGCCGACTACGCAACATGGGAGTAAGCAACAAGTCGAGTCATGTATTTCTTGGCAACATGTGTCCACGACCACATGCTTAGCCACTTCCAAGATGCCAAGACGCCTAAAGAAGCGTGGGCGAACTTAAAGAAAATGTTGGCCACCAACACAACCGCCCAACACAACTGCCCGAAAGCTTCAACTTTGACAAGAATTGAACAACATTCAGCAAAAAGACATGTCCGTATCAGACTACACCGCCAAGATCAAGAGCATTTGCAACTCACTTGGCTCCATCAAAATAAACGTCAACGAAGACAAGATTGTTCAAGTATGCTTCGGCAGCCTCACACAACGATTCGACTCGTTGAGGACGGGAAATCCTCCTTCGTTCTTCGACCTTCAATCAATGTTAATGGTTGAAGAGAACCACGTCCAAACCACAGGGAAAGGTGGGGATTGAACCCAAGACCTCATGGTTTCTACTAGGCAACCCTACCAATTGAGCTACATATGTAGCCTTATACCAACCTCCTATAGTGAATATTGGAAGTTCCTAGCTTACATGCATCCTCACTTCTAGCTTGCACACATTCTCATGCATTCTCTATTGCATGCATCCTCATGCATACTCTATTTCGAGTTGGCTTATGTTAGATCTTATGTCTAATGTAAGCATATATGAAATAAGAAAGGAGAGAGAGAAAGAAGGGTGTCGATCCACCCGACCACCCCCGAGCGAAGGGATCGAGACGGACTCGAGCCTCGATCGGCATCCCATACCACCATCGTGGCGTCGAGTCATACCTGGTGTTGGCACGCTCACTACAAGAGTTGACCCACCACAAGAACAGAGCCTCTACGTAGTCAAGAGATGATGAAATGAGGGTAGCTAGGCGTCATATTTATAGCGAGACCAAAGGCCCCAGGCAAGTTCACACTTGGCCTAATGGGTTGTCTCAATCCCGAGGATTTAAAGTAATCCTCCCCTTCTTTACACTCTTGTTTAACCCTCACACTTATCCACGTGTATAGAATACTATGGTAAATTCTCACCACGGGATATTATATGGTCATGCCCGTAACAGTTTACATAGCCCTACCTTCTTGTATAAATACTCAGGTGCACCTTGATTCTAATCAAGGTGAACAACACCAGTTACGGATTCTATAAGTTGAGTTCTTGTTCTTTTCCTCTCTCTTGTTTTCTAGTCTTGTCTTCTCTCCACTCTATTATACTTGTCCTTGACAGTTTGTTCACCTTCCCCTCTTCTTGCTACCATGTCCGGCTCCATCGACAACCTAAACCAAGTCATGGCAGCCTTGCAACAACTTCAGGTAGAGAATAAAATCCTTCGGAAGTCATTACGAGAGTTGCAATCTGGCACTTCAAGAAATCCACCACCTGCTAAGTCACAACCACTGTCGGCACTTAGCCCAACCACGTCCTCTTCCCATCCATATGTCAACGAACCAACCATCAGCCTACCAGACAAATTCAACGGCACGAGGGCGTATCTTCGTGGCTTCATCAACCAAATTCAGCTTATCATCCGGTTACAGCCCCAACGGTATGCTAATGACTTTTCTCTGGTTGGGCTTGTCGGCATGCTTCTCTCCGGGCCGGCATAAGTGTTCTTTGTACCCTTGATCGAGATCTCATCCCCTCTCTTAGAAAACTTCACCGCTTTCATTGAGGAGCTTGAAGCAACATTTGGCGAGACAGACCGCAACGAATGTCACTCACAAAGCTTTATTCTTTCCAACAAGGCTCACATCCACCCTCAGTCTACGCCTCAGAGTTTCGTCAGATTGCCTGCAATGTCAGTTGGGATGACCAAGCCCTATGCAACCATTTCCGTCACAATCTCTAAAACTATGTCAAGACTCTTCTCTTAAACTTCTCGAAGCCCACATCATTGTCTCAAGTAATCTCCCAAGCTGTCCAGTGTGACAACCGTCTCTTCAAACTTCGTCAAGAATAACGGGGGTCTCAGGCTTCTTCCCGAAACGCATCAATCACCAGGCCCTACTTGTCTCCCATGCCAACCTTACCAGCACCTAGTGATACCCATACCACAACGGAGGTCGATTTCCATACCCCGATGGAGATCTACCACGTTCGGTTCCAACCACTAACTGAAGCACAACACCAACATCACCTGGACAATGGACTCTGTCTCTATTGTGGCAACCCCGGCCATGCCATCCGCCACTGCCCGGTGCGGGGCTCGTGGCACCAATTCCATCGTGCTCATCTTGCGGAGGCTACTCGACAACAAGAAAACGACCAAGTTGCCGAGAACTACACGTCCCCTATGCGCAACGCTCGGCCACAACCGAGCTTAGAATCATACACAAAAAAACAGGAATGAATGCACGACACAGTGAAGAGAAGAGTACACAAGATGTTTACATGGAAAACCCAAACTAGGGAAAAAACCACGGCAGCCCACAGGCTGCAAACTATCACTATGTTACAGTGTACAACAGTAAAGCACCGAGGCAACAACCTCGAGCTTTCTATCTTCACCATAGGCGGCAGTTACAACAGAGGCAACGACCTCTTCCTCTCTCTGTACACACTTACGCGCTCTAATCTCTTGTGCCAACAAGAATGACAACAACACTCTACTTCACAATAAGTTTGCCCTAAGTCATATTTATACTAATATGACTTTTTGGCTATTTACAAATATAGTCTCGATGGACTCTCAGAAACATATTTACAAATATGTCTCTTCATCCGGTGAGCACTCCTCACCGGGTCTGCACCATCCGGCTCTTCGTAGTCGGGGCTCTCCGAAGCCAGGTACTCCTCATCCGGTTTCGGCCTCGGCCGAGTTTGCTCATCAGCACTGTTCTTCTCCCTTCCCATCCGGAGGGACCTGTCTCCCAACACAAGTTTGGTTGTAGTAGGAGCCATGTCGTTGGACGTTGAACCCAAGACCTCATGGTCTCTATTGGGCAACCCTACCAATTGAGCTACATATGCATCCTTGTACCAAATCCAACTTCATGTAGTGTAGGTTGAACATTGGAAGTTCCTAGCTTGCATGCATCCTCATTTCTAGCTTGCACACATTCTCATGCATTCTTTATTGCATGCATCCTCATGCATACTCTATTCCTAGCTGGCTTACATAGCCCTACCTTCTTGTATAAATACTCAGGTGCACCTTGATTCTAATCAAGGTGAACAACACCGGTTACGGATTTTATAAGTTGAGTTCTTGTTCTTTTCCTCTCTCTTGTTTTCTAGTCTTGTCTTTGCTCTACTCTATTATACTTGTCCGTGACTGGCAGCATCAAATGTTTCGGGAGTTGGAGGATGAAAAATATACATTGTGTGAGTTCCTCCACGAGCTGCAGACCACAATGCAAAGAGATCGGGAGAGATACCAGCAGGAGATGGATGGGGAAAAGATTCGACTCCTCCGAAGGTACAAACAACACGCAAAGCTGATGGAGTCAAGGTTGCAGGACTAAGCACCTCGTACCAACTCCGAACAGCTCAGCTTGAACTCAACACTATGACTGCCAAAGAGGCAATGAACACTCTTCGTGTCAAGTATGAAATGGGCGAAGAGTGAATCAAGGCGTTGATTGCGAAAAACCGGCAGAAGCTGAACCAGAAGTCGAAGAGGCACTCGCTCGAGGTTGGAAAGAGTAGTCGGCTCAAGCAGCCGAGTTACAAATATTCTGACCAGATGCCAAGAATAAAAAAAGGAGAGCCGCGGATTCTATAAAATGGATGAGAGTAGTATTCATGTGCTCCGAGAGGACCTCACTAAGGAGTTCCACGTTGTGGCTCAGACACATACCATAGCGATCGGAACCCTCCTTGAGGAATTCAATGACGATCAACTCCTCGCCATTGAAGCGGATAGGTACGAATGCGAGCGCCTCCGGGACGAGAAGGAAGCACTAGCCTCGGCACAAGCATCGGCAGAAGTCTTGCCCGAAAATGCAACATCAACGCTAAAAGAGGAAGATGTGATGCGCCCAGAACAAGAGCAGGAGTCGGTTCCCGATCAGGACAAGAAACTGAAGCAGGAGGAGGAGACCGAGCACGTCCAGGAGCTGAAGCAAGAAGAGGTGACTCGACATCCAGATGAACAAGACGTCTCCGAGGGAACCATTCCAAAGAATGTGGAGCAAGAACAAAGGGTTGATCTTGTGACCAATCTTCAACCCAAGGAGTCGGCGCCAGTGGAGGGCATCACGACGATTTTGGAGGAAGACTAATGTACCATAGAATTTTTTAATTCTTTTGATTTTTTTGGATGGCCATATGTACTCAGTTTTTCGATTTTTTCGAACTGCGCCTTTTTGGAATAATTTTCGGGTTCCACATGCAAGGCATTGTCCCACGGGCGAGCCATGTGTTATCCATAGGACAAAAGGAACAAGATGTGAAAAGGATCATTAAGGATAAATGCATAGGACAAGTGTGAAAAGGTGAAAAGAGCCGAGCACTAGCAGCCGAGGGAGAAAGTAACTGAAATACAAGCAGTTGAGAACAAAGGCCGAGGATTAGGCGGAAGTAGTTTGAGCATGCCAAGAGGAGGGGAAGTTATATAAATCGTGAAGTGGTGAAAGCACAAGGGGGGGGCAGAGGCAGATATACCTATTCGGAGTCAAAGTGACTAAGCCTAATCCTAGAATTGTATTGAGTGAGTGAGCAATATCGATTATACTCGGTTTTGTACTATCATTATATTATCTGTTAAGTAATCAAATACCTATACCTTTTGGGTCAATCTCTATGCATGTCTCGTTTCAAATCTATTTCTACTTGTGTTGTCTGTTCTGTGAGTCGTGATTACAAATCGGTTGTAGCAAATTCTCGGAGTATCTCTAGCAGTAGGGTGTAACGCTTCGGCCCTACTTGGCCCTACCTTAGTCTCTTACGCAACCACAATTCCTTGACCCGATTACTCAAGAGGACTAATCGAAGGTGTTATCCAGGAGGGGTAACAAAACAGAAGAAAGATTGCTAGTGGAATGTGTTTCTTTTGTTCCTTGGAATTGGAAAATTCTCAGCATCAATTTTGTTCATGCCCAATGGATAGAATGGTTTGGAGGTGTATTGACTTAGTGTGGATGTCCTTGATTAGAGGAAGACTATCTTCATTCAATTGGGTTTTTGCATACATATGTGGAGAACAATGAAGTGATGCCCCATTTCCAAAATAATTTTGAGTTCTTGAGGTATTGGGGGCTATAGTTCAATTGGAATATGCGGAATGCCCTCACTTTTGATTCACAAGTTGGGGAGAGGAAATATGTTGCAAAGTTAAAAGGGCTTCTTTTGTAGCAATTAACAATGTTAGAAAAGTCACAATATCTCTACCATGAAGAAATCCAAGTCTACAAGTTGATTGCCATCATATTTGTCATCGGAATTTGTGTGTAGGATGAGATCGAGTTCATAGTATTTAGATCCCCAAAGCTCTAAAGGTGGTTGTAATGAAAGGCATTATTTGAAATATGTAAAAACTAATAAAGAGGTGTGGAAGAAGGGTCCCAAACCCAAGGCCGAAGACTAGAAGTTTAACAATTTACCACTATGGTTAGCTAATTACATTAAAGAGAGAGAGAGAGAGAGAGAAGGTTTTGGCAACATCAAGGTTGTTGAGGTGGGAAGGTAAACAAATTCTTAACCTTTAATTTAATCGGATGGCTAGATTGGGTTTGGTAAGAGTTAAGGATGCTATGTTGGTTTCACAAAGAAGATTAATGGCTTTCGAACAATAAGATCAACATTTCGTATTCCAAAAGGTTATAACTTTATTTGGGATAAGTTGCAACAAATACTATCTTCGCATGAGCCAATTCCTGATTTAGATGGGCAATCTCAAGAGCTTGATTGGAGGTTTGTTGGAAATAAGAGATTGACTATGATCTCAACGAATGTTGCTTATCACAAGTTGATTGACAAACATAAATGGTTGGAAGAAAGGGTTATAAAGATATGGGGTTTTCATAAGCCCATTACTTGGTGGTTTCATGTGATCAAGGCAGGTTGGTGTTCTCAATTGATGCTACGAGCCAATGTATTTATTTGGAGAGTTATGGTTGGAGCTTTACCATTAGGGGATGCATTAAAAAGAAGAAACATTACTAAAGGATTGTGTTTCTTTTGTTCGGTGGAATTGGAACATAATAGGCATCGATTTATTTCATGCCCGATGGCAAGGATGGTTTGGAGGTGTATCAGTTTAGTGTGGATGTCTCTAACTGGAGTAAGTCTATCTTCCTTCAGTTGGGTTTTTGCACATATGGAGAACAATGAACCGATGCCTCATTTTCAAATTATTTTTGAGTTCTTGAGGTATTGGGGGCTATGGTTCAATTGGAATATGCGGAATGCCTTCATTTTTTATTCACAAGTTGGGGTGAGAAAATATGTTCTTAAGTTAAAAGGACTTCTTTTGTGGCAATTGACAGTGCTAGAGAAGTCACAAAATCTCAACCAAGAAGAGAGAACTCTACAAGGTCACATATCATCATATTCGCCATATGAATTGGTGTGTAGGGTGGCATTGAGTTTGGTGTCGTAGTTTTCTTTAGATCCCTAGATAGAAGGGGTTCTATAGTTTGTTGTAAGTTAGTCATGGTGGTGTTTTTTCTTTCGTAATGAAAGCCATTATTTACGAAAAGAGAGAGAGAGAGAGAGAAGAGTAGAGAGTAGAAATATAGATAGATAGATATATAGATTCTATTATCGTCTTTGGACGTCAAATATGACCTATGAGACCAAAAATATTACATTTCACATAACATGTGAAAGTGACTAGCGACTCCCGATGTTCAAGAACTTTACCAATGAATGTTACAATCAAGAGTGCACATTGTGATTGTGAGAGAAATTTTTGCAACGATTGAGTTTGGTTGAAGATGTATGGAAAGCATAGTCAAATGTGATCAACGGTGTCGTGAAGATTTTCGGCAACGGTATGAAAATTGTGTGCAACGAACGAAATCGAGAAGGTGCAATGTGCACGTGTGAAAGGGGTGAAGGCCACATACATATGCTAGCACGTTGTAAATAGGATTGAAATGAGAATCGTAAAAGAAAAGCTAGTCTATGTGAAGTTAAACATGTGCACGTGTGATGTGCGCTCAATTGTAAATATAAAAATAAGACTAAAGCCTAGTAACATCTAAGTGCATACATAGGGGTGGAATCAAGGCTCAAACCTTGCACCTCCAAGATAGGAGACAAATTAACTTACCACTAAAGCCATTATTGAGTGTTTTTAAATTTGTATATTTTCTTTTTCATATTTAGTATTTTGTAGGAAGCAAACGTATAGAAACCATGGGCACAAAACCATGGTTTTAGCCCGTGGTTTTAACCCATGGTTTTAGCCCGTGGGTTTAGCCCATGGTTTTTGCATGGAGAGACCTATAAAAGCCTATAGTTGGGCTTGTGTGAGGGAGGCAAGTGATGTAAGTAAAAAAAAAACTTTTAATCAAAGATCCGAGTTATCCTAATGGTGATGTATCTTGTCTCGTAAAACTAAAGTCAAGGGTTCAATGTCAATCTCTCTCTCTCTCTCTCTCTTCATCCATCTATCTATCTTCAATACTTTCTCGCTTATGCTGCTAAAAACATCGAATCCTTCCGGTCCAGGACCCCGGTGGTCCCGCTTCATTTCGAGAACACGCGAGGATTTCCTCGACATCTTACTTAAAATCTAAAGTCAAGAGTTCAATCTTACTCTCTCTCTCCATTTCAATCTTTGTCAATCTATTTCAAAATTAGAATCTTAATCTCAATCTTTCTCTCTCAATCTATCTTAAATCCTTTCTCGCTAAAGCTAGTGCGTACTTCGAGTCCTTCCGGTCCAGAACCCCGGCGGTTCCGCCTCACGATCCGCACATAGTGACGGATCTTCACGACAACGGTAGAGCATTGTATCAACATGTGATGCCCAGGCTCCCAAACTTGTTTCGAGCAAAGTGTGCATAGTCAACTACTCTCATCACATTTGCCCCATCACCTCATCTCACATCCTAGAGTGTGTGAGCTAAGTCACATGGAAGCAATGGTTCGGATGATAGACAATGGGATGGGTTCTAAATGTATCGATGTACACTACGATTTCTTAGTTTGGCGAAGAACATGGTTCTGTAGTTAGGTGCAACATATGTAGTATAATGTGTAAAGCATGATCCTCCACATTTTTCCCATGTCATGATACATTGATGTTGCAAGAAGGCCTCATTTACAAAGGAATCAAGTCATACATCATGACGCAAGTACATCTTATAGCTTTTTAACTTGTTTAGAATTTAAATTAAAATAAAAGGAAAGAACTTAATATTATTCATGTTGGCCTATTCTGGGGCTCGTGCGACACCTCATCTGAGTTATACTATTGTACTTGAGTCTCAACTCATGCCTCTAATCTTTCCCAATGGTTGCTCTTATTTGCCTCTCATGTTGTTACAAGCCTTTATCAAAATGTGTGCTATTATCATAATTATGAATTAACTAGTCAATATATGTTGGTAAAAGTAATATAATCACAAAAAATAGTCCAATTAGTTTCAAATGTGTTTGCATCTATCATTACCATAAATTGTTCATATGTTTAATATATGTCATGAGAAATAGAATATGACGGTTACCCCTTGTACAATATAAACCCCACCCATGGAGCATAATGGAATATAGCTTTTTCCCCTCTCATTTTTGTGTCATTTCTTATTTTCACTCTCCTTCTCTCTCTCATTTTTGTCCCATCAACAAGGGGGACTCGCCTTCGAGCTGCCTGCGAAGTGGAAGGGACAACATCATGAAGCACAACAGCCTAGATCATTCCCTCGGTTGATAGTTGGACGAATGCCTTCAACATAGGCAATTGGTGTTATGAATGCACAAGAGGTAAACTCGTCATGATCCATTTTGCAAGAGGCTTGAAGACCACATCCCCTCGTTTCCGGGAGATTTGGATGTTGATCGCAAGCTTCACCCTTCGGTAGTGGAAAGCATGTTGCATAAAGGTCTTCCAATATATGGTCTGCCCCCAAAAGAAAAGATCATGGATATTTAGTTCGCGATTATCAGTTGCCTACGAGGGATGTTGGATGAGATTTGCGACCACTCCAACAACGTGGTCACTGCTCTCGCTTACACTTTGCGCATAAATGGAGGAACACATCGATGGTGACACAAGGAGGAAATGGCCCGAGGTGGAACTACCAGCCCCCACGTTGATTGTTTCTTACTCACCTTCCACCCTCCCTTTGTTGAAGGCTAGGGGATTGGGCTCGTGTTGGCCGACGATGATTGTCACTAGTTTATAGCTCTAGATACCTACTTACATTAAGTAGAAAGTAAGAGAGGATATGTTCGTAGACTCATATTCTTGAACTCGGCCAGTGGGTGATTCTCCAACTTATATTCTTGTATAATCTTTCTGTAAATATCTCTCCTAACTAATGGGATAGTAGCTATTTTTTTGGGAAAAAAAAAACTTCTTCAATATTTTCTTACTTTACAAACTCATTAACCATTTGTTCAAATACATCAATGCATAAACCAATCAAAGTTGTTGACAATGGAATGCTTGCTTAACATCAATAGTGCTAATGAAAAAAGTTGAAATTTCATCTCCCATACACGTGGCTTATTAGTTGCTTGTAGATTTGAGAATTTGCAAGGATATATTCAATTGGTGCCCTAAGTTCTTCCATGCATCTCCAATGACGGCCACATGGTACCATATCAAAAACTTTCTAGTAGTCTACTAAGACACTATAGAATCCTTCAATGAGAAAGAAAGAAATATATATATATATATATTAATGTCTTCTTAAGGCCAAAATTGGCCCATGAAACTGTTGGTTTACAAACAAATGGGTGTTTATCCAATCATCAGAACTAAAATAAAGTAAAGAAAAAATAGAACTTAAACTAAAAGAGTTCTAGTAGTGTACAAAACGTGGTATACTCGATAAAAGGAAGTGACTTTGCACTAAGCCTAATTTCATTTCCACCCAAGCCTCTCGAAAAGAAGTGGGAGGTCAAAGGGTTTTGGTGTGGGTGTGACCCATGGTCTCAATGTATAGAGTGCCCCAGCCATGGCTTCTAGGCGGTGTAGCTCACGTTCCCTTATTTTCTTTATTGCTTCTACACCACGTCAAGTTGCTTTGAAACCCGGCATCTGAGGGCGTTTGGTTCTTCTTTGGTTTTCTGCTTCATCAAGGAAAAGGCCGAGAGAGAGAGAGAGAGAGAGAGAGAGAGAGAGAGAGAGAGAAATGACAATATATTAATGTTTGCGAGAGCCCAACATATCCATGGGACAAATCAATCACTACAAAGTATTCTCCTCATTGTCTATCAAAAATGGTAGAATAAAAATATCTAACATTGTCAGTGATGGTTTCATCCTTATTAGGAGTTCGTAAAATATTTTCAACATTATAGAATTCTTGAAAACCAACAGGATGAGGTCATACGTGAGACATTAGAGAGAAAGAAAGAAAAAAAGAAACATATATTAACGTCTTCTAAGACTAAAATTGGCCCATGAGACAATTGGTTTACAACAAAATGGGATATTTACCCATTCATCTAAAGTAAAAATTAAATAAAATAAAACTTAAGCTAAAAGAGTTCTAGTATTGTACAAAACGTGTTATGGTGTAATATATTCCCTAAAGGATATGGCTTTGTACTAGGCCTAGTTTCATTTCCATCCAAGTCTTTCAAAAAGAAGTGGAAGGTCAAAGGGTTACAATGCAGTTGTAGCCCATGGTCCTAATGTAAACAATACCCCAACCGTAGCTTCGAGGCGTTGTAGTTCACGTTCCCTTATCTTCTTAATTGCTTCTGCACCACGTCAAGTTGCTTTGAAGCCCGATCTCCGGGGGCGTTTGGTTGTTCTTTGGTTCTCTTCTTCAACAAGGGAGAGACTGAGTGGTGCAAGTGTGCCCACATTCATCGTCTCCCCCTGTCCCTGAAAATTTTCATTGGTTACATGTTGGGGAATATTCAAAACTTTATTGTGGAGTGTGTGTGTGTGTGTGTGTGTGTGTGTGTGATTTTATTATCTTCCTCAAATGTCAAATATGATCTATGAGACCAAAAGTGTACAATCTTTGTGGTGTATGTGCAGAATTGAGTAGTAAATCTTGATGTTCAAGAATTTTATTAGTTAATGATATAATTAAGATGCACATTATGATTGTGAGAGAAATGTATCTAAGGATTGGGCCAATTTGGTCATGCTTGGAAAGCAAACTCAAATGTGGTGGAAGGCAGATCACTGTATCAAATTGTGATCCTCATACTCGTGAGCGAGAAAAATATGGATGGTCAATGAGTCTCCTTGTTTGTGCCCCACGCCCCTTCTCACATCAAAGAAAATGTGAGATAATTTGCATGGAAGCAATGGTGTGGATGGTAGACAAAAGGATGTGCTCCATCATATATTTGTGAGCATGATTTCCTTGTTTGAGAAGAATGTGTAAAAGTATGAGTCTCAACATATTTCCTAAGTTGTGATATTGTACATTACAAAAGTGCTTTATTCGTAGAGTATTTTGTTGACACATCAAGAAGCAAGTGTAATGCATCCTATGGTCCAAACAATTCTTCATATACTGCATCTATCCAAAACTTAAAATCTTGATAAAAGCACCAAATCAACTACGTATAACAATAACTCAAGAATTGCATTCCCAAGTAACTTCTTCAACATTGTCTTGTTTTACAAATTTGTCATCCATTTGTCAAATTTGGTCTAATTCATCAATGCATCAAGCAAAGAGAGTTTTAGTGGAAATCATTGATAAACATCAATAGTGATAATGAGCCACTTTCAGTTTTTAGTACTTTACGTTTTTCCACTCATCTCCTAAGATGATCATGGGGTACCATATCAAACGATTTCGTGAAGTCTCCAAATCAGTATAACCATTTATAATGAATTTCCTCCATTACCACTCCAAGAGTGATGTGGCGATCAATGACACTATGGTGTTCGGAAAATTAGCTCGTCTACGATCCCTTTTACAATTCTTTCTATAAACCATACACTAAACTTTTCTTCCATTATGATATTTACATATATTGTTACATGCAATCCAAGATTAAACATGTAACTTATTATCCAATAATGTGCTTTCTTTCCATCTATTTTAGCATTTCACTTCAATCTTAATACCTTGAAGATCTCCTTTCTTATGAGAGGCTAATTTCTTCTTCTTTTTCCAAAAAATGAACTCCTTCCATTAGTTATAAAATTTTACAAATGAGAATGTTATATACAAATCCCAACAAGGACGCGATAGTTCCATCTTATGTGGAGGCCCACTAACTGAAGAAAGGGAGAGGACGGCCATTGTTGGATGAAGGCTAATTGTTGTCTTTCGACTCCATCGGGTCCGCCCATGAGGCCATTGTATTGGCTCTTTAGAGTGACCACAACTTCACTCCATATCTCTTGTAATAACATTACTTGATGCATGGTTTGATTGGAAAATACTCGTCTACACTGTTGTTTCCAAAGAATCCAAAGAGTTATTGGGTTGACCAATCTAACACAACTTGAGCTTTGGTATTTTCTTATGAGTAGCCAAATTCTTAGTTTCCGGGATCAAATTCAAGAACAATTTTATGAAATACAAGATTACAAGGGTGCACCAAAGATTGCCATTGAACCATGATGGCTCAATAATGAAAGTAACTTTTGTGTATGTAGTAATTTTGAGCTCATGCATAGTCTCCACGAAGTTGTCCTGCATGATTGCACTTGGCGATCATGCATGGTTATTGTGCAACATCTTATGATATTGTCATTATGACGTAATTTTAGATTAATGTGACTATATATAAGATATGGTTATGATATTTGAATTAAGACAACATTGTGGGCAAGATTGGGGACTCTTGTTTTTTTTTAAACAAAATATCCTTCCATTAGTTTTAAAAAAAGGCACATCAGCTGCAACACTATGCTTTCCGTAGAGGTTGGAGACTTTTATTAGGGAGGTCATGGGTTTAAATTTTTAAACAACTATTTTATTTTGTATGTATGCTCATGACACTTAAGTTGTGTCCCTAACACGATTGCAACAGTATCTCAAAGATTGACTTTGAACTAGATTGGTTTGATAATGAAAATGATTTCCA
The DNA here is from genome assembly GCF_043228905.1 of Azolla caroliniana. Classification (NCBI taxonomy): domain Eukaryota; kingdom Viridiplantae; phylum Streptophyta; class Polypodiopsida; order Salviniales; family Salviniaceae; genus Azolla; species Azolla caroliniana. The sequence goes on from NW_028230444.1 coordinate 20,033,888, forward strand.
TAGATATAGTAATGTTGATTGAAATGTGTGGTTGTCATCTAGCTATCATGTATGTTTGCCACTTAGTAATTATGCATGGTTATTGTCTAAGATGTTATGATATGGAATGTTAAATAATATGTAGTCCTCACGTTCGTTGTTTCCAACTCACCTCCCACCCTCCCTCTGTTGAGGGCCGGGGGGTCGGGCTCGTGTTGGCGATGGATTTGAAAATATGTTTATACTTACATTAAGTAGAAAATGTAAGTAGTCATAGTTGCTTTCTCATATTCTTGAACTCGACCGGGGTGATTCCCCAATATATATACATTATTACATATATATAAGCCACATTATGTAGCCTTTCTGTAAAAATCTCTCCTAACTAATGGGAAAATAGCTCCTTTTTTCGAAAAAAAAAATGTATGAAATAATATGTTCTAATTGAAGGCTCTAAATCTCTTATTAATGAGGTAATAGGTTTTGAATCTCTAAAAAAGTATGTCATTTTGTATGTATGCTCGCAATACTTAAGCATTACACATATATCCGCGATAGTACAGAAGAAAGGCATATGTATATAAAAGTATTTAGTTCTCTTATAAAATATTACAGTACACATATAAGTCCATAAAGCTACAAAAACTCTCAGAAACACACCCCTTTGATATTTTTTCCAAAAAATACCACACATGTGCTCTCTCGGTTGTGGAGAAATTATCGAACCATGATCTTCTCGTGTATATGTGTATAGATACTCTTGATCATTTTCCTTATCTTTGTTCCGTATATAAACTTATAATATACTTTGGAGCTTCATGGCATTCACTATCAAATCATTTTTTCTTAAGTTGCATTTGTTGTGCCTTTGCAACACAATGCATGAGCGTAAGGCATTTCCTTGACCATGAACAAATTACTTTCTTCTATGCTTCCCATTTGCATTCTAATATTGCACCATTTCATAACATTATTTTGTGTACCATGTCATCAACCATCTTGACATACATAAGTGCTCTTTTAAAGTCCAATGATATTGTCTTGCAATTTGATTAACCTTCACATACTCAAATCCTCCCATACATTTAAGATTAATACATAAAGTCTTATGATCCAATTTCAATGCTCATTGGCTAGGTGAAACTTTATGTATGTGATCCAAGATACCTTTTTAAAATAGCGTATAGATAATCATATTATTTATGTCGCATTTTCGAAATGTAAATGGAGTTATTCAATTATTCCATAAAGATACACCATTTGCAAACAACATTCTGATATACTATTGCATAATTATAAAAGTAACTTTCCATGTCGTTCTAGATATTGTTAAAATCCATAGAAGAACAACCACACGTGTATGTCCTCTTGCATCCTTGAGATATGCATAATGAAAGATTGTTGTAACTTGTGTGTCATGTCACAAACTTTTGTACAAGCATTCATGTCACCAAAGACAATAACCTCTCCCTTGGATTTAATGTAAGCAATGTCACCATGTAGATTGACAAAAGGTTAATTTGTTTGGAATCAAGCCCGAGAGAGATTATTAACATCCTCAAATATCAAATATGACATATGTGACCAAATTGAAACATTTTGCACTATGTTTGCGGAAATGGTAGGTGGATCTTAACGTTCAAGAATTTTACTAATAAGAGTGTCAATTGAGAGTGCACATCATGATTGAGAGATAAATGTGTAGGGATAGATGAGAAAGAAAGAAAGAAAGAAAGATATATTAACGTCTTCTAAGGCCAAATTTGGCCCATGAGACAATTGGTTTACAACAAAATGAGTATTTATCCACCCATAAAGAGAGAGAAAGAGGGGAGGAGAAGAAGAAGAGATACACATTAGGCTTCAATCTAAATCTCCCCACTTCCCTGAATAGGGTGGATGAGTTGGCTTGATATTTTAAGCCATTCAAAGATTACATTTATGTATATCTTTTACTCTTTTCAATGCATTCAAATTCTAGAACATAGATATGGTAAAATAGATGTGGTTATTGACAAAGGATATTTACTCATTATGGTTCTTCTCCCACACTTGGAATCTTCTTATTCACACATAAAAACAAAATGTGACAGCCAAAATCGCACATCACAACCTTAACTAACTAGTCAATATGTATATCAACTAATAAGTTTAGTCAATTATAATTAAGGAAGCAAACGATGACACAAAATATCCATATTTACAATGATATGCCTCTAGTTGAGTACAATTTGTTCCTTCATGTGCATATCACATGACTAAAACAAGTTTATCGTAGACTAAACAACTACGACACAAACAACTATAACATGTGTATATCACATGACTAAAACAAGATTATCATAGGAGTAAAACAACTATGATGATGTTCTCTTGTCATCCTCCTATAGCCAATATGACTTGTGGGAGGAAGACATCCATACATCGCCAAAGCCAAATAAACCTTCTTTGCACCATAGTGAGAACAAATACACAAATATTATGTGAAGATGTCTCACATATGCTAATGTGAATATATAAATGCACATCCATTATCCTCGATGTGGGTTAGGTTAGGTTAATTTAAAATAGATTTAGAAGAATTCTAGAATGTCAATTTTCATAGGGAGTATTTGTTCTCTTATTACCATCATGAATATCCCATTTCAATTATTGTATTTCCCAAGTCCTTCATTTTTCGCTTTTGAACACACGCTATAAATGACATTCTACTTTGAGTTTTTTAACGTGTATTGATTTCTCCCAATAAAGTTAAATATATTAGGCTAGGAATACCATTGGCATTAGTAGCCCTTAAATGTTTGTAGTCTTTCTCACCTTTCGATGACCCAATTGCTTGCTTTATAGAGGTATGCCTTATAGAACCATGAAACCCTAGGTTTTGTGTCTATTAGGCTCAATGCCTACGAGTAAGTCCATTATTCTAAGGAATTGGTTATTACTTGCAAATATCGCGCTTCATAATGCGATAGTATTATTTTCAACTCTTAGTTTGTGGACATAGAGTTGTGCATGGCTTGGTTTGTCAACAAAAAATTTAGTTATAATTAGATGATATCAAAGTCAAAATAGAGATACTTCCTAAAAGGAACATCCCATTTGAATTTTAGTTTATACAAAGCATAAGTTTATCACTCCGATGACAAATACACATTTTTTCGACAACTAATAATTGAAATCGATTTAGGAAGACAATACTTTCTCATTGTGCTTAACACGTAATGTCTTGTTGTAAGAATCCGGAATGATAACATGCTAAACATAACATAATGTGAACCCATGTTTAATAAGAATACACGTTGTGGAAAAGCTTAATGATAATTTTAGGTTGATGGGTCGGAGCAATAATGTTTATTCTTCAAATGTGATTGTTTTTTTTTATCATCTAGTTGGGGGAGATGTAGTTACGTATTGAAGTATGGTTATAATATTTAAAAAAAAGGCTATTGAGGTTTGACGATTGGTAAAGAAGAATAATGGTGCACATTCATATCATTGGACATAGGAGAATATACATGCTATCAAAGAGAGAGAGAGAGAGAGAGAGCTCACAAACACAACCTTGAGCTATGCCAACTGTTCATTCACGTGTATAACATAGGACTAAAAACTTGCATTATGAACCTCCCATTTGAGGTATGTACATAGATCTATTGTTGTCCTATAGACAAATATTACTCATGAAACCAAGACATGTTGAAAGGTTGGTCTACATTAGCATTTGGATTCGTAAAGAATCAATGAATTATCAAATCAAACAAGCACCTACTTCTATATGAGTGGAAGTGTCCTCTTTGGACTTTCCATTGCCTTTCTATGCGTGACAAGAGACATACAAATAGATAGATAGAGAGAGACAGAAAGAGAGACAAAGACAGAGATAGAGATCATAATGCAACAAATATATGACCTATTTATAGAGGTGCAAATAGGGAGCCGAAACCACTATTCTTTCGGTCATCTAGCGAGGGCTTAACTTTGGCATGCTAGCGAGGGTTAAATGTAAGATGAAAGGCAATCGATGGAAGACCAACAATTGTAGGTGTTGGATTGTGGGACATAGAAAGAAAGGATCTCATAAAAGGCTAATTCCTTAGACTAAGTAAGAGTTGGTTGCTTGGTTTCCAAAGCAGGTTTTATTTATCTCCCAATGTTTTCATCCCAATAATAGTTTGGCTTTGTTTTCCTCTTTTTAAGAGAAGAAAAACACGAAATTGAGCATTCTATAGCCCCCTCCCCCCCATCTTTGGAAGCATTGAAATAATAAAGAATAGATAATAACAATAAATAACAAATAATAAATAATGAATAGATAATAGATACTAGATAATAGACATAATAGAGAATAGGTAATAAGTAATAGATAATAGAAAATAATAAATAAAAGATAGTAAATAAATAATAAATAATAAATAATAAATAATAAACAATAAATAATAAATAATAAATAATAAACAATAAATAATAAATAATAAATAATAAATAATAAATAATAAATAATAAATAATAAATAATAAATAATAAATAATAAATAATAAATAATAAATAATAAATAATAAATAATAAATAATAAATAATAAATAATAAATAATAAATAATAAATAATAAATAATAAATAATAAATAATAAATAATAAATAATAAATAATAAATAATAAATAATAAATAATAAATAATAAATAATAAATAAATTAAATTTGAACAAATGGAATTTAAATTCGAAACCTTAGAAAAAAAAGAAATGAATGTGGAGGGTGTGAGGAAGGGTATGAAAATCGAATTAAAAGAAAGACGCCAAAAGCCAAAAAACGAACAAAAAATGCGTGAAGGAAGTAAAAAACAAAATGGATTTTGAAGAGAGAGAGAGAGAGAGAGTCGAATTTGGTAGGGTAGAGAGAGGAAATAAGGGCGAAAAAAATAATAAAAATAAAATTTAGGAAGAAGAAAGAACTAATTTTAGGAAAAGAAAAATAAAAAGAGAGAGGAAAAAAGTGGGAGGCTGCTCGTTTGCGTGCACACTCTCTCTCCTCTCTCTACCCCTCTCTCTCTTCTCTCTACCCTCTCTCTGTTCTTTTTTGGGTCTCTGTTCTTTTTTTTTCTCCCTGCAACTGTGGCTATGGCGACCTCGAGCTTTTCCTCTATGGAAGGCAAGAGAATGAAAGACGCCACACGGGGCTCACTCTGATGATGGCCCTTCTCTGATGCAGGCTCAAGACTGACGACGGGAGATTCCATCATCAAAAAGCAGCCGCAGCAGCAGCAGCAGCAGCAGCACACGATGAGGCGATCCTCCGATCCATCCCCTCCGCCCGCCGCCCCATCCTCCTCCTCCTCCGCCTCCGATCCATCCCCCCAGCACGTCGCAGAGGCAGATCAGGCGTCCCTGTCGGACGTGAGCTCTTCCATCTCAGAGGACAATCCGGGCGGCGGAGGCACAGGATCGGTAGCAGGAGCAGGAGGAGCAGGATCTGTAGCAGGATTGGTAGCAGGAGGAGCAGGATCGGTAGCAGGATCGGTAGCAGGAGTAGCAGGTTCGGTTGCAGGAGTAGCAGGGTCGGTAGCAGGAGGAGCAGGATCGATAGCAGGGTCTGTAGCAGGATCGGTAGCAGGTTCTGTAGCAGGATCGGTAGCAGTAGGAGGAGCAGGAGCAGGAGCTGCAGCTTCTTTCCTGAGCAGCGGCAGCCAGCGCGTGAAACTGATGTGCAGCTATGGCGGGCGCATCATGCCTCGGCCTCACGACAACCAGCTGCGCTATGTCGGCGGCGAGAGCCGGATTGCCGTCGTGAACCGGACTATCCCCTTGTCGGAGCTCATCGCCAAGCTTAGCCGTATGTTCGGATCCGCCATAGCCATCAAGTACCAGCTACCCTGCGAGGATCTGGACGCCCTCATCTCTGTGACCTCTGATGAAGACCTCGAGAACATGATGGAAGAATACGATAAGCTGAGCAGCAGCAGGAATTCTTCCACCGCCTCCCGCCTCCGCCTCTTCTTGTTCCCTGCGCTGGAGCGCAGCCAGACCTCGTCCAGCCTGCTCGCCCATATCCTTGAGAGCTCCCAATCTCGGGAGCGATGGTTCGTCGATGCCCTCAACGGCATCCCTGTTCTGCCCCGTGTCCGCTCTGAAACCTCCTCCATCCTCTCTGAAACCCCAGATTTGTACTCCAGCAACGTCGATTCCCTGGAAGAATGGGCGGCTGCCATCAGCTATGGCAATTCTTCAGGCGCTGCAGCCCCTCCCCTTCCTCTTTCTGAGCCGTCTGCTTCTCCCTCTTCCTTGTTCGCTTCTCTGGTCCATCATTCGCTTCCGTCAGGAGGCATGATCTCCTCCTCTGATGGCCATGGCTCAAATCTTGCAGCTTCCGACTCAAACTTCACAGGTTCTTCTTCCTCTTCCTCTTCCTCCTCCACCACTTCCATGCTGTCTACCATAGCTGAATCTGTGTTCTCCAAATGGTCGCCTCAGATTCCCACGAGTTCACCTCAGCAGGTCGGATCAGACATGGACAGCAATCTTATGGCAGTGCTTCTCAACAGCAGTAACACGAAACCAAGTGGATCTAGTAGGTCTAGTGTGGATCAAGATCCAAAGAAGATGCAATATGTGGCTATGGAGATCGATGTAATGTCGATGGCATCAGGCCAAACAGGGATTTCAAGAAACATGAACACTACTACTACTACTACTTCCACTACAACTACTATTGTTGCAGAACAAGATGATGCTCAAAATGAGGATTTGCCCTCGAACCAGAAGGTATCAGAGCAGGTTTCTACACAGAAGGGCACAAGGATCTTTGAAAAAGGTTTCTACGAAGCCACAGGTGAGGACTCCATTAAAGTAGTACAGCAACAACATCATCAAAGGGGTTTAGAACAAGATCAAGAGATTCCTCAGCTGTTGGTGGGACAGCCCATTTTTGATGAGGAGGCGATGATTCTACCCCCTCCCATACATGTGGTAAAATCCCAAAATCAAGCAGGCTTACCATTGGAAGAGGTAATCACTACTACTACATCCATACCGCCTTTTGTTTCGCATAAAAAACAAGCAGCACCACCTGTCCCATCTGGTGATAGATTGATTCAAGAAGGTATATCAATCCCTATTATAGCTTCAGCACAGGGTATAGTTGCTGCATCAAACTTGGGTATCGGAGAGGAAACATCTGTTGGAGTGTCATCGGTATGCACCCCCCCCATTATACCTGCCCATGGTGCTTCGAAGTTAATGAGTGGCGATGAAAGATTGGCCCCAGGTCTAGTCATAGAAGAAAGATCGGCGCCAAATCTTGGGGGGGAACAAAGATCGGCGCTCAAACTAGCTGGATCAGAAGAAGACAAGTTGTCACAACATATCTCTCCTGTTATAATAATAGAGCCCCCACCCATGGCTGTAGGTATTGCTGTAAAGGCGAAACCGAAACAAGTTGTAGAGGATACAACACCCCCCATACATGTGAATCAAATTCCAAGTACAAACATTAAGGATGCATCGTCATTGAATGTGATTCAAGTTCCAACCACAAACATTAAAGACACGTTGTTGTCATCTTCGTCTTCTACACACATGGTATTACCTACAGGACAACCTATGATACAGAAGACTGCGATACCTCCCAATTTTTACCTAGAAGAAACTATGTCGACACTGCCCCATGGGGCTATGTCCTCGGTGATTTCTCATACTGCTCCATTATCTGCTGTAGATATGACCAAGGCTTATGGGGCTATGTCCCCGGTCATTCCCCATAGTGCTCCATTAGCTGCTGTAGATTTGACTAAGGCATATGGGGCTGCTATGTCCTCGGTCATTTCGCATAGTGCTCCATTATCTGCTGTAGATTTGACCAAGGCATTGTCACAGCAGACTCCTCCTTCATCTATGCTTCTTCCTGGAAACATGTCAACGATGCCCACTTCAGGAGAAACTTTGAAGGTTGCTACGAATGTGAATACGTCCATGGTCTTTTCATCATCGTCGATTATGACAACTATGGGTGATGGTGCAAAGGTAAATATTCCTCATCAACAACAATCTGTTGAAACGGCTCATTTAATCCACAGGCAAGGACTTGGTGATCCCCTTAGAGGGATTGTTCAACAACCCAACAATAGTAATAGAGGATATCATCATCATCATCATCATCATCATCAATACGTAGGGGTAAATCCAATAGCTAATCCCTCGAGTGCATTGTCTTCCCAATATTGGGCAGTGGCCACCCCTGTTGAGGGAATCCCGCTCCAATCTGGTTTCGTATCTAGCGCCATATCCGAGAAGAATGTAACCACACCTGTTCAGAGAGGTGCAACTGCAACACACTCGATTCTCAAAGCACCTTCAGCACATTATGGTTACTATGCTGTTGAGCATTCCAATACTCCATCAGCTCATTCCACAGCAGTAGGGGTAGTTCCTATGCATAATGCTGCCTCAAATGTCATGATAGCAGGTTTGAATTCAGCTGAACCGACTCCTTATGTTGGTGGGAACCCTTTCGTCGATGATTTTAGTAGTCAGCAAGCGTCATTACCATCACCGCCATCGGATAAACTCCAAAAACGTCAAATGCGGTCTTAAGGAAGATCCAAGTTAAGAGAAAATTTCCACTAAATACAAAAACAAAATGGGAAAAGAAAAAAAATAAGGAGGTTTGACACTAGGGAAAGTTTTTCGGCAATAAAACCGTCTAGATTGGTGGCAATCGTTATATACAAGCATCACTGTACAAACCCACCTATCTTGTGTGAGTATATATTTATATATATGATATATATATGCAACAATATTCATAATGTTCACTATTAATGTTTTGGAAAAGTAGAAAAAGCTGGATTTATTACCATTTTCTGGCTGATTAGAAGGTCGGCATTTATATTATTTCTATGTTCATTCCCTATTGTTGGTGTTTTTTCCTATGAGTAGCACAGCTTATTTATTAGAATAGTAAGGAAGTGGTATTGCAGTTCTCCTGTGCAAGGGCTTACTACTATTTTATACGATATGTAAATAGAATCCATGGTGTTAATGGTTTTTGTTTTGTTCTGAAGAATGATTTGCAGTCTTAACATCCGTTTGTATATGCTGTATTGCGGTTAGCACTATTTAGTTTACAAGATGACTCTTTACAATCATGGAGAACTCTTTGTGCTAGTACATCAATTGTGTATTTTGATCTATAGCTCAACTGATGTTATATTCTGTGTCTATGTATTGCGTGCATTTTTTATCACATACATCTGATAGATTTAAATTGTGCGTAAAATCTAAGAGAATAATATGCTAGACAAACACATTTGATACTGTGTAAAGATCTATGTAATGTTTCAATGGAGTCACAACCTTATTTGATCTTATATGAGATCTCTAGGGGTTTCCCTTAAACTACCTATTGTGCATTCCTCACATAAAATCTATAGAATTACTGCTCTTTTATTTTCCAAAGCCGAATGCAATGGGTCTCCTTCTTGGTGCCTTTGAAGAACCTATAATATAAGGACCTTGGGTTCATCTCATACTTGATAGATAGTTCACCGAATTTGGGTCGTTCCCCTCTTGAAGATGAAGCTTATCCCCCATCTTTTCACTAGTATTCGGGCTGACCCGTTTCTCGCATTTCGGGATCACATCTAGTATTTATAGACTTTGCCTTAATTTGGTTGTTTTGCACTTGCAACCCACACCGGAACAATGCGTTACCTCTAAATATAGTTTAGCCAATTACTATGTCTCAACACAATTCGGGAAGAACCAACTAGTTTTGGGTTTGAGTTGCCTTTCACGCATAAACACAACTCATCTATTGATTATTCAACATCAAATTCATTTGAACTTGCACTTAGCTTCAATCAATCTTCCTCTTGATCATGGATAGATCACCTAGGTTTGGTTTGTGTTCACTCTTGTTTTCCATTACTCTTTCATTAGTCTTGCAGGTTAACAATGTCTTATCTTATAATTAGTGTCCAAAATAAATGTTTTAATCGCATTTTGGTCAAGCCTCTTTGGATTGAGAGTGTATCCTCAATGTGTCGTTATATAATGGAGTGCTTAGAGTTTGTCCATACTCTCCATCTAGATTTTGTGTACAAGTTTATGGTTTCATGATACACCTTAAATCTACACCAAACACAACAAGATAATATGAATGAATACTTTAGTTGATATGAAACTTTCTTATTTTTGAAACATTGTATGTGGCAAGTTTACCACTAAAAACGGGCACGGAGGCCCCCCAAAATGCAGAAATTGTTGCATTTTAGGCATTTTTCTCAATTGTTTGGGGAGAATTGTTGTAGGCATATGTGTTCATACGTTGAATCATTCTGGATCATGCAAAATAGAATATTAACATATCTTATTATATTGCCACTTTAATGTTATAAAATTAGTTGATATTCAAGTTCTAAGATAAAGCACAATTGACTAAGTGATTATAAAAGACAAGCGAATAACAAGAGTGAGCTCAAGATGGTATTGTTTAGCATTAAGCTAGATTTACAACGATAGCCTAGATAACAAGAGAAGCTTATGTGTCGACAAAAATGGGGACAAATATTTTCTTCAAGAGATTGATGGATTTAAGGCAATCCCAACACATCAATTTTGTCCCCGTTCACATCTAGTGATGAAAATCATAATCTATTTAACTAATAATATGTGCATTTATCACTTGTTTAATCTAAATTCATTGTTCTGATAGAATTAGAGATGAGGTAGATAGAACCTAATGTGCAATTGGATAGAGAAGTTAGTTAAACTTGGACTGTATGCATAGAAATGAGAAATGGGGGTGCTACTTTGATAAATGGTGGGTGGCTTCCACCAAGCATATCTCCAAGTGGCTATAGTAAAAACGGTGATGTTCCCTTTCCCTCTCCCATGAGACATACTTATAAAACATGTTGGTTATATTCCTAACTTTTCTTGCAAGATTACCATGTCAAAAATATATCCACCTCATCATTTCGTGAGCCAATGCATAGGCATCGCATTTTGAGGACCCAACGTCTAGCATCTGACGAAGTTGCCTTGAGTTTGAAACACCTTTATGATGTCATATAGGAAGACTCTAGAGCAATATGCATCTCCTTCTTATCTATTGAAAAAGTATGCTTGACCTTTCTTAAAGGTGCATTATATATATATATGTTTATTCAAAATGTAATTCTCCTAATCTCTTTTTATTATTGTTGTAATTAGCTTACCCTAGGGCTAAGTTGTTATTATACTATTAACACTATGTCTTGGGTTCGAAACCCAATATCTCACCTCTTTATTAATCCATATATATCTCTTAATATTCTTGATGCCACTGTGGAAAGTACGGATTGAACCCATGACCTCCGGGTCTACATTGGGCAACCTTAACTACATCGTTCTGGGCTCTCTCTCTCTAGCACACTATCTCTTGGGTTCGAAACCCAATCTCTCACCTCTCTATTAAGTCATATATCTCTCTTAATGTATTAGATGCCACTGTGGAATGTAGGGGTTGAACCCATGACCTCCTGGTCTCTATTGGGCAACCTTACCAACTGAGCTACCTCTCTCTGTCTCTCTCTCTGTTTGTGTAAGGATCTTATGGCGTGAGAAATCCTCTAAGTTGTTGTTAGGCCAATTGACATCTCTCTGTCTATAGATATATATTAAGACAATAATGTCCTCACATTTCTCTCTCTCTTTGTGTAAGGATCGTACGGCATGATAAATCCTCTAGGTTGTTGTTAGACCAATTGACATCTCTCAGTTTATAGATATATATTAAGACAATAATGTCCTCACATTTCTCTCTCTTTGTGCAAGGATCTTATGGCATGATAAATCCTCTAGGTTGTTGTTAGGCCAATTGACATCCCTCTGTCTATAGATATATATTAAGACAATAATGCATCATAGACTTGGAAAAGCATATCTTGCTAAGTAAAAATTAAGGTGACAATGATACCAACAATTGTTACAAAGCACCCTTTGTAATCGCATGGGTATGCGATTTTTAAATGGTAGATGAAAAAATAAAAGTAAAAGCTAAAAGATAAAACTAAGCTTATTTTCAAATTTTAGTGTAAGTTTGGTATTGTAGTTCGAGTAAACAAGAAAAGGGCATGGCCAATGTCGTTAATGATGATTTTATCCTTGTTAGGGGTAATTGGAACCTAGAACAACCTTAAGGGAATTCTCAAAAACCATGGTTGATGTCCTTATACAAGGCATCCATAATGATGTTTACCTTTGTTTATGGTGCATTGTTTTATCCATCCAACAAGAGTGAAGTGGTGAAAAAGACCATACCATATAATATAGGAAACATAAATATACATGGGACTAATTTCATGTGATCGTTGGTTAGGCGACCAACGAATAAGAATTTAAAGTTGAATGATGGGATAATAACCCATCATATAACCTATATAGTTGCTTGATGGGCAAATTGGAAATAGAGAGATATATGTACTAGTGTTTACATAGTCTACCCCATATGTTTCTGTTCTAATTAAGTGTAATGCGTGCATTGTGAGGCATAAGATAAGAGGTTCCCAATTTCTATTTTCAATGCGTGTGCATCAATTGTTCAAGGATTTCTGATTTCTAGTTCCATTTGAATGTCTTACAAGAGACTACTACAATCTTTAGAGATCAAACTTGGATTCTCTCAATTTTTTGACTTTGATATTATGATGCCCACATATAGGCAAGAGCATGTAATCCATTCAGAAGGTATGGAATAAAGTTATTTCTTTATTCCTGACAATTAATGCAGGTTGCCTCTTCTCCTAGGGATCAATGGTATGGGGGGTTCTCCATTCCATTCTCTTGTTGTATGAGGGCGATGATGCTCCAGAGGCTATGTCAGTCATCAACATGCATCTAATTTCTATCTCCCCTTTTCAGCAACCTCGCAAGCAAATGTGTGCAACCCATGTATAGAAAACAATATCTACAGTTACATTATGGATATTATGGAAGTATCATTGTAAAAGATGATATGATTCCATAATTCCTCTTCTCTTAAATATATTGCCAGAATTATGGGAGAACTTATTGGCGGATTCCAGTCTCTTGTTGTATGAGGCAGATGATGCTCTAGATGCTATGTCAGTCATCAACATGCATCTAATTTTTGTCTCCCCTTTTCAGCAAACCTCGCAAGCAAATGCGTGCAACCCATGTATAGAAAACAGTATCTACGATTACATTATGAAACTTATGGAAGTATCGTTGTAAAAGATTATATGATTCCATAATTCCTCTTCTCTCAGATATATTGCTAGAACTTATTGGCGGATTCCAGTCTCTTGTTGTATGAGGCAGATGATGCTCTAGAGGCTATGTCAGTCATCAACATGCATCTAATTTCTGTCTCCCTTTTTCAGCAATCTCTCAAGCAAATGCTTGCAACCCATGTATAGAAAATAGTATCTACAGTTACATTATGAATCTTATGGAAGTATCATTGTAAAAGATGATATGATTCCGTAATTCCTCTTCTCTCAGATATATTGCCAGAACTTATTGGTGGATTCCAGTCTCTTGTTGTATGAGGCAGATGATGCTCCAGAGCCTATGTCAAGCAAATGCTTGCAACCCATGTATAGAAAACAATATCTACAGTTACATTATTATTATTTTTTTCCAAAATGAAGCTACTTTCCCATTAGTTAGGAAGGATTATTACATAGAGAGTCTACAAGGAGACTTATACACACATTGGGGAGTCTACCTCCGATCAAGTAAAAGAAGATCAGCCTACTTACAATGCCTTGCGGCCTAACTTAATGTAAGAAGCTACCTATATCTAAGGCGATGGCCTTCAATGTTGCCTAGTACGAGTCGGCTCTTGGGGCCTACAACGAAGAGAGGGTGGCAGGTGAGTAGGAAACAACCAGCGTGGGGGCTGGTAATTCCACCTTGGGCCACTCTCGCCTTGCATCACCATAGGTGTGTTCCTCCATTTCTGCCAAAAGCGCAACCAGGCAGAGATCACGTCGTTGGAGTGGCTGCAAATCTCTTCCAGTTGCCCTCGTAGGCAGCTGATAATCGCGAACCATATGTCCATGATCACTTCCTCTGGGGGCCGTACCGTACCTTGGAAAACCTTGAGGCAACGCGCTTTCCATATGTACCACAAGGTGAAACCTGCAATCAGCATCCAGATTTCTGGAAACCTAGGGGATGCGGGCTGCAAGCCTCTTTCGAAACAGATCTTGACGATTTTGCCTCTCGTGCATACATAACACCAACTATCCGCATTGACGGTGTTTGTCCACCCTTCGACCGAGTGACCAATCCATGCCGCAACGCTCCACGAGGCTGTTCCTTCAACTTCACATGCCGCAAGGAGGCGAGTCACTCTATCCCAGATCTTTTGAGCTTGAGGGCAATCCCACAGAAAATGTCTCAGAGTCTCAATAGGTCGAGAGCACAGTGGGCAGCCTAACGGGCCGCCGCGTTTACCTAGCCATTCACCAACGGGCACCACATTGTGACCGATCTGCCACCAAAAGAGCTTGATCTTTTCAGGCATGTGGAGGCGCCAGAGACCTTTCCAAAAGGTTATGAATCTTATGGAAGTATCGTTGTAAAAGATGATATGATTCCGTAATTCCTCTTCTCTCAAATATATTGCCAGAACTTATTGGTGGATTCCAGTCTCTTGTTGTATGAGGCAGATGATGCTCCAGAGCCTATGTCAATCATCAATAGACATCTAATTTCTGTCTCCCCCTTTCAGCAACCTCGCAAGCAAATGCTTGCAACCCATGTATAGAAAACAATATCTACAGTTATATTATAAATCTTATGGAAGTATCATTGTAAAAGAGGATATGATTCCATAATTCCTCTTCTCTTAGATATATTGCTAGAACTTATTGGCAGATTCCAGTCTCTTGTTGTATGAGGCAGATGATGCTCCAGAGGTTATGTCAATCATCAATAGGCATCTAATTTCTATCTCCCCTTTTCAGCAACCTCGCAAGCAAATGCTTGCAACCCATGTATAGAAAATAGTATCTACGGTTACATTATGAATCTTATGGAAGTATCGTTGTAAAAGATGATATGATTCTGTAATTCCTCTTCTCTTAGATATATTGCCAAAATTATGGGAGAACTTATTGGCGGTGGTGCGTGGGCAATATGATAATATGTTGGGCTCTTCGGAGGTTGTTCTTAAGAAAAGGAAAAAATTACTACAGTTACGGAGGAAGTTGCCTTTGTTCACGGTCTCCCATCAAGGACTGATTTGGAAATATCATCACCCCTGGCCCTTGCCCTAGTCATCTTTTTTGTATATAACACTCTCTAATTGTACATTTTGTAGCTTTTCGACGCTTTTCTTAATACTAATGAAAGAAATCTTTTTTGAAAAGAGAGAGAAAAAGAGCATGTAATCCATTATAAATAGTTTAGACAATGGTCATATATAATGCCCTAAACATGATGACTTTAAAACTTTAATCATTAAATATAAAACATTCAATATATCAAATGCCCATGTATAACTTGCTCTTGCAAACCTTTCCTTGGTAATATATCATTCTCAAGTACACACTATATGTTGCACACATCCTACAAGTAAGAAGCACTCAAAACATTATTTTGTAAAATCTCTTGAGAAATACCAAAAAGCCTTTGAAGGGGAAGGCCGATTTGGGGTTGCCTTCATTGCAAAATTCACCCTAGAATGATTCCAAGCAATGTTTTTGTCTGATGGTTCTTGAAAACAAATGATGGTTCTTGCAAAATTCACCCTAGAATGATTCCAAGCAATGTTTTTGTAAAATCTCTTGAGAAATACCAAAAAGCCTTTGAAGGGGAAGGCCGATTTGGGGTTGCCTTCATTGCAAAATTCACCCTAGAATGATTCCAAGCAATGTTTTTGTCTGATGGTTCTTGAAAACAAATGATGTAGACTGTGGTTTCGTGACTCGGTTGTGACCAAGTGTCTGCCAACTTATTGGGCATTCCACCACTTTACAAGGAACTTATGACAAGAAGTATGACAAGCACCTGCACGCTCCCTAAGCACAACGCTCGACCACAACCAAGTCTAGGATCAAACACAGAAAACGGGAAATGAATGCACGGTTCTTGCAAAATTCACCCTAGAATGATTCCAAGCAATGTTTTTGTTTGATGGTTCTTGAAAACAAATGATGTAGACTGTGGTTTCGTGACTCGGTTGTGACCAAGTGTCTGCCAACTTATTGGGCATCCCACCACTTTACAAGGAGCTTATGACAAGAAGTATGACAAGCACCTGCACGCTCCCTAAGCACAACGCTCGACCACAACCAAGTCTAGGATCAAACAAAGAAAACGGGAAATGAATGCACGACACAAAGGAGAGAAGAGTACACAGGATGTTTAACATGGAAAACCCTGAGAGGGAAAAACCACGGGAGTCCACAGACTCCAAACTATCACTATATCACAATGATTACAACAGTGAGCTCACGGAGGCAACGACCTCGTGCTCACGATCTTCGCCACAGGCGACGGTTACAACAGAGGCAACGACCTCTTTCTTTCTCTCTCTCTCTCTCTCTCTCTGTACACTGTTACGCGCTCTCTCTTCTTGCACCAACAAGAATGACAACAACAACTCTGAGTTTGCCCTAAGTCATATTTATACTAATATGACTTTTTGACTATTTACAAATATAGCCCCGATGGACTCTCAGAAACATATTTACGAATATGTCTCTTCATCCGGTGAGCACTCCTCACCGGGCCTGCATCATCCGGCGCTTGCCGGGCACACTTCATCCGGTTCTCACCGGGTCTTCCGTTGCCGAGTACACCACATCCAGTTCTCACCGGGTCTTCACCATCCGGCTCTTGCCCGGTACTCGTCATCCGGTTCTCACCGGGTCCTCCGTAGTCGGGTACTCGTCATCTGGCGCTTGCCGGGTACACCACATCCGGTTCTCATCGGGTCTTCCGTAGCCGGGTACTCTACATCCGGCGCTTGCCGGGTACACCACATCCGGCTCTCACCAGGTCTTCCGTAGCCGGGTACTCTACATTCGGTTTCGGCCTCGGCCGAGTTTGCTCATCAGCACTGTTCTTCTCACTTCCCATCCGCAGGGACCTGTCTCCCAACAAAGTATACATTGTTTTGCTTTCATGTATAATCTCGGCATGAGAGTAGGGAATTTCTACGAGATTGCAACACGTCTGGCCTGGACAAGAAGAGGGAGAGAGACCTTTGGAAACATAAGTCCAGAAGTTTCCAGAAGCTTGTGGGATAATCCCAAGAAGAAGAAGTTTCCGGAAGGTTGTGGAAGAAGAAGAAGAAGAAGAAGTTTGGTCCTTTTGTATTTGAACTAGTGAGACCTTTGGAAACATAAAGTCCCTGCAAAATTTCCAGCCTAATCCTAAAAAGAAATTTCCAGAAGCTTGTGGAATAATCCCATGGAGAAGTTTCCAGAAGCTTTTGGAAGACGAAGAAGAAGAAGAAGAAGAAGAAGAAGAAGAAGAAGTTTGATCCTTTTGGATTTGAAGGAGTGAGAGTGGTAGTTGTCGCGGAATAATGCGAGAGAATCGGATGCAACGTAATATTCTCTGCAGAAATCGGCTAAGGGAATAGCTGCAGATATCATCCCGGGTCATGTATACCTGTAATCTATTTCTGTTTCTCTATCCTTGTCTATTCTTTCGATTTTTTTTCCTTTTGTTGTTAATTATCTCTACCTCAGCAAGCACAAGGAAAGATCCTTGCTGTTACCATCCTTGAACAGGAGGGCCGAATTAGCATCCGAGGAATGATGAGACTAGAGGAAGAGTGAAGGTTGTCAATGTTTTTGCGTATATATATTGTCTTTTGTATATTTTCCATCACTTTATGCGTGGAATAGGAAGGCTGAATCGTGTGTATATAGTGCATTATATTTTATCTATTGATGTACATTGCTTGATCCTGAGGTAGGAAGCTGAATCTCTAATATATTTAGATGATGATGCACAAACTGTTTCAAGATGCCTGATGATATCAAAGGAGCATTATTTCAGGAGATGGCAGGAATAAAGGTAGGAAGCTGAATTTCTAATATATTTAGATGATGATGCACAAACTGTTTCAAGATGCCTGATGATATCAAAGGAGCATTATTTCAGGAGATGGCAGGAATAAAAGACTTACTAACCATGCACTTGTGTTAATTTTGGTACAATGCTTGTAATGGCATGGATAACTTTCTTGCATTGAAACCTGTGTTTTATGAAAAGCCTATTCCATGCTTTATGAATATACATCTGTTTGTTTATCTATATAATATATAGACATCTTCCACCTAAGGAGTGGTCTGTATGCAATGTTGTGATGCTTTACGTAAGGCACAGCCCATTGCATATTTAATAGCTTCCTTGCTTCTCATTAGTGGACCTTTTCGGCATGTAAGACCTCTCATTTGCTAGTTCATGTGTAAAGTGGATGATTGTGCATAGGGTCAAGTTGGCAATGAGGAAGTATGAGGTTGTTATTGTGTGTTGTTGGCAAGGGTTATGAAGAGATATTTGTGAGTGGGGAGGGATAGTGAAGGTTTCGGTGGTTTGGATGATTTCCCTTGTCTCAAGCATGCAATCAATTCATGTTCCTGCTGCCTTGCAATGAGAAACATGTAAGGCCATTAGAAAGTGGCCATGAATCTATTTCGGGTTTTCCATGTCTTGTGTTTGGCCTTGAATCAGGTGAGCTCCTACCCCCTCTTGAGTCCACTGTCATCCAGGCAATCATTGCATCTAAAGAATCGTCTTAACTCTGTCTAGTTTTGAGCCAGATGAAGGCTTGGTCCCAAATTACAACTTTGTAGAGAAGATTTGGAGTTACAAGTGCATCAAACAATTACTATTTCGGTTGTGGTTCTTGGATGGGATATGTGCACATTCTCTTTCAAAGGTATGAATGGCTGTATATCCACGAAAAAGTCAAGCGCTGGAGCCTTGTCAATTGTTTTTGTACACTGGATGTTTGTCAAAAGCAAAGGAATATCCAGTGTTTTTGGTTGCTTGTTTATCGATACTCCACTTGCGAGGGTGTATACACAACCTCTTGTGGACTTGCGTGTATCCACATCACTTGCCATGTCTGAATGACAAAATCCTTGGCTCTAATAGACCCTTTCCATAACATACGCATTTACCTTTGCAAGAAGGCTGTTTTAACAGTCATTTGGAATAATTCCAAATCCAATGCAGCTGTGAGAGCAAACAAGACATGTAGTGATCATCTTAACCATTGGAGAGAAAACCAACACGTAGTGTGGTCATCTTAACCACTGGAGAGAAGACCTCTTCGAAATCAATGCCCTTTTTTGTGCATATCCCTTAGTAACCATCCTTGCCTTATCCTTGGGTTTGCCATCAACAATTTTGGTTTTGTTTACCCACTTGTGTGGAATGGCCTTCCTACTTCAACCAAATCCAAGTATCATCGACATGCAAAGCTTTTACCTCTTCTTGCATGGCTAACTCCCACTTCTTGTGGTCACATAATTTTGCCTCTTTATAAGTGAGAGGCTCACCCTCATCTGATAACATAATGCAATGTATAGAGGGGTCATAACTAGTCACTTGTCTCCTAGGATGTGTAGATCTTCTTACCCAATGATCCACATTATCCAGCAATTGATCTACATCAAGAGGTACATTGACATTGTCATTGTTAATGGGCTGCTGTACATCATTTCCAGTCCTGTTTTCAGCATGAATAGGTGGCTGCATATGCCCATCAGGAGTGTCATTTTACTATTTGTGACCCAAGAGAACTACATTGAAAAGATTTTAGATGAATGATGCAAAGCCATCTTCAGTGCCTCTCCAATCACAAGAAAAACTTTTGAAAGCATATTATCCCAAAAGACAAAGAGGAAACAAAAAAAAATGCAGGCTACCCCATATGCTTCAGCTTGTGGGTCATTGATGTATGCAATGATATCAACACGACTTGATATTGCATATGAAGTAGGAGTAGTAAGCAAATTTATGATTCAACCTAGATGAGACCATTGGGCTGCAGTCAGTCTAATCTTAGAAATCTCAAAAGCACTAAGGAAAAATGCATTTGTTATGGCAAAGGTGACTTGAATCTTCATGGCTATTGTGATTCTAATATGGCTGGCTGTAGACACAAGAAAATCTACTTATGGCTACATCTATACTCTTGTAGGGGGAGCTATTTAGTGGTGTTCATGGCTGCAACGAATTGTTACACTCTCTATTACAAAAGCTGAGTATATCTTAGCTATAGAGGCTTCAAATGAGGCCATTTGGTTAACTCTCTTGTGGGAGTTATGTAGTAGAGGAACCTAGCTCCTACATTGTTTATCAAAGACACTTCACCAACATTGCCTTTAGTGAGTGGGAGGTATGTAGTAGAGGAACCTAGCTCCTTTAAGTGGGAGGTTGTTGGGATTAAAGGCCCTTTTAAGTTTCTCTAACTAAACAAGAAAATGTTTTATATTATTTAATATTTTCTAATTTTTGTTAAAGTTGTACATTGTTGTTTTCAGAACTCTACAACTTCTAAGAGAATGTTTTGTACTTTGAATGGGATCCTTGGACAAGATTCCCCCTCAACATTAATAGGTATTTAGGAGGCCATGACTCAGCTGTCCCATCAACATTTAAAGCTCTTTTTTTACGAGTATATTTTATGTAACTTGGATAGCACCTATATATATGTGTGTGTGCGCACTCCTACCTTGTATATATTTTTAAGTGGTAGGCTTTTGTTTTGTAAAAGTACTTCTACTTCTTTTATCTCTCCTAAACCTCATATTTGTCTTTAGTTTCTATATCTATGCCTTTAGATATTTCTAAATACCGTCATTCTATCTTTTACTTACATAAATTCAAACCTTCATCGGAAAATCGATCGTCTCCCCTTTTATTTGGTTTATTGTTTAATCTTAGAAGTATTTCTATAAACCATAATTGTTGCGAAGTTACGTGCACACATGTGAAATTTGAGCGGGACCACCGGGGACTTGAATTGGAGAGGATGGGTTGAAATTGTGTTGTGACTCGAAGGCTCTCTAGAGTTGAAGGCTCCCCAGAGCTGAAGGTGCCTCATAGTCTGAGGAGCCACCAACTCTGGAGAGCCTTTGAGTCACCTAACAATTTCAACCTGTAAATAATTATGTGTAATTATGTTATGCAGAATAGATTAGAGAGAAGAGAGACATAAGATAGATAGTAGACAAAATACTAAACTGTATATTAACAAGAAAATAAGAACCAACAGTTACAAAGGAGAGAGGAGGGTGCTTTATATGTAAGGTCACCCTCTCTCTACATTCTCTCACTATAATGCCCTCTCTTTCTTTGGGATCTTGGGAAGTGGGGAGCCTCTAAACTAGCTCATTAACTATGTGTCATAGAATGTAACTACATGACACATTAGTTATGTTACAATGTGACCTTTGAGTGTCTGTGTGTGCATTCACACACATTACATATTCTCAAGGGTGTGTTCACACACTAGACTAAGTTGAATTTGATTCTCAACACACCCCTTCAAGCTCAACTATGTCATGGCTTTCGGCTTGTTTGGCTTTCAACTTTAGGGTTTTGACTAATGGATTTTGGTTTTTGGCTTGTGTGGCTTTCAAGCTCAGCAAGTTGGAGGTTGAAAGTCCAAATTTCGTCGAGAATTGCCAAAACTTGTTGACCCCTAGGGTTTTTGTGAAGATGTCAGCCGTTTGAAGATTCGTGCTAATATGTTGAAGGTTGACATCCCTTGCAATGACACTTTCCCGGAGGAAGTGGTAGTGCACCTCGATGTGCTTTGTCTGAGCATGGAATACCAGATTTTGGTGGGTGACAATACTCCATTGTGATACCCATTGTAACTAAATATTCATATGTTTACTTGTAGAAATTACACCTCTGGTTGCAGTTTCTACCTTGACCTAAATACTGTAAGTGTCATGACTTATTTACTGTTGTTAATAGTTTGATTGTTGATTGACTGCTAAGGAATCGTACCAGTCCCTTGCCCTTCCAGAGAAAATCTTCTGAAATAGTGGGAGCTTTTCTGCATCAGTGATGTGCCGAATCAAGAGTGAATGGTTCTTGAAAGCTGCCAAGATTGCCCCTTCAGACTGATCTCCTGAAAGAGTAAATCGGAAGGCCATTGCCAATATGTAGTTTCTCACAAATGGATCTATCCTCCTTGGAGCATGAAAAATGTGAGGATGCAAAGGGCAAGATAGTCCTTGCTCCAATTTGAGAACCAAACCACCCAACATCAAATAGTAAGGTTAAATACTATTCATCCACTAGATGTATTACAATTGAAATAACTCTGAATGATGTGGCAAGAGGTCTCATGTTCAAATCTTCACCGAACCTTCTTCAAGAAAATTTAGGAAACAAGCGACATCCAATTCGGACTCTCCTAGCCTCAAATAGGAAGAAGCAGGTTAAACATCGATGCCCACCGATTCTAACACCAATATTCTTCGTTTCTATTCTCCCTCTACATAGCTCGATTTTTCCCATTGAAATACTTGTTGGAACTGCATTCAAATCAAGAACATGATGCTAACCAGAATCCTTTCTAAACAACTATTGCTTTATGACGTACAATGCCTGCAATAGAATAGGCACCTCTGCTTTGTCACCTGTCACAGCCTTGTCTGACCTCCAATAAAAGCGTGTGATGGTTTGTTTTCTTCCTCCATTGCAGAATGCCATTACAGGTGCTCCCATTCTTCAGAGATCTGTCCATTTTGGATCAAACCTATGCAAGTGATCCTTCGAAGGCCAAAAATCACGATCTCTCTGACTTGAGAATCTTACATGTATAGATAACAAGTTTTTTTTAGTCACTTTTTAAATTTCATTTCATGTAGTTACATTTATTTTGTTTTGTTCTCAACGATGACGCATAAATTTCTAGATATAATCTCTTGTTTGGAGTTATAGACCATTGTGGCCTCTTAGAAGACGTTAATGTATCGTTTGTTCTTTTTTCCTTTCTCAGCCTTAGCCATCTCCCGTCTGACCATTGACAAACACCTACAGAACACATAAAAAACTTAAAGAAATGGAAGGATTGAAATGAGGGTCTGACATTCATTGGTAATGAGATTCATTAACCACTTTTTAATTACTCTTATGCATAATTAGCATTTATTTTGATTCATTTATCCTCAAAGATGAGATTATATATTAAGATGTAATCTCTTATTTGGCCTTATAGGCTATTGTAGCTCCTTCCCTCAGTCATCAACAACCTGATCACCGACAAACACTTACCAAACACATGAAAAACCTGAAGAAAATGGATACGTCTAACAGAAAAACATAGACAAATGCCAAAACTTGGTCCTTAAAGAAGACAACAAAAGGAGAAAGAACATCAAAGCCAAGCTGGAAAAGAGTGGGTGGAAGCCTTTTAAGAAGTAAATGTAAGATTTTCCCTCGGATTAAATAAAGGTTGGACTGAAGTAGGTAAACAGAAGAATTTAGATATGTAAAGGTAGCTAAGAAACAAGTATAATGGCAAAAATTTCAACTTGTACTCACAGATGTGTGAGACACTATTCAATCATATGCCACCCCTAAGAAAGGAGGACATTTATTGTACGAAGCTCAGATATAGCAAGTAGGAAATCTTAAGAGGATGAGAAAAGACACTACTGAAGTCCGCATATTCATATTACAAGTTTTGTCTTTCCTAAGAAAGCGAGTTTTACTACATGGGTTGGATGGTTCCCCTATCGTGCTCGATGAAGATGCAAACTGAGCACAAAAAATGAACTGACTATACATATGCAAACTGGAAAAGCAACATGAGGCTGTTTGTGAGGTCCCACAGCTCCTGGTTTCTTAGTACGTTGTGAAATCTAGTTTTTTTTTTCATGCATATGAAATTCATATTTGCAGTCATCACTACTGGCTGTTCTCTTGAGTGTATGTGCTCTGCATGAACATGTACGTCCTGGTTACATGACCTGGAGCACATAACTGAGAATACAGTAGACTTCAGCATTCGAATGAAACAACATTGATTGACGTTCAAATACGTTTTTTTTTTAAAGATGGTTTGATTGAGCTAAAGATTGAATTCTAAAGAATCTTTTAGGCGATGTTTGAAACCAGTCCATATACACTAGTATTTAAGTACTGGCTGAAGAACTGAGTTTTGTCATAATGTGGGCAATTCCTTGCTCAGTTATATTTCTTATACTTACCAAGATTAGCTACTTGATGTAAGACTACATATCTGATATCATATTTTTGTGCACAGTGGGCTTGCTGTGATGTGCATGTGATGGAATTTGGTGAGTTTCTGGGAATACCCCCTTGAACTACAGGTTGGCATTGAGGAGCATAAATTAGAGGGTCTATGTGAATATAGCTATGTATTAAAGTTCTGGAACTGATCTTGTTTTACAAGAGAATTTGATGAATTTCTGGAAATACCCCTTGCTCTAAATGTTGGCATCAAGGAGCATAAATTTTGGGTCTATTTAAAATAGCTATGCATGAGAGTTCTAGAAATACTTCGTTGTACCAAAGTTTGGCATCAAGGAGCATATATTATGGGGTCTATGTGAATAGCCATGTATGAGAGTTCTGGAATTGACCTTGTTATACAAGAGAATGATGTATATTTAGTGGACAAAATTTGATGGACAACAGGGTATAGTTGATATAGTTATTCATTCCTTGGACATACGATAGAAATAGATTCTGATGCAGATATGCTGAATTTGTTTGTGTACATTTAGAAAATAGGGTATATTCTTTATAGGTATTCATCTTGCTTTTTATGTAATTACTTTTGTCATTGAATTAAAAGTTTCTAATTAACTTGCACATTCTGGTTTTAGATGCGGAAATTAGAGAAGGCCAACAAAACGTTTTTAGTATTTTTCATGACAAGTTGTCTAATCGCTGCTAACAATACCATTGATCAGCCACTGCATCAGGATCTCTAGGAGTGAAAAAATGCTCCTGTTATTGATAGTGTCAAATTTTTCTAAAAGAGATTATACCAACTGAATTATCTCAGTGGCTTCAGAAAAATCAATAATTTTAACAAGATAACGTAATTTGTAGACACAAGATATTAAGGTACACTAATTCTTGTTATTGTGTTCTAATAAGTAAGTTCGGGTCATGCATATTCATAATTGAGTTCATGTGCCTTAGTACTTGATTATTGATTCGTTTAGACTGTATGCATTTGTAATTTATTGCATTATTGTATATAACTCTATACGTAGACCTGCATAAAGAAATGAATATAATTATTTAGAATCCCTTGTAGTTGGTGTTGAACTCTGTTGTTGACTTCTATGTTCTTGAACTATTCTATTATTGTCTTTGTTTACTTGTCTTTTATGGATAATTGGAACATTGTAAAACACTATACGTTTTGCTTGTGAATCTTTTAATCGTAAAAATTCCTTCACAAATTTTTGAGTGTTATTTTATTGAATAGTATTTTCACAGAAATGTAGGTACAGAAGTCTTGGTTCCAGAAATGTGGGGTGCATTTTGACATATTTGACTTGGTTGTAGAATAAAAATAAAAATTTCATTTATTATTTTTGAAGGTCTTACACATTCTTTGTTCCCATTGTATTGGTTTTGGAATATTGATGGGGTTATTTTCCTCACCAATCTTTGATTAAAAGAGAAAGCAATCTCAGAAAATAACAATGGGAGAGATGCATCTTATCATGTCATCATTGAAGATTGTTGATAATAAGTATAGCATGCAATTATCTAATTTAGCTCTAAACCTGATATTACTTTTAACTAACATGAATTATGATGTTAATTACTAGAACTCCTAATCAAAAGCTAAAAACTACGTTAATTGTATTCAAAGTATAAAAACGCCATTATTTAGAAATATGAAGTGTAAGAACCTGTAAGGGTGGTATATCATAGAATTAGACATGTTCAAGGCACTAATATTCTAACATGGGCTTTGATATAGGACGGTTGAGTCTCGAATAATTGGAACAGAAGTTTATGAGTTAGTGTTGAGTGTAAATCGTAGCTTAAATCTAGAATGAAAGGAGCAACCAAAACAATGATTTGCTGTAGTGGGATACATGCTGGAATCTTGGTGGAACATCCAAAATTCAAGCATTTTCCACAACTGAGAGCTTATATGTGTGCCTGCCTCAAGAAAGGATTTGCTTTAGTGGCCTACATGGGGGAGTCTTCGTGGGAGAATAAAAATTTCAACCATTTTGCACAGCCATCTTGGGTGCATTCTCCTCAAGAAAGCTGTTACCAGAAGAAGCCTTCATGACACATTGCACTTCTTTGTATTTGTAGTTATTTGTGACAATGATATATACAACAAAGTTGATGAAGCTCATCCCGCATAGGAGCCAATAAAAGTAGTCCAAGTGGCCTTTATTGATGTTATTAGCAAACCAACTATGTGTGCCTTTGTTAGTGATGGTTTCTATAATGGTGATAAGTAAACTACTCAAAAAGTTACCTACGCCAACACTAGAAAGATACATGGCCATACCAAAGCTTCTTGATGTATCAGGCACTTGATCGTAGAAGAACTCTTGTTGACCAACGATGCCGAACACATCGCATACACCAACAAGAATATATTGTGGTAGGAGCCAAAATATACTCATAGGGATGGTCTGATTGAGAATATCGGCGTTGTTCTTGTTGTCATATTTTTTCGCCATATTTAGTCTATGCATTTCAGTGAGAGCTGCGACACCCATGCATAGAATTGACAAGAAAAGCCCAACTCCAATCCTTTGAAGCATTGTTATGCCTCTTTGATGACCTGTGAATTGTCGAACAAGTGGCACTAAGACAAGGTCATAGAGAGGAAGTATAATGATGATGCTTATAGATCCCATCGCTTGTAAAGAAGCTGCAGGTATTTCAAAATTTGGGCCTATTTTTCTATCCATGGTACTTCCTTGTTTAGTGAAAAGTGTAGCTACTTGTGCCATTGCAATGCCATAGGGCAACATTAAGAACCATATTGGAAGAATATGAAACATAAGCTTTGTCTCCTCGATTTGTGTTAGGGTGCATAGATTCCATGAGCTCACACTTGTGAGGTTAGTTGTTTGTGAATGCCCCATTATTGCAGCTTTATCAAGAAACCTATTCTTGCAGTACAATTCAAAATACAATCAACAATTGATCAAAGAAATGAAGAAAAGTTCACTCATTATATTATTATTGTTATTTGGGAAAACTCGCATATATCCATGAAGTGTTTTTGTGTTTTTTCAAATGCCCCTATGCTTTTGTAATGTGCCCAAATTCCCCTAGTTTTAGAAAAAAAGTGATAGATTGACCATATAATCACTTAGTATACTTTAATTTCTCGGGAATGGTATTTGTGAAAATCACAAAAGCTTAGGGCATTTGTAGAAATACAAACTTAGTTTTGCCAAATATCCATTGCTATTTGTCTATTTCTCTAACTACCCCTAGTGAAAAAAGGGTGATGAATTAACCATATAATTTCTCAATATGCATATAAATGTTTTTTGATGGTACTTGTGGAAATCAGTACAGCTTAGGACCTTTGGGGAAATAAAGGTTAACTCAAGTTTTCCCAAATATCCATTAATATTTCTCTATTGCATTAAATAACCCTATCCTTTTGTAATGTGCCCAAATGACCCTATCTATTGATGACGATTTCATAGTGTGGAAATCACACAAACTCAAGGCCTTTGGGGAAATAAAGGTAAACTTAAGGGTATGTCAAAGTTTTTTGGTTTTTAAATTTCTATAAGGGTATCTCAACATGAAGGGAATGGGGTTCTTCCCACATGGCAAAAAGTTCTAAACTTTTTGTGTACTCACGAGTCACTTTGTACCTCCCTTGGTATTTGACTCCCTTGCTTGCAAGAAGCTTTTAATGCAGAACACTACAAATACTAGATCTAAAAATGTTTTGTAAATATATGATGTACTATGTTCTTTTTTTAGTCCTAGAATTAAAACACATAGAGAAAACCAAGTCCTACAGATTTGTTTTTAACCTTAATCGATTGGTGTGAACCAACTTTCGCCTTCCCACTCGAATAAGTTGCTCATTATCGACCTCATGTAACATATCTACATTGTTTGGAAGTTGTAAGTTGCGCTTCCGAAAAGTTGCTACCATTACCTTTGCCATGCTAGTGATGAGGCTTCCACTGGGTAACTTGTGTCTGTAGTATTTAGTTCCCGTAAAAAAAACAACAAAAGCAAAGGTCATAATGATGGTTGGTATGCCAAACCCTACTCCCCAATTGACGTTATCTTGTACGTAGACTAAGATTGTAAATGCCAACATAGCACCCGCATTAATTCCACAATACCACCAATTGAAGAATGAACTCTTCATTTTCTTCTCTCGAGCATCCTCTTCATCGAATTGGTCAGCACCAAATGCCTCTAGACACGGTTTGATACCCCCGGTCCCAATGGATATGAGATATAGTGAGAACATGAAGAATGCCATTTGGTTCAAGCTTGCTTTTGGGCAAACACCATTGGCGTTGCAAGGTGGAGGTTTGAGAGATCTTATGCTTACAGAAAGAGTCAAGAATATCAATCCCTAGAATGTCACAAGACAATATTGTGATAAATTATCTCTCTCTCTCTCTCTCATCAAGACTAATTACACACACATGTATATGCACACAAATACACATATATCAACAGAAAAAACCTAATGCTTAAACAAACAATGGGGGTGATTGGTTAGGTGGATAGTCCATTTCTAGCTTCTCTTGTTTTGTAATGTACAAGTATATACGCATGAAGGATGCACATGCTTTCCTAACTTTTCTGCCACTCATAATTCTATGAAAGAGAAGGCCATATAAGGATACGTAACCCTTTTTGGACTATCAAGCCCTAGGTTTGTTGTCTAAGTCCAAACCACATTAGTCCCTAATGTGTGTATAAAATTTGGCGATTCAAAAAACTATCTAGAAATGTATATGCATATTTTCATAATTTGTCTATGGATATATGGAAGTGTATCTATATGTGGACATGTAGATGTATGTCTATGTCTATGTAATTTATATGTTGGATATGTATGAATGCTTTTACATGATATAGAAAATGAACATACCAAAACATAAAGAATTGAGACAAAAAAGATGATCCAAAATTTGCCAAAGTAAGCATCGGCAAGAAAAGCTCCAACAAATGGGAGAATAAGAGTGATCCCAACCCAATTGTTAATATCTTTGGCAGCTGAAGACAAGCTTTGGTGTAAGACACTTGTCATGTAAGTTATCAAATTGGAAGCAATGCCATAATATGAGAATCTTTCACTCAACTCACTACCTGCAATATACAATACAAACAATGTAGTCTCTCTCTCTCTCTCTCTCTCTCTCTCTCGTAATTAGCTTACCCTAGTGGTAAACTATTAACACTACAAGCACTACATCTTGGGTTCGAAACCCACTTTTTTCACTTCTCTCTATTATATACTTCATATATATCTCTTACTTCACTAGATGCCAATGTAGAAAGTAGGGGTTGAACCCATGACCACCTGGTCTCCATTGGACAACCTTACCAACTAAGCTACATCCATCTGGACTCTCTCTCTCACACACACACTCTCTATATATATGTAGGAAAAATGGGGTGATACTATCTCGCTAAATGCATGGAATGACACTGGGGATATTTAGAAAATCTTCTTGAGGGGACAATTGGAAATTAAATCCACTACTACCTACCAAGTTATGGAATTGGAAATAGGTTCTCAAGTGATAAAGATGTTGGCATTATAAAAAGTACATCGGTACATTACAAAGTGAAAAATATGACAAACCATATATTACCATTTTTTTCTTGGAATGTTGGATGTAACTCCAAAAATATCATACGAGAAAAATTCTCTCATCGTGTTTGGTGGTTGACATGAAAAAATCATTAAAAAGGTTGGGTGTGGAAGACCTCTTAGAGTTTTCAAGTGATGTTATGCAATGTGTAATAATGGTTATTGAGGAAAGACTAATAGAAAGTCTAAGAATAAAATGGTAGGATGCTAAACAATCCAAAATATTACAAAAGCTAGTTATTGAAGTACTATCACAACATCAAAACATATAAAGTAGGATGACGTGTAAGGTATGTAGTTAAGAATTGGTAGAGGATAAATGTCACTTGCTTTACACATGCTCATCATATAGTATGATTTGTGAGACATTTGATGACATATTAAGAGGATGTAAGATATGGAAAACTGGTTTGGTAGAGGAAAGTCGCTTGAGAGGTAAATTTAAATTGTTGCTTCATAGACTTTAAGAAAGCTTTTGATATGGTACCTTGTGAGCATCTTCGAAGGCGAATGGAAGAACTCGAGGTGTCAATTGAATATATACTTGCAATTTCCCAAATCTATGAGGAGGTTATAGGTTGTGTGCATATGGGCGATAGACTTTTAGATTTTTTCAATAGCAATATTGATGTTAAGCAAGGTTGCCCACTCACACCAACTCTATTTGGTTTATGCATTCATGTTTTTGAATGAAATGGTTGCCAGGTTTGTAAAGGAAGAAAGAATTGAAGAAGTTGCCATTTGGAATGTCATCGTCATGTTTTTGTTATCTGCAACTGATGTAGTCCTTTTTTCAAATACTTTAGGAGAAGCACAAATTCTTATGAAAGATGTTAAGAATTAGGTGATTAACTATGGGTTAATTAGTACCTAATTATGTGATTAAGTTAAGCGGAAGATTATGTGATATGTGTGTGTATGTGTGTGAGAGGAAGAGAGAGAGGAAGTTACACTTATGCACAACACAAGATGGGGTATGATTAACTCTATATTAAATTAGCATCATCATCATCAAGATACAAAAATACCCACAATGAGGTATATATACATCTTATGTGCAAAGGTGCACATGTGTGAGTAGAATATAGGCACTAAGGTGCAAGTCCTATATTAAATGTACTTAGGAGTGGAGGATCTAGAATATCTCACTTAAGTACAAGGTCCTATTTAAGGCGTTATAGTCAACACTCCTAACTAGATTCTATCTAGGTAAATACGAAGTTACATAGTTGACTAAATAACTAAACTAAGTTGAGCTTGATCTCTCAACACGCCCCCTCAAGCTCAAGTGTGTGGTGTCCGACATCCGCTTTGGCTTTTGTCGGCTTTGTGTGCTTTCGTCCGGCCTTCGGCTTTCTTCGCCGTGGCAATCTCGGTTCCTTCCCCTCAAGCCGGTGACGAAGGCTTGTAGTGTGTGGGCGAAGGTCGACTACTTCCACTTATCGTGGGTTACGAGCCGCTTTGGTGGAGCTCTTTGGAACTTGTTCGGCCGCTACCTTCATCGCGAAGGCATAGTGATGGGCCATGTACTTGTTGTAGGCGAGCCGAGTGACGAGACTCTTCTCTCGTCGAAGTTTTTCGCTCGCCGATGTGAGCGCCTTCTTTACTCCAGGTGTCCGCATGATGGGTACACCAAACTCACTATCTAGCGAGGAAGCCGACACATCCGAATCACTGTTGTCGGGGTGATCGACTTCTTATTTGGGCATCTTACCTTTGCCTTTGTCCAAGGTCGTATTTGGCCGCGATGTGCTTGGGTTGCGTGGGGGCTCTTGTTGCCCACTAGGCCTTGTTGTAATCGGACTTTCTTCGAACATGTGTTCGAAGCAATCTCCATCTTCTGCCTCTTGTTCGGCGGATTCCAGGTCGAGTGGAGTCGGAGTCGAAGTTGTCTCTGGTGCGTACCAGGATGTGGACTTGTCGAAGATTACGTCTCGACTTATCCAAACCTCTCGGGTAGAAGTGTTGTAGCACTTGTATGCCTTCTTTTCAGACAAGTATCCTATGAGGATACATTCCTCCAACTGTTACCCCGTACGAGTTGTACGGAGAGTCAAGTGTGATGAGCGAGGGTCGAATATTATCATGATGATGTTGTATATGTGTAGGGAACATAAATGTAATTGTGAGTTGATATGTATGTGAACACATGCACACGTGTGTGCATGTGGAGGGATACGATGAGGTGTGAGTGAGTGTCCAGTATGAATGCTCTATGGGGCTTACACCCCTTTGTAACTACCCCCTCTTGTACTATTTAACCCCTTATGGGGAATGAATGAAGAATGAACCATTTCTCTCCTAATCTCTCTCTTGTCATCCCTCTTTCTCTCTCTCTCTCCCCCTCAACGTTGAATCCCCTTGGGAGGGGGGTGGAGCCATTCTAGGCACCACCCCCCACCCCGCAATGCTTCTCTATGCTTCTCTATACGATCTCTCATCATCATGCTCTTCATCATCCTCATCATGACCACCATGTCTATCTTTATCATGATTATCATCCTTGACCCTAACCCTAAAACCTATAACACCTTTTGGCGACCACTACGGCGACCCCCCTTTGGAAACGGAGTCAAAGAATGATACGCGGTGATGAAGGCCATAGCGAAGGCCATAGCGACATATTTGTGTGAGTGCAGGAAATGACAATGCGATGAAAGAATTCATGAATGGAAACGATGTTTGTGCAAGGTTGCGATTGGTGTCCATGTACGTGTTTCCGAATGCGGTTAGTGACAATGTGCGTGTTCGAATGCGTGGTGCAAGATGCACGGCTGGAAAAACAGCGACGCAGAGGGAACCGGTGCCAGCACGACCGGTAAGAGAAGCCCACCTGAAGACTGCGGTGGAAGACGCAGTGTGTGGAGCGGAGGCCGGCAGGATGTGCTGCGAATGCATGGGCTATGGTTCCAGAAGAAACAACGCAAAGAGAGTGGAACCGGAATCGGAACAAGAACCAAAGTTGGTTATCACCGAAGGGGCATCGAAGACAGAGAAGAAGATGCAGACGTGGACCAAACATCGACAACCAGAAA
This sequence comes from Azolla caroliniana, assembly GCF_043228905.1. Classification (NCBI taxonomy): domain Eukaryota; kingdom Viridiplantae; phylum Streptophyta; class Polypodiopsida; order Salviniales; family Salviniaceae; genus Azolla; species Azolla caroliniana. The sequence goes on from NW_028230444.1 coordinate 20,066,729, forward strand.
AAGGGACATCACAACAAACACACACATGCAAAGACAGCAGGACCAACGAGGGTGACTCGACAACAACATTGACGGACAAAAGGCTCAGGGCGCCAGACGAAGACAACGAGAGATGAAAACGGTTTCTGTCGGAGATACAGCCGGACAGAGACGGAAAGGGCCAGAGACCCCAAAAGCCATGAGCAAACCCTAGGTCGAACAGCAGACGAGACGCCGAATGACAATGAAACGACGGGCCAGACGGCAGAAAAAGCTGCCGGAAGGGCCGGAAACCAGTCGGAATAGCCAGACAGTGGCTGGAGCGGCCGGAGCGGCCAGAGGACCAGACAAGGCCGGGGAAGCAGACAGGCCGCCAGGAAGACGGACGGTGTCGGAGGACGACGGAAAACAGAGACGGCCAAACAACAACGGTCGGAAATGGTGGCGGGAGTCAGACAGAGCCGGCAGGACGACGAAGATGTCTGACGATAACGACCAAACAACGGCCGGACAACGGACAACAACAGCTAGGAGATGGCCAAAGTGACGGAGAGGCAACCGAAAGGGCTGGATAGAGACATTGGACGAATAGAAGGGTGAACAGCGGCCGGATCGACGGCCGGAATAGAGATAGGCCGGATAGGGCTAATAAAGACGATGACGCCGGACAGTGGCCGCACAGAGACGGTTGCAGAGGCAGAGACAGACGGCGACTGGCGCCGAGGGATGGATACTATGGAGCTTCAGAAGGAGAGGAAGCAAAAACAGGCATAGAACGAGGAGAAATAGTGCAAAAGGAAGAAAAAAGAATGAAGGAGAAGAAAGGATGGAGCAGCACAAACAGAGAAGAAGAGAAAGAAAGAGAGGAAAAATGGAAGAAGTCATGGAAGACATGGAGAGACGGAGAAGAAAGACAGAAAAGAAGAAGAAAGAGAGAAAAAGAAGAGAAAGAAGAAAATCGAAGAAGAGAAAGGCATACAGAGACAGACGTGAGCACGAGAGAGACAGAGATACAAGAGCAAGAAGAAGAAATAAAGAGAAAAACCTAGAATAAAATTGAAAACAGAGAGAAAAAGAAGAAAAAAAAGGGGGGGGCATGTAACAAATATTGAAACCTTGAGGGTGCTGAATGAAATTGTGAAACCTCAAGGGTACATATCAAAATTTTAAAAAATAAGAGGGCACCACTAGAATTTTGAAAATCCCCAAGACTACTCACACACACTCAAAACAAAGGAAGAACACACATACATACGACATGATTTTGGACCCATGACGAAGTTCGTAAGCCGACAAAACGAGAATGTTGTGTTGCAGACGATTTGTTGACCGACAAAAATGTTCGAGTCAAGCATTCCGATCGAGGGAGTCGATCGTTGAAAGGACCGATGGAAGTTCCGGTCGAAGAAATATCATCATCAAGGCATGTGGGATCGACGTGCAACGCACTTTCCCACGGGCGTGCCATATGTGTTACCCCGTACGAGTTGTACGGAGAGTCAAGTGTGATGAGCGAGGGTCGAATATTATCATGATGATGTTGTATATGTGTAGGGAACATAAATGTAATTGTGAGTTGATATGTATGTGAACACATGCACACGTGTGTGCATGTGGAGGGATACGATGAGGTGTGAGTGAGTGTCCAGTATGAATGCTCTATGGGGCTTACACCCCTTTGTAACTACCCCCTCTTGTACTATTTAACCCCTTATGGGGAATGAATGAAGAATGAACCATTTCTCTCCTAATCTCTCTCTTGTCATCCCTCTTTCTCTCTCTCTCTCCCCCTCAACGTTGAATCCCCTTGGGAGGGGGGTGGAGCCATTCTAGGCACCACCCCCCACCCCGCAATGCTTCTCTATGCTTCTCTATACGATCTCTCATCATCATGCTCTTCATCATCCTCATCATGACCACCATGTCTATCTTTATCATGATTATCATCCTTGACCCTAACCCTAAAACCTATAACACCAACTTCGTGTCGGGCTTCTGTCGTTGTTCGTTCGGGATGCGTACATTCGCAATGCTTCCAAACACCTTGAGGTGCGACAAGATCGGCTTCCTTCCGACGAGGAGCTCGTATGGAGTTAGCTCATGCACTCCATTAGTGGTGCATCGATTCATGAGATAGACGGTTGTGGATGCCGCTTCGGCCCAATAGAAATTCGACATGTGCTTCTCATGCATCATGGCGCGTGCTACCTCGAGTATTTGCCGATTCTTCCTTTTGGCGACTCCATTTTGTTGGGGTGTGTGTCGACATGAGAATTCTCTCTGAATGCCTTCACTTTGGAGGTAGGAGGTGAATTCATCGGAGAAGTACTCCTTGCCTCCATCTGATCATAGGCATCGAATGTGCCGACCGGTTTCTTTTTCGACTTGGCCCTTGAGCTTTTGGGAGTGGGAGAACACTTCACTCTTCTTCTTAATCGGGAAGATCCACACGTAGCGCGAGTAGTTGATGAAGGTGACATAGAATCGGCATCCACCGATCGTCGGCGTTTGAGCCGGTCCCCATACATCCGAGTGTATGATGTCGAGGAGGCCTTTGCTTGCGGAGCTCTCCTTCATAAATGGGAGTCGATGTTGTTTGCCGAGTTCACACGCTTCGCATACTTGGTGGACTCAAAGGTTAAAAGTCCGATGATGACTCCCTTTGTTTGAATAGCTCAGAGCCGTTGAAGGTTTATGTGGCTGATTCTCTTGTGCCACAACTCAATGCTTGTCTCGGTTTTGAGACCTTTGGCATACATGGACGATTTCACCTCGTTTGAATTGAGGATGAACATGCGACCGTCTTTCCGTCTCTTGGCTATGAGTCGGCCATTTTTTTTCTATGAAGCATCCTTTGTTGTTGAAACGAACTTGCATGCCTTGCTCCACAATTTGGCCGACCGAGACCAAATTCTTCGTTATTGTGGGCACGTGCAAGACATTCTTGATGCAATTGTTTTTGTCGTCATTGCCGAATGGAACGTTACCAATGTGGCGAATTGGATGTGAGGTGTCGTCACCCGTCTCTATGACGCCGGGTTGATTGGGTGTGCGCAAATCACTGAACCACTCTTCGTGGGATGTCATGTGATGTGAGGCGCCGGAATCGACGAACCACACGTCTTCTGAGTTGGAGGTGCTTGTGGAGTCGGAGGCCATCATAGAGTTCACTCTATGTCTCATTACGAATAGACCACCGTAGTCGTCGTATTCAGAGTTGTTGGCGTAGTTTGTGAGTTGTCAGCTTATCGAAGCCTACTCACTTCTCTTTTTCCGACACTCCTCTTCGTGGTGGCCGATTTTGCCACAATAATTGCAAGTGATGGGCCACATTTGCCGACCTTGTTCGGCATGGAAGCTCCTATTTAAGTACAAGGTCCTATTTAAGGCGTTATAGTCAACACTCCTAACTAGATTCTATCTAGGTAAATACGAAGTTACATGGTTGACTAAATAACTAAACTAAGTTGAGCTTGATCTCTCAACAAAGGCATTGGAAAGAATTCGCAAGCATATTACATCAAATGTCAATAACTCTAAAACAAAAATTATGCTTGTGAAAACCATGCATTATGTACAATAATGAGCCACTTGAATGTGAGGAAAGCTTCAACTTTCTTGGTCTTGAAGTTCTTTCAAATCATAGATGGAATGAATGTACTACCCTCCGTTTAGAGGCAGGAAAGAGAGCATATTATATACTTGAGGACACATGCAATCATATAGAGAAATTAAGTGTTGGATCCCAAGGAATACCTTTTCGACTCTTTGGTGACACTGGTGCTTCTCTATGGGGTGGTAACATCCCTAAATTTACTTGGAAAGAGTTTAAAAATGTCCAAAAACATTTTCTTACAATGTTTCTACAAGGTAAGAAACAAATGCCATACATACTCCTCTTACTTAAACAATATTACTTCCCATTGTTGAATACATTCTTAAGGCTTAAAAAAGTCCCTCACATTGACTTCGGAAGCAAACAAAAAGATCTAAAAGACGCATAAACGCAAAAAATTATATTCAAGTTCGGTGCAAGTAGCTATGGAAAAATGGTTTGGTAGATGAGATACAACACACTTGCTTCATGATGCATCAAGAAATTCCTTAATAAACGAGGCATTTTTGCAACACCAATGTGTCATGACATGGGAAAAATGTGGGGGCTCACACTTCATACATTATACTACACATATTGCACCTAATTACAAAACCATATTCTTTGTCGAATGGGGAAATTGTATAAATCAATACATGTTAGCGCCCATCCCGTTGTTTGTCATCCAAACCATTGATTCCCTACAATATAGTTCACATGTATTGCGATGTGAGATGGGGCATTGGGGCACAAGTGATGAGAGTGGTCAACTATGCATACTTTTCCCTAAACAAGTTCAAGAATCTTAGTATCAAAATTTGATACAATGCTTTGTCTTTGATCACATTCGACTATGCTTTCCCCAAATCTTCAACCAAACCCAATCCTTGCACGAGTTTCTCGCACAACCACAATGTGCACTCTCAATTGTAACATTCATTGGTAAAGTTCTTGAACATTGAGAGTCGCTACTCGTCGTCACATGTATTATGTGAAATGTAATATTTTTGGTCTTGTTGGTCATATTTGATCTCCGAAGATAATAATAGAATCTCTCTCTCTCTAAGTTTTTGGGACAATATAGAGTTTTTGGGACAGTTTTTGAGATTTCAACCGAGCTGAAATCTTCAGTCAAGCAACTCTCACAAAATCATATTCTCCTAAGAAGAAATAGCCACGGGTTTGCACTTCATTGTGTTAAATCGCCTCTAGAGTAAGCCAACTAGTCCCACTTTCTCAAAGTGGGATTCCAAATATGATGGCCATACTTATGCTTCACCCGGTTAGGCGACAACCGAATAGGTCATCCGATGTTGTTCACTAGCTCATTGTAACCACTTGACACAAAGTTCACCCTAGGAACAACCCCATCTATGCTTCATTTGGCTAGACATTATTCGGGAAGACTAGTCGGATCTGTTCCTCTCGATGTTGTAGTCACTCAAATCAGGATTTTCCGGGAAAATGGTACAAAGGCACATAATCTGCTATCGGAACTTTGAAATCGGCAACTGGATTCGGATTGACAATTAATTGTACTCAATCCGGCTAGGCGACATTCGGGAAGACCAATCGGCTTTGTCCCTCCAATCGCTATAGCCACTCCAAGCAAGTTTAGTACCCAACTGCCATCCAAAATCCAATCGGCTAACCAATTGACGCATTCGTGTCCAATTCGGTTAGGTCGATCGACTATAGCCACTTTGGACAGAACTTGCCAATAGTCGAAGTTGATTCGACTCGTGTTCAACCTCGGCTAGAACGAATTCGGATGAGTTAGTCGGCTACACCCAACCACTATTCTTAGCCAACTCTGAATAGAGGCTTCCAAAGCCAACACAGATGGCATCAACATCTGGCTCATGAGAGATGAGTCTAAGGAAGTTCGATGGTTCGAATGTCAACTTTTGGAAGGAGCAGATGCAGGACTACCTAATAGTCAAGGGTCAGATCGACCTAATCAAGAAAAAAAATGCTTTAGAAGGATATAAGCCGAATGAGTGGACGAAGTTGGACATAATTGTTTGCACCACCATTCGAATGCACTTGTTGGAGTCAATGTACTTCACAATGCAATTGTGTTCGACTACCTTCCAACTATGGAAAACACTATTGGACACTTACCAAAAGAAGGTCGCCACAAAAAAATAAAATTTAATACGACACCTCTACAACCTTCAGATGAAAGAATTCGATTCAGTCTAGGCACACCTCAAGGAGTACGAAAGGTTAAGCTCCCAAAATTCAGCTCAAGGGACGACAATTGAATACGAGTTAAAAGCAATGTTGCTCATGAGTAGTCTCCCCCCTTCGTGGGAAACGTTCTTCACAATTGTGTGCAATGTGTTGATTGCCACCGTGAAGTACTCTGAAGTCACGAGGTCAATCTTGACGGATGCTTCTCGGAGGAAATAGTTTGCAAACGATTCGGCTAGTGACTCCTACGTAGTACAAGGTTCGTCCAACTGACCGAACAATCATGAGAGAAGTTCTTCCCGATCGCCGACAAATCAGTTAAGCCGGAGCAAGTCCCGGGACAATCGAATCTTCAACTATTGCATGAAACATGGACATATCAAGGCCAATTTTCGTGCACTCAAAGCTAAAAATGATAAGGCTCAACGAGCTTATCAGAAGGGTGGATGACATAGGGAGGTCAACTACATCGGCTCTTCAGCCAAAGTACTGACGGGCGATCTGAACATTTTGTTCATAGAACACTCAGTCGAATCGGAAGTTCTGCTTACGATTGAAGATCGAACACATGGCCCTTGGATTTAGGTGCATCATACCATATGACCCCTTATCGATCCGAATTTTGACAATATTCGATCCAGCATTTTGACTCAGTCCGAGTTCAGGAAATTCGCAGCATTGTGCTATAATTGGAATCAACACAGTAGAACTTAACCTTCCGGGTGACTCTACACTAGTACTACATAATGTCTAACATATACCTGAGCTCTTGAGATCGCTGATCTCGATTGGACAACTGGACGAAGACGACATTCGCGCTGGCTTCTCATCATGAGGGTGGACACTCCACTGGGGGAACCTCCTGCTTGTTCGAGGACCAAATGTACATTCATTGTACCCGTTATACGTCAAAGTCAGAGAAGGTGACTTGTTCTTGGTTGATGTCCCTGTGTCATCCTTATGGCACAAACGACTTGGACACCTTGACAAGGCTGGCATAACGTATTTATCTAGAGCCGGATATATCCCCAAACTCTCCTTTTCGGACCATCAATTCTGTGAGCACTACCAGTACGGAAAACTCTCCTTTTCAAACCATCAATCCTTGTGGCTTGGTCGGATGGCGCACATGTTTCAGCCGACTTGGCTCCATTTGTCTATAGTGACAGTTAGGGTGTTGTCGCTTTGTCAAAAAATCCGGTCCAACACAACGCCTCAAAGCACAAAACTGGCCTCTTTATGGACAATTTTCTTTTTTCTAAATTCTATCAATGATAATAGAATCTCTCTCTCTCTCTCTCTCTCTCTCTCTCTCTCTCTCTCTCTCTTTGTGTCTACCTTTAAATTTATTTTAGCCATTACAAGCCTTTTTTCTGCCTAGATACTTAGGATGTAACAACATGGGCCCCGGTCGTGCCTCGTGTAGAAAAGTACTTATATCTCCTCCAGGATGGGTGAGTGAAGATCTGATTTTGACTGGCTATGACTTGAATCGAAGCTCACAACAAGATCTATGATATGATCTAAGATGATTAGTTTTGTAATCAACTAAAGCTAATAAGTTTTAGAGGTATACTTCTTATAGGGTTTGGTCTTACAATGGCAAATACATGTAAGGCAACAACAAAGTCTGGGAGTATAATCGATAATGAGCCAAGGTCACCAACAATTCTTGATATAAAGCTGCGATTTCAACCACAATGGAGAAAATGATTATGAGTCACTTGATTTTTCTTCAAGAAACAATAAACAAGCAAGGCGAACAGATTATGACGCCAATGAATAAGAACACTAAGCTCCAAATTGTTGTCATTGAGAATGAAAGCCTTAAAAAAATGGTTGCAAAACTTAAAGACGAGATTCAATGGTGTAAGAGAGATTTTTTGGAAACAAATGAGCACATTAACACGATTGAGTTAAAGGAAGCATTAAAAGAAGAAAAAATGAACACGATAATGTGGGATATAAGTGAGATGGAAAATGTATGCACAACGAAGTCATGGGCTAATATATGTGGTGGGGATGTGATATCAAACTCATCTATTATGAATGTGATGAATCAAAAGAAGAATGTAGAAAGCATAGATGTTCGAGAATTGAAAGAATGTGAACGACGACCAACGAACATTTTCATTCATGGGATTAAGGAGGAGAGTATCGAAACACCCCCATCCCTCAGAAAGATCATTGGTGAATGTATGGAAAGCTTCAACTATCTTGGTCTTGAAGTTCCTTTAAATCACAGTGGATTCTCAAAGCACTTTTTAAGTAACATGGGGGTCAAGCAAGGATGTCCACCATCACCCACACTCTTTGGCTTATGTATTGATAAATTAGAAGAAGTGGTGAATAAGGTTGCAAGAGAAGAAGGATTGAATGCCCCCAAATTGATGCAACATGTTATCTTATTGCTTCTATATGCAAATGATGTGATACTTGTCTCATAAAATGTTGATAGTATGCAACATTTACTTGGGGAATTATAAGAATTTTGCCATAGTAGTGGGCTAGCAGTGAATGTGGAGAAAACAAAAATGATGGTAGTGCAAACCATCCAACCTCATCATTACCCTATGCTCACATATAGAGGTGAACATATACAAGTTGTTCAAAGCTTTAAATATATTGGTATTGATGTACCCGCCACAAATAAATGGAGTGCATGCTTTGATGCTAGGCTCCAAGTTGGGTGGAAATCTTATTACCTTTTGGAGAACCAATGCAACCAAAGTGATACTTGTGGATGGGAAGTAAACTAATGTTGGTCAATCCCATGGTAACTCAAGTATTGCTTTATGGAGTAGAAGTATGGGGTGGCACCATCTCTCATAATGCATGGAATGAGACTGAGAAAATTCAAAAGATGTTTTTAAGGAGGCAATTAGGAGTTAAATGTACTACCTCTTACCAAGTTATGCTCTTGGAAATAGGTATTCGACCCTTAGAAATATTGGCATTCCAAAGAGTATATAAATACATTACAAAGTCAAGAATATACCAAATCATCAATTATCACATCTTGGATATAAGTGACAAAAGAATCAAAAGAGTAAGATTCTCTCATCCGGTTGGGTTGTTGACATAAGGAAATTATTTAGAAGATGGGGTGTGGATGATCTTTTAGAGCTTTCGGCCGATGCTATGCATTATGTAATGATTGAGGAAAAATTGGTGGAATCATTAAGGATGAAGTGAGAAGATGTTAAGAGGACAAAGCTAGAATACTACATTGCAAATGCCAACCCTAAATGTTGGTCTCCATATAAAGCAAGAATGCCTATTGATCATATCCAACTTTATCTCATTACCAATATGAGTAGTAATGCTCGTAGAGCCCTTACACTACTTTGCACTCGATCTCACAAGTTAGGTATTGAAGTTGCATCATGGTATCAAAATGTAATGAATTTGAAGACATGTAAAGTATGCAATGAAGGCATGGTAGAGGATGAATGTCACTTGCTCTTCACATGCTCGACGTATAGTGCAATTCATTCAAGATATGTTGACATACTAAGAGGGAGTGATAACTTAAGTGCCATACTTAAGACACCACCTAGAAGGTTGAACTCATATGTGTATGCTTTATTCACACATAGAGACCTTGTGCTTCAATGTATGAATACCCCTTCTTAGGAAGGAGAAACATGTCAATAACACATGTATACTCGGTCCCATAGGTCAAATTTAGCCTCTTTATGGATGATAAAAATTCTAATTCTCTCTCTCTCTCTCTCTCTCTAGATCACATCCCACACATCACAATAAGATGTTAAAAATAATATCCATCTAGCTAACACTCATCTTACTACGTGAAAAGGTTTCACTTTTGGTTCCATATGTCATATTTGGCCCAATTACCAATCATAAAGTCTAACACTCATCCTCACTTTTGTCTTTTTCATTTTAATGTAGGACATAGTGTCCAAATGAAGGATAACTTGCATATGCTTTGTTAGCTTTTGCTTTTATTTGAGAGAAAAAAGAAAACCTTTACTAATTTTTAATAGGAAATACTAGTGGGATCAATTAGGCTATCACCAAAAGCTCTCGGGTAAAAACCCTAATTTATATGCCTTTGATGCACCATATATTCACAATTAACCTAAAACTATGCCAAATTAGTGTCCTAACTCTTTGTAAAGAGTTAACCCAACCATCTCTATAGGGTTGAGCCACAAATAAATCTCTAAACCCTCAAACGATTGAAACTTCCTATTAAGTATACTTGTGCTTTCTTAACCATCGCCATTAAGTACTCAAAATTTTGTATGTGTGTTGTTAGCATCTAGAATTTCTTATTGCAACTTGAATTCTTTGGGCTCTCAACCCATATCATCTATACTTTGTGTCCAGACTCCAAATGATCATGTTTGTATTTCTATACATGTCAATAAGGGGAGAAAGAACTTGGCTTAATTACACAAACCTCTCTCTCTCTCTCTCTCTGTCTAAATAAATAAATATCAAGAAGAATAGGTCTAATGAACACAAAAATAATGTGTGGTTTCAATGTGAACAAGTAAGCTTGAATACTAAGAAATTGAATACTATGATTACCAATGATGAAGAAGGAGGCCTTCCATGCACCAGAGTCCACTCGTTTCACAACCGAACCTTTGAAGTCCACGGATCCATCGAGAACCCACAACCCTTCTCCTCTTCTTGATTCTTCTACTAATTCCACAACCTCATCTTCTTGCTTTAATGGGTTCATTAGCACCACTATGACCCTTGTTCTTCTTCTCTCTTCCTTCTCTTCTTCACTAATGTGCTCCTCCTAGTGATGATGCTTACTTAAGTAGCATTTGGTGGACCAACAAAAAGTATCCTTTGATTCTTCCCATATATAGGTTCCCTTTCAAATGTTGCATCAATCATAGATATAGCCTTGTTTTTTTCCATGTGTTCTTCTTTTTGCTTTTTATTATGGGTTTGTGGAACTAGCTAGTTATGTTGTGGTATGTATGAACAACTTTTTGTTCGTAAAATAACAATATGCCCACACTCCATGCATCGTATAATTACGCCCACATCGTAAATGAATATATGTATACATATCATGTAGATGTCTGTTTGTATGAGTATATGTACACAAAGTCCTCAACCTTATATGATAATCAACTCGTGGAACAAGTGTGTGGATCCATCCCATGTAGTTCAAAGAGGCAAGGGAAATATAATAAGCTTTTCTCAATGGAGTTTCAGTAGAGAACAAACCACAGAAAATCAACCCCACCTTGGAATGCCTTCTTCAATATTATTATTGCAGACATTGAAAAACAAGCGATCCAAAGAAGTTGTCAGAAGCATAGTCGAGTAAATGTTAAAACACATAGTACAATCACAATAGGCAAATGTTTATATCATGAACAATTGATGGGGCATATTATTGCACTATTATGTTTAAAGAGAAAATAGCTAAATAAAAATTCCCAATTAAATTTAAAATGAAATGTTTGGGAAAAATTATTGAGGGCTCTAACATTGTCTTTTAGTGAGAAAGCATAATGTTACAAGCTAAAGGTTTTGACTCAATTTTTGAATGGTAGGCTTGCAAGCCAATGTTTCTCGTACTTGTTGAACATATAGATATGCATCCGTCCCATGCTGTTTTAGGGGCAAGTGCAATATAATAATCATTGTTCGATGGGTTTCACAAGCTAACAAACCACAAACGAGCTACCTACCTTGGATAGCCTTCTACAATAATATTATTGGTGACATTGAAGACAAGTCATCCAAAGAGAGCAACACAATCATAGTTGAGTAAATGTCGAGACTTGAAACGTATAATGCAATCACAATAGACACATGTTTATAGCATGAACAATCAATATGGAAATTTATTGCATGGTTAGGTTTATTTGTTATGCATCATCTCTACATTTTGCCTATAACCCATGGAAAAGTTTGATATTAAAATAATGTTTCATTTTGATAGACATCGGATACGCACAATAACTAGGCACAATAATAGTTATATTGATTATCATTGGCTATCGTGTATGTGGGTTCCTTTCATCGATTGCAAAGCTTAATAAATTGAATGAATGATTGGACATTGAATGGTTGAATGGATTGTGTGGAAAAGAAAATTAAAGAGAAATGTTTGGGTAATATTATTATTGGTAGGAACGTTAGCTTTTAGTGAGAAAGCTTGACCTTATGAACTTAAAGTTATGATTGAGTTCTTGAATGATAGGCTTGCCGCCCTAGTGTTTCTCCTACTTGTCACATTAACTTTTGGCGAGAAAGAAAAACTTTATGAACTTAAGGTATGATTGAGTTCTAAACAATAATTTGCAACCCTAGCTTTTCTCCTAATTCAAGCATAAACCATTCGTGAGGAGCATTGGAGGAAAATATGAAGACATGTTTGTCTCTAATTTGTCGATTTCAATATTGTTCCACATATATTTATTTAGTGCACTTAGTTTTTTTTCCCCCAAAAAAGAATATACTCCTTTAGTTAAAATATACATAAAACTCGATCCCTTTCTTGGGAAGGCCGAGCCAAGACTATCCTATCCTACAAAATGAACTCTAGGATATAATTATTATGGTTAGTGCACATAGTTTATGAATCTACAATTGAAGATCAATCATGAAATTAACATAGTGTTTCAATATTGTTCCACCTATTTAAATTGAGTGGAATCATTTTAAGAATCTACAACTAAAGATTGATTATGAATAAACATTATAATCCATCCATGGCTCGAAAAATACATACGCTTTACAAATACGTGGATTAGAATATGCCCCACACTATTATAAGGAGATATATATTCCCTCCAAAGAGGAGATGATCATAATCGAGGGCATCATATGCAAGAGATAGGATTTGGACAATATAGAAGCACATTCAAGAGATGATTGATGGACTCCTTCCTAACACATTGGCGCATTTGGATGAAAGATATGGTATGAGGAAGTATGAAATGCCAAGAACACAATACACAAATCCAACATCATTTTTAGCATCACAATTTGTTTACTAAGGTCTATCGAATAGGTGATGTATTATTGATGAGATTAGGATGTCTTCCTTTGTGTATTGGCATGAATATAATATGATGTTGTTTCTTCTCATTCTCATGTGTAATGTTAACTTTGTAAGTCTCGTTATTGAAGACGCACAATGAATGTGTAATTGCAATTTTAATATTTCATATCTTCATTTTTTATTTTACATGTTGTATACCCTGATTTTATTTATTATGTTCTGTTGTAAAAGATAATGCCTTTTAAAACATTGTTTTCATACATCGGTAGCTACCATCATGAAGGTGTCAAATTTAGATAGACATAGGTAAACCAAGGTATACATGTTGTGCATCTCTTTCACACTACAACTATACATGTTTGAGGTTGCAAGGGTATGCAAGTGTCATTCAGTTTCCACAATTTTAAATCTTATGCACTTGAATTTTAATATCATTTGCATCTCTTTCATATTATGATTGTTCTATGTACATCTTTGAAGATGTGAGAGTATGTGGTTTTTGTGACCATGTAATATTTGCAATGATAAAGTTGCAATAAAATAATTGAATTGTTTATTTGTGTGAACACTAACAATAAAGAAAGTTAGATTGACGACACAAGTTTGTTTTGTGTGCAAAATTACCATAGAAATAAAGATGGGTGAATGAATATGTTTCCTTAGAAAAAAAAACATTTACTATGTTTTGGGTAGAAAAGAAAACAATGTTCAAAGTCTAGGTTATCACGCAATTGTGTTCTTAAAAAGTATCTACTTGAGACAATACTTTAAAACATTGTATTTTGTTTATTCCGTTAAAAGATGAACTTATTAATCATTTGCGAAGAAGATATGCATTGGGTATGAGGGGGCATATTTACAAACCATAATAATTATATCCTACAAAATGAACTCTAGTCTTTTGTCACTAGTAAGTCACAAACTATTTATAGATAAACGACCACCATGCATTTGGTCACTTGTGAATTAGAGTTCTGTCACATACCTTCTTTAGATGGTATGCATTCATTGATATTATGCTTATACAACATCATTTACATTATTGACTTCCAAAAACTACACAACTTTTAAGTTTTTACATAATTAAAAAGTCATAAATTATTAGAAATACAATATTGCTTTAATCCAAGCTTTTCCTCAAACTTGAAAGCATTTTCTAATTATTGTCACGAAATAAAAAGAAAACAATGACCACTCAATAGTAGTGAGTCGTGACCATGTACTTGTTCTAACTCAATGGATATAATCCATATGGTGCATCATTTGATGCTCGATGTTATCTTAATGCCATTCTTCTTTTACCGATTATAATTTTTCTTGCAAGGAAACAATTTTTCGTACAATACTTGTCGCCAATACAATATCATTGAGTATTATCATGACGATAATTCATAATCATAAAAGGGCTTGTTATGTCATAAAAGTGTGCTATGCTACTCTTTTTGATAAACTTCCACTTCTAGAAGTACAACTATTCCCAAGAACAATGAACATGCCAAAGGCTATCTTTTTATTAGCATTGCCTTTTCATGTGTAGTGGTACTGTTTAACTTTGCATTCTTGAAATTTTGACAACTTCAATGTATAAAGCCATTATTTTAGGAGCAAAATGTCACGTGATTATAAATAACAATGTGTGCATGGATGATTGTAATTTACATACAATGAACCATACGTATCATACGTGCATTCGCATTCGAGAATGATTCAATCAAACGTGTATGGTAAATCATCTCAAAGTTGGATTGGATTGACAACTTGGATTATATATTGATTCACTCTCAATCCTAATAAGTGGACTCTAATCCATTGCGAACCACCAACATAAGTATGGTTGCAATATTTGCATTGTATCACATGCATACTTTTGGGATGCAAATCAAGACATCTCTATCATCCTCACTTTAGAACTTTACAAAAAATGAGTATGAACTATAGAGATTGAATCAAAATATGTCATTATAAATTATAATCAAACGTTCAAAAACTCATAAAACGTATATTTGAGAATATGAAGAAAACATGACATAGGCAGTATTAGCATAATAACTTACCACTAGGGTGACCTAATTTCTAATAACAAAGAAAGAAAGAAAGAAAGAAAAAGGAGCATGACATTAACATAAAATGTTGCCATGACATAGGCAGTAGTAGCATAACAACTTACCACTTGGGTGAGCTAATTTCTAATAACAAAGAAAGAAAGAAAAAGCAGAAAAAGGAACATGACACTAACATAAAATTTTGCCATGACACTATCAAGAGGATATGAGAAAGTTGGGAATTGAACCCAAGACACAAGTAATAGTAGCACAACAACTTAGCACTAGGTTGTGCTTAGTTGTAATAATACAAAAATAAAAGAAAAAAACTATTATAACACTAACATAAAAAATTGCTATGACATGGTACTAATGAGAGAGAGAAAGAGATGAGAAAATTGGGAATCAAACCCAAGACATAAACAACAATAGCATAACTCCTTACCACTAGGGTGAGCTAAATTGCAATGATAATAAATGAAAAAAAACGGAGTACGTATTTTTCCCATTTCAAACGTGTTCGTTTCCAAACGTTTCCAAACGTTGGAATGCTTGCACGAACACGGATATTACGTTCTATGATTGTAAACAATCTTGATAAAAGACTTACCCATACTAGATATACAAATCCATGACCTTACTCTTGCAAATCAAAAACTTTAGCATGAGACACGAATGCTTATACCACATAAACTAGAACTCCACACTATAACATGACCTATAAGCATTTTGGTGGTTTTGAAAGACAATATTTCAAATTAAAACATGTAAGATCTTGTTAAACAATTCCTTTTGCAAAGTAATGTTGTCATTTTGGGCGTTTCGTTGTGGAATTTGAAATTGTAATTCACTAAGACATATTTTAGGAGGAATAGTAGCATAAACCTAATACAAGGTCATTGCCTTGCATTGTCTTACAAGCATCATAGACACAATGATTTAAGTTCTTATAAAACTTGCAAACGTATATTATTTTTCTAATGCAATAATTGTAGACTCTTTTTTTCCAAAAGAAAAACCTACTTTACATTAGTTAGCAACCAAATTACACCAAAGTTCACCACTAAGATCCACAGAGACAACCTTAGTGGAATCAATATATACAACGCGGTGTCGCGTTATTACGCGCGTGCGTGGAGAACGAGGCGGGACCATGTGGGCCTTGGACCGAGAAATAACCGAATGAGAAGAGGGGGGGGGGGGGGGACTACCGATGTACTTCACATGCGCACAGACACACAGACTCACAAGAGTTGCAAACTCTGAACAATGGAGACAGAACAAATGTATATGTATATATAAATCAAGGAGTTACAACTGGCAAGCCGGCGAGTGATAGGCTCCGACGCCTGCACACACACACACACACACACACACACACACAGAACGCGAGATGGAGACTCTGCTGGAAGCACTTGGGCGTTCCGCGGAGCAGAGTCAGCCTCCCGAAAACCTGCACAGAACGACAGAGGAGAAGAGCTCGGTTCCAGTCCGGCAGCACTTCGTCCTCCACAAAATGTGATCCCCTTTATACAATACCTCTCCCTCTCTTTTATAGCCCAAGGAGGGAGGCCGTTACCATCTGTTACATCATGTTTATTCCCTATATTTTCCGACAGGGATACGCCTTGATTTTCTCCCTACTGAATGCGTGCTACCTAGGATTTCACCTCAGCTGACTTGTACCTATCTATGTACTATACAACAAAACTTATGCCCACGTGTAAGGGCTGGTTTACGCACGTTATACCCGGTTTCCGCCTAGGGACGGTTTTCTCCACGACAGCGGAGAAACAACCCCAAATCCAACGAAAAAATAGCAAAACTGACATTGCCCTTCCTCCCACAAATCCTGCAATAATCCCCAACACTACCTATCCCACCATACTCTTTTACAACAAAGTTATCCGAGCCATATGGCTATGATAACCTACTTGTGCCCCAACGAGACATGCATATTTACATCCCATGTACAATATTAGGAGCTGCCGATGGAAATAGCCACATGGGCGCTTAGTAGTTCCACTAGTTCCACTTAGGCCTTGTCGAAGATTTGATCATCATAGGAGAACAACCCCATTTCAGCAAAAACTTTGATCTTGCCATTTCTACTTCGTCTAAATCCCCTTGAATCGAGTCATACTGTCCATTTAGCCAAGCCACCAACTCAAACTAGAAGTTTAGCATCATCTCACCGCATGGAAGCTTTTTCCACTTAAAAACAAACTTGCAACATCTGGTCCAAATGTGTCGTACAAATAAGCATGCCACCATAAGCCATATCTCCTCAAAAAATTCAAAATTTGTGCTAGGTCCACCCCAATACATTGGAACACGCTGCCACCCTACACTATAAAACCATGTCCATGTGGGTTTAACTATTCTGCCTAACCTTCTCCTTTTAACATGAGACCCTGTATGGAATCCCACACAACTTTCCCATTCACACCGCAACCTGTTGCCACGATTTCGAGGCTTCTACACCAAAGGTTAATCGCCTCTGTACAATTCCAAAAACAATGAGGGATTGATTCCAAAGAGTGACCACTGTTGGGTATGTGAGGAAGAGTGGGAAACACACAAGAAGCTCAAAGAAAGAAGCACTCACACAAGGAAGGCAATGGCTGGAATAGCTCTCTATTGATGAATGTTCCTAAAAAAAATAGGAGCTGAAATATATATCCCTAAGTACTAAGTACCACCACATATGAGTGACTCATGTATGTGGTAACATGGGGAAAAAACCTCTAGCCAGCACTAGAGTAAAAAGTGCCCATGTATAGGGAAAATGGTTCACATCAAAGCTACTAGAGGAACACGCAAGTGTAACAAACCCCCCTGGAGCGAATGATGTGAACATGTACAAGGAGTGACAGATCAGCCCCCACAAGGCAATAAGCCTAAAGCTTTGTGAAAAGCTTCAAACTTTTCTCGTGGAAGAGCTTTGGTGAATATGTCTGCCACGTTATCTTGTGTAGGCACATATACCAAATCAATATCTCCTGCATGAAAGCGCTCTCTCACATAGTGATAATGCACCTCAATGTGTTTGGTCCGTGCATGAAATACAGGATTTCGTGCAACAGCCAATGCACTCTGACTATCTGTGAGAATACGTGTAGCAACTTCAATCTCCATGCAAAGATCCATCAAAAGGCGTCTTAGCCATATACACTCCACTGTAGCTGTGCAAACTGCCCTGTACTCAGCTTCACAACTTGATGTCGCCACTGTAGGTTGCTTTTTACTCAACCAAGATATACATGAGTTTCCAAAGAAAAAGCAATTACCACTAGTGGACACGCGAGTATCATAACAACCAGCCCAATCACTATCTGTAAAAGCATGCAAGCATGGCTGAGTATCTCTGCCATAAAAGAGACCCAAGCTCAAAGTGCCTCTAAGATATCTGAACACACGTTTCACTGCTTGCCAATGCTTAGTGCCAGGGCTATGCATGAATCGACTCAATTGGGAGACTGCATACTGTATATCCGGCCTTGTATTGCATGCATATATAAGACATCCCACAGCTTGTTGATAAAGAGAAGTATCAAACGCATCACTAGAATCCTCAACAGAGAACCTAAATCCTGTCTCCACAGGTGTATAAACCAGCTTGCAATCCTCAAAGTCAAAACGCTGAAGTAGTTTTTCAACATACTTTCCTTGATGCATAAACATTCCCCCCTCAACGGATACAAACTGGATGCCAAGATAGTAGCTCAAAAGACCAAGATAAGTGACTTCAAAAGTATGCTGCAAATCAGCCGTAAGAAAATCAAGTTTTGCATCACATGACCCAGTCAAGAGTATGTCATCAACATAAAGAACGAGCACTAGAAGATCAGCCCCATCTTTGCGTACATAAAGTGTGTTTTCAATCGGACTACATGTGAAGCCAAGAGAAATCAAGTGCTTATGGATTTTTTCATACCATGCACGCGGAGCTTGCTTGAGACCATACAAGGCCTTATGCAAGCGACAAACCATATGCTCTTTCTCTTTCGTAGCAAATCCAGGAGGTTGCTTCACATAAACCTCTTCTTGCAAATCACCATTTAAAAAGGCTGTTTTTATGTCCAATTGATGCATTTTCCAACCTCTTTGGGCAGCCAATGCAACCACGGTACGAATGGTAGTCATGCGTGAAGTAGGTGCAAAAGTTTCCTCATAATCAATGCCATATTGTTGGGCATATCCTTTGGCAACCAATCTAGCTTTGTAGCGATCAATACTACCATCGGGCTTTCGTTTAATCTTGTAAACCCACCTAGTACCAATCACATTCTTTCCTTTTGGCAATTCACATAACTCCCAAGTACCATTTTTATGAATGGAATCCATTTCTGATTGCATAGCACTCATCCAATGTGGATCATCACATGCATCTTCAAAAGTAAGTGGCTCCTCATTACATGCTATTGCAACAATAGAATAATCCACAAAATTACCTGATGCATGGCGAGAGCTTGATCTTGTTTTACCAAGTAAAGGTGCACTCAATTTGCTATCTTGCAAAGTTTGTTTCAGCCACCTCGGCATAGTTTGTGACCTCTCGATAGCCATACGTTCATTATGTAATACATCTTCAATATGTACATCATGCGTGGGCTGAATTTCATGCTCATTTTCAGCCACATTTGGTTGGACATTTCGTGCATTTTCAACACTTATTTGCTGGAAATTTTTATCCCTTTGAGACTCACTTGGCTGGTCTACATGTCCATGGTCAAGCGCAGCACTTTGGAACAAAGGCATGAGTGTATCAAACACATCTTGTGAGCTAACTGTTGGTTGTTTTTTGCATTCAAGAAAAGGGAAAGCTGAATTTTCAGCAAATACCACATCTCGACTCACAATAATTGTGTCCGTCAATGGATGATACAAACGATATCCCTTACTTTCCGCACTATAACCAACAAATATGCATTTCTTTGCCTTGTCATCAAGTTTGTGACGTTGTTGTGATGGCACAAGAGCATATGCCAAACAACCGAACACACGCATATGACTAACCATAGGTTTATGTCCATTCCAAGCCTCATATGGCGTAATGACTCTCAACGCTTTTGTAGGGCAACGATTCAACACATAATTTGCACACATAACCGCTTCCATCCAAAACTTGTTAGGAAGATGCTTTCCTTTAACCATACATCGTGCCATCTCTAAGAGTGTTCTATTTTTGCGTTCTGCAACACCATTTTGTTGAGGTGTATATGGCACCGTACATTGATGTAAAATACCTCTTTCACAAAGAAAAGCATTAAACTCATGTGACATATATTCGCCACCACGATCCGTGCGTAGAGTCAAGAGCTTATTTGCGGAAAAATTTTCAGCCATAGCTAAAAATGATTTGAAGCAAGAAAAGACTTCATTCTTTGCTTTCATAGGATACACCCATGTATGACGAGTAGCATCATCAATGAAGGTAACAAAATATACATGCTTTCCAAAAGATGGAGTCTTTACAGGACCACACACATCACTATGAACAAGTTGTAATTTTCTTGTAGTGTGTGTATGACTATCTTTTGGAAAAGAAGCACGATGCATTTTTCCAAGAATGCAACCTTCACATGCATGTTTTTCAATGGACTCAAGTGTAGGCAACCCAATAACCATATCCTTCTTTTGCAAGTGAAGCAAACTATTGAAGTTCAAGTGACCAAAACGAGCATGCCAAAGCTCCATTTCAGCCATGGAAGAAGTATGTACAGCCAAGGCATTTAGAGAAGCCCTCTTGTATGTATCTAAACGGTACAAGCCATTGCATAATGTACCGGACATCACGATAACATCACCATTGCTATAATCGTGAACCATGCACTTATCATCAACAAAATGTACATGAAGTCCGGCTTTGGCAATCAAAGGAACCGAAATTAAGTTCTTCTTGATACCGGGCACATACAATACATTCTTTAAGATGACAACACCTCCATTTGCAGCCGAAAGCTCAATTTCTCCTACTCCAATGATAGGATAAGAGGCATTGTTTGCACACACCACATGTCCACCTTTGGGTGCATCTTTCAAGGATGCAAAAAAACTTTTGCATGAAGTAATGTGCTTTGAAGCACCACTATCAAAGAACCAATCCGAATCAATCTCACTTACAACCATACATTTAGAGTGCAATGATGCATCATAATGATATGTAACAACACATGCCCAATAATCTTGAGCCATGTTGGCCTCATCACTCTTTGCACTTGAAACATTTTCAGAAATGGTCATGCCAGATTCCTTCTTCTTCTCATTGCGCTTAACAAGCTTTCTACATTCTTCAATCGTATGGCCAACCTTTCGACAATATTTGCATCTTTTCTTCTTTTGCAAATCACCATCATTAGAGGAATAAGTGAAAGAGGGAGGTTGAGGCTTTGGTTTTGAAGAACCAAAAGCTGAACCATGCTTGCCTTTTCCTTTTTGTGAGATAGCAAGTGCTTGTGTTCCCTCTATCAAACCACTTCTATTCACTCTAGATTGTTCTTCTTGCAAAAGAAGAGACACAACCTCATCAAATGCGTACATATCCGTATTCCCTTTTGCAACCAAACGAATAGTAGTAGCAAAGCTTTGAAAAGATTCGGGTAATCCTTTCAACAACGTAGAGACAAGTGATGTATTCGAAATGATCTCATCAATGTTTGCCAATTGCTCTTTCAAATCTTTAATGCGTGTCACATACACATCTACCGACTCATTTTCAGCCATATATAAATCCTCAAGTTGCTTTCTCAAATATGCAACACGTGCTTCGTTACGCACGGCATACAACGAAGCAAGAGTGTCCCATGCTTGTTTGGACGTAGAGCATGACCGAATATGTGGAACTATATGACGCTTCACAGAAAGTGCAATCAATGCATGAGCTTGAGCATCTTTTCCATCCCATCTAAGTTGCTCTTGTGTTGGTGGAGTAGATGAAGTCACTGTGCTCGAAGATGAACCTGTATCTGTGATAGTAGACTGTGAAGTAGTAGGACCGGCGGGGCGTCGATCTACATCTACCACTATGTTCCATAGTTGTTTGGCAACAAGAACGTGTTTCATCATGTAGGACCACATTGGATAGTTTGTCCCATCAAGCTTATCTTCAGCTTGAAGCATGCCAAACAAATCACCATTGTTTGCCATTTTACCAAAGAACAAGAAAGTGGTAAAATATTACCTCAACAAATCGGAAATGAGTGCTGAAAATGCAGCTCACAAACTATCACTTGGATGACGATTTCGACTACACGAACGGCTTCGAAATGGGGGTAAAACAGCAGGGTACCTGCTGAAAATGCGCTCCAAGTGCTGAAATACACTTCTCTATATTCGGAAGTTGATTTGCACAATGAAAAGTGCGCGCGCGCCGCGACACTGCGATGCGGACAACCGAAGATGGAGAGGATGAAGAACTTGGCTCTGATACCACTGTTGGGTATGTGAGGAAGAGTGGGAAACACACAAGAAGCTTAAAGAAAGAAGCACTCACACAAGGAAGGCAATGGCTGGAATAGCTCTCTATTGATGAATGTTCCTAAAAAAAATAGGAGCTGAAATATATATCCCTAAGTACTAAGTACCACCACATATGAGTGACTCATGTATGTGGTAACATGGGGAAAAAACCTCTAGCCAGCACTAGAGTAAAAAGTGCCCATGTATAGGGAAAATGGTTCACATCAAAGCTACTAGAGGAACACGCAAGTGTAACAACCACATAACTGACAACTAGCCTCACCACCATGAGAACTCAACCACTCTCCTACAAGTACTGCCTTGTGGCTAAGAAGCCACAACCAAACATTTATTTTTTCTGGCATATCCAATGCCCATAGTCTCCTTCAAAACGACTTTAGGAAGTCATCTGATATGACTTTATCCTTCCACATATTGTGAGTCTATACAACACCCACCAATTTGAAGCCAATGATCTGCCTTCCTAGCTTACTATTGTAATCAAAAAACTTTTTTAGTTCGGTTGTACCCGGTTTTTGCCACCATACCTCCAATGGATCCCACTCCAAATCACATAGGGGCTTGTTGTCAAAAGGCCATAGTTTACAATCATGATCAAGTTTCCTAGGTTTTGGGTTCAATTGCCACCCCTTACCCTCCAACATTGGCACCCGCACTACCAACCATCTGCCATCATCTGTCAACGCACTTAGGTTGCCCCACAAACGATCCTCGTTAGATGTGCACCTGCCATGGATAATCTATATGTCACCCTTACCTACAAACCAACCCGACCCGACTCCCTCTTCCACATTCAACTTATCTTATCCATCAACTACCTTATCTATCAGCTAGGTCACCCGCACTAGCCTTCCATTAAACCTAATGTTACCAGCCTGACCCTACCGCCTTTGCATGCTGAAAACCTCCTAATCTCTTACCAACCTAACATTATACTCTAACATACGCGCCCAGGGCAAGTATTTTTTTCTGCCCAAGCATCATATTGGCTTCGTTTCTAATCCTAGGATTCCAAAACAGGGGTTGTCGTAGCCGTTCATCCAACGATTTCGGTTGCAAAGACCAAACCTTCTCTTAGACTTGACCATGCCTTGATTGTGGAATGAACCACCCTATCCCATGCCAACCAGTTCTTTCAACTTTAAACCTGGACCAAATAACAACCACATATTTGCCTGCCAGGGGCCACCATTCCTCAGGCACCAAAGGCCAGCTCTATTCCTAAAGAGCACCTTCCACAATTCTAGTCTAGGCTGCAGATTTCACACTAGAAGCTTGTCGAGTAGAGCCTTACTTTGGTGAACCGGGTTCACCAGCTCGAGTCCTCCCTAGTTCTTCGCCTTGATTAAACAACTCCACGCCACTTTAGCTGACGATGTATCATTGTCTCTACCCGACGAAAGGAAACCTCTCACCATTGCCTTAATGTTTTTGATGTAAGCTTTGTCTAACATCCAATATGCTACCGAATGCCACATGGTGGCCAACAAAATATGGTTCACCACGACCACCCTACTTGCAAGAGAAAGCTTTATTGATGCATAAGCCAAAGCTTTTTTCTAATTTTTTCTTTCACTTGCTCGAGTTGTTGATTTTTAGGTGTTTCAACTCCCACCAAAAAGCCCAAATACTTAACAGAAATAATTGTAGGCTCTTAATTCATCCTTATTTATATCTTTGCTTACAAATAACAAGTTTTCTTGTCATTATCCATCCAAGTTTATCATTTTCTTTTGAGTTTAATATCTTAAATTACAACAGTCCCAATATTGGGACAAACCACTAAGAATTGGAACAAGTTGGGATTGACTCAGGACAACTCCCCAAAACCACCAAAAGAGGGAGAGAGAAACTTAGACACGCTCCTTACAGCCAAGAGAGAATGAGAGAGTGTGAGTGAATGGATCTCAGAGAATGGTACAAATGAGGAGAAGCTCCTCCTTATATATGCTAAATATGGTCATTGGGACTAACTAGGTGTTTGGAGGTCCCCTTGGGACTCTCAGTTGGGATTGGGTTGTCCCAATCCAAGGTGGTGCTTCTTGGAGGCAATTGTCAGATGTGGAACAATTCAACACTCTTCTTGTAGAAGATTTTCAGCAAGTATAAGATAAACTGATCAATAGCAACATACAACTAAATCAGAAGACAAGATTATTTGAAATCAAAAGAGAGAGAGTGAGCAAGCAAGCAAGCTAAGCACAAAACAGTGTAAATGTATTATTCAAGCTCAAAGTTACAGAACGAATGGCGGCAATAACCAAGATGAACAACAACCTTCCAAACTAGGTTACAAGGCCCATTATATACAAACTGGGCTAGGGAAACTGCCCTTTGATATATTTATAGAATTGTCCTAAATCTAGTTTGTCCAAGGGACAATGTGAATACGGCCATTATATACCCATATTCGACACCCCTGTAATGGGCACATACCCAAAAAATCTGTAAAAAGAATAAATAGGAATTATAGATTATACATGAAAGAAAATTGTTGTCGGCCACAACCGGTTGCTCGTATGCGGAATAATAGTCAATCTAATGGAAAGGAAAAACAAAATACAGAAACTGAGAATGACACTGATTTTAACGTGGAAACCCGAACTGGGAAAAAACCACGTGGAGTCCACAAACTCCGAAACAAAACACTATGAGAGAAAGGAATACAATCAGAGATCTCAGAGGCAATGACCTCGAGATCCTGCTTCGCCAATAGGTGAGTATGGAGCTCACACACTTCCACTCACACTCGTTCACTCTCACAGTTACGGAGCCAACAACCTCGTCGATAGTAACTTTACAATAACGCACACACTTAACATGATTGCCCTAAGTGCTTATATACTAATGTAACCTTTCGACTATTTACAAGTTTAGCCTTCCGGGTTGGCTATCTCCACGATTTCCGGTTTCGGCCTCGGCCTATCGACCTCGGCCGAGTTGCTCATCAACACGGTTCTTCTCAACTTCCCATCCGGAGGGACCTGTTTTCCAACAATACAAACTTATTGAACATATCAGCTTTGTTCAAGTCGGAAAAATCCGAGAATAGAAGGTTGAGTCGGTCGGGGTCGGAAGAACTAAAGCCGAGCTTTGATATGTTGATGTCAATTGTTCGAGAACATCCTGAATATCCGACTCAATCAGACTGATTCTTCTCTACACCCATCTAGTGCCAAAGGGATCAGAATTGACATTATCGGTTGTAGATATCTTCTCGAGGCCGATTTTCCCTGAAATGACACAATCTCGAACAAAGTCATATCGAACGCCGATATCCTTGGAGGTGTTGTGATGAACCAAATTTTTGGATAGAGCAACAACACCCTGACTGTTGTTGTAGACAACTGGAACCGAGTTGGAGTCGACTTGTCGAAACGTGTGCGCTAGCCGACCAAGCCATAAAGCCTCTTTCGCCACATCGAACATAGCCACATATTTAGCCTCGGTTGTTGATGTGGTATTGCACTCCTGAAGTTTCAATTTCCACGAGTTTGCTCCATTACCGAATTTGAAGCAATATCTGGTTGTTGACTTTCGACTGTCCACACATCTGGCAAAGTCCGACTCGGTATAACAGACTACGCCTGATGTATCATTCGGACCGAATAAGATGACATAGTCTTTTATGCCCACAAGGTATCTGAACACATACTTAACTGCGTTCCAGTGCGATCGGCTGGGATTGTGCATAAATCTGCTGACAACTCTGACGGCATGAGAAATGCCAGGCCGTGTGGCGACCATCGCGTACATCAAGGAGCTGATTGCTGGTGCATACGGTACTAACTTCATAACTCCCCCCCTGGACCGGATGTCGGGCAGTCTCGTTGAGACAGCTTAAGATTAATGGGGAGTGGGGTCGACACAGATTTGGCTGAGTGCATGTTGAAGCATTCTAGGACACGACCAATATAGTTGGATTGAGATAGAAACAATTGTCGTCAATTCCGATTCCGACTTATCTTCATCCCAAGAATGTGTCTTGCCAGACCGAGATCCTTCATGGCAAACTTCAACTGCATTTGCCGAACAAGTTCGACATGTTGACTTGAGAGTAGCATGTCATCCACGTAGATTATGAGGAAGATGGATGACCCATCTTGAGCTGTTTTGGTGAAGAGGCAATGATCTTCATCGCTCTTTGAGAAGCCGACCAATTGGATGAAGTTGTCGAACTCTTATACCACTGCCACAATGCCTATTTCAGATCGTAAAAACTCTTCATGAGTCGGCAGACTAGATGTTCTTGACCGGATACCACAAAGCCTTTCAATGTGGGATATGGTGTTCGAATATGTGTGGAAGTATGTATGAGAACCTTGCATGAAGGCGCTCTGGCTCTTCTTTGTGCACAACGGATCGTGATGTGCTGGATCGTTTAGTGTGCTCAAGAGAGAAAAGGACGGGGGAAGGAGACTTACCTCTGTAGCAATACAAAAGCTTCTATTTCATTACACGCAGAGGAACCTCTCTCGTCTGTTTTCTGTTTTTCTACTTCTCTCATCACTCAATACTCTCTTACTTTTTTATAGTTATAAGTGACTTACATATGCAGCTAATTAGCTAGGACTAGCTAAATAGTTGTTTTACTTATATGTCCACTAGTAGCTAATTTCCTAATAGCTACTTTAGAAGATCTCATTTTCCAATGAGCACCACATGCTTTTGTTGAGCTTGTTTCTTGACACTCCCCCTCAAGCTCAACTTATCCTTTCTTGAGGTTATCTTCAATCTTCTTTTCTTCATGCTTTTCAACTATCATACCAATGCTTATAATTCCCATCATGTCCCAAAACTGTGTATGTTTTTCTATGCTCAGTCCCTTCGTAAGAATATCAACCACTTGCTGATTTATGCTTACATATAGTAGATCCACTTCTCAATCAATCACTTTTTCTCTAACAAAGTGATAATGCACTTCAATGTGCTTTGTTCTTGCATGGAACACTGGGTTTTTTGCAAGCTGAATGCTGCTCATATTGTCACACCAAATTGTGACTGAACCATCTATATACTCACCCAAATCAGCAAGCCATCTTCTAATCCATACTTCTTCACAAGTAGCTATTGCTGCTCATCTATATTCAGCTTCAGTACTTGATAATGCAATAGTATCTTGTTTCGTGCTACTCCATGAAATAGTTGCACTTCCCAATGTAAACATATATCCACTTGTGGATCTTCTATCAGTTTGGCTTCCATCCCAATCAGCATATGTAAAACAATCCATAGTTCTGAGTAGCTTTTACATATCCCAAGATTCTTCTAATGCAGTCCAAATGTGGCTTTGTTGGTTGTTGCATAAACTGGTTGACTAATCCAACAACATAACTCAAATCAGGTCTTGTTATAGTCAAATATATGAGGTTGTCCACCATAGACCTGTCCATGTTTACATCTTCTATTTTGGCTCCCAAATCAACCCTCAATTTGCAGTTCATATCCAGTGGTACATCAATAGGTTTGCATCCAAGCATACCATACTTCTTCAACATAGTTGTTGCATACTGTTTTTGCAACATATATATACCACTTTCAGATCTAATCATCTCAATACCAAAAAAGTATCTCAACTCTCCCAAATCCTTCATATAAAATTGCATTTCCAGATTTTTCTTCAGCTTATTTATTTCATCCATAAAATCACCTCCGATGATTGAATCATCCACATAAGTCAAAATAACAACAATGCAATCATTCATCTTCTTTATATACAATGATGGATCAACTTTTGATATTTTGAAGGCAAATTTTTTCAAAGATTCTGAAAGTTCTTTGTGTCATGCTCTCGGTGCTTGTTTTTGTCCATAAAGAGCCTTTTAAGCTTATAAACATATTTTGGATGCTTCTTATCGTCAAATCTTGGTGGTTGACACATGTATACTTCCTCTTCCAAGTTACCATGTAAAAAGGCATTTTTTACATCCATATGGTGCAGAACCCATCTTTTGGCTGCACTTACAGCAAGTAGTGTCCTCAAGTTTCATCATAATCAATTCCTTGCATTTGGGCATATCCCTTTGCAACAAGTCTTGCTTTATGTCTACTTACATTTCCATTTGAATCATGCTTTGTTTTGTAGACCCATTTGTAACCTACAACATTTTTTCCTTTCGGTAACTTTACTAAATCCCATGTTTTGATTTTAGCCAATGCATCTATTTCTTCTTGCATTGCATTCACCTATTTCTTATCAGATTTTGCTTCATCAAAACTATTAGGATCAGGGATTTGTACCACTTTAGACATATATGCATAATGCATAGCCATGTATGTATCATAACCAAATCTTTCAACAATCTTTTTCTCTCTATTTGATCTTCTCAATTTCTGATTTGCATCTTCCATTGCCTTTTCAATACCATGGATTTTCAAGGCTTGTATACCCAGCTCATCATCCAATGATGTATTCGAATCTACATCTTCCATGTTTCTAGATCCTTCAAACATTTCATATTTTGGCATCTTCTGTTTTCCCTTTTTATCATCATATTTTTTTTGTCTTGCATTCTTTCCACTCCAAGCATTTGATGCAGATTTACTACCAGATTTTTCAGATGGTCCAGTACATTCTATTGATGTTGAACATTGTTGTCCAACATTGCTTCCATTTCCATGGTTATCACTTCCATTTTCAGATTTGTTCCTATCTTCATTTTCATTGTCTTCATCAGTTTCTACATTTTCTTTTGAGTTGTACCAGCTACCAAACTCATCAAATATTACATCACGGCTCACTACAATCTTTTTTGTCAACAAGTTATAACATCTATACCCTTTTTGCTCATTTGAATATCCAACAAGAACACATTTTTCAACTTTTGGATCAAGCTTCTTACTTCAACAAGTACATGGATATAGACAAGGCATCCAAACACTTTTAAGTGTCCTAAACTAGGTTTCCTTCCATACAATCATTCTTCAGGATTTACCTCATATACTCCAGATGTTATACATCTATTTAGAATAAAGTTTGATGTGTTTACAACTTTTGCCCAGTAATACAATGACATATTTTTTTCCAGTCATCAAGGCTCTTGCTATGTTCACCAAAGTTCTGTTTTTTTCTCTCAGCCACTCCATTTTGCTGTGGAGTATATCTACATGTGAACTGTCTCCTTATTCCTTGATTGCATAGAAAATGAATTTGAGAAGTATTCTCCTGGTCCATCAGATCTTAAACATTTTATTCTAGTTCCAACCTCCTTTTCTACCATGCTTTTTAAACTTACGAAAGCAATCAAATACTTCACTTTTCTCTTTCATGAAGTAAACCCATGTTTTCTTTGAGCAATCATCAATAAATGTTACATAAAACCTACAAACACCAATTGATACATTTTTTGTTGATCCCCATACATCTGTATGTACCAAATCCAACAAATGTTTGCTTACATGTCTTTCATGAGGGAAAGGTAACCTATTTTGCTTTCCATATTGGCATGCTTCACATATTTTGCTCATCTCACAATCTTTCAACGTAGGCAGTCCAACCACTACATTTTTCCTCAACATATTTTTCAAGGTTTGCATACTAATGTGATCGATTCTTTTATGCCACATCTCCACATCTGAGATTACATTCATTCCTTCTGCAAACATGGTTGTAATCATAGTATGAACCATACGTACCATACGTGCATTCACATTCGTGAATGTTTCAATCATTCACGTAAGAAAAACACCCTCAAAGAATGATAAATACCATACTTTTGGATTAACTATTTATTATGAGGTAAATAAGGCTAAAAAAAACAAAACATTAAAAAAATGGGGGAAAAAAAACACAAGAATGTTTGAATAACATTCGCATTCGTTTTCCAACGTAGGAAAACGAATGTTATGCTAGACGAACACGAATTTTACGTACTATGGTTGTAATCCTTTTAGGCATATCCACATCTAAGACAAACATTCTTCCTTGTCGTTTTCCTTTTGCAATAAGCTTTCCATGTTTCTCTATAAAGCATCCACTTTGCTTAAACTTAACTTGCATTCCTTGCTCTACTATCTTTCCAACAGAAATCAAATTTTTTGCAAGGAAATCAAATTTTTTGCAAGGTTTGGCACATGCATAACATGCAACATATACTTTGTTTTTCCTTTTTCTTCCCACAATGGGATATCTCCAACATGCTCGATTGTATGAGTGGTACTATCACCTATTTATACATAACCAGGAATCTCTAGTTCTCTTAGACTTTCAAACCAATTTCCATGTCCAGTCATAGATTAGATGCCCTAGAATCTACATACCACATATACTCTTCATTGCATCTTTGTGAACATTCAGCCATTGCTGATATCTCATGTTGTATCATAAATGCACCTTCTTTATCACAGTTTTCACTAGTTGAAGCATAGTTATTTTGTTGTCTCTTCCCTCTTTTTTCATCATTTTGCTTTTTATAGCATTCAGCCTATGTATGGCCTGGTTTTCCACAATACCAACAACCATCATCATTCAAAAAGGTTTGCTTACCTCTACCTCGATTGCTCCCCCTGCCTCTGATGTTGTTTCTTCCACTTGTAGCTTGTTGTCCTCTTCCTTGTTAATTATTGTTGGTTCTAGCTGAACCAAATCTTCCATGGTCTCTTCCTCGGCCTCTTCCAGCACTATTGTAGAGGGCTTGCCCCTCAGTCTCAAAGATTCCTTTGTTTACATCATCCATCTGATTTCTTTCTTCCACTACAAGCATTGAAACTAGATCTGGAAAACTTGGGATGCTATCCTTTGTGAGAATAGATGTTTTGAAGCTTTTATATTGAGGTCCTAAGCCTCTTAAGCATATTTCCACCTTATCATCATCTTCTACCTTCACATTAATAGAAGCAAGTGACTCATATATGCTCTTTATTTTCAGAGCATACTCATTAACTGACATCTTACCTTTTTCCAAGGTATTTAGGGGTGAAAGCATGTGAGTGGAAACAATTAGCTATGTCCTTGACATAGCTAATTAGCTATGCAAAAAGCTACCATTGATAAATAGTGAGTTTTGCAAAAAGCTACCATTAATAAATTAGCTATGCAAAAAGCTACCATTGAAAATAGTAGAGATTTTAATTATATAAATGCGCACCATAAACGTGCAACGTGCACCATAAATTATATACCGAATTCCTAGGTCCATTATGCCTGATCCTTTGCCACATCACTTGGGCCATCTTTGGTTGAGTATTCTGGCTTAGATTACTACCATTGTTGCTAAACCCTATTGAGTCCACTCCTCCATAGCCGCCATTCTATACTCAATTACCGACATTGAGTGGTCCAAGTATCATCTGCCATTGTTCGATCCGACGGAGTTCACTCCTTCATTGCCGCCATTCTACACTCAGTTGTCGCCACTGTTTAGTCCAAGCATCATCTGCCAAGTTCACTCCTCCATTGCTACCATTGTACACTCAGTTGCCGCTACTGTGAAGGTCGTATATTGTTGCCACTTTTCGATCCGACGGAGTTAACTCCTTCTCCACTATCGCCATTCTACTCTCAGTTGCCAACACTGTGCGTTCCAAGCATCATCTACCACTGTTCGATCTGATGGAGTTCACTTCTCCATTGCCATCATTCTACACTCAGTTGTGGCTACTATTCGGTGACCGGTCCTAGATTGCTGCCACTTTTGGATTTGACGGAGTTCAATCATCCATTGCCATCATTCTACACTTAGTTGCCGCTACTGTTCGGTCGTGTATTGCTGCCACTTTTCGATCTGAGGGAGTTCACTCCTTCTCCAATGCTACCATTGTACTCTCAGTTGTTGTCACTGTGCATTCCAAGCATCATTTGCCACTGTTCGATTTGACGGAGTTCACTCATCCATTGCCATCATTCTACACTTGGTTGCCGCTACTGTTTGGTGGTGTATTGCTGCCACTTTTCGATCCGAAGGAGTTCATTCCTTCTCCACTGCTACCATTGTACTCTTAGTTGTCATCACTGTGCGTTCCAAGCACCATCTACCACTGTTTGATCCGACGGAATTCACTCCTCCATTGCCATCCTTCTACACTCAGTTGCCGCCATTGTTCGGTCTTGGATTGTCAAAATTGTTTGATCAAACGGAGTTCACTCCTCCACTATCGCCATTCTACACTCAGTTGTCGCCACTATTCGGCCCTAGATTACCGCCATTGTTCGGTCTTGGATTTGAATAACTATTCTGTCTATTGATTATCTTGTGTATTGTTCTGTATAAACTTGTGTATTGTGGAATATTTTTGTGTATAGTTGTTGCCCATAGCCATCTTTAATACATGTCTTTTTTTAGGGAAAATTAGGGTTTAAACCCGTCAAGCCAAATGGAAGGGGAAGGAGGGTGTTTAGAATTACCCCTCAATGATCATCAGGATAGGGATGACGCTATCATGACACAACAAGCGATACAAACATATTGGGTAGAAAAAAAAGAAAACATCGTCAATTGTTGAAGGATACGAAAGCCACACTCACTAAAGGTAAAGATAGTATTAGTTGGGATATAGGTCTAAATATCACTGACAATGGAAGTAATGAGACTACTATCATAGAGAGAAAGGTTGTAGACTATTTCAATGTTCAAACCAAGCACATCAGCAATGAAGACAAGAAGGTAGTACTTTATGGAATATTAAATGATCCATCAATAAAGGAGTTTCGTACTAGTAAATAATGCAAACATAACATCTGTACTAGTAAATAATCTCCGTAATAGTTTCGTATCCATGAGCAGGTCAGAAGATGATCTTGTCTTAAAAAGGTCTAGTCTAATGATGTTACTTAATAGTGATGTTGACGATATTAACATCAATGTGCTATCTAAGGTAATTGGTGTTAGTAGAAAAAGTGTGTACAATACATTGAACCGAATAATTTCCTCGGGTGAAGGAACTAGTCTGCTAAAGCTAACAACAAGATATAAGCCAATGACACCCATAATATCAAAAATCAAGGATATAATCACAATATTTTGGACTAATGAGAGTAGGGTTTCACCCAATAAGAAGGATTTATGCAGGAAACGTGTTGGAAGGAGTCAATACGAGGAGCATCCCATTCATCTTCTTGATGTACCTCAGGTATTTACATTTATCTCAACATTTCTTTTGACTTTTGAGCTTAGTTAGTTAGCTTATTAGCTACCTCTGAATATGATCATAACCGAATAGCTAATTACCTACCTCAGAATATGCCCAAAGCTAACTAGCTACCAGTAATAGCTAATTAGCTACCAAAATAACTAATTAGCTCCCTAAGTATATCAAAATCCCTAATTAGCAGAGTATGGTAGTAGCTAATTAGCTACTAGTTAGCTAATTAGCTATTGTACAAAACTATGGTAGTAACTAATTAGCTACCACTTCGCTAATTAGCTACTGTACTAAACTATGGTAGTAGCTAATTAGCTACCACTTAGCTAATTAGCTATTGTATTAAACTATGCTAGTAGCTAATTACCTACCGGTTAGCTAATTAGCTATTGTACTAAACTATTTAGCTACCATTTAGCTAATGTATTAAACTATGGTAGTAGCTAATTAGCTACTATACTGAACTATGGTAGTAGCTAATTAGCTACCACTTAGCTAATTAGCTATTGTACTAAACTATGGTAGTAGCTAATTAGCTACTTAACTAAAGTATGGTAGTAGCTAATTAGCTACCACTTAGCTAATGTATTAAATTATGGTAGTAGCTAATTAGCTACTCAACTAAAGTTTGATAGTAGCTAATTAGCTACCACTTAGCTAATTAGCTATTGTACTAAACTATGGTAGTAGTTAATTAGCTACCACTTAGCTAATGTATTAAACTATGGTAGTAGCTAATTAGCTATCACTTAGCTAATTAGTTACTCAACTAAAGTTTGATAGTAGCTAATTAGCTACTATACTAAACTATGGTAGTAACTAATTAGCTACCACTTAGCTAATTAGCTACTGTACTAAAATATGGTAGTAGCTAATTAGCTATCACTTAGCTAATTAGCTACTCAACTAAAGTTTGATAGTAGCTAATTAGCTACCACTTAGCTAATTAGCTACTGTACTAAACTATGGTAGTAGCTAATTAGCTACCACTTAGCTAATTAGCTACTCAACTAAAGTTTGGTAATAGCTAATTAGCTACCACTTAGCTAATTAGCTACTGTACTAAACTATGGTAGTAGCTAATTAGCTACCACTTAGCTAATGTATTAAACTATGGTAGTAGCTAATTAGCTACTCAACTAAAGTATGGTAGTAGCTTAGCTAATTAGCTACTCAACTAAAGTTTGGTAATAACTAATTAGCTACCACTTAGCTAATTAGCTACCGTACTAAACTATGGTAGTAGCTAATTAGCTACCACTTAGCTAATGTATTAAACTAGCTAATTAGCTACCAGTTAGCTAATTAGCTACTCAACTAAAGTTTGATTGTAGTTAATTAGCTACCACTTAGCTAATTAGCTACTCAACTAAAGTTTGATAGTAGCTAATTAGCTACCACTTAGCCATAGAGCTAATCAGTATGTCCATTTTATTACGCAGGTCGATTTATTTATTAGGTTCAGGCGAATACATCAAAATATCAAAGTTCAACTACGAACATTTGAGTCTCTTAAGCCACACTTCGTGAGACGCTTGTTGCATTTACCATGTACAAATGGGTTTTCTCAAGGATTTTGTTAATCTACTACGTCACCATAGTCCCTCCCTAACAAATGCAGTTTGCACTTGTGTGTGCCCAATTTGTCGATCGAGCCAGCATGAGCACTGTAAATCATCTGAGCATGTTATCTCTTCCATGAGTTGTCTTTTAGATTCAGTATTGTGTCTGACAGAAACTGAGGCCATCTTCCACAATCATAAATGTGTCATGGGTTTATGCCAAGATTGTGGCCCTAGTAGATTTAGGTGGTGCCCAAATGAATTGAGTAGTGAAATACTAATCTCTGTCAAGTTATTTGAGTTAGTTGACACCAATTTTGAAGGAAAGGTGTGTAAAAGAAAGGATCTAGTTAGGAAGTCGCTTAAACCAAGGGATTTGGCGTCTTTATTTGTAGTATCTCTAGGAAAGTTCATTAAACACAACTTCATTTATTCATGGCAAGCCCATCAGTTTAAGACTTGCATATCTAATTTTCTAAATGATGTAGTAATCTCAATAGTAGATTTCGCAGAGAATTATACTTTCAAGCAGCAGAATGAAATTCAGCGCAGGTAACCATTTTTGTGCACATAACATATTTTCGAGTTTCAGGTGATCTTAAAAAAGTTATTCATTTTTTTAGTTTTAATGATAAGAAGCATGACACCTTGTTCGTCCAACATTGTTTTAACTTACATTAGCAATGGCTATTAGCTAAACGTTTGGAGCTTACTCAACATTGGGTCTGGTCTGATGGAGTTGCATCACAATTCAAGGCTAGACATCCATTTTATTTTGTGGGGAGGTATCTTTGCTATAACAAGTTTGGAGATGAGATGATTTTTTTTTTGGTCTAGCCATGGTAAAGGTGAACATGATGGTGCAGGTGCTGTTATAAAGCGGGCACTTACCCATGAACAACTAAAGGCAGATGGTGTGCAGATGAATTGTGTAGCACATGTAGTTGAATTTTTAAGAGCTAATATGTCAATGAGTGCAACTGGTGTTTATTCCTCGCAGGTCCGAGATATCAAACGTGAATTTTGGGAAGTGAAGATAGATGAAGTAAATAGGGAGAAGACCTGGGAGTGCTAAGGAAATCCCGAATTGTGATCT
Organism: Azolla caroliniana; assembly: GCF_043228905.1. Taxonomy (NCBI): domain Eukaryota; kingdom Viridiplantae; phylum Streptophyta; class Polypodiopsida; order Salviniales; family Salviniaceae; genus Azolla; species Azolla caroliniana. The sequence goes on from NW_028230444.1 coordinate 20,102,769, forward strand.
CTCCATGTTGTTCGCGGTTATTCTAGGTTGGATGGTTATTGTATTGTGGTTAGAGAATTAACTTGTTTTTGCTTCCATTGTGTGCAGGGAAATTTGAGGTATTGTTTAAACAAAGCATATATTCAGAATTGGGAGTATCATACATTGAATGATAAGGAAGTTGTTGATGGGGAAACAAAAAAGAATGTCGAGTTCACATATCAAGGACATGGAGATACTCTGAGTGATGTCTTAAATGTTGGGGATAATTTTGCTGTAAATGTAGAAGAAGGCAATTCAGAGGGCGTTGATTTCTATATATTGAAGTGCACAGTTAGTAAATAGTGTGCAACACAGAATATATTAGATGCTTGGGGAAATGTTGTATCTACCGAGACATTCTACATCAAAGGTATTTTATATGCAAGACTAGATGATTACGATTATATGTATAGGCTATTAGAAGACAAACCAGTGGTGTACATGTAGTCTTATTTGGTCAGGTGCATCAATGTCCTAATGTCGCAATACAATAGCTGCTTAGGTTTATACACAGTTAGTGCTAATGTGTATGAAAGTATTTACAACAGTATGCCATGGAATTTGTAGCTACAAGTAGCAATTACCAGTTTTCTTGTAAAACAAACATAGCACATGTATTGCAAATAAACAGTTTAATGGACCTATTTCGGAGTTTTTTTTTCATATACAATCTACTTTTTGTGCTTCTTCTGGCCAAGTCTTCTATCTGATATACAGTTTAATAATATTGTTTAGGGTTCTTCTTTTTGAGATACAGATTTACTCAAGTGAACCATGTACAAGTTAAAATAGTTTGCATAATTTTAAGAAAAAACATTATCATGAAATCAGCAATCCTGAACATACTCTTAAAATTACATAGTAGATAAGTTACTCAAAACAAGCAATTTAATTCTTCATTGATTAAGTGGTAGCAAATTACATATTTATAACATCCCATTGCCAATGTCTTGAAATCGTCTATAAACAGCTAAGCTCTTGCTTGTCAGTGGAACTTCTCTACATATATGATCTACATACCGAGCACGGTATGGAGTCCACAACCATGTAGCTAGTTGGCAGCTCAATGTTTTCACCAAATAGTGTTCAGGCATTTCATCGGGTAGAATGAGACAGCATCTACGAATGTTGAAGTAATGTCAGAAATGTTATGTATCCAGAATCAATGTATTGTCGGCATTATAATCTGGCCAAGTGTCCAAAAATCAGAAAGTCTTTTGAATCTTGCAGCATCATTCTGCTCACAATTCTGCCGTGTCCACTGACCCTTGAAATGTTGTCGCCACTTCAGGAAGAATCTTGCTACACACTTCCACACATATGTACGTGGTTTTTCGCTCCAAATAAACAAATCAAAATATTGCACAACCCACTCCAGAAATTGATTTGCGTCCCTCCTTGGTGTCATATATCACACACTCATCAGGACTTTATCAAGCTCCAAGATCAAGGCTCTTCTTTCGACTTCTAATGGTTTAGGTTTCCATTCCTGTAATTGAGCCTCTATTACACCAATTACTGGTAGCACACGATCAAGGTCAATCAACTCAGGTGTCCTTTTCCTCTTCAAACCCCTGGTCGACTGTGTTGGGCCTGGCTTCACATTCTGGTGCTCTTGTGTTGTCGATTTAGTCATTGGCTCAGTGCATGTAGATACTGATCTGGTCAATATCAGCCCACTGGTATCACATGCTGCATCTACCTGCAAAATCAGATCATCTGTGCAACATGCTTGATCAACTTGCATGACCAGATCATTTGTGTCAGTTGCTACATCTACTTTCAAGATGTGGCCCTCTAAATACGCAACAACATCAACAGTTTCCACACTACCATCGATCTTAGGAGCAATAGATTCAAACCCTTTAAACTCTGCAACATCAGAAAACACCAACATATTCACACTCACAAAGTAACTAACAGTCTCACAAAACAACATAATGAACATGAAATATTTTCCATCATAGAAACATGAACATAATTATCTTGGAGAAACATCATAGAGTTCCATTACATAATGTGGATCAAGAAACAACCAATCTGAGGTTTTACTTGTCCAAATAGATCATAGTAAAACATCATAAAACCCTAGGAAAATCGCTAACAATCATATCCCACTAATAAGTATTTCACTCCAATTCAAGAGCCCCTTGACCGAGTAACTGGTCTTGTCCCCAATCGTGGCCCCTTCTTCACCCTTTTTCTAGCCGGTTTCCCATTTAGCCTTGCTTCTTTGACCCATTGCACAAGTCTATCCTCCTCCGACAACCTTTCCATCACCTCAGCAACGGCTTGCAGGTCAGCCACGTCTTGCACTAGCTTTTCCAATACAGTGGGATCTGTTTGGACATTATCAGTAGTTGGGCTCAATGGGGTGGAATCAAGGTTTTGGGATTCGAAGAAATGTTGCATCAAGTGTTCAAAAACACTATTTTTGTGAACCTCATATTTACATGATGTTTCCAATATTTCATGGCTTTTCACATCCTTGCCTAATTCATTACCATCTTCCAAAAGAATAGGGTGGAGCTGATCTGAAGGAGATGTGATAGCAGGACTCTTACTTTCAGCCACATTGGCATCTATCTCCTCATCGATTGCAGCGTCATCAACACTAGATAGGTCATGCGCCCTCCTTAATCCACAAGATTCTACAACAACATGGTCGCTAATTAGCTACATCTTAGGTAACTAGCTATTCTTCAAGACTATGATAGTAGCTAATTAGCTACCACTGAGCTAATTAGCTACTTTGCTTAGGTATGGTACTAGCTAATTAGCTACTCAACTAAAATATTGTACTAGCTAGTTAGCCACTATAACTAAAGTATGGTACTAGCTAATTAGCTATTGTACTAAACTATGGCAGTAGCTAATTAGCTACCATTTTGCTAATTAGCTACTCAGCTAAAGTATGGTAGTCGCTAATTAGCTACCACTTAGCTAATTAGTTATTGTACTAAACTATGGTAGTACCTAATTAGCTACCACTTAGCTAATTAGCTACTCAACTAAAGTATGGTACTATCTAGTTAGCCACTATAACTAAAGTATGGTAGTAGTTAATTAGCTACTACTAAGCTTATTAGCTACTGTACAAAACTATGGTAGTAGTTAATTAGCTACTATTTAGCTAATTAGGTATTGTATTAAACTATGGTAGTAGCTAATTAGCTACCACTTTGCTAATTAGCTACTATACTAAACTATGGTAGTCGCTAATTAGCTACCTCTCAGCTAATTAGCTACTGTACTAAACTATGGTAGTCGCTAATTAGCTACCACTCAACTAATTAGCTACTATACTAAACTATGGTAGTAGCTAATTAGCTATCAGTTAGCTAATTAGCTACTCTGCTAAAGTATGGTAGTAGCTAATTAGCTACTGTACAAAACTATGGTAGTAGCTAATTAGCTATTGTATTAAACTATGGTAGTAGCTAATTAGCTACTGCACTAAACTATGATAGTAGCTAATTAGCTACCACTTAGCTAATTAAATATTGCACTAAACTATGATAGTAGCTAATTAGTTATTGTACTAAACTATGGTAGTAGCTAATTAGCTACCACTTAGCTAATTAGCTATTGTACTAAACTATGGTAGTAGCTAATTAGTTACCACTTAGCTAATTAGCTACTCAAGTAAACTATGGTAGTAGCTAATTAGCTTCCACTTAGCTAATTAGTTACTCAACTGAAGTATGGCAGTAGCTAATTAGCTATTGTAGTAAACTATGGTAGTAGCTAATTAGTTAAGTGGTAGCTAATTAGCTACTCAGCTAAAGTATTCTAGTAGCTAATTAGCTACCACTTAGCTAATTAACTACATGTTAGGTAATTAGCTACTACACTACAACCATAATAGCTAAATAGTTTCCACACTTTATACAGCTTACCTAATTAGCAAAAATGGAACTAATTAGCTACACTATGGTCACAAGCAACAATTTTACCTGTGTGTTTTCTCCACTCATCTAGGAGAGTTGTACTACAATCCCCCAAATAGAATGCAGCAATGCGATAGGCATATTGAAAACAAACGATATGGTATGTGTGTTGGCATGGTTGTAGGTGAACCAACAGAGTAGCACATTTGTCCTCTACACGTAATCCACAAGCGATGCAACATGCTTGAACAGTCAATATATCGTTTCCTGGTTCTCCTTCATTTGGTAAGGGAGCAAGAATGTTCAGGTCCAATTCTTGTCTGCTCCTTACCATCCCCTCCGCAAAATGTAGTTGCTTCTTAAGGTAGCTAACTACCTATTCTTGACGGGAGTATTGTTCCTTCAACGCTGTCGTGCCTTTCGGCTCCGGATCGTTTGCGTGAGTCGGGTGGGAACCGCCGAGGTTTTGGACTAGGATTCACGAATTTGCTAAAAATAATTCTCTCTTACTACCTAAATATTGACTAAATATACTAAACTCGTGGGATTCACGAGATTCTTATCTTATAACTCTTTATACCTATTCTTTACTAGCCTTATTTGTATTTTTCTTTCTCATGCACACTAAATGTGCATGTGAGGCTTTTCTAATCCTTGCTTTTATTTGCTAAATATAGTGCTCATTCATGCTAGATGTGCATGAGTCACTTTTTAGTCGCTTGCGTTTTTCTATAAAATATTCACGCACTCTAAAAATGCATGATTTACCTTTTAATAAAGGTAGGCGCAAATAAAGCACTTATAATTATTAAATCTATTTATAGAACACTAAAGATAAGGTAGCATAATGGTAAAGTTGAGGTTTGGCTACGTGGATGTACAAGGTTTGAATCTTGCCCTATGCACATGATAAATATTTTGATATTCTTATTTTATTTATTTATATGTAATTAAATCGGTTATATTATTTTTACTTTTTCACGTAGTGTACGAAATACACGACGACACTCGCCCCCTCCGAACCCGCACATCCTCCGGTATGTGCCGAAGTTGCCGATGCTCGTTGTCTCCCCTTCATCCTCCGTTTGTCCCGCTATGTCAACTTTGTCTCTCCATTTTGAGTAGACCCATTCTTTCCACCCGAACCATTGTCGCCATCCGATCCACCATATTCTTTGTTCTCTCTCGTCATATTCTTGGCCCTTGTCATTCGTGGTAGTGTCTTTTACTGGCCTCTTTCTTGTCTTCATCAACCTTGACTTTTTTCCGGATCGCTCTCGTCCGATCAACTTTTGGTTTGATCGGCTTCCGATCGGATTCGTATTCGGCCGAATCGGAATCGGTTGTTCGGTTTCGATTGAGTCGGTCTCCTTCCGGCCCGGTTTCGATCTATCGGTTTCGGTTTCGGTTGGCTTTCTTTTCCTCGTTTTCACCAGCCTCGACCGGTCCAACCTCTGGTTGAGTCGGATTTGCTTCTTTCCGGATCGGTCTCGTCCGATCGGCTTTCGGCTAGGTCGGCCTCCATCCATATTCGCGTTCGGCCAAGTCAGACTCAGTCGATCGGTTTTGACCGAGTCGACCCCTTTTCGGGTCGGCTTTCTTTTGGGTCGTCTTTCGGCCGAATCCTCATTCGCCCGGTTCGGCTTTCGTTTGTGTCGACTTTCGGTTGAATCCTCATTCGCCCGGTTCGGCTTTCTTTCGGGTCGACTTTCGGTCGAATCCTCTTTTACCCAGTTCAGCTTTCTTTCGGTTCGTCTTTTGGCCGAATCGTCTTTTACCCGGTTCAGCTTTCTTTCGGATCGGAATCCCGTTCGGATCAGAATCCCGTCCGGATCACCTTCCATCCGAACCGGCTTCCGACTTTACCTTTCTTGCCGCCACCTCCCGTCTCTCCGGTCTCACATTGGTTCTCGGACACAACCGCCGAAGTCTCTAGAATTAGTGGGTAGGAATCCTCGGTATTATCATCCTCTGTCATTTCAACCATAGCCTCCCTCTCGGCTATCTCTCCATCGTATGAATCGGCTTCGACCTTTGTTTTCTCTCCACCACCTTCCGTCTCTTCGGTCTCACGTTGCCTTTCGAACGCAACCGCCGGAGTCTCTGGAATCAGCGGTGGAGAAATCTCGATATGGCCATCCGCCATTGATTCGTCCATAGCCACCTTCGATTCGATGTCATCTTTCGTGGTGACCTCCTCAATCAAGTCCTCCTTGCTCTCTTTCACTGCATCAATTATGCTTACCCCTTTTTCACCCGATGTTTCAGACACTTGTATTCGGAAATCTTCTTCTACACTTGGGTTATCGGCCTTATCCTTCGTCGTTGTTCTTTCGCAAGACAAGAGGGTAGCTTGTTTTACACCCTCTTCCATCACACCATCATGTTGTATTTCGGCCTTCATATCGGCTCCATCGTTTGTCTTCAATCGACCATCCTTCATCGGCCATGTCGTTGACAAGATTCTCATCTTCCTCTCATCATGTCTCCGGCATACCCTTTCGACTTTGGCCCAATCCTCGGTAAGACCGTTCGCACCGTCATCATCTTCGAGTTCGATCCCGATGTCCATCCTTTCTTTTCGATCGATCGATTTTACGAACATTAGGACTTTATCCTCTCCCACCAATCGTTGTTCCCGCTCCGAGAGTCGAGCAAGACGATGCTCGAACTCTAGGAATGCTTGTGTTGCACTTCGGTGGGTCTTCTCCGATGCCACCCATTCGTCAAACTCGCGTCGATCTCGTCCCTTCGATCTCTTGTAGTCATATGCCTCTCGTAAAGCTTCTTCAAAGGACCCCCATGTTGGATTTTGTTGCCGTATCTTGTAGATTCTTTCTTGTAACTCATCCGTGGCTACCCGATTGAAGGATGTCACTTGCAATCCTTCCGGTATCCCACATCGTATCATCTCCACCTTGTAGTCACGTAGATAGCGTGACACATCGTTTCCGTTGAATTGTCCGTTTCGTTGTACGAGACGCTTTACTACCCCCGTGATCTCCAACATCGCTCGTTGTTCTTGTAGCATCCGCTCGAACATCATCATCATCGTTATGCTCATTGCCTCTTGTTGATTCTCCATCTCCTTGCCACCCGCCTTCACGTCGGGTTCACCAACTGTGTCGTGCCTTTCGGCTCCGGATCGTTGCGTGAGTCGGGTGGGAACCGCCGAGGTTTTGGACTAGGAGAAAGAAAAATATGAGATGAGGCTAGTAATGAATAGATTATTAGAAAGAGAGATAGAAATTTCGTGAATCCCACGAGTGTATTTTATTCGATTAATCAATATTTAGATAAGAATATGTATTTAGATTGAAAGAAAAATATAAGAAACTTGTGAATCCCACAAGTATAGATTATATTATTTTCGTGAATCCCACGATTATATTAATCGGTTAGTGTTTTCGGAAATATATCCAATTTCCAAATATTTCACACACCTATTACATTGTGCTCCCCATCCTTATGTAGTGATGGGAGAGACTAAGCATAGCTACATGTTTTTTTCTAATATGTTCATGCACACTAAATGTGCATGTGATGCTTTTCTAATCCTTGCTTTTATTTGCTAAATATAGTGCTCATTCATGCTAGATGTACATGAGTCACTTTTTAGTCACTTGCGTTTTTCTATAAAATATTCACGCACTCTAAAAATGCATGATTTACCTTTTAATAAAGGTAGGCGCAAATAAAGCACTTATAGTTATTAAATCTATTTATAGAACACTAAAGATAAGGTAGCATAATGGTAAAGTTGAGGTTTGGCTACATGGAGGTACAAGGTTCGAATCTTGCCCTATGCACATGATAAATATTTTGATATTCTTATTTTATTTATTTATATGTAATTAAATCGGTTATATTATTTTTACTTTTTCACATAGTGTACGAAATACACTACGACAACGCAGCCGAGAAATTTACCGATTAATTATTCCTTAATGAGGAAGATACAACAACAAGAAACAAGAATCATTAACTTACTTGTAGCTTTTCTAAATTGTAATCATCGACAGTATTTACACCTAGAAGGTCCAAGCTCATTGAAAGAACCTGGATCTCTGTCTGCAGTTGAATTTTCCGTTGGGGATCCAACGACCCCTCAATTTCAAGTTCATGTTGAGCAACCTGTTCCAGATAATGCCTTAGTAGCACATTTTCACATACAAGTTATTTGTAACATATTACATACTAGCAAAACAATAGGTACCTGAATCTTATTTCTGATTGTTGTAACTGCCAAAATGACTTTGTTCTCCATTGTAGCAGCCAATGTTGCTTTCTCTAAATCTGTCTTAAAAAACTCCAATGTCTCACAAGCTTCATGGACATTTTTTAGCATATAGCTAATCAATGTCTCACCTGTATCATCGACATTGGATTTCATTGTGTGTCGGTGTGGCGTATACTTGCGGGTTTGTTGGGAGCTGGCAGTTGCATCATCAACTGCCATGCTCCAAAATCTTGCCATTTTTTGTTGCAAGCTCCCCATCTTCTGACATCTTTCTACCGATGCCTCACCATAAATTGCCCAAGCTACCCTGTATATTTCAGGGTCACGATATTCCTTCGTTGTTTTGCAATACTCGTATACAAAAGCTCTGGCAAATGAAACTGACAACTTGTTGACCGGGATCTCTTGATGTACTTTCTGGTGCAGTCTCAAGTAGTCGTCGTACATGCTTGAGCTTGACCTTGCCTTTCACTCTAGGCACTTTATATACTGACATCCAGTCTACATCACTAATCAATCTATCAGTTAGAATAGCAGGGTCAATACCCTCGAGCGACAGACCATATATGTTGTGAAAGTCCTCCTTTGTCTTGCAAAATTTTGCGAAGTTCAGCACTTTAGGATAGCCTGGGAGGAACAAGCCACCTGAAATAGAAAATCAGTAATCAGAATTGGTGCAAAAACATAATTTTTAATGTGAATTTGTGCAATATTACAACACTTTGAGGCAGTAATTTGTTCTTTTCAACATGTATCAGAAATCAACCACTTAAAAAATTAGAAACCCTAATTAGAATTTGTCATGAGAATTGGTGCAAAATTACTACAGATTGTGACAGTAATCAGAAATTTGTAACAATCAGAATTGGTGCAAAAACAGATTTTTTAATGTGAATTTGGTGCAATATTACAACACTTTGAGACAGTAATCTATTCTTTTCAACATGTATTAGAAATCAACCACTTAAAAAATCAGAAACCCTATTCAAAATTTGTCATGAGAATTGGTGCAAAATTACAACAGATTGCGACAGTAATCAGAAATTTGTAATTAGAAATTTGTAACCAGAAACTTGCAATCTGAAATTTGTAATCAGAAACCCTAAACCACTTAAGGGAAACACAAACCCTAATCATCACTAAAGGCAGAAATCAACTGTACTACGAAATTCTATCAATTAGAAACACACTTGTTGCGACACCCCGATCTTCGAGACATCCTTGTTTGGGACTCCAACGACTTCGCCCTATTCGATTTTTGGGAAAGATGAACAGGCACCAAAGTTACAGACAGTTATAAATTAGGGAAAAAAAAGTTTTTTTAATATGTAACTGATACATACCTAGACGAGGATCGACTAGCTTGTGTGTTGTAGCTCTAAAGGTGCAATGTCGATCTCAGAGTTTTTGTGCTGCTGCGGGGGCTTCGTCTGCGTTCATGCTTAAAGTACTCCATCTGTTTGGAGTTCGAACTCGAACTCAGGATTATCAAGAATTTGATGACATTCAAGTCGACCTTAGATGATGGCACTATTCCCCAAGTTCCACTACGTCAGAAACCAAAGTTCAAATATTTGAGTATTCTCATCAATTAAATGACATGTATTTAACTAATAAAACATAAAATTTCGTAAACCATCCTTATGATTTTCCCACAAAAAAACTAGCTAAACAAATAGCTAATTAGTTGTGGCCATTTTAGTAGCTAATTAGCTATAATAGTGTTTCCACTCGTATGCTTTTACCCTTAGCTCAGTATTCAACTAAAGCTTTCTAGCCTTTGTGTTTACCACAAACAGTTTTACCAAACTATCCCAAGCTTCGTTTGGAAGCAAAGCATCTTGTATGTGACCGAGCATCGAATCCGCGATGCTAACTGACAGCCAATGCAATACTTTCATTGCCCCTTGATTCCATTCCTTAAATACTTTAATCTGTGCAATAGTAACTGCATTTTCTTCAGGGATCTCTGGAGCCTCTTCTAGGCCTCTTTCAATGTAATCCCAATATCCTTTTCCCATCAGGAAATTTGTCATTCTGAAAGGGATGCGCAAGACCCATTGTGTTTTAGGGTTTAATTGCAAGTACACAACAGAATTGTTATTCCGCAATTTATCGTGCTTTTGTTCCATGTGTTTAGATGAAGCTTGGGATGAATGCACCAATCTATCAATTGTGGAGCCATGGAGCTACAAAAGCTAGAGATAGAATAATGTGTGGATATCCAAGAAAACGAACATTTAGTCAATATTGTATACTACAACTAGTTTGAGGACTTGGCAATATTATTGGAAGTTGGAGATCATTTTGCGGTGCTCAAATCTCCTCAGAATGAAGATTTTGAAGACTAGTACATTGTGGTGTGCAAGCAAGGAAATACAATATTGGAAGAAGTCTTGAGGGATGGTTGGGGCAACATGTTCAATATTGGTGAGCCTGTCGTATATGGCAATTACTATGCAAAGTTGCCACAATGCAAGAACACATATGCATTGTTAAAAGATGCACCCACCGCAATAATCTATATTGATGCCATTATCATAATTAAGTTCAAAATGACTCAAGCAAATCACAAGGTTAAGGGATACAACAATGTCTACAAAGTCCCCAAAGGGGTACACGAACACATATTGGGGGAGGTCTCCCTCTTTAATGCTTAGAATGTCAAGTGTTCCTTCATATGTAACTTTTGCATGTATTCAAACTCTGACTTAGAAATGAAAGGAAATATATTATCTTGGGTTTTCTAACAATATCCCTCTTTGGTTTAGATATGTATGTTTCTTTTACATAAGTGTCTAGTGCTTGGTAAAAAATCTCATTGGCAATTATCTAAGCCTACGTTTAGGGTTTACTAACCTATCAATATCTAAGTTAGGAGTGTTCATTCCAAGTTTTACTCACCTTCTCACTGTCACACACATGTTAAAAGTGTGTGCCTATAACTCTTTCGGAGTTCATATGTATCAAAGTTAGTACAATACATATCAAGTTAGTACTAAAACTGTGTTAAGAGTTTGCTAACGTAGACATATGTAAGATCTGAGTGTTCATTCCACTCATCACTCAGCTTCTCACTACCACATGTGTGCATAACAAGTAAACCAAAACAATGTCACGATGAGGGTAATCAATTACAGACAACCACCTAGATACAATAAACTTAGCTAGGTACTGAGTGGCACTTCATCATTGGAGGTAGTAGACTACTGAGTGGCACGAGGCAGTAGAAAATTAGCTACAATGCATATCAAGTTAGTACTTAAACTGTGTTAAGTGTTTACTAACAAGGACATATCTAAGATAGGAGTGTTCATTCCACTGATGACTTTACATTCTCACTGTCACATGTGTGCATAACAAGTAAAGCAAAATTGTGTCAAGATGAGGGTAATCAATAACTTTGCATCCAATTCATAGTCTGGATAAGTAAACCAAAATAGTGTCAAGAAACAGGTAATCAGTAACTTTACATTCGGTAATCAATTACATACAACCTTCAAAATACAATAAACTTTGGTTTTAGTTTTTTCTGGATCTTGTAATGCGCCTATTTCTGGTTTCATTCTTCTCAAATTTCACACCCTTCTTCATCTTAAAGCCACGAGGTAGTAAACTGCTTAGTGGCAATTCATCATCGGAGGGAACAGTGCGCTCTATTGCAACAGCCTGAAATGCACACACTTCTAAGAAGATGTGGTTGATAGTCTTACCAGAAATCTCCTAGAGGACATTGGACACATCATTCTGAAATTTTCCCGGCTCCACTTCGTGGGTAGACACCACTACCACTTTATTAGGAGTACAAACATGTTCATCATCGTGGGTGCTTGTCTTCATTGCAAACTCCCCGCTGATGATGCTAGACACTTGCTCCAAGTGCAAGCTACTTGTAGTATTTTGGACGGACACCTCATTCGTAGTACCACCCTCTCCTTCTTCTTGAGTAGTTGCTACAGTCTCCTTAATGATACAATCTTGCCCTAGGTAAAGGTTGCTTGTGGTGTTTTGGACACACACCTCATTCTTTGTACAACCATGATCCTCTCCTTGGGTCAAATTCACATTCCCTGCAAACTCCTCGTATAAGTCGCTTGTCCACTCCAGCTCCTCTTTTTGGGTGATTTCACATTCCTCATGTGTGGTAGCATCTAAGCCTGAATAATCAAGATCGCTCCATAAACTACCTGAATCATCTAATGGTATTTGTGAATCTCCATGCTCTTCTACTCGTAAATAAAATAGAGGGATGCAAGAACAATATCAAATCACATTCTGAAAAAGTGAAGGCACCTAGCCAAATGCTTAAGGTTAAGGGAAAAATGTTTACCTACTATTACATCTTCATCTTGATCTTTTGTAGATTAGTCTTTGCATATGATTGTGTTTGTCATGTGCTGCAAGACGTGGTTTGCATTGGCATCACAATTGTCACGGACACACCAAGTGCAGACTAAGACGGAGCACGGATGATGAGGCTACAACGGAGCGATGACGGAATGATACAAGAGCATAAAGATAGAGATGAAGATTAAGGAGAGAAGATGGGCGAAACGAGAATACTAGATTGATATGTCCATGACTGGCGTTGTTCACCTTGAATTCCTTCAAGGTGAACTCAACTATTTATACTAAGTGGCATGCATACCTATTGCACGCATGTGATACAATAGAGCAAGTAGGCAGTAGGTACGCATGCATGTGCCAAGTGTTAATGACGGGAACTCAACGCTCCTTATGCGCAATGCTCGGCCACAACCGAGCTTAAAATCATACACAGAAAACGGGAATGAATGCACGACACAAGAGAAGAGACGAGTACGCAGGATGTTTACGTGGAAAACCCAAACTAAGGGAAAAACCACGGCAGCCCACAGGCTGCAAACTATCACTATGCTAGAATGTACAACAGTGAGTTCACGGAGGCAACGACCTCGTGCTCACGATCCTCGCCACAGGCGGCAGTTACAACAGAGGCAACGACCTCTTTCTCTCTCTGTGTGTGTACACAGTTCCGCGCTCTCTCTCTCCTTGCACCAACAAGAATAACAACAGTTAACTAAAAGTTTGCCCTAAGTCATATTTATACTAATATGACTTTTCGGCTATTTACAAATATAGCCATGATGGACTCTCATAAACATATTTACTAATATGTCTCTTCATCCGGTGAGCACTCCTCACCGGGTCTGCACCATCCGGCTCTCCGTAGCCGGGTACTCCTCATCCAGTCCTCACCGGGTCTGCACCATCCGGCTCTCCGTAGCCGGGTACTCCTCATCCGGTTTCGGCCTCGGCCGAGTTTGTTCATCAGCACTGTTCTTCTCCCTTCCCATCCGGAGGGACCTGTCTCCCAACAGTTAATAATACAAGGGAGAAATTATGCACATGATGCTAGCTAAAATCTACAATGAGGAAGTATATACATGATTATATGCTAGATGTGTGGTTAACACAAAACACTCGATTATAACATGGTCATGTCAAGAGTTCAATCTAGTATTCTCGTTTCGCCCATCTTCTCTCCTTAATCTTCATCTCTATCTTTATGCTCTTGTGTCATTCCGTCATCGCTCTGTTGTAGCCTCATCATCCATGCTCCGTCTTAGTCTGCACTTGGTGTGTCTGTGACAACAATCGTCATTGTTGCTTGGGATGGTCCCAGTTTCAAGTTGGGGCTCTTCATCATGCCAATATTTCACAACACTCTCTATATATTAATACACTTGTACATTATTGTCACATGAAGTAATATGGTCAAAGAAACTATTAGATGAGAGGGCTCCCAACATGTACCTGGAAGTGAGATAAATTTTTCTTCGTATTGTGGCTCTGAATTTGTATCTCCATTTTCATTACTCTTTTCTTCCCTGTCTAAAAACAAAAGTACGTAGTATTAGTCTAACTCTAAAACTTTACAACAGCCACAAGTTTGTGAGAATTTGTATCACCCACCACAACAATCAACTTTGCATTTCTTCCCCTTTCCATACAATTTCCTTGCAGCATTACGCTTCTTCGTAGGCTCTTTGATAGAAACCTAATAAATTAGTAGTATACCAACATTTCAGAAATTAGAAGTGCAAACCCAATTAGCATTACCATTCACACAATCAGGGCATGCCGAGCTAGGAGATTTTGTTTCAAGCAACACATCTTCAACTATTCCAATGGCCTTCTCATACATTCATCTTCATCATAAATTTCATCAAGTACCACTAAGGAACAACCGTGGATTTTGGAATTTGCAGCAGACTCTATACGTAGTATCGCGGGGCCTGGTTTGTCAATTACCTTCCCTGGTGTGGTGTTGCTAGATACTACAACATTCATATTATAAGCATACATATTATAAGAGTACATATTATGAGATATTGGTCCACCTGGACATGCATATTTCATCTGGTAATGAACAATGTTCGTACTAAAAAGCCAAGACCTTCATGCCTATTTGTTCGGTCATGCAAAGCCTACGTCAAGTGGACTCAAAAAGTACAATGCAATTAACCAATGTTAGTACTAATACAAGTTATACAACTAAACATTTATGACCTTTAGTACTAAATAATCAATACTAAATCAATTGATCACTAAGGAATACAATGTAATTAGTATTGTTAATACTTAATAACATCTTAGGAGCTTAAAGGAATAGTACGGAACCACCTGGACATGCATATTTCATCTGGTAATGAACAATGTTAGTACTAAACAATCAAGACCAACATGCCTATTTGTTTGATCATGCAAAGCCTAAGTCAAGTGAATACAAAAAGTACAATGCAATAAACAATGTTAGTACTAATACAAGTTATACAACTAAACATTTAAGACCTTTAATACGAAAATATTTGCACTAAATCAACTGATCATCCTGGATTACAATGTAATCAGTAATGTTAGTACTAAATCATGAAAAAGGATCTTGAGGAAACAATACTCATATGTATAAGAACAGAACCAAAAGTAAAATTATAAAATCATAGTATACAAATTGCCTAATGCCTAATCACATACCATAGGAGTGTACTTTCAAACCCCAAGCTAGGTACCACTCTACTCCAACTGTACTTTTACAGTCCAAACATATATTTTCTTTCTCGAAATGGTACTTAGCGCATAAAAATTGATATGTGTGCAAGCATGGTGTAATGATAGCATCCATAGACTCAAGCTTGAATCCAAGGCCACAAAATAAACACCTTCAGTGACGAGACACAACATACATTATATTAGCACCAATGATATTTTATACCATAGAAGGTCAAAAAGGAGAAATATAAACCATTACCGTGATATAGTAATGTTTGTAATTGTACTTTCCATGCAAGTGGGGTGCTCAACTACGTCTAGACAGAGAGTATCTAAACCTTTTTCTTTTAGACCATTCATCAAACATGTTAGGTTCTCTTAATGCAGCTTTAAGGCTGATAATTTCTCATCAATTTTAGAATGAGAAAACCGCATGTCTCTAGATATTTCTTCTGTGCTTCCAGATGAGTACCCATAGTTGTGAGCTCCTTCTTCAACTCCTTTTTTAACACATCGCTTTCAGAATTTTGGATTGTTGATGCAATCCATTCGTATGTATTCGACAGAGATGTGAATTGTTTCTCTGCTACCATCTCACTAGATGAAACTTCTTCCAAATCGGCCAACAGTGCTTGCATTTTTGTTTGCATGGAAGCTATACAGCGCAACAATCTCTTTTCATGTTTTTCTGTCAGTGTCACTTTCTGTTTTGCAATTTGTTGAGTCAACATAGATATCCGAGTTTGCAATTTCAATATGAGAGGTACCCTCAGACTTCATGGTAGTGTTGGTACTTGAGGACCTTCTATAATGTGATGATCGATGATGAGCAAAATCTTCCCAATCAACTTCAATGCCACCATGTAGTTCACATGCAAATGCACGTGCAAAGATAGATCCTACCTCATTGTTTAGGATATGTTTCGTATCATAAACTTGTTCATATCGTGACTTTAGTTCAGTGATATAATCCTTCTTCAATTGAGTGAGGTGGAAACCTCTCCTTGTCTTGGGTTGTGATGAGCCCCAAGTTTTCATCATCTACATGTCTAGGTCTTCATAAGTGTCAAGTCGTGCAAGAAGGAAATAACCCCATCCTAATTTTGCACCTCGATGGATGTTTGTGTGAATCTTCTTGCCCTGAGTTGTTGAAAACTTTGACCTCCCTCTGGTGGGGGTCATCTTACTTTCTTTGATGGGGTTCCCTTTTCTTTCCTTGCATGGTGTGTTGACATTTTCTTTGACCATTTTCTTCTTCATGGGTGTCTTTCTTGTCATTAGAATCTTGTCTCTCTTCTTCGCCTCACATGCACAACAATAGTAAATAACAGTAAATCATGCACAACAATAGTAAACAATATTAAATAATATACAATTCAAGGAGATGTCGGATATGAAACATAATGTTAACTCCCAATACACAACATATACACATGCATCATAACAGTTCTAAATCAGGTACGAAAACAAGAATAATAAGGACGACAAGAACAACAAAAACAAAAAAAAGGACAAGAACAAGTACAAGATCAAGATCATTTAACAAGAACCCTCTTTCAATATATCAACATGTACAAAATTCAAGAACCCTAAATGACAATAACACATAATCAAATATACAGTAGAACATGTACCAAATGTCATTAGGGTTGGGGCTATACAAAATTCAAGCACCTATAGAAAATGACATAAGCTTGTTGACCGACTCTCAAATTCAAGCATATGCATGTACAAAACTCTCAAATGATCAAGGGAGAACAACAACAACAAAACCCTAAACGATAATAACAGAGAGAATCAAACATACAGATAAACATGTCCCAAACATCGTTATGGTTGCAGATGTACAAAATTCAAGCACCTATAGAAAATGACATAAGCATGTACAAGACTGTCAAATTCAAGCATATGCATTTACAAAGCACTCAAATGATCAAGGGAGAACAACAACAACAACAACAACCAAACCCTAAATGACAAAAGCAGATAGAATCAAACATACAATAGAACATGTACCAGGTAGAGGGAACACGACCAACAGAGCAGAGACCGATGCGAAGGGGACATGGTGAGCAGACCACACTTCAGAGAACGCCTAAGAGAGAGAACGCAACCAATAGAGGAAAGCTCGATGCAACGAGGACATAGTACAACACTTGAGAGAGGGAGGACGCGACGAGGACACAATTGAACACCTGATGTCGATGCAGAAAGGACTCGGTAGGACACCTAAGTGTATTGTTGTTGCAAAGAGGACACAATGAGCAAGGAATGCTTGGAGTTTGCAGGGTGAGCAGAGAACATGGAGAAACCTGTGCAGATGTTGGAAGAGAGAGAGAGAGAGAGAGGGAGAGGGAGGGAGGGAGGGGGAGGGAGGGAGGGAGGGAGAGGGGTACGAACGTAGTGAATGTTATAACAAGTAGAAGGGGGAAGGAAAGAGTGACAAAGAGAGGAGGTATAAACCTAGGGAATCATCGAGTGTACACAGAGAGAGAGAGAGGCTAACTAATAGTTCGAGATAAACAGGCTTCGATCTAAGAGAGATAGAGAGACAAAGTGGAAGAGAGACAGACTGACTATCTTCATGATTGACTGACTACTTGAGATCTTATATAGTTAAGACCTCCTTACAACATTACCTAGCTTAAAGTTTCCATTTGAAAGGATAAACTATAAATATTAAAGCCTAAAAACAGTTCTGAAATAACCTACACCATAAATAATAACTCTGATAAACACTAGAGAACTTATGCTATAGAAATGTAAGAGTAATACCGAGTGAAGGAGAAGACATGCTTAGGGAAGGAGAAGACATACCGAGGGAAGGAGACGACATACCGACGGAAGGAGAAGAAATACCGACGGAAGGCGAAGATGGGGAAGATGTGTGACACAAAGAACAACCAAATCTTGGGGACATTCGCATGCTGCGAATACTTGAGATGCAAAGAACGACAAAACGGTGAATCTGATATGGGCTCGATTGGAAGGAGGAAGAGGAGACGCCAAAATGGTGAGAAGCGCCAAATTCAATTAATGTGGCATGCTAAATAAAAAGTGAGGGGGAAATAGCCCCAAATCAGTCCTAACTCCTAAATACGCAGCAACTATCTCCCCCCATTAAATGCAACGTGTACTACCCCCATCCCACTCCCTAAAAAGATTATAAATTTTTCCAATTTTTTTAAAAACTTTTTTATAATTACTTAGTACTAACAATATTAATAGTACTCGTGTGTTTTTTTTGCCAAAAACAGTACTTTTTTGGTACACCATAGCATGCTTTGACCCCTATGCTTGAAGGTTTTACCGATTCGGACATGTAGGGGCATACAAACTCCAGCCGATCTACATCAGGGTACGTGATGACCTATGTAGGGGGAGCAGTGTCGTGGCAATCACGACTGCATAAGTCAGTGGCCTTGTCAACCACAGAGGCAGAGTACATGGTAGCGGTAGAGGCCGGCAAAGAGCTAATCTGGATGAGAAATTTTCCCAGTGAGTTGGGGATGAAGCAAAGGGAGTTCTTGCTTCATTGTGACAACCAGAGTGTCATACATCTAGCCAAGAATGTTGCGTACCACTCCCGAACCAAACGTATACAAAGGAGATATCATTGGTTACAAGAGAAAGTGGAGGAAGGAGAGTTACACTTGTGAAGATCCATACTGATGACAATGGATCCGACATGTTGACAAAAGACCTACCGATGGACAGAGGAAGAGTCTGTCGACAGAGGACAAGAATAACGGACCGCGCCCCACTAGAGTGAAGGGGGAGTTTGTTAGGAATATGTCCCTCCAATGGGAGAAGCTGACAATCGAAGACAGGATGTCGTCTAACTTGATGAAGCATGATTGAGGCAGAACTTGTGAAACGAAATCTCATTCCGAGCGTCTACAATCATAGGGGTAAAGTGTTGCCGACTGGCTTACTTCAAGGGTGAGTTAGAACAGTGGAGTGCAGATTTCTTCAAGTGTCTCTCTTCATTGAGAATGATCTTGTAGAGAGTTTCCAAGCGAGGGATACAAGAAATGATCTTTAGAGTGCACAAAGGAAGAGTTGTTCATGAGAACAAAGTAGACGGCAACGGTCGGATCAAAGAAATGTCATGCTCTGATACTAGATGTTGGAGGCGGCCATAAGATGCAGAACAATCTCAGCACTCTTCTTGTAGAAGATCTTCAACAAGTATAAGATAAACCAATCAATAGCAGCATGCAACTAAATCGGAAGACAAATCTAATCATCTGAAATCAAGAGAGAGAGCGCAAGCAACCTAAGCACAAAACAGTGTAATTGTATTATTCAAGCGCAAAGTTACAAAACGAATGGTAGCAATAACCAAGATGAACAATAACCTTCCAAACTAGGTCACA
The DNA here is from genome assembly GCF_043228905.1 of Azolla caroliniana. NCBI lineage: Eukaryota > Viridiplantae > Streptophyta > Polypodiopsida > Salviniales > Salviniaceae > Azolla > Azolla caroliniana. Next base: position 20,122,331 of record NW_028230444.1, read on the forward strand.
AGGCCCGTTATATACTAATTGGGCTAGGGTAACTGCCTTTGACATATTTACAAGATTGTCCTAAATCTAGTTTGTGCAAGGGACAATGTGAATACGGCCATTATATACCCATATTCGACAGTGCCTTCTTTTGGATTGGAATTGGTCCCTGTGGTGAGTGCCAACTGAGATTGGGACCACTTAGGGACAATAACACATAGCCCTTTTCTAAATACTCACAAGTATTTACACAATTACACTTCTTAGACATGTGTACTTTGTTTTGTCACATGTTCTATAGCGAGGCAACCAGACACACACATTCATACATATTTTCATTAATACATACACATTACCTTAAACATTCGTATATTTACATACACACACACTATCATTCATATCTCAACACACACACACACAATCATTGATAAACACATACATACATATAATTAAAAAACACACTCACTCACTTAGACACGTTAACTCGAAAGTTGAAAATTAAGTGTCCATGAGCACTTCCACATTGATGACATGACAAATCCCATCCTCTCTAGTTCAAGTCCCTTAGAGTGATGGCGCTCATGTTCCACATGCATGCACATAATCTCATGAAGTCTTTAGTCAATCCGACGTGAAACAAGTGGCATGGGAGGATGAAGACTTTGCATCAATAATGGTAAGGATGATTATATAGATGACGAGGGAATGGGAAGAGATGAACATTGCACAATGCATGGTCAAAAGACTAGTTCATACTTCTGGATGATTTGAAGGGAAAAACGTTTAGAAATGTTTTTAAATAGATACAACAATGAGATGCCTCAAGAAGGTGCGAACGATTCAACCAAATTAAAGTGCTTCACTTGAGTTAGTTCTACAGATAGATATTGTAAAGCTTCAACAAGCCCATACAACATGAGGTTCCTTTCAAACGGCATTGCTAAAAGAGTTCAAAGACGATTATGTGACTAGAGTGAGAGTGGCAATGAGTTTGACCAATGGGTAACATTATCGAAGAAATCCTACAAGTTTGTTATGGTGGCATTCTTTGATTTGAGAGCCATTTTGCACAACTTTCAGAGTGAGATAAAATATTGGTGGGGGTGAATAAAGTGCTAATGTTCTTGAAGTCTTTCAACCATGACGAAAGGATAAGAATTGGAATTATTTTAATATCCATTTCTAGTAAACTTATAGTTTGATATGAATTGCAAAATCTAATAGCATACTTCCCTTTCACGATGTTCAAACATCCTAGCATACTTCCTAAACACTTCCCTTCGATCCTTGCCAAATCTAATAGTATGAAGCATTGTACTTAACTTTTCCATTGCGGGTGAGATAACCTCTAATGTTGACTTGATGTCCAACTGAAACGTATGCACCATACACCTTAACATATGTGAGGGAGTCAAAATTGCCATACCATGTTCGTTTTGTAACAGCATACTCAACTCCTTTGCAACCATTTGTGCATTAGTAGCTCCATCAAAAATTGTAGCTACTAATCCACTAGAAATATCAAAAGATCAAACTCGACGATAGACCACATGTGCACAATGTTTCCTTGATCCAACACCTAGAAATACATGTGCAAAATCCAATAGTATTGACCTTGACCTTGTTGTCTCATGACATAAATAATGAAGTGCCACTGAGTGTAAGCCTTTTAGACTATTATTTGACCAACCGTCAAAAGTTACAAAAAATCTTGAATGACTTTTAGATAGTAAATCTATCACTTGATGGCACAACACCAGATATGTTTCTAAGATAGAGCATTTCATTGTTCATCTCGCTTTCACGTGATATCCAGCTACAAGTTGTTATATGAACTCCTTAAATTTAGATGATTCCACACGTGCATGGGCAATGTTCCCTTCACAATATACTTCGTGATGGAATAGTCAATTTTCTTCTCTAAAGCACAAGATACTTTAATAGACTGAATAGGAAGATTGAATGGATTGTAAAATACTTTATTTTTGGTCTAGATCACATATGAAACAATGCTTTTCTACTAATTTTTCTTTTATAGTACCTATGATGTTGTAGAATACCAACAAACATGAAAATGTGTGCCATTATCCATAAACAATATGATATGATCATTCGTCCATCATGTTCTTTGTCGTTTTCTTGATATGCTTGTTGGCACATGCCCAACATTAATTATAGAAGGTGAGTCCATCGGTGCATAAGTTTGAGATGATGATTCCATTTAATGTTGATCCCATAAGAACAATATCACTTGTAATGAGCGTAGTAGAAGAAGGTCATAAATTCGTGTGAAAATAACCTCATTATTAGAGCTACCTAATAAGAACGCACATGAACACCATTAGATGTTTATCAAACTAGGATTTAGCTAGCCATATGGCATAACACAACCAAATTTCATTCATCATGCAACCATCATATCCATAGTTAAAACATGACATAATTTTCAATTTTGGTCATTTTGGCTTGGTTTCAACCACCATATCCATAGGATTTCCATGCAGAATTTGGTAGATCAAATGCAAAAACTAGAGAATATTTTTCACAATCATAGATGCTACGCATTCAACGATGTAATGTGTTTCTAAGATTATTCCTATATATGGATTTTCAAAACAATGTTTGTGTAATTTTTAAAGTTGTACGGATTGACAAAATTCTTATGTGTTTCATGCTTGAGTCCAATTTTGATGGGTTAGAATCTAAATTAAAATACCATATCAACAGATTTAGTAAAATATTGTCACAAATGTACATAGACACAGACAATGTTATTGTTAGACGTGAGAAAGGTAATGTGAGGTTGCATCTATGTTAAGTTGTTTGGTGAAATATAATGAAAAAATGTATTATTTTTCATGCCATCGTCACACTTTGAAAGATCAATAGTAAATACCACATCAACATAGACAATAAGATTGAGTCATAGCACATAGACATAACAATTGTCACTCATAGATAATGTCACGGACACACCAAGCACGGACTAGGACGGAGCACAGATGATGGGGCTACGGGCGACGGATGAACTTGGAGCTAGATGTGACGAGGCTAGGAACTCTAGATGTTGTGAGCGACATGAGACCATGAAGACAGAAATAAAGATCAAGGAGACAAAGATGAGGCGAAACGAGAATGCTAGATTGATGTGTCAATGACTGGTGTTGAATCCCCTTCAAAGGGACCAAGGATGTTACAAGTATTTATACAATTTCCGAGATTAAATATCTCTAGAATATACTCGAGAATATACTCGTCAGAATATACCACAGAATAATTCTAGAATATTCTCGAATGTACTATACAATAGACTCTACAATATATACACATTCACAATCGAATGTGGACAGCTCACAAGAGTTTCCATATGGTTAACGTAACACAATGTATTGTGTGTGTTAAAAGTCAAAGGTTTGAGTTTAGAATGTTCTTACGTCGCCTTCCCAAACGGGTTGTTGGCTTAAGGGGATACTGTTGATGAAAATCTTAGACCACCTCCAAAGTATTTTGTAAATCCTAGACAAGGAGTAACCCTTCCAGAAGCCAAGGTATTGAACACCAACAAGCATGAGCAACCATGTACAGTCCTCACAGGGAGCACGAAAACCAACGGCATGTCGACCATGTCGGTCCTCGCCGAGAGACCATGTCGGTCCTCGCCGAGAGTTGGAACATAAACACCAACGGGCGTGATCGACCATGCGGCCCTCACCTAGCGACGCTCACCTAGAACTGGTACACGAACGAACGTGAGAGACCATGCGACCCTCATCAAGAACTGAATACGAACGGGTGTGAGCGACCATGTGACCCTCACCAAGAACTAGAACACGAATGGACGTGAGCGACCATGTGTGGCCCTCATCGGGAACTAGAACGTGAGCGACCATGTGCAGTCCTCATCGAAAACACAAACGAGCGTGAGCGACAACGCGGTCCTCACCGAGAACTAGAATACAAATGGACGTGAGCGATCTTGCGGCCCTCACCAAGAACTCAACACGAACGAACGTGAGCGACCATGCGGCCCTCCCCGAGAACTGAACATGAACAAGCATGAGTGACCATGTGGCCCTCACCAAGAACTGAACATGAACAGGCATAAGCAACCATGCGGCCCTCACCGAGAACTGGAACACGAACAAGCAGGAGCGACCATGTGGCCCTCACCGAGAATTGAACACGAACGGATGTGAGTGACCATGCGGCCCTCATCGAGAACTTGAACTTGCTCCGCACCCTCTCCTGTGGTACCGTCGTCCCATCCCTCAGGCTCCACATGGGCCACGTTTGTCTCGTCCAAAAGGCCAACTAGCTTTGAATCTCCAGAATCCGTCTGCCTGCCGAATCTCTCCTCTTCCTCGATCTTCGCCTTCAGCGCCTCATACGCTTCTCGAACCAAGGCTTCGACGTCGAACTTCGTCAATCCATCTCGCTGCCCACCCACTTCCTGATGTGATGGCGCGCACGCGCGTGTGTGTGTGTGTGTGTACAATGGAATGATTGAGCATTTAGTGATGTTTAAATGTATGTGCATGTGTATGTGCACATATGTTTATATATGTGTGAAGTGCTTTATCAAGACCTGTGGGTGATTCAAGTATTAGGCCTAAACACTTCACATCATCTCCATCATAGAGCTCAATAAAAAGTTGGGAGCTCGTGAGTTGTTAGTTCTAGTGAACACCTTCAAAGATTGAAATCAAGCATTTACACAATTGTGAGCACACAAAGGTTGAAAGCTTGAGGGTTGAGCTCGAGTGCTCAAAACAATCACATACACTCAGCTTTAGGACTTGGCATATTCCCTTTGTGAATCGAGGTTGAGTGTTCAAACAATCATGAACACTCAAGGATTGAAAACTTGAGGGTCGTGTCTTCTAGGTATATTTGAGTGTTCACGCTCATTTCCCATCTTCCATGCACGACATACAGATTTTGTTCCCATACTCCCCTCTCCCTTTACATGTGAATGCCACCTGATTGGTGGGAGGCCGAGTTTTTGAGAACTCGGTCTGATAGGATCAACTTTCATCATTTGCACAATTTTCTTTGCTAGTAACTTTCCCATGAGACTCCAATTGGCCAGCTTGTAATTATGCCCTATTTCCTACAACATTCTTTACATGACTATAAATAAACAACGAAGTGCATTGCCTCCTACGAACTTACACAATTTTATATCTAGAAGAACTATGATTATCTTTGCATGCTCTCAAATCACATGAGACCTAATAGAAATTTTATCCAAATGAACATAACTTATTACAAGAAATTGCAAGAAAGCACAATAATCCTAGAAGGTCTATTACAGATACAATTGAAGGGCTATTACTCAAACACACACGCGCACGCAAAAAAAGCTTAGAGACCTATGCACACATAAATATACAGATATTTGTACGAAACTGCAAGACACACAAAGGTTCAATGGCAGACTGAATTAAACATTCCTAGGGAATTGACGTTTATATAATGGCCGTCATTTGAGGGGAATATCGTAAGTGATAACTCCAAAATCAAACCCATCTTCCCTAGTTCAAGTCCTTGGTGATCTAACTCACTTTTCAAAGTTTTGCAAGCTCACCAATATTTTGGTGTATGAGCAACATATCATCCACATACATGATGAGATAGACAGTGCCTCTTTAGAGCATAGACAATGGTCCTCGTCACTTTGAAAAACCTAAACAATTGCATGAAATCAATATAATCCTAGGAGGTTTATTACAAGATGTTGGTAAGCAAGTAATCCAATTTATGTAACAACATAAACCTCAACAAGATCTAAACGGTCCAATTTCTTCTTGGTGAGACTCCAGGCATCGATTTCCTATCATGTAAGAGTATGAGGTAATAGTTAGTCTCAAGATTGAACGGAGTCATTTAACCATAGTTTAATAAATTGGTGGTTTGTTTGGCTCAATTCAAGCTTTAGTTTTATTAACCAAATTGACCTCAATTTGGTTCGACTTGAGCCCTACTTAACTAGCTCAAACCAAGTAAACTGGTTAAGTCATCATATTATTTTCAAGTGATAGAGACAGAAGAAAAAAGGTACGACATCCCTACATTGTCCCAAAAACTTAAAGAGAGAGAGAGGGAGAGATTCTATTATCGTCTTCGGAGGCCAAATGTGACCAATGACACCAAAACTATTACATTCCACATAATATATGTGAAAATGAGTAGCGATTCTCAATGTTCAAGAACTTTACCAATGAATGTTGCAATTGAGAGTGTGCACATTGTGGTTGTGAGAGAAATTCATGCAAGGATTGGGCTTGGTTCAAGATGCATGGAAAGCATAGTCGAATCTCTCAACACGTTTCCCCTTTAGATATCCCCAAAATTTAATACATGCATATGTCATTTCAAAAGAAAAACATTGAGCTAGAAAGGAATTAGTAACTGGTTTAGTCTAAACTGATTAAGTCTTAATTGGTTCACAGGTTGGTTTAGTTAAACCTTAACTAGCTAAACTAGTTAAGCCAAGACCAAACCGTTGTCAATTCTTATTCGAGAGGGCGATAATCAAATGCATGTGGGACCTTAGAATCTTGAGCAAGTTTATCATGGTATATGACATTGATTAGGACAACCATAGGTTGGGGAATTGTCACATACCAAGTGGGACCTTAGAATGTTAGGCAAGCTCGTCATGGTACGCGACACATGATTACGATGACCATAGATGAAATTGACGTGCAAATTTGGTTGTTAGGTTGTGTGAATACAACTTGAACGTAGTTATCCACCATTATGGTAAACATATCAATTAGGATAGCCATAGATTGGGGAACTTTCACGTACCATGCGGGACCTCATAATGTCAAGCAAGCTCGTTGTGGTACGTGCGTGACACACTAGGAATCAACAACGGTTAGGTTTTGGCTTAACTGGTTTGGCCTTGTCCAAACCAAACTGGTTAAGCCTTAACCGGTTTGATAGTTTTATAACTTCAACCGCGGTTCCTAAACCAATTAACACAGAACCAGTTTGGCCAAACCGTTTAAGCGTTAACCGATTTGATAACCTATTTGGCCCTAATAAGTTCGGTTTGGCTTGAGCCTTGCCAAATAGAGCTCAAACCAGTTAAGGAGGCGCCAGCCTAAATCGAGTCGAGCCATTGCCGATCGGCAACTAGGATGGCCATAGGATTGACACGCAAAAATGGCTTACTGCTCTTGCGTGAAATATTTGAAGCTTGAACATAGTTGTCCGCCATCGTGTGAAACCGAATTTGGTTAGGGTTTCGTCTCCATCACAGTATCAGGAATCTGAGCTCTTTCCTTGCTCCTCTCACATTTTCAGGGCTTTTTTGTTTTTTTCGTTTCTGCTTCCTGAGAAGGCCACGTCTCTGCGTTGCAGATCAGAGCAGCCATGGCCACTGCCAAAACTGTCAAGGACGTCTCGTCTCACGAGTTTGTTCGTGCTTATGCGGCCCATCTCAAGCGGTCTGGAAAGGTTGGTTTCTATCCACTTCGATGTTTTTTTCTCTCTTCTTCGTAATCTGGTTATATTATTTCGCGGGTTCATGTTTTCTTCCTTACGAGAAAGCGGATCTCATCACAGCTGATGTTGCTCCTATATTTATAAACTGTACGCTATTCTGAGATATTGTTACGTTTTTCCTCTTCTGAGATTCTCATTAACTAGATTTCATGAATTATATGTACATTTGACGCCATTTTTAACCACAGGTAGTGCTATATGACCATACCTTTCCTATCCTCAAGATTATTATTTTTCACTGTAATTCGTTAAGTATTCTTGTCCAAGGTGCCGTATTTGAACATGCTTAGGCCAGAAGATTGTTAATGTAGATATGCTCACGCTTTTTCTTTTCAAAATTTTATGTTCTCTTCCTTTGGAATTTCATCAATTAGCCGAAACAAATATCTTATCCACAAACTTCTTTATGCACGATAAATTGAAACATACATGCTTGTGATTATAAAATTCCTTTAAATAACGCAAGAATTTCCTCAAATATTCTCATCCAATATACTATCTTCCAACTTTGTTACATTAGTTTTCAATGTGCATTCTGCGCTGATATGGCTAGTTTTGCCTTTCCGGATTGTAATTTTTTAGGCAGTTGTTTATGTGGAACAATATTCCAGTCTGTTTACGAGTAAAGTTGACTAAGTCTAGCAATATAGATTCCTCTTCCCCAATATATCATATTGACTAAATCTAGCAATATTCCATATTTCTCCTTCTATAGCGACAAATATTCCCATCTTAGATATCATCCTTAAACTTGTTTGCCCTTCTGATATTTATATTGATTGCTTACCATTTATATTTTTGTTGGTATGTTTTTTTACTCTTTGTCGGATATCACAGCCTCAAAGATTTAAAACTTTAGAAGTGTTTGAGGGATGATCAGACGTTCATACTTTACAGTACATTCATTCTTTGATTATATGCATCAAAGATGCAATCCTCCCACCAGCTTTGACTTAAATTATCAAATCCATGCTGCTATATTACAGCTCTTTTCTGCTTGTGATGTCGTTGTTGATGGAATGTTTTTATAAATTGAGAATTTGAAATGTTCATACGTGTGAGATATGGTCATGTTTCTCTTCTTGGAACACTGCTTTTCTAACTGGAACTCAGTTACTTGCATTTGAGGCGTATTTGTCATCTTTCAATATGTTTATGTGTGCGTGCTTCTATTATTATATCTTATTATTGGTGTTCCGGTTTTAGATCGAAGTTCCATCATGGACTGACATTGTCAAGACTGCCACTTTCAAGGAACTTGCTCCCTATGATCCAGATTGGTACTACATCAGAACAGGTGTGTAAAAGAGCTTGATTCTATGTTTATCTTTCTTTTCATATTTCCTTCATTTTAACTGAGTAACTTAGAAATACAGCTTCTATGGCGAGGAAGATATACCTTCGTGGTGGCATTGGAGTAGGAGCTTTTAGAAAAATCTATGGTGGCAGGAAAAGCAATGGCTCTAGGCCTTCTCACTTCGGAAAGAGTAGTGGTTCAATTGCCCGTGATGTTCTCAAGCAACTTGAGAAGATTGACATTATTGAGAAGGATCCTAAAGGGTGAGTATTTCTAATGATAGTAAGGGAAAATCTTCAAGTGCCTTTTATTTCTCCAGATAACTCTATGTTTTGTTATGTCATGATACACCATTGGTTAACCCTGAAAGAGGGATGAAGAATGCACTGGATGCCTAATTGCTCGAATAGCATTCTATTGAGAAAACCTCTAAACTTAGGAGATTTGGGAAAATATAGGGATATTTCAGGAAATAAAAAAAACTTGGGTATTTGTTTAATACTGAATAATAATACTCGGGAAATATTACTTCTCATTTAGTATTAAGGCTTATTTCATGGTCACTACAATTACAGGGAACTGAAAAGAAAAACTGGGTATTTGTTTCAGTCTTACTGAGTAAATAACTCTTGGCAAAATTACTTCTCATTTAGTATTCAGGCTCAATTTATGGTCATTACAATTACAGGGGAAGAAAGATAACATCTAATGGACAAAGAGATTTGGATCAAGTTGCTGGACGCATTGCAGTTCCAGCTGCATAAGCAGGTCATGTCGTTTGAAGGGGGCATTAATTTTTATAGAGTGATCACTTTAGGCTAATTGTTTCATTCCTAGATGCTAGAAGATGGCGTCTGAAGTTTTGTTATGTAGTGTCTGAATGTTGTATTCTTGACCATGCATGTGGTTATTCTACAATGTTCTATACTTGATCTTGTATGTGCGTAATTTACCATGTTTTTTGTGAAGTCTACGAATGGGCTATTTCAATCATATATTTGAGAAATGCATTTCAGTGTATTTATATAATGACTAGCTATTTGGTGGATATTAAGGTGAGCTTTTTATGTATGCTATGCGGCATCTATTTTGGATTAGAAAAGTCTTATATTTTATATGTTATCTCAATATTATTTGCTAGACATTGTTTATGAAATGCTTTATACTTTAAATTTGCAAAAAATTAGTATAACTCTCGAGGATCAGTACACCTTCAATGAAGACATTTTATTGATTGAGATAAATGTTACTCTTTTTTATTCTAAATGGGGTTAGAATCTGAACACACATTAAAGGCGAGCATAATATACCAGAAGAGCTTTATCATACAATTGTAAATTCCATCTTTTGGTGGAGAGTTAATTGATGTATGAGTTCATCGAATTTGTTAGTATAAGTAAGGAAATTTTAATAGTTATACAGTTTTGTGAACTTAATACTTCCTTGGAACAGTGGCAGTATTATATTATATGTAGAGTGAGGGATCATAGATAAAAACATGGAGCGACTTCAAATTTTAAATTTTGAAACTGGAGTTCACAGAACCACAAGTACCATGCATTGTAAACCTGGCATCTATGGCCCATGGGCGCTTAAACCACATGTCTCTCAGATATATGCTTGTAATATTTAAAACTTCCATATATTTCTGTAATGCCTCGATTTGGTTGTATGTATCATTTGCCTAACTCGACCTCATTGGCAAATCTCCACACAAAACTATAGTTTGATGCATTGAGGTGATCTAGATGTATGATTTTCCTACACTCAAGTTAGTTGCTTTGTTGAATCAGAACCAACAATGTAGATTCTGGTTGAGGCCTTATAATTGTTTATTGCAAAGATGATGGAATTTATAAGAGTTTTAGAAACTAGTTAGAAGTGGCAAACCCATACATATTACAGTCACAAAGATGATAGAATTTCGAGTGTTTGAAACTAGTCAGAAGTGGCAGGCTCATACCTATTACATGGGCAGTACATCTGAAGGGCGCATATTGCAAGAAACTTATTGATGAGCAAATAAGGTGAGACTTATTTCACTCCTAAGTTTTCCCACCGTCTTTTGCTTTGCCAACATGGATTCATTTTCCATAGCAAGTACACAACCAACACCGTGTATACATAACAAGAAGGTTAATATCAATTCAGAGGAGCAAATCAATCATTACGTGTAATCTTAGTGCATGCTATTCTTCCCATCGTCTTTTGCTTTGCCAACATGGATTCATTTTCCATAGCAAGTACACAACCAACACCGTGTATACATAACAAGAAGGTTAATATCAATTCAGAGAGGAACAAATCAATCATTACGTGTAATCTTAGTTCATGCTATACTTTGTGTATTGTATTATGGAATTATTTGAACCCCATTCAAGGAACTTAACTAGTGAAAATAAACCCATATCAAAACTTGTACAATGTAGTTTCAAGAAAGACATTCCTGTCCCATTTGCTGCTTTCATAGGTATGTATATTGTATTGTATATTATGGTCCACATTCCATACTTTATACCATGATAGTCATCTTATGTGTGGTAGCCTCTCATTAACTTCTTGAACGTTCCATATCCACTAGAAAGTCCAAACTTGTGAGTGATTAGTTGGCCATAATCATGAGGGTTGGTTATTGTACCAAGATGGAAGGAGATACAACAACGATACCGTGGAATGACATAAATTAGTCACGACTGAGCTAGTGCTTGTGTGATGCGAATGGCAATAATAGAATTCTGTCCCAGGGTTTTGGCTTTCATCGTGTAGAGTTTCACCACCAATTTGGCTGATATTAATGAGTCAGTACCAAGCTTTAGAATCCATTAGAAAACAAGAGTATGTATTGCTGTAACCACCACGAAACAATTGTACTGTTTTAAAGTGTTCTTTACCTTCATTTTCTTGCCTCAAGTTAGTACTTGCTGCCACCGCAAATGTCTTACACGATGTTGAAGGGTGAAAAACCCCCGGAGGAAATGTCCATGACTTCAAATTCAGCAATTCTATAAGAGATATTGATAATAAGATTCATTATATAATATTTATTTATTTATTTATACAGATTAATAATATGATGTATTAATAATAAGATTAATCATATGAACTCTTTCTGAAAATACACGGGTTTTTTTTATCACAATGCAGTGCATCTAGAGCCTTCACAAGAAACTCACTAAGATTCGGTGAAATACACTTAAGCCTTGCCTACATTAAAAGCCACGAAACATGAAGAACTCCACTATAAGTTCCAGAGATATACACAAAAATACATCGAAAGCCTTCAAAAAGAACTCCCTTATAGATAGGGAAAAATACTTCAAACTCGCAGGCATTTTATATAAAACACAAAATGCATCCCGAGCCTTAGACGAATGCTTATTTTCTATGCTATAACCAGACAGATCGATCAAATGCAAACGATTCATATAAAACCACAACGTCAAAGGAATTAAACTAAAATCAGAGTTCAAATACTTGCCCTTTGTACTCCTGCTTCTTACGTGCTTTGCATCAAGAATAGCAGCCATGGCTGAAGTGTCAGGAGATGGACAAACAACTTGCTCTTCTATTTCTTCGAATTTCCAGTCTCCATTTATGTACTCTTCATGGAGGAAGAGTTCCCAATGGCGAGCGTCAAGCACTTGAACAGTCCCTATAAATAATATAAGGCAACATAATTTCATATAATGCCACGGTCAGTGATCTAGATCTTGTGAGTCAGCAATGTCTGAGGAAGGACATGGTAATTCTTTGATCTTTATATTGTTCATTGATGACACATCTATTGCTAACTGATCGAGCAACATGAAGCAATCAAGAGTTGTACTGTTCTGATCAAGCCGGGCGGATCTATTAATTAGGGAGGAATACTTTTTATATACTGGTAAGAAGAAGGGAGCAAAATGCATCACCATCGCATGTTGGCTGGGTACAAACTGAGCAACGCAGCAAGTGCATATCTGAATCACATCAAAGCGTGAACAGATCAATCAATACACTACGTTGAACTAAATAGAATCTTTTGCAAATTTGGAAAACCAATATCATTAGACAATATGTAGTAATGTCTTTTAATGCTGACCTACAATCCAGGGCCCCTTTATTACATTAGACACTCTGGTTGTGCATGACTCTAGATTAGTACTTCTGCTTGAAGCAATAGCGGGTAATTGACTTGAAAGCAAAGCTTCACCGGATTCCATCCTAAAGGTCCCCACTCTGAGCCAATCTGCAGGAGATTATATAGGTTAATATGTTATAACTAGTGGTGAGTTTATACCATTAGTTCCCTTATAAGAAGAATTCTCGGATAATGTCTGCAGAACTTCCTCTTCAGATCAAGGCAAAGCTGACATGGAAGAGATACTTGAAATATAATGCGATTTTATACCAATGTGTTCTTCTGAATTATGGAAGCTGTACGCATGCTTTGCACCTGCATATATAATTATAGCTTTAAGAAGGTTAGCATCACATTATGAGATCATTATTAAACGGAGGATTAATCGTTGATCTTATTGGTGAAAACTTTTACAACAGTAGACATTAAAGTGTAGCACAAATTTAGCAGACCTTCAAGATTAAAACATAAGCCAAGCTTTCCCTAATTTAGCAGGCAAAGTTCAAGGTAACCCAAGTTAAGTTAAACAAAGAATACCGTCTTAATTTTACATTGCTAAACAAAAGTTTAGGAGTCTTTCAAGATCAAAAGTTCGGCAAGCAACGGTTTCTCTAAATTAGAAAGCTAATTTCGAAAATTCCATAGCTAGATTAAACAATGCCACTACGTCTTAAACGCAGTTAACCATAACCTTACTAGCCACGATTAGCCAACTGATTTATCAGAATAAATTCAAGAGCATTGGTACGCTTCCCAAATTTAGCAGGCATATTACTTCCTTATAAATAGAGAATCAATAATACGTCATAACTGCAAACTATTACTTACCAGTAACAGCGTCATAGAGGTTTCGCCATGGAAACTGAGGTTTTGCATCATAGTATGGAACTTTTAACTCGCGATGGCAAGCTATCATCCAGACACATCTTTCCATCACTAGACGATGAAATGCTCGATTCACCAAAGAAAGGCGGATAAGAGAGCTTGGATTCAAGAAATCGAAGATGACGAACCACATATCTTCACAGAGACTGCGACATTGCAAAAAATGCCACCTTTTCAAGCAGCTAGTATATGTACTCAAATGGAATAAATACATCGAAGTACATCAATGAGCTATATTATCAGAAGCTAATCATATGAGCTTATTCTTTTTAGGTAACATCTAACGCAGATAATGGCAGGAAATATGAAATAAAGCAGATATTTTTACACATATAGACGTGTGCGTCAGTACGCGTCATTTATTATTAAATGGACCATTTACGTGCGTTACATTATCACAATACATCGTAAGTTCGTTTTTTGTGATGTAACATGTAGTGCAGATAATGAAGAAATAAAATAAGCAAAATATGTCCTAGAGACTGGTGCAAGTCTGCTTCATTAAATGGATTATTTTCATGCACAATATATCAAGAGTAACTAAATACGTCACTCCCTTAGAGAAGGCATGCAACATAACATCATTTTCTCAATGAATTTATCACTCAAGGAAACCAGTATATTCAGAGAGAGTGTTGTGTGTAATTGCTTAAGTTAATGAGCATTTCAAGCATTAAACATCATCTCGTTCTAGCGAAAACATAGATGGATTGATGTCCGCATATAATGAAAGAAACTATATTCTTTACGAAAGAGCATTTCAATCTCAAAATTATCAAATGAAATTGATAATCCATCGCATGCAACGTCAAATATTCATCCCTTCGTCCATCAGAAGGTATCACAAGATCCAGCTGTGATTCTGCAGATACTACAAGGATATGAAAGAACGAAAATCGACTTAAGGAGAGGACAAACAATTGAAACTGTGAACTTTCATTAGTGAAGAAAATATTGCAGGTAAATAACTTGGTGGAATGAATTAAACCGTAGACAAGTGGGGAAATGCAAGGATCAAATGAATGTAGAAACTAGAGAACCAGACACTGTCAACGAATGTATAAAAAGAAGCGAAGAAAATATTAAAACTTCAGCGAATACAAGTACGTATTATCTGAGAAAAATGAATGTAAAGCCTAGAGAAAAAGTACAGAAAAGAAGCAAAAAAGACAGATGAAAACTTAAGAAAAAAGAAAGTACGATAAGGTTTCACCTGATGAAATAGGAAACAATGAACGCAAATGGTACTAGGAGATCATGCCAGATGCGCAGATCAATAAAAGAGACCAAAAGGAATTGACAAACAAAGAAAGGCTGAATAAGATATGAGTCGAAGAAAGTTGAAGGAAGGAGAAAAACGCACGGCTACCAGATATTCGAAGGAAGATCGAGTGATGACTGATGATGATGTTGGAAGGTAGCATCACAAGACGAAGAAGAAGCAGTGACGATGAGGTCTGAGTGTCGAGGACGTTTCGATGGACTGTTATTGCAGCGCAAGAGATCAAGGTTGCTGGAATTAGTGAAAGGATCAACTGCAGAGATGGAATTAGAAGGAGATGTGTCTGATAATGGAAGACGGCGACGATGGTAGTGGTGGTAAGGATGGCGACGACAAAGAAGACGCAGAAGAAGAAGACGACGACGAGACGTATGAGACCTGGTCGCTACGGCTGCTCCTGCTGCTGCCATGGATCAAATCCTTCAGAAGCAGCGGAATTCACTAGCGATTATTGTGCTTCGTTTTCTTAAAGAGGCTCCTGGACCAAAAACCTGAGAAGAAATTTAGGCGCGCGATAGAAAGCAGAAAAGCAGAAACGGCAAAAACAAAAGGCCAGCCTAATCCCTTCTATTTTACACGCTCGAATATTATGAGTCCTTTCATTTTTTTCGGTATTTACCAGAATACCCTTCGGTTTCGATAGTTTCTAAAACTCTTGCGGTCCTAACCCTAGAGCCCTAACTCTTTAGGGACACTTGCCATGAATAAATACCCTACAGCTTTCAAGCATTACGAAAGTGCTTCTATGATATGGGTGTGACGATGCAAACTTTTTTATCGAAAAAACCTTGAATATTTTAGGCTTTCCAATAATGCTAGTAAATATTTGGTGTCTAGCAAGTAACCTAGTGAAAGTTTTAACCTCAAGGTATATCCAAAATTTTAGGGTCATTTCGGCGTTTTAGACTTAGAAGAGTTGGGAGATTTTACTTCTCCAATGCTATGTAAAAGATCCTTCTGAGAAGCTTACCTTGATATCTAGTTGAAAGAAAGTCTAGGCAATATAAGAAAGATATCAATAGTATCAACTCTGCTCTTTTATTTTTCAAAACTATATATATACCCTTAACAAGTTGCTCAATGAATAATTTTCCCTTGCCACATGGAATGTGCAAAGAGATCCGAAAAGTGGGTGCACGAAATCGGTGGGTCATATTTGACCTCAGAAGATGATAAAAAAGTCTTTCTCTATGTTTCTAACTTGTTCATCAAATTTAATCTCAACAGTCACACTCATCAATCACATCTTAGTTATCATGTGGATACATGGGAATCATCAAGATTATATCAATGATTCCCTTATGTGTGGAATGTGGTCAATGTCAGGTTTGTTGCAAAGCCATTAAAAGGAGCAACGATTGATAGTGTAAGCAACTTCACGATTCTTGGAGAGTCACATGTTGGTTTTGAGTTCATTTGAGAGTTCGATCCTGGCTCAATACGAATTATCTAAAACTAAATTTATGAACTACCTTTATAATGAAACTAGTTTTGAGTGTGCTTACCCTCAAATGTTAATGTCTTTATATTGAATGAAACTTTAATATTGCATCTCTATAACGAAATAGTTTGGTCGAGACTTGAATCCACAACCATGATGTTCCAATAAACAAGTTTTACAAGTCCAACATCATATTTATATATCAAATTTGTGTAAGAACATGGATTGTCATGCTCATGATATGTATAGGGGTCGGAATCGGATGTCAAGCACTCACACAACTACTGACCAAGTTCAGGAATATGATTCAACCAACAGGAATAAACAAAACAGAGACACAAGATTTTTAACGTGGAAAACCCTAAAACGAGAAAAACCACAGGACCCTCAAGGTACCAAAGATTCTACTATGACAGAGTGTACAAGTGATTACAGTCTCTCTAGACCACAAGTCTAGAGGCATCACCTGACATCTCGGAATCTGTGAAACCTTCAAGCATAGGTTTTCCGGAGCCATACCTTAGGCATACACTCAAGGTGTCGTTCAAGTATTCGAGAATACACTTCACTGCAACCCAACATGCTCCTTTCTAGGATTACTCATGAATCGGCTGACAACCACAACAACAAAGGCAATGCCCGTCCTAGTGCAAACCATGGCATACATTAAGGTATCCACAATTAAGGCATACGACACTTTTTTCATCTCAGCTTTGTATTTTTCACTTTTTGGTTTGACCAGAATTTAGCTTAAAGTTCACACAGTGTAGATCCAAAAAGTTTTGCCTTATCCATATTGAACCTTTTGCAGTACCCATATCATGTTTTTGTTCTGTCTTGGACTAAGTCCTTCATAGCAAAGGACTTACTCAGAGCTTTCTTCAAGCATCCAATCTTGTTGGCATCTTGACCAACAACCAACATATCATCAACATAAACCAAGAGAATCAGATATTCACCTTCATCATACTTCTTCACAAACACACAGTGATCGGCTTGTGTCTTGTGGAATCCATGCTTCGTCATGAAGGACTCAAATTTCTTGTACCATTGTCGATAAGCTTGCTTCAAATCATATAAGCTCTTCCTCAACCTGCATACAAGATTCTCCTTTCCTTTTACCTCAAAACCCTCAAGTTGCTCCATGTATATTTCCTCTTCCAACTCAACCATGTAGGAATGCAGTTTTTACATCTAGTTGTTAAACCTCTAGGTTCATGCGTGCAACTAGGCTTAGAACAATTCGAATGGATAACATCTTCACAACTGGAGCAAAAATCTCATCAAAGTCAACACCCTGTTTCTTCTTAAAACCCTAAACACCACCATGTGAATTGTGTGTTTAGGTGGACATCCAGGTTCTCCATTTTTTTATCTTGAAGACTCATCTATTCCTTAGAGCCCTTTTACCCTCAGGCATCTCCACTAGGTCATAGGTGTAGTTCTCATGCAAGGAATCCATCTTGTCTTGCATGGCATTGTACCACTCTCTTTTGTGCACATCCGACACAGCTTCCTCGTAACATTCTGGCTCACCTTCATCAGTCAACAATATATATTCACAAGTTGGATACCTTGAGGAAACCTTTCTCTATATGAGAGGGTATCTCCTTACTTCAACATTCAGCTCAACATCATCTGCTTCAGCTGGCTCAACATCATCTGACTGTTGTATGTCGACTGACAGTACAGGACTAGAGTCTACCAGTACAGAATCCATAACAATGGCTAGTTGGAAAGTCGACACTGGTTGTTGTTTCCAGTCTTCAATTGTCTTGTCTTCCATAAACACAATATCCTGACTTTTGACCACTTTCTTGTCAAGCAGATCCCACAATCTGTAGCCAAACTCATCTTCTGAGTACCCAAGAAAAATGCATGGCTTTCTTTTGTTGTCCAGTTTTGATCTCTGATCTTTAGCCACATGCATGTATACTAGGCATTCGAACACCCTCAGATGCTTGTACGAGACATCTCTTCTAGTCCACACCGTTTGTGGGACATCACCATTTAGACGTATTGAGGGAGACCTATTTATGAGGTAACAACTATTATCATTGCCTCAACCCAATATGACTTCGATAGTGTTGAGATTTCAAGCTCAACTAAGTTTAGCCATTTAGTTAACCATGTAACTTAGTAGTTACCTAGATAGAATCTAGTTAGAATGTTAACTATAAAGCCTTAAATATGATTGTGTTCCTTGTACTTAAGTGGGATACCTTCTAGATCCCCCATCATCAAGTTCATTTAAATTTAATATTATAGGACTTACACCCTTGTACCTATATTCTCCTCATACATGTGCACCTTTGCACATAAGATGTATATATACCTCATTGTGGGTATTTTTGTATTTTGATGTCTCTTTAATATAAGTAAGAATTCCTTGAGCTATACTTATTAATCATCCCCCATTTATTGTTCATAAGTAGCAATGGGCCCGGTTCGGTTCAATTTCTTGGCCTTGAAACCAAACCAAACTATTTATTAATAATAAAAACCGAACCAAACTGTTTTAAAATTTATGAAGCCATCTAAATCGAACCGTTTAGAGCCGAACCGTTAAACCAAACCGTTTAAAGAATAGGAGAAACCAAACTGTTTACGAAAAATTTAAAACCAAACCAACCCGGTTTATCATAAATCAAAACCAAACCAAACCAAACCATTTTTTATTGATATTAATCATCATACTTATTATAAATTATCATAAATTTATTCATCATACTCATCATAAAATTTGTCATCATAATTATCATAAAATTTGTCATCATATTGATCATAAATTTGGTCATCATACTAATCATAAATTTGATCATTATACTTATCATAACTTTGATCATCATACTTATCATAATTGATCATCATAAATGAAAAGGAGACTCTACATATAATACATATAAAATTTAATAAGTTAATAAAACAAGAGTTTAAAATTAAATGTTGAAAGTTATAGTCTATTGAGAATATTTATGAGTATTTTTTAAGCTATAAACCTATAAACCTTTAAACCGAACCACATAAACAAAAACCGATAAGCCGATAAACCGATAAACTGGTAAATTCAAAACCAAACCGAAATCGATTAGTAACATTTGAAACCAAACCAAACTGTTTATTTATCGTTGAACCTATAAACCGTTAAGCCATGGTTTTTCGGTTTGGTTCGGTTTGAGCCGAAACCGGACCCATTGCTATTCATAAGTGTAACTTCCTCTCTCTCTTCCTCTCACACACATACACATATCACATAATCTTCTGCAACTTAATCACATTCGTGATTAACTATTGACATAATTAGATAAGTCTAATAAACCCTTAGTTAATTACCTAATGTTTGTGTACTAGCTCTCTTGTTCTTTGCATCCGAACACATATTCGAGAGCATAACCAATTGTGGCCGGTCACGATCCTAACAGTCACCAACTATGTCACCAACTCTAAATTCGAAGACTATGGAGGCATGTTCGTCATGAGACACAAAGCAAACACTATGCCGGCATCCAATTCGGCAAGCACCTCCACATTAGAGGAAGTATGGTTCGTCGACTCAGGCGCCTCAAATCACATGACGTCTCACGAAGAGTGGTTCAGTGATTTGCATATGCCCGATCGACCCTCTACGTGGAGACGAGAGGCAACACCACACACACCATTCCGCATATCGGCAATGTTCCTCTTGGCAAGGGCAACAACAATTACATCAAGAATGTTTTGCAAGTTCCAACAATAACGAAGAATTTGGACTCGATCAACCAAATCATGGAGCAAGGCATGCAAGTTTGTTTCAATAATGGAGACTGCTTTATAGAAAAGAATGGTCGACTCATAGCTAGAGGACGGAGAGAAGGCCGAATGTTTATTCTCGATTCACACGAGGTAAACTCGGCCATGTACGTAAACAGTCTTAAGGTTGAATCGAATATCGAGTTGTCGCACAAGAGAATCAACCACATCAACCTCCAACGGCTCTGAACTATGTAGACGAAGGGAGTAGTTATCGAACTTCCGACCTTTGAGTCAACCAAGTATGCAAAGCATGCCAACTCGGCATACAACATTGACTCTCATTCCCAAAGGAGAGCAACATAAGCAAAGGCCTCCTTGACGTAGTCCACTTGGATGTGTGGGGGCTAGCCCAAATGCCAACGATCGACGAATGCCAATACTACATCACCTTCATCGACGATTACTCGTGCTACACGTGGATCTTCCTTATGAATAAGAAGAGTGAAGTGCTCTCCCACTTCCAAAAGCTCAAGAGCCAAGTGAAGAAAGAAACGGGTCGGCATATTTGATACCTACGATCAGATGGAGGAAAGGAGTACTTCTTCGACGAATTCATCTCCTACCTCCATGGTGAAGGCATCTGGAGAGAATTTTCATGCCGACACACACCCCAACAAAATGGTGTAGCTAAATGAAAGAATCGGCACATACTCGAGGTAGCACACGCCATGTTACATGAGAAGTACATGCAAAAATACTATTGGGCCAAAGCGGCAGCCACAACCATCTACATTATGAATCAATGCACAACTACTAGAGCACACAAACTAACTGCACACTAGCTGACTTTGTTGCATCTACGAGTGTTTGGAAGTATTGCATATGTTCACATCCCGACCGAAAAACGATAGAAGCTCGACCCAAAGTCCGAAAAGTGCATTTTCGTCCAGGATATTCATCCGAACAAAAGGGATACCAGTGCTTCAACCCTTCCACCCATTCCATTCGAGTAAGTCGAGATGTCATCTTCAACGAATCGTCAACTTGGTATAAACCCAATTCGACCTCGTCTGGCCTGACTAAGGAAGAGTTGAACACCATCTCAGATGACGACATTCAATTGAGACCCATACCTACCAATCCAAGCTCAACCATGATGAGCGGACCATCGGAGCAGTCAAGCAATAGGAGCACAACACAACCATCTACCAGGTTGGACAAAGGTAAAGGTAAGATGCCTGAATACGACGTCGATCACCCCGACGAAAGCGATTCAGATGTGTCGGCTCTCTCTTTGGATAGTGAGTTTGAAGTGCCCATTCTGCGAACCCCTGGCGTAAAGAAAGCATTGGCTTCTATGAACGAAAAACTCCAAACTCCAACGCTCGAGCAGAGAGAAGAATCCGGTTACTCAATTCAGCTACAATGAGTATATGGCACACCATTATGCATTCATAATGAAGGTAGCAGCCGAACAAGAGCCCGAAAGCTTTACGGAAGCAGCTCGTGACACCCGATGGGTGGAAGCCATGGACCAAAAGATGCGAGCGCTAGTTCACAATGAGACTTGGGATCTTGTAGCACCTCCACCGCACAAGAAGGCGATGAGTTGTCGATGGATTTACAAAATCAAGCACAATGTCGACGGCTCCATCAACCGATACAAAGCTCGAGTTGTTGCTAAGGGATATGCTCAAACCCAAGGTACCAACTACGAAGAAACCTTTGCCCCGATGGCAAAGATGACCACGATTTGGACGGTCCTAGCACTCCCGATGGCAAAAGGGTGGCATCTCCACCAAATGGATGTGAAAAATGGGTTCCTCCAAGGCGAACTAGCGGAGGAGGTGTACATGGTACAACCTCTTGGCTACAAGTCGAAATCACATCTGAATGTCGTACACCACCTCAAGAAGCACCTATACGGCCTCAAGCAAGCGCCAAGGGCTTGGCATTCAAAGATAACTCAGTCTCTGCACCGAATCAACTTTCAAATGTCTAAGTCCGACAATTCGTTGTTTATTTGAAGCAACTCCAATGGTCTGATCTTCATCATCATATATGTCGACGACTTAATGATCTGTGGTGAACACCTAGCCGACATCAACAAGGTCAAAATGTTCCTATCCGAGAAGTTTGAGATGAAAGACATGAACGAACTTTATTACTTTCTGGGAATCGAGGTCATCTGAACCAGCGACGACATCATGCTCTCCCAACACCACTACATCCTAAACCTTTTGTTCAAGTTCGGTATGATTGACCACATGCCAATTTCGACTCCCCTTGATCGCAACCTCAAATTGCAGACGGACTCCGAAACACCATCATGTGAGCCAACTCAAAATCCGCAAAACTCAGGTGTCTCATCTATCTAACTATCACGCACCCGACCTGAGCTATCCAGTGTATCCAATTTATGCGAACACCATGCGACACACATTTGCATAGTGTTAAACGAGTCTTATGATACATTAGTGGGACCATGGATCGAGGAATCATTCTATAAGACAAGAGCGACCATTCGGTTAGAAGGATAAACTGATGTCGATTGGGCCGAAAATGTATCCGATCAACGTTTGACATCCGGATTCATCTTCTCACTCTAAAGCACAGCTATTTCTTGGAGTAGCAAGAAGCAACCAATAGTTGTATTGTCTAGCACCGAAGCGGAATACAGGGGCGTGGCCATAACCACTTGCGAAGTAATTTTGTTGAAGCGGCTACGAAAGGACTTCAATGAATCGGTCGACAAACCGATGCGTATCTACTGCGACAATCAAAGTAGCATACAACTAGCCCGAAACCCGGTCTTCCATGCTTGAACAAAACACATCGAGGTGCATTATCACTATGTTCGAGAGCACATCGTCACGGGAGACATCGACCTCCAACACATCGGCACTAATCAATAGACAACCGATATCTTTACCAAGGCCTTAGGAGCAGACAAGCTCCATTGGTTTTCGCTGGCACTCGGCCTTCGGCCGATTAACAGTCCAAGCCTTCGTCGAAGGCTTGAGGGGGACGAACCGAAAATTGCCGACATGACTTAGTCGATAGCCGAACTCTCACACTTGGAGCTTGAGGGGGCGTGTTGAGATTTCAAGCTCAACTAAGTTTAGCCATTTAGTTAACCACGTAACTTAATAGTAGTTACCTAGATAGAAACTAGTTAGACTGTTGACTATAAAGTCTTAAATAGGATTGTGTTCCTTGTACTTAAGTGGGATACCTTCTAGATCCCCCATCATCAAGTTCATTTAAATTTAATATTATAGGACTTACACCCTTGTACCTATATTCTCCTCACACATGTGCATCTTTGCACATGAGATATATATATACCTCATTATAGGTATTTTTGTATTTTGTCGTCTCTTTAATATAAGTAAGAGTTCCTTGAGCTACATTTATTAATCATCCCCCATTTATTGTTCATAAGTGTAACTTCCTCTCTCTCTTCCTCTCATACACATATCACATAATCTTCCGCGGCTTAATCACATACGTGATTAACTATTCACATAATTAGATACTAATTAACCCTTAGTTAATTACCTCATTATGGGTATTTTTGTATTTTGACGTCTCTTTAATATAAGTAAGAGTTCCTTGAGCTACACTTATTAATCATCCCCCATTTATTGTTCATAAGTGTAACTTCCTCTCTCTCTTCCTCTCATACACATATCACATAATCTTCCGCGGCTTAATCACATACGTGATTAACTATTCACATAATTAGATACTAATTAACCCTTAGTTAATTACCTCATTATGGGTATTTTTGTATTTTGACGTCTCTTTAATATAAGTAAGAGTTCCTTGAGCTACACTTATTAATCATCCCCCATTTATTGTTCATAAGTGTAACTTCCTCTCTCTTCCTCTCACATGCATATCACATAATCTTCCGCGGCTTAATCACATACGTGATTAACTATTCACATAATTAGATACTAATTAACCCTTAGTTAATTACCTCATTATGGGTATTTTTGTATTTTGACGTCTCTTTAATATAAGTAAGAGTTCCTTGAGCTACACTTATTAATCATCCCCCATTTATTGTTCATAAGTGTAACTTCCTCTCTCTCTTCCTCTCACACACATATCACATAATCTTCTGCAGCTTAATCACATATGTGATTAACTATTCACATAATTAGATACTAATTACCTAATTATTAATAGATAGTTTTGCACGTGACAACATACTTCGCACCCTTTCTACTATGGTCCTGTTCATCCTCTCTACAAGACCATTTACCTCATGTGTTTTGGGCACTGTGTGCCCAAGTTTGATACCAAGACTCTTACAATACTATTCAAACTAGCCCTTGTACCAAGCCTTAGAGTGAAAGGAAGCTCTACATACCTTCCACTTCCAAGAGAAGGTCCTTAGCCAGTATATGTAACACCCTACCTTCCACTTCCAAGAGAAGGTCCTTAGCCAGTATATGTAACACCCTCTCGCTTATATGACCTAGCCTCTTGTATCATATCTCACTAACCAAATCGGCCACCGCATTTGCTTCATCTTTGCACAATTTTGCATGCATTACATAGTGTACTCTGCTTTTGTGCCTGAGCCAGAATCAAACTTCCCTTGCAAAATTTCCCTACACCATTTTGAAATCTACCATCATAGCCTTCATCATCAAGTCATCCTATAGATATCAGATTCAATCTGACATCCGGGACATGGCATACGTCTTTCAACATTATCTTGCAACCAATGAACGTCAACAAACAAACATTCCCAATGCCAACAATTCTGCATGAACCATCATTCCCCATCGTTACATAGCCATAGTCCCCAGATGCATAAGATAAGAAGCATTACCTCTTGGGATTCAAGTGGAAAGATGTATCGCAATCTACAACCCAAGTGCACTCATCACTGGCAAGGTTCCCACATGCTTGTTCACTAATAAACAACTCTTTCTCACTGGCTGCAATGGCTGAGGTATTTCTCTCCTCTGAAATTTTCTTCTCCTCAACACTATCAACATTTCCTTTGTCTCTCTTAAAATTTCAACGATTCATTTGGAAATGTCCTAGTTTCCCACAATAGAAACATGTGAGTCTTCCCCTAGATTTTGACCTCCCTCTGGACTTGTCACGATTCTAGGAACCCTTTAACTTACTCCTTCCTTTACTGGAATCTTGAGCCACATTTGCTTATGACTGAGACGAGGCACCCATTTTCTTTCTTCTCGTCTCTTCATTCAGAAGACTTGCCTTTATAGCCTCTAGGGACAACTTGTCCTCTTGACAAGAGTTACTCAGTGACAACCTAAGTTTCCCAATTGTCTGGTTGGGAAGAGAGCGACAACAAAGCCTGCAACTCATCGTCTAGTGGCATCTTGGTCGAGGCTAATTGGTTTACCATACCCATGAATGTACTAGTGTGCACCACAATGCTATCACCATTTGAGTACTTCAGCCTCACCAACTTTCTCATCAGGGATGCCTTGTTAAGAGCATTCATACTCTCATACATGTTGGCAAGCTTATGCCACAACTCATAGGCATTTGTGTCATTTGCCACATGTTGGAGTATGCTCACATATACAAATTGTCTGATGGTTGCTACGGCCTTTCTATGCAAGATTTTTCAATCACATTCAACTACCCCAGTCGGTACTTCCTTCCTATAGATTGGTTCATACAAGTTCCTCACTGTTAGGAGATCCTCCATCTTGATTTTCCAGTCAGAATACTTATGAGATCACACTAGAGGTATTCCAAAATCTCAAGGCCATAGCCTTGACACGAAGATATCTCAAGGCCATAGCCTTGACACAATCTTCGTGTCACAGAGTGGACGGAAACCATAGAAACGGTAGAGAAGAAAAAACACAGAGAATGGAACAATAAAACTTGATTTAGGGTTTGTCAGATCATCGACTAGGAGAGAGAGTTGCTTCGGTGCCACTACACCTGCAAAGTCTTCCCGCATTGCTCTCCCTTACGTTCTATATTTTTTTTCTCTATTTGTCTCTTTTTCACAACCCTAACACTCACTTTCTTATATATATATATATATTCGGCCATGAGGAGGGACACAAACACAAGAGCTCGTAAGGCAAAAACGAAATGCACCAAGGACAAAATTAAAATCTAGAATGGATTCATCAACCTATTGAAGGTTTAGACAACAAAAATATATTTGAAGATTTTGTATCAAGTTTGATTGATTATAATCCATCGAAGCATAACTGAATCTGTTGAAAATTAATAAGTATTACATCACACAAGCAAGAGGAGAAACAAAAAATATGTTCTCCCAATGACATACTAATATTCATGGACGATCTTACCTCCAAATATTATTAAATACAAATATGCTCTCCTAGAGATTGGCATATACTAACTAACATTCATGGATTGTTATACCTCCTTGAGACATTATTCCATACAAATATTTTCTCCCAGAGATTAGCAGATACTAATATTCATGGATTCACTTACCTTCTTGAGACATTATTCCATACTCTATGAATGATACCTATACTTATTCTACTAATCTCTCATAAGAATTGAAAGCTTTATCGTTTTGATTTGTAAATGTACCACTTCACATGAAACCGAGATGCCAAGCCTTAGGGAACCAAGCAAATTCACACAACTCTTCCATCAAATTTGAGTCAATTTCAAGTGAATGGTGAAGCTACTAAAGACCCCTGCTTTCATAGATGTGGAGAACTTCAGAAACCATCCATAGAAGGTTTACCAGTTCTTTGTGCAGAAACACTGGTTATACACATTAACACATTACCATGTTTGTTCATCATAATGGAATTGACACTAACATGAAATGCTTGAGACTTACAATGGGATATGGAAAAGAAAGTTTGAATTAAATGGTTACTTCCATCCTCAAGAAAGAAGATTTAATCAAAAAACTCTTGCCAAAATAGCAGTTGTCAGACTTGCAATACTTGGTAACCCATCACACATACTTGATATTAAAGATAGTGTGGAAAAGTCATAATTAAATAGCCATGTTCAAAGTATCGACATAATTTATACATACATATATTCATTCATGCAGGTTGCATTCTATGTTGACTGTGGCGTGTAACAAACACATTAATGAAGCTCTATCATAACAGTTCCTGTGCCATGCTAAGACCAATGTAACAACTAAAAATTACTGCTGAAAATATTCACTAGCTAAACTTCATTTTTGCAAAACAATGATTGTATGCCAACTTGATAGACCTTCATGAATCTTTGGACAACAACCAAATCGCATGTAATTAAGTAGAAAGAAATACATCAGGATTAACCATCATTATGCTTTGAAGTTTCAGAAAACAGTGTATATGAATTACATTGAACGACATACAAAGTGACTTATCTCATATTTTGCATCTTCCTCCAGATCATGTCAGCTCCAATGAGAAATTATCTTAATGTTATACAATGTATATGTGCAAATAAAAGAAGCTTCCAGCCATCAAATTATAAAAGGGAAGGTAATAAATGAGAATGGAGGTCCTTTTGTGTGTGCTCATTTTTTAAAATAATAATAATGAATGAAATAGAAAACCAGGGCTTTGGCAATCTACAACATTATAACATTACATAACATTGCATTGCTGCAAGTATGAATTCTCATAATTTACATATTTGGTCCAGTATGGCTTGTACCTGGACATGGCTAGTTCTAGCCAAGGTTTCATGTTCCCATTGTAATGCACTACAGCAGCTTTATCGATGTCATCAGTCTCCACATGTGGATCATACCCAAGTCCGAGCACATGCCATGATTTATCCAGAGGGTACGTAAGATTGTAAAATGTGATCAAACCTGGGGGCAGTGTTCCCAGCTTCCACAAATCCCTTTGCTCATTCTACAAATAAATAATAATAAATGAAAGACCAAAATTAGTTAGTTTTCCACTCATAGCAGACTATAGACAAAAAGATATGATCAGGGGTCAAAGCACAAGATAAAACTCACCAGATCTTGCCACTTGTGATATATGCCCGTAATATCCTGCTTTTTCCATTCACGGAGATCAAATATGTTCATACCATATGCCCATCCGCATGCATCTGGGCTGAAGTTGTTCGAGATAAGTGGGTTTGAGAAGTTCAAATATTTATCAAATCGATGAAAACTCTCACCACATGTCTCCACAGCCCCATTCACATTTCCATGAAGGTCTATAGACCATAATGGGGTAAGGTCTTTCTGAACCACTATGTCATCGTCCAAAAAGAGAATTTTCTCAAGCTTAGGGTAAACCTCAGGCAGATAAAAACGCAAATGATTTAGCATCGATAAATATTTGGGGTTCCGATACTTCAGATTCGACGATGCATCAGCCAGAGTTGTGGGATTGTCAGCTTTGAAATAGTATTCTTTCATAGATGCAGTTCGAAGTTGACGGAGGACAGGACAGTATGATGCATTCAGCCATTTAAAATCATCTATATTCTCTACATTCACTGTTGCTGCAACAGGAGGGTTTGCTAAAAACCACATCTTCATTGCTGCTACATTTAGCTTGTCTGTAACCAGATGAAATACATGCTTTTCAGGCTCCTGCAAACAAAAAAAATAAATGTTTTTTTGTTAAATAAATAAATAGGATAAAGCTATGCCTGCTAAGGTTTAAGCTATGTTTCTCTGATCTATTAAAACATTCTCCCAACAACTGCTCTCCTGTATTTTGTGTTAAATGTTTCTGTTTTTTCTTATTCTTTTTTCCTTTTTCTGGGAGGGGGAGGGGTCATGCTTTTTATGAATTTGGCAGGTTTATTTCCTTTAAAGCTGCTAAGATTTCTACAAACTTGGGTTTTCTTAAGCTATTTAAGGATTCTAAGCGTAAATTTCCAATCAAATTCTCTCATTGTAAGTAAGACTACCTTTTGACAAACTTTTAACATTTTCCTTCACAATATGCTATTAAGTCTTCGTGAACCATCACTCAAAATCAATTCAAATCAAATCAACGAATCAAATAAACATTTATTTTTCTCCTCTATTTAAATATGAAATTCTATTCATACCATTGCATTATGTACAGTTGAATTGACCACCACTGCAGCAGCAATGACATTATCTGAGAATACTGCATAATGATAGAGGCTAGGATCCTCCAGCTTCTCCGGATTTGGGAATCGTTGCTGATTGTCAGGTAGTGAGTAAAACTCAGAGGTAAGCAGCATGGATAAACAATGAATACCTTTGGGCAATGTCTTTGCTACAAGCTGCCTAAGAACTGTACTCTGCTTATTTAATGAAAGAGATTGATCCTCTGAAGATTGCAACATGGCCCTCAATTTTTTGGTGATATCTTTACAGTCATATAGATTCGTCCTTGCCTTTGATAGAGTCTGACCCATGTTCTTGATCTTCTCAGAGGCACTGTAGAGCACATCAACTTTAATCAGAAACCTTTAAACTTCTCAAGCAGTGAAAGAATGTAGGGTATCTAGTTTGAGCGGTCATAACTTCTTTCTGTGCACTTTCATGATTGCCCTCCCTCAATGTTCCTGAAACATGTGCATTCGTGGAAGAGAGAAAGCCACTAGACAGAACGATTGTGGTAATGAACTACATTAAAGATGAGGTTCAAAGGTCAAGAATCAAGTTTATAACAATGGGTCGATGGTACACTCATTGACAAAAGCTTAAGATCATTACACTCGGTTAACTACTCTTCTGTCTTAAAAACTGGGCCTTACACTTTCACTTTCTACAATCCAAGTGTCGAAATGCAAAGCTAACAAAGACAATGGAGAAGTAAATCACTAAACCCTGTCCAATGATATTGGTGAAATCCTTCTCTATGGATGCATAGAAAAGTTGAGGTAATAGGACATGAGAACAAAAAAGAAATATTGTGTTCTGAACCAGTGCAATTCTTCAAAAGCATGAATAAATATGAGCTCCTCTCCCGACTAAGAAAAAGAAATGCAACAATCAACAAGGTCAACACCAAAAGCATGAGTAAATATGAGCTCCTCTCCCAACTAAGAAAAAGTGTTGCATCCACACTTATTTTATTAGCTTGTGCTTGAATCCATTTAGATTCTAATGTATGACCAAATTGGAATGTTCTGAAAACCCACGTATCTTAGCTTATCCCAATACAGATTTATATCTGTGATGAAACGGATAATTCTGTTATAGTCCATCCCAATATGCGAGATTTATATTTTCCATTATCAAAATGGATCCAACTATGCTCGACAGTGTGGCTTGGAAACTTGAGGTATTTGGTTACAATGGTAAAGCATGCAGAAGGAACAAACTAAGACCTAAATAGATATGTAATTATCTTTTCTGCCTTCCACCAAGAAGTGATAGTCAAAGAGCTGAAGCAAACTCAAAAACAACATTGAGATAGAATCTGAATCTGGCACCCCATGAGGGGAAGGGAACATGATACGCACCAACAAGACACAATTAGAGAAAAATTATTCTTAATATAAACAAGCAGAGATAGAAGATCAAATAGTATATTGAACAAATGTAGGTGTTGATATGACATTTAATGGGAATCTTCAGCTCCCTCAAATACTAGATTGACTTATATCCGCGTTCAAACATCAAAACCTTATCCATCATATAAGAGAACTATCGGTTCTGAACGCTCGAATGGACGACAAAGGAACAACCATATTGAAGGGATGATCAACTAACAAAATTGGTGCAAATTTGGAAGAATTTAAATAAAAACAACAGATTTGTTGGACCTAAAAATCAGAAATATGGAAACAGGATTGGTACAAATAAATGAGCACCTTGAAACACTCAACATAATTTTGATCAAAGAAAATTGATACAACACACAAGAATGCAAAATCAGACTACTGTTTCTTGGAAAAATACCTGCGAGATAGATCAGCATCTACAGTTGCACCTTCCAGAACATGGCGGCATTCCTTGATACGTGAATTCAGTTCATTCTGAAGATCAGTCATTTTGCGTGCATGTGCAATGCTTGCATATACTCTCGCCATGATTAATTGATCCTTTACAAGTCTGATGAGAGTGTCAGCCTCTAAGTCTCTTTCCTGACGCCAAATGCTATATTTGTTCAAAACATTATCATCTATATCTTTTCTTCTTTGGGAGAAATTTGCTATTGCTTCACTTTCATTTACTTGCATGAGCTTCGAAACCCTCTCCACTTTTCTCCGGTCTCTCATTTGCTGAAATTTTCGATACAGCATATATAGCAATAAGTTCACATATGGATAACATGCATGGATAAGTAAAACCAAACACACATTGTTAAAACGATACATACTTGTCTTGCTATTTGTGCAGATGCAGCTTCATCATCTGTAGGGACAATAAACCTTATTAAATGCATATAAATGTTTTTCACAATAACTAGGAGTTTGGAAGAGCCTTACTGGTTGAATTTAGTTCCAAACTCGAAGGTAATGTAGCTTCTCTCAACTTTTCCTTTGTTTCAGGCAGACTATGGTCCTTTTCTTCATTTTGTGCACTAGCTGATTGTTCCTTTCAAGCTCAAAACCTTAAATTAGTCCAAATAATTCTTATATGGGATTGATCTATACCAAATAATCATGGCCAACTAATCATACCACAGGTTCAGTTAAATTAGCTTCATTGATGACTCTTTTCCCCAATGGTTTTTCCACCACCCAAGATGATGAAAGGTCTGTTCTTCCGATCACATTCAAACTCAGCGGACCAGTATCATCGTCTATATTTGATCTAATGACATCAAGAACCTAAATATCGAGAACAATCAAATAGCAATTCAAATGTATGATCATACACAGACTTCAGAACTACAACAATTTTCTTTTGCTTTTACCTCCTTCGTAAATAACCTTTCGATTTTCTGCAAGGCATGGAACCTAGCATCATCTACAAACTACAGATAAAAAATTCAGAAAGATTAGCTTCTTCACCAATGGAACATTCTCTGGTGGAACTTTTTTTAAGTTCATTTTTTCCATGAGCTTTGGATTCAAAAACTCAATTGCTTACAGAATCGCTGGTCCCATCAGAAATTTCTCCACTTCCTGCAAGGAGTGATGGAACAGGAGGTACTAATCGTCAGATTATATACGACCCTCAAAAGCAGAGGAATAGTGATGATATGGAACACACGACACATTCAATCAAAGAAAAGGCTGGCTCATAACCAGAGAAAGTCTCAAGAACTAGCAAATCAGTGGTGAAGCTAATAAATCACATCAGCTTGCATAAAAAACAAAACACGGATCACCCAGCTTGTATGCATCAACTATTGAACTTAAATCCGCTTGAGCGGAAAATTGGATCAAGTTTTCTGCCAACAACAAAGAGAGAGAGAGAGAGAGGTGTTAAGTTAGGGAGAGATATACCCAAAGAGATGAAGTTGCCAAGCCGAACACCCAAGAAGATGAGAGGAGCCACCACTGATATTAGAAGCAACGCAATGACTGGAATCCGAAACTTGGCAGATCGAGATCTCGGGTTCATGCCCCCCCTTCTTGGCGGCATATTTCCCGATTCAATTGTAATGCATCAAAGCAAAAGAAGAAGAAGAAGAAGACAGGGATTGATAGGAAAACTGCAATGTAAATGTCCACACAAATGTCAACCCTTATTCTTCTGTTTCTTTGCTCAATGAATTGGTTCTCCGATCGGTTCTATATTACACAAGGCTCTGCAGATCTAATTGTATCACAGTTGTGAAGAAACAGAGGAAAGTTTATTTCCTTCAGAAAAGGAAGGATTTTTTGTGTATTGTTCTCAAGAGATTGAAGGCGTAATTTGGGAGTCTTTATTCAAAATCATTCACATTCAGATTCAGATTGAGAGTGTCTTGTCCTGACATAATCCATCTACTATACAACAAAACTGACTTGCCATCCAATAAAGTATTAAGGCAATATGAAAACAATGAATGGAGATATCAAAAGACAGAGAGAGACAGGGAGGTCTTGCAGGGGATATGAACCAAACAAAGGTTTCCTTGGTGACTCAGAAGATCATAAAAAATCTATGTATATGTAGAAACAGAGACAGAGAGACAGAGAGACAGAGAGAAGCTTTCAGTTATGAGATCTTTAAAAGAAGGGGGAAAAAAAAGAAAGTGATGATGATGATGATCTTGCTAAGCGTTGACTGTACACACAACATAAATATATTCAAGGCTTTCTGTTGCCCCTCTTCTTCTTCATTCTTCTTCTTCTACCTCCCTTCCAGTTCCTTCCTTTCCTCCTCCTTCTGCTTTGTTCTTGCTCAAAGAATGAGAGCTTTCTTGGTTATCTTTTCCAAGTAGAAAAGAAAAAGGAAACAAAGAACCCATCTCAATAAAAGAATGAATACCTGTGGGTCCATGCTCATTCTAGGGCCCACCCTCCACAGACACACACACGCACTCTCTCTCTCTCTCTTTCTATCTCTATATCTATCTATCTCTCTCTCTCTCTCTCTCTCTCTCTCTCTCTCTCTCTCTCTCTCTCTCTCTCTCTCTCTCCAATCCTCTTCTTCTACTCCTGCTCCAGCTCCTGTTGCTTCGATTTGCTGCTTTCTTTGCCTTCTGCTTCTGCTGCTTGGCGTTCTGATTTGTCCTGTTTCTCTTTCAAGCTTCCATGGATTGACTCTATGTGTGTGTGTGTGTGTGTGTGTATTTATAGACATTATGCACTGTTTTGTTTTTTGTTTTTTCCTGATAAATGTACAAGCTTTACTTAACACTCAAAAAAACAGAGGAATACCCCAAATTTCAAATACTCTTTCTTTCTTTCTTTCTCAATATGTACATGAAAAGAAAGAAAGAGCCTCTATCTCTATACATACATGTGTGTGTGTGTGTGTGTGTGTGTGTGTGTGTGTGAGAGAGAGAGAGAGAGAGAGAAGAGACTCAAAGCCATGTGATAAGAGACTCAAAACCATGTGATAAGAGAGACTCACTCAAAACCAATGATGGAGAATGAGAGAGACTCGGAACGAACGATACGTATTACAGAGACGATGAATACGAGAGCTCCCTACAATAATCGCATTTTGGATTTCGGTCTCATAGATCACAATCGGCGGTCGGCCTCCTATGGACATTACAAAAGATATCTATCTCACTGTCAGGGTCTGTTACTTCCCGTTATCAGCTAATTCTATTGAGGCGTTAGCTTTTCACATTTGGAACGAAAAAGGAATTGCTCGCATCTATGTGATGCAGCATAATTATTAATTCTATTGAGGCTTTAAGCTTTCACATTTGGAATGAAAAAGTCGTGTATAATTTCCAAGGGAAAATGTGGCTCCTTATGCCAGCCCGAAACCACCCTTCACAAACATCTCACGATATTGGAATGATAAGTTGTCATGGTGTTAAGAGTCTATTACTAATCAATAGACCAAAATAAAGTAAAAAGAAGGAAAATAGATTGGATAGAAAAACCCGTTCCACCCGACCACCCCCGAGTTATGATCTAGACGTAGCCAACCTACCACTAACATCCCATACTGCCGGATATTAGGATGACTAATACCTTGGAAGGGATAACACGATCGTCGAGACGAAAGCCTAGCCCGCACCACCGATGTCTAAGATAGCAACCTTCCGACGTAATCTCCCTATGAGGGTAGCTAAGCCTCATATTTATACCTCTCCCTAGGTCCCTTGAATATGTTCACATTAGTCCCTTTTTAACATTAGTGAACATACCCTTCACTTATGTAATATTAGTGACCTACCCTCACCTACATTACGTGTACATAACATACTCCTTGACTTCAAAAGATTGTACTCTTGCAATATAAAGTGCAGAAATTGTGCGTTAAGAGTATGCTTGTATTCCCATGTGGCATCATCAATAGGTTTATACATCCATTTGATCTTGAATAGCTAAATCTCTTTAGAACATAAAAGTTTAGACGAGAATCAAGAATTCGTTCAGGAACATGAGGTTTGTAAGAAAAATCCTTTAATGTTACAAGATCTTGGATTGTGATGGTGTTATCAGAGCCTAAAACTTAGCACACTTGCCCATAGACAATATGCGTGTACTGTCTAATGTATCACAATGTGCTCATCCTCTTGTATGTTGATGACCTAGTAATCATAGGAGAACATTTAGTTGCCATGAAGAAAATGAAGGGTCTACTTCCTAGAGCATTTCAAAATGAAGGATATATATGAGGCACCATGATTAGCAAAATGTAGTTGAGTGTGTTTTTATTAAGCCTAAAGCTGGAGTATAAGGGCACAATTTACAACAACGGTTGATGAATCCTTAAAGACTTCGACATCCAAACCAATTACACGAGAACCTTATTTCAATAACCTTTGCAACATATTATTGGCTCGGAAGTCAATGTGCCATGGATATATGAAGAAAATTGAAGTTCCATTAGCACTATATCAAAGACTAATTTGTGATCAAAAGTGTTGATTATTAGTTTTTTATTAGAATACTCATATTGTACTAATCATCCCCTCTTGTCTCAAGAAAAGTCTTTATCTTTTGTATATTCTCTCTCATTCATTCACTCTCATATACATATATTTAATTTATTCTAGTGCATAAAAGTATACCATTTAGTTCTTCACACATTTATGTATGCTAGAACATCTAGATTCTAGAGCTAATATTTGAGGGAATTACAAGTCTTGATATATGGAATGTAAATATCTAGATTGGTGTTTGAAATGTTAGCTTTCATTAAAACTTGGGCAAGTTAGTCATTAGAGATTGTTTATTTGTCGGGACAATCGGAAATGGTGTGCTTTTTGGATTGTCTAGTTATGGTTAGAGGCAACATATGAGAGAAAATTACAAAGCTTCCATTTTGGGGTATAAAATTCCATCAACCAAGGCTAAATAGAAATTGAGATAGTCAATTGGATGATGAGGTGTCCATTGGACCATCTTGAACATGTATTGTGCATACACACAATTCCTAGATTTGAGAGCTTTACATGTATGATATCAACTTCCATGAAAGATCTTAGGGTTTATGTTTAATACCTTTCACATATATCGTGACTAATGAAGCCATTAAAAAAACACTAAAAAGCATGTGTCAGACCAAGGGAAGGAGAACACAATAGACTAACCCTAAAGCTTTAAGTCTAATGGTCACTCCAATGTGAAACGGTACAACCTTTTTGTAAAAGAGCCACAAAAGTCACTTTTGTGCCATTTCTTAGCTCTTCTTCAAAAAATTGGAGTTTTCTTCCCTTGTAATGTAAGTCATTTGGTTAACGTTCCCGATCTCAACCCATTGAAATTTATTAACAAATTTTACTCCATAAGTAAAATTGTAAAATTATAAAGTTATTACATTGGGTTTGATTTATCAAATAAAGAAATTGGCGTCATGTAATCATAGAAACAAATAGAAATAACAATAAATGGACATGGCATCCATATAAAAAAAGTCTAAAGACATTTTATGGTTAATTGAAATGTTCTACCACGAAGATTGTGATAAAAGTAAAAAGTTGTGGGGAACGCAATTCAAAATGTTCTAAATTATCTATATGCTTCGTTAGAGCATTCAACTTTGGTTATTCATGAGAACATTCAAGTTTGAATGTACACCAGAACATTCAATGCTAGTCCCTTAGATACTACTCGTGTTACGTCCTTCATATCAATGAACA
The DNA here is from genome assembly GCF_043228905.1 of Azolla caroliniana. Classification (NCBI taxonomy): domain Eukaryota; kingdom Viridiplantae; phylum Streptophyta; class Polypodiopsida; order Salviniales; family Salviniaceae; genus Azolla; species Azolla caroliniana. Next base: position 20,159,192 of record NW_028230444.1, read on the forward strand.
ATTGGCAAGTGTTTCTAAGTACAAATTATTATCATGTCTCATAAGAATGTACCTTACAAGATGTTTCTATTTGACTTATAATGCACTTACAAATGTAAAGCAAAGTGAAAGGGAAAATGAAGTTATTAGTTGTTGTGTGTGAATGATCTTGAATGCATAATAATAAGATAGAGATAGGTTCATCTCAACAAGTGAGACTTTCTCTCCTTTTCCAATTGCAATAATGCAATGATCAATCTTTCAAAGTGGGGAGTATGTTATGTGCACATTCCACAAGCAATTACCTTAATTCATGGTAAATAATAGGGTTGGAGGCAAGCATATTAACTTTTTATTGATTTATTGTGAAGGATGCCTTTTTTCCGTTATACATAACTATGACATGGAATTTTGTTTTTTTTTCCCCAAAACAAATCAGCTTCCCTAGTTAGGTGAACCACGTATATAAATCAGGCTATGTACACTCTAGGTATCTATAGATACACTACTATTTACATGTTGTTTCCATATATATTGGGTTATCGTTGTATGACACCTTAGATAAAAAAAGGTGGGGCAATCGCTATCCTCATAACAACAAACGATTGCATGACAAAACCTGTTATTTTTCAACAAGCATCAAGACACAAGTTACAACTAGCAAGCTTCTAAACCCACATGATAGCAACTAGGCATTGATATCACCAAAAAACCCTAAAGCCTTTTCCGTTATTTGGTTTTTCTTTAGCTTCTTTGTGCAAATAGTCCGTTAAGTAATACACACCCTATTATAGATTTAAGGGAGATGAACCTCGAGGTCTAGCTACCTCTTAATGTCTAGGTAGGCAATGAGCCTTAGATGAAAGGATTATGGTTTGGTGCAAGATAGTTAATATTTGAGCCTTGTATTTAATTCCCGTGCAAATAATGGTGAATTTTATAATTTTATAAATCTAAGGAGTTAGCATAATATTTGGTAATTCTAGTTTTATCTCCACATTTATGTGCATAAGTCTCAACCAATAATGTTAAAATATATAGAATCCAAAAACATTGATGCACAAAATGCTACCCTCAACTCATAAATTGAGACGAGCTAAAATATATGAAAACATATCCCTCATTTTCGTTGCGAAGACCGATGTTATGAAGTATTGATCCCATTGTTTGCATATACTTTTGTCTGTAAATAACAATCAAACAATAAAATTTTCTCAAAGTTATGTGTGTGCATGTGAAATGTGAGTGGAATTAATGGGGACCTAAACCAAGGAAGATAGTTTGTCGCTAAAGAGTCACGACATTGATCGGTGTGGAGTCGCCTGTCCAAGTTAGGTTTATTATGTCAACTTGTGGATTTATCCCACGTGGGAGTAATATGTATATATCTTAGGGGAGATGTTGATGTGAGTATCCTTATATATAATGTTATTGTGAAGATTGTAATGCATGAGGGTATGTATGAGTATTTGTTTGCTTCCAAGTGTATGAATAAGAGCGTATAGAAGTGTACATGTGTGTGTGTGTGTGTGTGTGTGTTCATGTATATTTATGTAAATATTATTCGCAAGAATATATGTATATGTGTATATGTGTGTAAGTCGGATAAGGGGATGGGTTATTCATGTAAATATTTGAGTATGTGTATATATTTATGCAATAATTGAATATAAGTGTGAGAATATTAACGTGAAGTAGTACATACGTGAATGTGTTTGAGTGTGCATATGCATTTATAGGTTTAAGTTTATGTATATGAGTATTTGTGTAAATAAGGATATACAAATGTGTGTGTTTGTGTATGAATATGCCTTTATGTATTTTGTATGTGAATGTGTATGGGAACAAGTATATGTGTAAGGTTATCTATATGTGTGTATATTTTGTGTATGTTTTCAATTATGTGTAAAGGTTAATGATACAAATATATGTATAATATTTGTCTTATGTACGGGTGTATACATACATACATAATTATGTGTAGAGTTGAACACTATTGAGTGATGGTTGGAACTTGGTGGGTCAACCTCTCATGCATTGGGTTGCCCGCTTTATCTTTAGGAGAGTGGGCTCCGTCTATTTAGCCTTAGGCTCTCTCCTTTGTATGCGTAGCACATGAAGCCTTGTGTGATGCGTCAAGTCACTTGTTGAGTGGTTGTCAGGTAGGTTCTCCTTCATGTGTGGTGTTGGGTTGTCTATTGAATGGCAACAAGTTGTGTGTTGAGTAGTGTGTGTTGAGTAGTGGTTGTCTACTCCTTTGCGCCGTTTTACCCTTCCCTTGTCCACACTCTCATGTGACGTGCTTTGTCATGCACCACCTATTCATCTAAGCTTTCTTGTGCCCTTCCTCTTCGTGTGATGGTAGTGAGTAAACTTTCATGTGTTGCAAACTTCCAACACACCTCAAGCCTTTGTGTGGAGTAACACACGAACCTCACAAGCCCTTGTGCTATATAACACATGAACTTTTGTATGGTGTGATATATGAACCTTTGTATGTTATCCTTGAAAGTTGAATGCCAACCAATTGGCTAAACATCAAGTTATTCGAGACACAATATCATAGGTTTGACTCCCACCAATTGAAAATTTCTATTGCTAGTAACATCTTCCCAAAAACTTCAATTGATTATTTAAAATTTTCGTCATGATTCCCAAAGAATTTCCTAGATGATTGTACAATGAAGGGAAACAAACATCACATTGTGTGAACATACACAAATTCATAGATGACTGATACTCATTGAATCAGTTTTAAACTAGAAAGGTTTGTTACGATCCTCGGTTGACCTAATAAAATCCTTTTCAACATATGTATAATTCATTACAAAAAAGATACAATAAGCCACGATAATCCTATTACACTTGAGGTACAAGATACAATTGAGGTTTAAATCCTCAATCCCCCATTCCATGGGGTGGCTAGATTCTAATTCAAGGAAGAAAGAAATTCAAGAGAATCAAATGATGAGAGATCAAGAAATCAAATGAGTGTTGGGAGGAGATCCTTGAGTTTCAATGTAGCAGGAATTTGATCGACAACGACGTCACCTTTATCATTGTCGGCCTCCTACACACCTCTTGATTCACTATCCTATGATAATATGTTCATTAACAAAGCCTATGTGTCACACCATGATAAGTCATATGACTTCTCGATAAGCATGGTCATGGAGGATTTATCAACATAATGGATTCAATGAGAACATGAACCTAATTATTGCAAAATCCCTCTTAGTTGGGACTACTCACATGTTGATGACATTACATGGCGTTGCATTTTTCTTTGTGGCATTATGAAATTATATTCTTCTGAAGGGCATTGTAAAAGCTATAGAAGAGACACTCTTCTCAGTCATGACAACTCTCCTTGCACCATTCCTTATCGTTGTACATCAGATCCTCACCATCATTCCACCCGTACAGAGCTCACATGGATCACCTTATACCACAACTTTGTCCTTTGAACTTTCTCTAAGCTTCACTACCTACGCAAGGATTAAGAAAGAAAGGAAATTTTGGGGGGAGACAAATTCATTTTGCCGCTCTGCAACAGCTGTAGACCCATTCCAATAGGTTTGATTTCTTTTAAATTTGTTGTTTTATCCGTCACAGCTCGGGTAGAGAAGTAGAAGTAGAAGACTGTTGTGGTGGTGGTTGTAGAGGAGGAGGAAGGAGAAGGAAGTGGAAGGAAAAAGAGAACGAGAAAGAGCAAGAGAATGACTTTAACCATGAAATATAGGAAAATTACATATAAAAACCATGAAATATAGGAAAATTACATATAGATGACGAGAAGAGATTTTATGCGTGCACCATTGTTTCGTCAACGCCCAAGGAGCAATTCCTACGATCGACAGTACTATCGACCTTCAACTAACATTGAAGAATGAGCTTGTTGTTCTCAATGAGGTTAAGCGCTTGGCGCCATCCTCCGTTGTTGCCCAAGTTTTGGGCAAACGGTCGAGTAGAAGGGATATTCGTCATCTTCTTCAAGCAACGTTACAAGAGAAACTCGATAAAATTACTGATATACATATTATGGGCCGAGGTCGCTATCAATTGGAGTTTGCAGAACATTTTCCTGTTTGCAATCGCCTTATCATTCACTCGGTTGACATCTCAGGTGCATGGGTTCTTTTTTTCCCATGGACCCACGACTTTGATGCTGTCATTTTGCAAGCGGATGCAACATGCTACTTTATATGTAATGTTGTTTTCCTAGGCCTAGATAAACAATGGAGGGAGGTTCTTCACAAAATTGGGGCAACAATTGTCGAAAAAGGAGGAGCTCCGTTTGTCAAGCTACTTTGTAAAAAGGATGCAGCTTTACCTAATTGGGATTATTCTTCTGAAGTTCCAAGGCAATATGTTTTAGAAAATTCAGAAAGTACTTTATTTCGATTTGCACAACCAGTGTTTTTCTTGTAAAAAAATTGACCATTTGGCAAAAGATTGTTCGGCGGCCCATGTCAAGCCTATTGCTATTGTGAATAATCAAGTAACAGTGTTGTCAATAAATTGTTGCCTCATGAAATTCAACTGAAAAAGGTTTTTGATACATGTTTGGATAATATGTGGAAGGGGAAAAGGGTTGACATGCTTTGCTCCAATCCCCCTCACTTTGCATTGCCTGAATGTAGTATGGATGCTTTGCGGCGAGATGTTAGAATGTCATTTTCCGCTCCATCCATGGAGATTGTTCCAATCATTCCCCGTCACTCTGCCTTTCCTAAATGAAGTATGGACACTTTGCAGCAAGATGTAGGAATGCCGGTTTCCACTTCATCTTTGGAAATTGTTCCAGTCATTGACCCAATGCTAGAACAAGTTTTGACAAAAGTTAAATTTACATCAATTTAGAAAATGATAACCTCTTTTGAACATAACGGTCCAAAGGTAGATGGTCGATCATATTTGGTTGTTTTGCAGACGAAAACCGGGTAGTCGCCATATGTTTTTACCTTTGCAAAGGATACTATAGAAGCTCTTGGGAATAACAAAAATAGTGTTCATAAAGACCACTATGTTTTATACAAAGATTTCTGTATAGAAAAAAGAATAACAAGAGCAACAACATCTTGAGTGACAAAGAGTTTTGACATATGAGAGCTTTTCTCCCAACCAGTCTTGATATGGATTATTTTAACATTTTATCTTGGAATCTTCAAGGATTAGGTGCGAATCATTTTAATAGAGTAAAATGTTACTTGAATCAAGAACTATCTTTATCTTCTATAGGTAGAGTTGATATGTTATGTTTTCAAGAACACCATCTTAACTCATGAAGGATGGCACCAATTCAAAATTTACTATGTGGTAGTTGGATTAATGAATGAGTCCCAGCTTTTGGACCCTTTGGTACTCAAGGTGGTCTTTGTATCGCACTTAGAACACAATGATAGTCTCATGTGCAAGCTAAAGGAGTCTTACATGGTGGTAGGGTTCAATATATGCTTATTCTTATTGTTGGAAAGTTGATTATTTTTTTGAAAGTCTATGCTCTAAATTTTGCTATTGAAAGAATTTGTTTGTGGAATATGTTATTGCAAGATCTTCCTATTGCACAACATTGGTGTATGTGTGGTGATTGGAACATTGAAAGCCCTACGAATGTATTAGGTGGTTCTTTTGTTACTATCTCGGGTTTGGAACTGCATGACTGGGAGAAACTAATTTTCAAATATGAAGTTATTGATTTGTGGCATATTCCTACTTTCTCTTGCATGCATGATTCCTTGTTATATTCACGTTCCAATCAAAGAAGTGTTGCATTCTTTTTTTGGGGATTGTGGAGGATATGTGGGTATTGTAATTGGTACATCGTTCTCCGATTATGCTTAAATTTTGTATGGAAAACCATACTTCTATTTTCCGATTGTATGTGCCAAAGTTTATTGTTGTTGATATGACTTTGTGGAATTTAGTTTTTTCACTTTGGAGAATGATTATTGGTGTTTCTAATTGTCAAAAATTTCTCTTAAGGGTTTGTCGTTGCCCTCAATGTAGTAACAATTGTTGGATTTAGAATTTGCTGATGATACTACAATTTATGTTCAAGGTAATGACGATAATTTAAGAAAATTACAAGTAGTAGTGGAGGAATTCTGTTTGGCCTCTAGAGCAAAGATAAATTGGCATAAATCACTTGGTTTTTGGGTGTTGCAAAATCCATTTCCTACTTGGATGCCTTCGTAGGAATTCAAATGGGTTCTTGATGGAACCACTATTTGTTACTTGGGTTGCCAAGTGGGATTTCATGTTAATGCGGATGTGTTAGTTGCTCCTCTACTTTTAAAGTTGGAGAAAATTGTTGCTTTGGGATTCGGTTGACTTGTCATTTGTAGGTCATTTACTTGTAGCTAACCAATATCTTCTTGCAACTATTTGGTATATTGCATGTACTACGTTGTTTGCTAGGTCATGTATTTTGCAGGTGCAACATCTTATTCACAATTACATTTGGGGAGGAAAAATAGTAGGTTGGGCAGTATTGATTGCTTCGTGACAAAATGGTGGGTTGGGGTTGGTGGATCCGAAGTCAAAATGTAAGGCTTTGTTCTCTAAATTTGTGTGTAGAGCTATGTTGCCAATGCAATGTGTCTGGAGTCAACTGATGATGCATAGGTTGTCTACTATGTGTTCGACAATAGGTGGAGTGTGACAACCTTCATTAAGGTGGGCCTTTATTCAGAATTTCCATTTGTTTAAAACAACCTTGCAAGAAGATATATTTTTTAATGGAAATCTCATAAGTTGGTCTCCCGTTTAAGGGGATGCTATGTTATGAATCACCCTTTACAATCTTTGCTGATGCACTCAGTTCAAGGATGTGCTATTATGTGTAATGATATGCAAGTGGCATTGGGATAATTTATGGCTTCATGGTCCCCTCAAGTAATTAGATATGGTTTGGTTATTTTTCTCCTTTACAGTTTATTTTAGGAGCTAAAGCAACTAATGTTGTAGATGACGGTATGTACTTCAATGGTGATGATGATGGTAGGTTGCATGTATATTCCGCATCGGATGTGTGGACGTCCACCAATATTTCGGCTATTCAAGTAGTTGCAAGATCGGGAAAAAAATAGTTCTTGGAACCACCCTTTCAAGAGTGCTTGTTGTATTACTCATTGTGGGTTTTAAAAAAAAAACCTCTATGTAATTTGGGTTGGGATCCGGCTGATTATCAATGGGAAAACCCGAGTGTTGGTGAAAATAGTACTCATTTGCAGTTTTTCCAATATTTACTTCAGCTAGGTAGAAATTTGTTATTGCAATCAAACTATAAATGCCCTGCTACCATGAAGCATTGGGCTGAGAATAATGTGCATGAATTGCAACTTGCAAAATTTTGGAAATGGTTGTGGAGTATGTAGTTGCTGAAAAAAGTTATTTGTTTTTATTGGTTGTTGATTCATTATGCTCTTCCTGTTGGTGATTGGTTGAGGCAACATCAACAATATGCTTGCGGAATGCATTGTGGTGCACCTATTGAATCTATTTTGTATGTGTTTTGGTTATGTCCCATGATCAAGTAGTTTTGGAGTAAGCTATTTTTATGGTTGAGACAACATTTTTCTCGTTCATTTTTCTCTTGGGGTGCAGTATTATGGGGTGTCCTCCATGGAGATGCTATGAGGTATGAAAGTGCGCATGCTTCTCGTGTCTTTCATGTTTCACATGGACACCTCTCTCTCACCTCATTTCCTTCTTCTATTCGACGGTTTAGAATTAAAAAACTGGTTATTTGGCGTATTATTACATCGTTAACTCTTTGGATAACATGGAAAGCGAGATGTGATTCTGTTTTCAACAATGTTCACATACATCCCTGCACTATGCTTATTGAATTCTAGATGTTATTTGCCCACACACTACGTGTTCAATATGATCAACTATAGGGTTTGGCTCATGTTCTGTGGCAAAGGTAAGTGGCCTTTAAGAACCAATGGCAAGGACTTCACTTATTTTCGTATACAACTTCTGGTATGAAGTGGAATTATGCCATACCTTCTTTTATGTTGCATAGTGGATATTTATTTTTTAATACATGTTATCATCTATTTGATCAAATGCTTATACTAGCCTTTGTATTACAATAGAAGTGAGATGAAATGTCTCCTTATGTTTTCTCTATGTACAGTTTTCAAGTAATATACTAAGGTGCACCTTTCTTTAAAAGAAAAAATTATATGCTTCTAGATAGTTTCTTTGAATGCTCATATAACATTGTTGTAGCTAAGAGTTGTGGATCTGTGTGTGAGTAAAACCATCGGGGTTTTGAACTAGGAGATAGTTTGATTATTTCTATGGGGAAGAGTCAATAAGATGTTAGAAGAAAGAGTAGTTGATGCATCAATTGAGGTATTCAACTAGTATTAGTAGAATAAGGGACATTAAGACATAGTTATTTGGATAGATAGAGCTCAAGATTACGGAAACAATATTAGATTATATTAAACTTGATCCAAGTCTTATGGATGGTGCAATGGTTTGAACCTTTTACTGAAAGAAAAGATTAGAACCTTTTAGAGACACTGGTTTGAACCTAAACTTGATCTAAGTCTTATGGATGGTTCAATGGTTTGAACCATTTACTGAAAGAAAAGATTAGAACCTATGACAACCACCTATTTCTCTATTGTTTTAGAGGAGTCTAAAATGTGTAAATCTAATCTTTTCTTTCAATAAAAGGTTATATTAAACTTTATCTAAGTCTGGCTTCCGGTAAAGAACCGAAAGAAAGAAGGAAAGAATAGACAGAAGCATGGGAAGCTCGCTTCCCACAGAAAAGCTCGACTAGAGCAACCAATACATATTGGGACACGACTACTGGAGTTATGTAGAAGGAGCAAACGAAGTAGTGCCGGAGCTGGTACACAAGGACTTGCCGATATGAGAACAGGTAGTGAGTAGAGTGATGTATTGCCTCACGTCCTATGTGCACGATCAAATGCTCGGCTACATTAGAGATGCGAAAATGCCGAAGGAAGCTTGGGAAAATCTCAAAAAGATTTTCGCCGCCAATACCACGGCCTGGAAGTTGCAGCTCCCACAAGAGCTCAACAACATCCAGCAAATGGACATGTCGGTCCCCGACTACACCACGAAGATAAAGGAGATCCATGACGCACTAGGGTCCATCAACGTGACGGTGGACAAAGACAAAATGGTGTAGATTTGCCTCGGTGGTCTAGCGTAGAGGTACAAGCCAATCCGGACAACGATATGCACCCGGGAGAAGCCACTGCCCTTCTTTGACTTGCAATCAATGCAAATGCTCGAAGAAAACCATGTGAGTGGGTCGAGGACCACTCAATCAAACATCCAGATGTTGTACACGGAAGTGGATCAGCCCCATGGGCATGGCAGACGAGGTGGATCGGCACGCAACAGAGACGGCCGACAATCCAAGAATTAGTCTCGATGTGACAAGTATTAGGAGAGATAGAGATATGCTTGTACTACCAAAACTTGAACAAATTCAAATAGAAGGATTTAACCGTTTTGTTCACGAAAAATCACTTGAAGAGCAAAAAGTATTAGTGATGTGAGGAAGATTCTCTAGACAGATGTTACACAAAACCATCATTTTTATTCTCCAATAACGACTAGTTTTCTTCTAAGACAGTGACACTGTAATTTGTAGGAGAGGGAGGAGGGGGAGATAAAAAAAGAACAACAAGGAGAATTTCTAATGAAATATTTGAAGATTTATCTCTCTACAACCTTTGTCATTGCAAGAGCAGGAAAGGAGGCACAGAGGTGGTGTTGACAACAGTTCTGGATCCTCCACGAGCAGGGGGAGTCAAGGCGGAGCCGGAAACCAGCAAGCAAAAGCCGACACAGAATGTTGGTACTATGGCAAGAAAGGCCACCGAGAGAGCGAGTGCTGCAAGAAGCGCACCGATTCAGACAAATCCGAATCCGGCAAAGCCAAACACGGAAATCGACAACGGTCGCACTATGCCTAAGGATCGGGAACCGGAAAAACCGAAAAGGGGCCAGCCTTCGTGATGAAGCACAAGGCAAACTCAACGAAGAAGACCACTTCTGAATCGAAGGAAGTGTGGTATGTTGACTCCAAAGCATCTAACCACATGAAGAGCCACAAAAAGTGGTTCTTGTTTTTGGAAAAGCCGGAGCAACCAGGAGTTGTCGAAACTAGAGACGACACTCGGAGAAGTCCCCCTCACTCATGTCGGACAAAAGGGGAAGCTCATGAACATGTTACACCTCCCGAAAATTACAAAGAACCTAGTGTCGGTTGGGCAGAGCGTCGACCAAGGAATGCAAGTTCGATTCACACACCTCTGGTGTTTCATCGAGGAAGAGGGCCAGATCATTGCGCAAGGGCGCTAAGAAGGGAGGATGTTCATCCTTGACACCAATGTCATTGTCACTGCTTTGTTGGCGAAAGGAAGAAATTCGAGTCAGATATCGACTTATGGCATAAGTGGATCGGCCACGTCAATTACCAGAGGCTTCAAGAATTGCAATCGAAACAAGTGGTATTCAGATTGCCGAAATTTAGTGACCGGAAGGCCCAAATTTATGAAGCCTGCCAGCTTGGGAAGCAACATCGACTTCCATTCCCCAACGAGAAAAAACGGAGTCAGAACAAGCTCAACTTGATACATTCGGATATATGGGGACCGGCACAAAATGTGAGTCTTGGTGGGAATTGATACTTCATCTCCTTCATCGACAACTACAACCGGCACACGTGGATCTAGCTCATTGAAAAGAAAAGCGAAGTCTTCGACTGTTTCCGAAACCTGAAAAGCCTTATCGAAAAAGAAATCGAGAGGAATATAAAGTGCATGCAGTCAAATGACGGAAAATAATACTTTTCCGGGCAGTTCAATTGTTATTTGTAGTAGATGGGAATTCAGAGAGAATTCAACTACAAATATAGACCGGAGCAAAATAGCGTAGCTGAAAGGAAGAATCAATCGATTGTGGAAGCGGCAAGGGCAACGCTAGAGGCGAAGAACATGCCCAAATTCTACTCGGCCAAAGCGACTAGAACCGCGATCTACATCCAAAACTAGATCGGGGAGAAGGTGTCAGCACACGAGCTATATTTCGGGTGGAAGCTGAACTTACGACACTTGAGGGTATTCAGTAGCATTGCCTATGTGCATGTGGCAGATGAGAAGCGAAGAAGTTGGACTCGAAGTCGAAGAAGTGCATATTGGTCCACCACTCACATGAACAAAAGGGGTATAAGTGTTATAACCCCCGAACCAAAGAAGTTCGAGTGAGTTGAGATGTCGAAATCGATGAGTAGGCATCATGGTGGAATGATACAGAGAAGATTAGCATGGCCCCTACGCAAGGATGACACGCACAAATCGAGAAATGGTCCAAATTTTTTCTCCCGTTCTTTGCATTAGTGGGCCAATTTTGGCTTTAGAAGACGTTAATATATCTTTCTTTCTTTCTTTCTATCGACTCTGACTCCAACCCCAGACAACTCCGACCACCCGATCACTGAGGATGAGGCCAGTGAACCCGACATGATTCGGGAGGAAGAAGAAGAGGATATTGGCACTGTGGATGAGAGTCCGATTTCATTCCGGCTAAGTGGGCCAAATGAGAGACTGAGTCGGAATGGCCAGTCAAATGATGAGCCGACAAGCGGTGAAGACACGGTCGTGCATTCCCTGCACAAGGAACCAAGGAGACGGTTCACGCGCATGGAAAAAGGGAAGAAGAAGATGTTAGAATACAGTGTCGCGGTATTCTGTGTGTATGTGTCGGAAATGGGGTGGGACCACCGGGGTCTTAGACCAAGGAGCCGGTAAGGAGAAGAGGGAATATCCAGATCGGTTTCCGGATAACTTCGCCTGAGCACGGTCTGGGCATGTATCAGATCCAGACCAGTCTCCGGATTCCGGATGATGAGCACACGGGCTCAACACGCGTTCTCGGTTCCAGAGCTGCGCCGGGTAGCAAATAATGAGCTCACGGGCTCACACACTTGGTATGCACACACAGGCGAGAGGGAACAGAGATAAGAACACGACAGAGACATAGAAGACAGAGAATCTGGAAATAAAAAGGTAGTCTATTAATCTGTACTAAGAGAATTACAACCGGACTCAGCCAGCAATAGAGCTTCGAGCTCCCCACACGCACACTTTTAGACACCTAGTGAGCCTCCGATCGGGAGCACGCGGGCTACCAATGCGAAACGGAGTCCTCACAATACAATGACAGAAAATAGAGAATAGGGGAGACGGAAATCAACAGAGCTCGGTCCGGTAGCACTCCAATTCTCCAAAAATCGTGGATCCTTTTTCAGTCTTCTCTCCCTCACTTTAGAGGAGTCGTTACATCAGGATGTTAAGACAACCACTTTTCCCTGATTCTCTCCTCGATCTCTTCCAGTCAATTGCTTTTATTCCTCCTTTTGTGTGACCATAAAGTACCTATCAACTCACTCCTTCTAGTATTCATCAACACTCAAACTAATAATATGTTATTTACACATGTTTGTACATAAAGACAATTTCGTGTGCATCCATTCACACACATAGTTTTCTCCTAGTAGTCAGAATCCTCCACGACAACGACACCGACAAGGAAAAGTCAGATCAGAGCAATCCGACACCAGGAAGAATGAAGATGGACCTTCGGAAACGAAGTTTGAGTCGGCCAAGAGGGCCTTAAAATCGGCGAACTAGAGGCTTCGCCGATCTACCCGCTAGAAGAACCCAATGATGAGGTATGGGTACAATGAGTATATGGCTCATCATTATGCGTACATGACAAAGGTAACGGAAGTGTGTGAGCCAGAGAGCTACGCGGAAGCGGCAAAAGACGTGAATTGGTGTGCCGCTATGGAGGAAGAAATGCGAGCACATGCCAATGACACACGGGGCCTGGTTGACCCTCCGTGACACTACAAAACGATTTGCTGCAAATGGGTATACAAGGTAAAGTATAATGCCGACGGTTCGGTCAACCGGTACAAGGCCGAATTAGTGACCAAAAGATATGTGCAAACCCATGGAATTGACTACTACGAGACCTTCGCCCCGGTGGCGAAGATGACAATAGTCTATGTGGTGCTGGCAGTCGTAGCGGCGAGGGGGTGGCATCTCCACCAGATGGACGTGAAGAATGCGTTTCTTGAAGGAGATCTTGAAGAACAAGTGTATATGATCCAACCCCTCAGATTTCAGTTAGAGATGAACAAGTTGGTAGTGTGCATCTTACTCTACGTAGACGACTTGGTCGTCACTGGACTTGACCTCGCTGAAATCGGCCGAGTTCAAGTCCCAATTGTCGGGAGCATTTGAGATGAAGGACCTGGGGGGACCTTCACTACTTCCTCGGGATCGAAGTGATCCATACCCCCGACGACATATTGTTGTCATAGAGACACTATGTGTTGAATATGATGTTCAAGTTCGACATGACCGATTGTTGACTAATCTCAACACCCCTTGACCGGAATCTGAAGTTGCATCCTGACTCCAGAATGGCCTGCAATGAGAATCGGTTCTGACAAATTGTTGGAAGCCTCATATACCTGACCATCACCCGACTTGACATCAGTTATCCGGTCGGAGTGATCAGTCAATACATGCAACGACCGACTATTGAGCACCTTCAGTGTGCATCGACTATAGTAACTACGATATGTAAGTGGCACTAAGGATTGGGGACTGTTGTATCGACACAGTATAACTGAACAATTAATCGGTTATACAGATGTCGACTGGGCTAGTGATGCGTCAGATCGTCGATCAACATCCGACTTCATGTTTTCTCTTGGTAGCGCGGCTATTGCGTTGAGCAGCAAGAAGCAACCAACAATGGCTCTGTTGAGCACTAAGGCTGAGTACTGAGGAGCCATTGTCGAGACATGTGAAGCCATATGGCTTCAGAGGCTCTTGCAAGACTTATGGATCGAAGTTTCGACTCCAATCCCGATTATTGTGACAATATCAATAGCATGTCGCTGGCCAAGAACCCTGTGTTCCATGCTTGCACAAAGCACATTGAGGTGCATTATCACTTTGTGCACGAGCAAGTCTTGAGCGGTGAAGTCAAACTCCGGTATGTTCGAATCGATCAGCAGGTTGCCGACATCTTCACCAAGCCACTCAGATCGGACAAGTTGCAACACTTTTCGGAGATGCTTGGGCTACAACATCTCAACGTGTCACACTTGAGGTGGAGAACCAGAATAGGAATCGGGAGAATAGGTAAAGGCACCAGAGAAGCAATTGGAGAGGAATCTGAGTCATTTGAAGAAGTCGGCACATCCGATAAAGTCGGAACAAGCGGTGCCAACGGCGATAGAGTGAAGAAGGACAATGCCGACTGAAAGATGAAGGCCAAGACCTGGACATGGTTTGATGTGGTGAAGGGCCTGAAGGATGAAGATGAATTGGAGACAACAAATTTGGACAAGAGCGGGAACGAATCAGAGGCAACCGATTCGGTTGAGTGGTTCGATTCAGGCTAGCCGAATCAAGTGAAGGCCGGATGAGAGGGCAGCGAAAATCAACGCTAACATGGAGGAACTGATGGGTCGAGAAGTTCCAGAGTCATAGGAGCGAAGGAGTTGAGATGGTCGTGATGAGCAGACAAGACGACCGAGAAGGTCAAGGAGCGCGAAACCGGATGGGTCATGGAAAGGGGAATCGTACGGGTCGAGGAGCACGAGCAAGGTGTGAAGACACCAGGAGAAGCCGGAGGCAAGGACCGACAAGGACTGCCACTACGATTAGACTCAAGTCGAGCTTGAGGGGGAGCGTTGGGCGGACAAGCTCAACATGGGCCGGATCAGGTGGATAAGCCGAGAGTTGGATCGGATGAAGACCGATCGGTAAGGCTCCGGATTGTAGATACAGATCAGATTCCGAAACGAGGAGCCAGATCGGAGAGTCGGATCAGTGTCCAGATTAGAGTGGCTCAACAAAAGCATATGATGCATATTGGTAAGTGAGATCTCCTATAGTAGCAATTGGGAACTTTTAGAATCTCTAAAAAATTTTGCCTTCAAAATATCAAAGGTTGATCCATCATTGTATATAAAGAAGATGAATGATTGCATTGTTGTTATTTTGACTTATGTAGATGATTTAATCATCGGAGGTGATTCTATGGATGAAATAATAAGCTGAAGAAAAATTTGGAAATGCAATTTTATATGAAGGATTTGGGAAAGTTGAGATACTTTCTTGGTATTGAGATGATCATATTTGAAAGTGGTATATATATGTTGCAAAAATAGTATGCAACAACTATGTTGAAGAAGTATGGTATGCTTGGATGCAAACCGATTGATGTACCACTGGATAAGAACTGCAAATTGAGGGCTGATTTGGGAGCCAAAATAGAAGATGTAAACATGTACATGTCTATGGTGGGCAACCTCATATATTTGACTATAACAAGACCTGATTTGAGTTATGTTATTGGATTAGTCAGCCCGTTTATGCAACAACCAAGAAAGCCACATTTGGAATGCATTAGAAGAATCTTGAGGTATGTAAAAGATACTCAGAACTATGGACCATTTTACATGGCTGATCTGGACATAAAGTTGGAAGGATATATAGATGTTGATTGGGTTGGAAGCCAAACTGATAGAAGATCCATAAGTGGATATATGTTTACATTGGGAAGTGCAACTATTTCATGGAGTAGCAAGAAACAAGCTACTGTTGTGTTATCAAGTACTGAAGCTGAATATAGAGGAGTTGCAATAGCCACTTGTGAAGAGGTATGGATCAGAAGATTGCTTGCTGATTTGGGAGAGTATACAAATGGTGTAGTCACAATTTGGTGTGACAATATGAGTAGCATTCAACTTGCAAAAAACTCAGTGTTCCATGCAAGAACAAAGCACATTGAAGTGCATTATCACTTTGTCAGAGAGAAAGTGATTGATGGAGAAGTAGATCTATTGTATGTAAACACAAATCAGCAAGTCACTGATATTCTTATCAAGGGACTGAGCATAGAAAAACATACACAGTTTCGGGACATGATGGGAGTTATAACCATTGGTATGATAGCTAAAAAGCATGAAGGAAAGAAGATTGAAGATGATCTCAAGAAAGGATAAGTTGAGCTTGAGGGGGAGTGTTGAGAAACAAGCTCAACAAAAGCATATGATGCATATTGGTAAGTGAGATCTCCTATAGTAGCTATTGGGAAATTAGCTACTATTAGGCATGTAGGTAAAACATCTATTTAGCTAGTCACAACTAATTAGCTACTCACAGCTAATTAGTGGAATATGTAAGTCACTTATAACTTAGGTAAAAAAGTTAGAGTGAGGTGTAATGAGACTAGTTGTAAGAGAAGAAGAAAACAGACGACAGAGGTTTCACCCTGTGTAATGAAATAGAAGCTTTTGGTTTTGCTACAGAGGTAAGTCTCCTTCCCCCTTCCTTTTCTATTTTGAGCACACCAAACGATCCAACACATCACGATCCGCTGTGCTTTAAGAAGAGCTGGAGTGCCTTCGTAACACTTGTTAGTACTTCAGTCAGTCCTTTTAAGGACTTGTATAAAAGTGCTCTCTAAGCACATTCAATGTATAGAGTGTTGAGTGTTATTTTGAATATAGTCTTTGTGTGTGTTCTGCTCTCTCTCTCTCTCTCTCTCCCACGTACCCTCTGTGTGTTTCGAAGCTTTCCATATTCTCTGTTGTTATCCGGTTGAGCTGGTTGTGTCTAAGAGCTTCTGCACGTAATTCTTTTCAATAAGCTTACCATATCAAGATTTTAGGAAATCAAACATGTAATATGATGGTGTGCTCATTAAGAATCTCTTTAAATAATTTTGGTTTGGTATTATGAATACCAATATTTTAACTCTAAGAATAAATATAGATCATCCACATCAACCTTTTATCTCCCAAAGAAAATGGCTTTGCAATGTCAACCTCAACATGTTCCTTTCTTTCCACAAACTTTGAGGGGCATAACAATGTTAACATTAGAGGCAAATGAACTATCAATAACATAATGGGCCAACAAGAAGCACTATAATGACACTCTTGAGTCTCTAGTTTAAGTTTGATCAAGGAACCCTAAAAGAAATCGAGAATTGGTGTTGAGTTAACATTAAATTTGGTTTTGGCAAAATCCATGATCTAGGAAAATGTGTTGAGCGCTTTTATTGTGGAGCATCATTTATAAAAATATCTAATTGAATGTAGTTTCAAAAATAATAATAAATATCCTATATACAAAGTTCATATTTCCTATACATAAGCCTAAATGTGTTCATTTTTATCATGTACATTTGATTAATTAAACAATCCTAAGTATTCGAGATAATTTATGAATTTAAACCTTAGAATTACATCCTTTGACAATTTAATTATAATAAGAGAACATCTTATCGGATTGTTTCAAGTCATCCCCATTGACACAATAGAGTTTGATAATAACCTCATGATAACCAAGACTAAACTTCTAGATGAGCATTGCTTACTTCATGATGATATTGTGACGAAGACACTACGTGATAAAGAAAAAAATGAAAGGTGAAATGATTGACTTTATCCATGATGTTATAAGAAACCTTATACTCACACAAATTATTGCTTATAGATGTCCCTTGAAATTATAAAATAAAAATAAAAATATAAACATGTCGGTGTATTGTTAAAGCTTGCACTTTTTTGATCAAAGGTCATGGGTTAATAATTGTCTTGAACAGTGGGTTTGACATTGTGTTGCTATCAAAGAAATGATTCTTAATCATGAATTGTGATTATGCACACTCCAAAGACAATGCCGACACAGATTGTCACATATGCATGTAGTAAGGACAAATGAAAACCAATTAAATTGCTCTTTTAAAATAAAATGCAATGCATTCAAAAATAGAAACAGTTGTTCCCGATGGGTTGGTTGATAATGATTTTTAGTTAAACGTTGGCACCTTTTCACCCTTGGTTGCTATCATTTCAACATATTGACATATCTCCTTACTAATTTGCAATAGTTTGATATTTCTTTCGACATAATCTCTAAAATTTCATCCAAGCTTAATTTAGGAAAGTATAGCATTATTACATAAGTATCATAATTTCCATACCTTTTTAAAGTTGTGCCAAAACTTTCACACATGAAACATCCATCCAAAATAATGGAAACAATTCCCAATATAAAGATGTGTGAAATGGGAAATATAAGGAGCATAACGCCATAATTCCTAGCACGTACATATGTCAACCATAGATTGACATATTCACATTCGTGGGGCTTCCCATTCGAATGCAAACCAATACGCATACGAATGCATGGTCAAGTATTCGTTTAACCTTAAAAAAAAAAAGAGAGAGAGTCCAAGAACTCCCTCCTTTTTTAGTTACTAGGATAAAAAAAAAGGGACTTGACAATAAAAAGGGATATTAAAAGAGGGACTTGACACTAATAAATTTTTATAATAAATATAAAAGTATTTGTTCTATTTTTAATAGATAAATAAAATAAAATAAAGGTTCATTAATTCCTCACTTTTTATTCTCTCAAAAATTATGGATATTTTTATTTTGACATTATAAATTGGACTTCACACAAATTATATTTCTATAATAATATACAAATATTTGTTTAAAAAAATTTTAATTAATTAAAATAAAGGTTTATAAACTTCTCCATTTTTTATTTGACACTATAAAGGAGAATTAATACTAATCATATGTTTATAATCTATTAATAAATGATTATTCTTTTTTTAGTGAATTAAATTTATTTAAATAAAAAAATGAATGAATTAATATTTTTATATATTTATTTTATAAAACGAATGGTTTTATAATATTCTTAGGGCCATTTCGTATTCTCGAATATTGTGAATATTACACATGGAGAATATGTGTCACTCTATGATGCCAACATTTCAAACGGGGTGCGAAACCCAAAATTTATAATAGATGTATGATGTTTCATTTCAATCAGTTTGGCATTTTGTACTAACACTCGAGGAATTCAGCCTTGAACTCATAAAATCTTGTGTTTTAGTTGTCCTCATTTATACTTGAGAACATAATACGTAAAATTCGTGTTCGTATACTATATTATTCGTTTTCCTAAGTTTGAAAACGAACACGAATGATATTCAAATATTCGTGTTTTTTTTTTCCTTTTTCCCCTTTTTTTACCTTTTTTTAAAGGTTTTTTACCTCTTCCCCCCCTCTTCCTCTACACATCAATGCTACGCTCTGCTCTCCTCCCCTTTCCCCCTTTTCCTCTGCACATCAACGCTACGCTCTGCTCTCCTCCCCTTTTCCCCCTTTTCCTTGAACGATCTGCTGTTTGCATCATGCACACTAGTCAATAGTGAGTTAGTGACCACATCTTCTCCCGGCCATTACTATCTGTAATTTGTCACTAATTTTTGTAATTTTTTCGTAATTTCTGTAATTTTTGTAATTTCGTTGTAATTTCTGTAATTGTTTTGTAATTTCTGTAGTTTTGTTGTAAAATCTGTAATTTTGTTGTAATTTCTATAATTTTGTTGTAATTTTTGTAATTTTGTTGTAATTTCTATTATTAAGAAGGTAATGTTTTTTTTTGCAATTTAAAATTTTTTTTTACCTTGAAAAAATATTTACCTTATAGTAAATAATTTATCCAAAAGTATGGTATTTATCATTCTTCGAGGGTGTTTACCCTTCTCGAATGATTGAATCATTCTCGAACACGAATGCACGAATGGTACACATGGTTCATACTATGCTTGAGAACTATCCTTGAGTGACAAATAGCTCGAAGGTGGGAGTGATATCTAAATTTGATAGTGACTAGCCTTATTTGGGAATTCTCCACATGAATAGTAAATGAATTTGAGGTATAGAGACTTGGGGGAAGAGAAAGGAATATATTGTGTGAAGAATACTGGCTTGTGTATATCATATATCAATGTGGCGAATGCAATGACATATATTAAGGAAAGCAAAGAATTTAACATCGAGACAAGGGGAAACTAATATTAATAAGTAAAAGGATAATATAGATGAGAATATTAAAACAATATTGTTGTATTAGAGGAGATGCAATGAATGATATATGTTAGATGCTTTTATAGGACACATGTATAAATGAATAAGATGAGGATGGACTATTGAGAATGATGGACGCTAGACAAGAGCCATCCGTCCAAATGATTATGAAATATCATAATTGGATTTACAATGTTTTGAAAGAGCAATTATATAGCAGAACTCATTGATCTACGAATTAGGACACTTGTTACCCTACTAAAATTGCATTAGATAGAGTGACACGAATATAGATTATTTGTTTCAAAATTTGAGGAAAATTTTGCCTAAGAATCTTCTATCGGCACAAATATAACATTATCTTATGTGAAATTTGAATATGGTTTAATGCATACTTCCTATAAAGAAGGTCACATCTTATTTTAGAAAAAATATCACAATAAGAAGATTTGCCCATTGTTGAAGGCAACGTACTACACTAGGTTGTTGCCTCATTTTCCTTTGATTCCATGATCGAGGGACATCTATTTATGCATGAGTATTTTCTTGATGACATGGCATAAGAAGCTTGATCAATATAAGAATATACTAGCTTCCAAGACTATTAAGTGTTGGAGAGAATAATGCCAATTGGGTTGATCTAGTGTGAACCTTCCAAGACTATTTAGGTGTTGGTGAGGTCGGTTGGTCTTTTTTGGAGTGAGAGTGAGGGAATCTTCAAATTGAGTGTTGTATCTTCAACACTATGTGAATAGTTCTTTGTCATCTCCATGCATCTTTATGTGCTATGCTTCAATTGAGATTTTATATCTTTATTGTTTACACCTATAAGTGCATGGATTTAGTGTGCTTTTGCATGGCATTTGGTGAACTCAACATGAATGGGTGGCAAGGAGGTGGCAGACCAAGGACAGATGTCAACTACAATGGCTTTGTTTAAGAGAATGGTTCAAGAGAAAAGAGTAATGATGGAGCCGAAATTGACTAGATTATTGATTGGAGAGTCAGAATGTCTCACTCTACATACAAGACTACAAAATGGAGATGCTTCAAGGAGGAATTTATGAAGCATTGTGTGAAGTTATTTTTTGTTCGAAAGAAAAGATTGTTGCAAATACGTTGGATGCTAGGATGTCCAAGAATAAAGCACGATATGAAAGGTTCAAGTATCATAATAATCAAAGAATGAAGGAACTTGAAGGGATAAAGTTAAAAACATTTTTCAAAAGTGTCAAAAAGTAGCAAAAAGTAGCAAAAAGTAAGGTGTGGCTATAAAGATTTAGATAGATAAAAAGGCTTATAACGTCTTCATCTGATATCCGAATTTCGAAAGAAAAAAAGCATTAAAAAGTTGACAAGGTCCAAAATGATCTTGTATGACAAATTTGGGATTAGAGAGGAGAAATAATGGTATAAAAAACGTTTCACATAGACTCGAGTATATATTTTTTAAAATAGAGCAAGAATAACGCAACCCAAAAACCTATGAATCAGAGGGTATTCTTAGCCATAAGGAGGAAGGAAGAATATAATGTTAAAAGAAGTGAGAAGAGGCATAGTAGAAGAAAGAAGGAGATGAAGGACTTTTATGAGTTTGGGTGATTGGAAATGAAGTAGTTCTTTGGTTTTGTGGTTTTATTTGGGGTCAATTCAATTTGTATTGTTTCCATAATAGAATATTGTAACATTCATTTCTTTTCCGCTTCTCTTCTCTATATCTCTTCATCACATTGCAAATTTCATTGTTTGGAGAGTTGTAATCAGCCAATTCCAAATTCATATTCAAGAGCTGCAAGATGGTGAGACGACATGGGTGAGTTTCAGACAAATGACGCTCAAGGTGTTTGACATGGACGATGCCTCAAAGATAACGTTATGCGGATTTGTGGATTCGACCAAATCAACCCATAAAAATGTGGTTGATTGTAAACATCCTTGCTAAATTCGAGAATCACTTCAACTAAGTTATGGTGAGGGATCAAGGTCTTCTCCAACCCTCTATCGTACATTTTATAACTCCTGTTTTAAGAAGTTTTGCGTATTCTACATATTTAACAAGTATTTAACATTTCCAATATCCCTAAATGTGGGCAATAAAGGGAGGGGGTAGAGAGTGTGAGAGAGAAAAGAATGAAAGAAATTAATGTCTTCTAAGGCCAAAATTGGCCCATGAGACAATTGGTTTACAACAAAATGGGTATTTATCCAATCATCAAAACTAAAATAAAAGTAAAGTAAAAATAGCTTAAGCTAAAAGAGTTCTCTAAGCATATTCTTGCTGAAAATCATTATTTTGCACATCATTGTGCTGAGCATCATCATTTTGGGCATCACCATATTGACCAATAACAATTTTTCGTGACTGCCCACATGTACAAGCATCTACATCAATAAGATTTTTCTGTTTTACATCAACAGAAGGCATAATATCTTTAAATGCAACCTTTCTTACTTCTACCTCCTTTACGCACAGTTTATGCATTTTGTTCTCATAAAAAACAACATCACTACTTTTGACCACGGTACGTGCGTCAGGGTCCCATAAGCGATATCCAAACTGCCCATCAATTCTGTAACCAAGGAATATACATTTTCTACATTTATAGTCCAATTTCTTTCTTAAAGTTTTTGGAATGTGTACATATGCTTTGCATCCAAAAACTGTAAGATGAGCATAATGAGGTGTCTTGCCTATCCACAACTCTTGTGACACTTTTAGACCTATGGCTGTGTTTGGTGATAGATTAATCACATGGATAGTTGTTAAAACAACTTTTGCCCAAAAACCTTGCGAGAGGTTTGCATGGTGTAACATAGAGACAACTCTGTCCTGGATGGTTCTATTCATCCTCTCAGACACATCATTTTGGATAGGGGTGTAAGGAGTTGTAAACTCTCTCCGAATGCCAAAAAAATAGGCACGAAAAAAGAGTTCCTACAGAAGCAAGTATTGGATATTACCTCTGTTTGACGAGTTCTTGAAAATTAGCATGCACAGAGGGGTAAAAACAAGGAAATCAAATGATTTCCTCACAATGTCTTCACGCAGTCCTGCACTTTGATACCACTGTTGTGAGGAGTAATGGAAACGGATGAGCTGTTGTTTTTTCCCTGCAGAAAAATGGTGAATAGCACACAAAAAAAGAAGACAAAAAAACAACTTTTTGGTGGGGCGGGGGCGCACAAAACCCTCGTTTCTATTGACTTATATACCTATTCACAAATAGTGAGAAATTACATTTTTGGCCTTTCTCACTATCAAGCGGTTGGCCGAATTGGCCTTTATCAAGGGGTATGGGACGAAGGCCACATATTCTTACTCAGTCGCCCGTCTTCATGCTGAAGCCTCTTCTTTTCTTTTCTTTTCTTTTCTTTCCTTTTCTTTCTTGCGCACCCTTATCGATTCAAGACTGTCTACAGTGGGATAGTGCTTGGTACAAGTTAGCTCTTCTAAAGCAATTCATATAAAATCACTAGAGTTGAAACTCCGGTCAAGGGACATCCGCCATAAGAATAATCGAGAAAAGTTAGAGTAGACATGAGGGATTCTCTAAAGGAAAGGCTTCATGACAGGATGATAGATAAAGGTACAGTCCGATCCATACAGAGACATATAGCGTTTAGCATTAGGCAAACACAACATGAGGCTATTTAACATATGTGCTATCCCCTTCTAAGTAGTATAACCAATCATTCCGGAGGAGCTGTTGATTTAGCCACTTGTAGTCTCTACCTATCAGGTGTTTTCTTTATTTTAGGTTTCATTAATTTTATAACCATTATCCTTAACACACGCGGACCCGGAATGACCATGCATAGATTATCCCTATCCGTTCGGTTCGTTTCAGTGACAACATTCCTACCTTTACCACCTCCTCTTGTACCGGTGGGTGCAATTACCATGTCATCAACCGATTGAAACTCTAATATCATCTCTTCTGACCCTGTTGGAGGGGGGAACCCTATCTTATACTAGCATCCTTCTCCGCTCCATGGTTATCTAGAGGTTCATACTTTTATTCCATCAGGACTTGGTATCATTAGTTATATCGTCTCCACTATCCCCAAAAACCTGTCTTCGGTTATTTAGGCATGGTGTATGCCATGATCAGTATTGGAGTTCTTGTATTTACTGCTTGGGCTTATTATAAGTTGTAAATGTTAACGTGCGGAAGCGTTAGACAGAACCGGCTCAACCAGATAGCAACAGAGAATAAGATGAAAGTTTAATGGAGAAGCTTAATACACAAAGAGTATACGCGGGAGAGATAGAGAGAGTAGAACGTAAACGTAGATTCAAAAATAATAAAAACACTTTGTAAACTCTATGTACATACAATGTGCTTTCACAACTCTATTTATACAAGTCCTTAGAAGGATTGATAGAAGTACAGTGTACTTCAATATTCCTACGTGTGACTTACACTAACTATGAGACAATGATTACCTAGTAGTCTAGGCTACTACTAGGCTTCTGGTTCGCGCTCGAATCCGGCACTCCGATCCATCCAGTTGTTTCTGGATGCCATCCGGATACCGATCCGGTTCTTGGTTTCGAATACCAATTCGGCTCTGGCTTATCCAGCCGATCCGGATTTGGTTGAGGTTGCCGCTCAACAGTCCCCCTCAAGCTCAACTTGAGGTCGGATCGTGGTGTTAGTGTCCGTGGCAGTCGGTTCTTCTACCCAGCTCCTTCTAGCGTCGCTCCGCCTTGCTCGCGCTCCTCGTCCGGTCCGGTTCTGTTTGCCACGACCCTTCTGCTTCTGCGCACCTCGACCTCCTTGGTCGGCTTGTCTGCTCAACAGGCCCATTTCAGCTCCCTCGCTGGTGCGACTCCGGCGCTTGTCGACCCGTCGGTTCCTTCATGTTGGCATCGACTTCCGTTGCGTCCATGTCCGCTTGGCCTTTAGTTGATCCGACTCTTCCAAATCCAACTGTTGAAGCGAATCGGTTGTCTCCAATTCATTCCCGCTCTTGTCCGAGTCAGTGTTCTCCAACTCGTCGTCCGATTTCAGGCCCTTCACCACATCAGACCATGTCCGGGTCTTGGCCTTCTCCTTCCGGTTGGCTCTGTCCTTCTTGACTTTGTCGCCGCTACCGCTTATTCCGACTTGTTCGGATGTGCCGACCTCCTTTGTTGACTCGGCTTCCTTTTTCCTCTTGTCTCCCCCTTTGTTGGTTCTTCCCTTTCCGGTTCCTTGTCCAGTGCCGTCAGCAGTTTCTTTGCCTTTTGCCCGTTATGGCACCGATTTCTTTGCCTTTGCTGATTCTCCCCCTCAAGTGCGGCACGTCAAGATGTTGAACACCAAGCATTTCGATGAACTGCTACAACTTGTTTGATCCGAGCGGTTTGGTGAAGATGTCGGCAATCTGTTGATCTATCTGAACATACCAAAGTTCGACTTCACCACTCACGCACGAAGTGATAATGCACATCTATGTGCTTTGTTCAAGCATGGAAAACGGGGTTCTTGGCGAGCTGAATGTTGCTCATGTTGTCATAATAGATCAGGATCGGGGTCAGTACCTCAATTCGCAAGTCTTGAAGCAGTCGCCGAAGCAAGATGGCTTCACAGGTGGCAATGGTAGTGCCCCGGTATTTAGCCTCAATGCTCGACAGAGCCATTGTTGGTTGCTTTTTGCTGCTCCAAGCAACAATCATGCTACCAAGAGAAAACATGTAACCGGAGGTGAATCGACAATCCGATGCATCACCAGCCCAGTCGGCATCGGTATATCCGACTAGCTTCCCAGCTATACAGTGTCGGTATAACAGTCTCCGGTCCTTCATGCCGCTAACATACTGGAGTATCCGGTGTGCGCACTGAAGGTGCTCAACGGTCAGCTTCTGCATGAACTGGTTGATCACTCCGATCGGGTAACTGATGTCGGGTCGAGTGATTGTCAGGTATATGAGGCTTCTGACAATTTGTTGGAACCGTTTCTCATTGTAGGTCGGTCCGGAGTCAGGACGTAGCTTCAGGTTCCGGTCCAGGGGTGTAGAGATCAGTCGGCATTCCGTCATGCCAAACTTGTACAGCATATTCAACACATAATGGCGTTGTGAGAGTAATATGCCGTCGGGGGTTTCGATCACCTCGATCCCAAGAAAATAATGAAGGTCCCCCAGGTCCTTCATTTCAAATGTGTCCGACAACTAGGACTTCACTCGGCCGATTTCATTGAGTTCGGGGTCCGGTGATGACCAAATCATCTACATAAAGCAAAATGCAAACCAGATCGTCCGGACCGTTCCGGATGAACAATGAAGAGTTGGACTTTGAGGCCGCAAACCCCCTTACGCAACTGGTTCGTGATCTTCACATTCCAAGCTCTGGGGGCTTGCTTCAGACCGCAAAGCGACTTCTTGAGTCAGCATACTGTTGACTTGTTCATCTCTTATTGAAAACCGAGGGGTTGGATCATATAGACCCGTTCTTCAAGATCACCTTGAAGAAATGCATTCTTCACATCCATTTGGTGAAGATGCCATTCCCTTGCCACACCAACTGCCAGTACCACACGAACTGTCGTCATCTTCACTACTGGAGCGAAGGTCTCGTTGTAGTCGATTCCGTGGGTTTGCGCGTATCCCTTCGCCACTAACCAGGCCTTGTACTGGTTGACTGAACCGCCAGCGTTGTACTTTACCTTGTATACTTATTTGCAACCGATCGGTTTGCACTGTTGGGGAGGGACAACGAGGTCCCATGTGTCATTGGCATTGAGTGCCCTCATTTCTTCTTCCATAGTGGCACGCCAATTTGCGTCCTTTGCCACTTTTGCGTACCTCTCTGGCTCACGCACTTCCGCCACTTTGGTCATGTACGCATGCATAGTGATGCGCCATGTACTCATTGTACCCGTACCGTGTAACGGGGTTCTTCTAGCGGGAAGACTGGCATAACTTGTCATCACCCGGTTTGGGGCCCTTCTTGGCCGGTTTGGACTTCGTTCCTGAAGATCCGCCTTCATCCTTTTCGGAGTCGGATTCGCTCCGATCCGACTCAACGTTGCCGGTTTCGTATTCCGACATTTCTTGCTTCCCTTTCTCTTTGCGCGTGAACCGTTTCCTCGGTTCTTTGCGCGGAGAGAGTACGGGAGAGTCTCCACTACTCGCTGGTTCCTCATCCGACTAGTCACTTTGACCCAGTCGCTTGTTCGGTCCGCTCAACCGAAACGATTCTGGACTCTCTTCTAGAGTCTCAAGCTCGTCATCTTCTATTTGGACCGGTTCAGGCTCACTGGCCTCATCCTCTGAGCTTGGGTCGGAGTCGGAAGTCGGAGTCGGTAGAGAGTACCACGATGTCGTCTCATCGAACTCAACATCTTGGCTTACTCGAACTTGCTTCGTCTGGGGGTTATAGCACTTATACCCCTTCTGGTCATGCGAGTAACCGACCAGGATGCACTTCTCAGACTTCGGATCAAGCTTCCTCCGCTTCTCATGTGGTACATGCACATATGTTATGCTGCCGAATATCCAAAGGTGTCTCAAATTCGGCTTGCACTCGAAATACAGTTCGTGTGCTGACACCTTATCACCGATCTGGTTTTGGAAGTAGACGGTCGTCCGGACCGCCTCAACCTAGTAGAATTGGGGCATGCTCTTCTCCTCCAGAATTGCCTTTGCCGCGTCGACAATCGACCGGTTCTTCCTTTCGGCACACCATTTTGCTCCGGTGTGTATCTGCAGTTGAATTCTCTCTGAATTCCGTTTTGTTATTGATATTGTTGAATTGGCCAGAAAAGTATTCTTTTCCGCCATCCAACCGCATGCACTTGATCTTCCTCTCCGTTTCTTGTTCAACTAAGCTTTGCAAGTTCTAGAAACATTCGAAGACTTCGCTCTTCCTCTCAATGAGGTAGATCCATATGTGTGGGCTATAGTCGTTGATGAAGGAGACGAAATACCCACTCCCACCAAGACTAACGTTTTGTGCTAGTCCCCATACATCTGAATGGATTAAGTCGAGCTTGTTATGGCTCCGGTTCGTTCGGTGGGGAATGGAAGCCTGTGTTGCTTCCCGAGTTGGTAGGCTTCACAAATTTCGGCCTTTCGGCCGCTAAATTTCGGCAAACCCAAAACAACTTGTTTCGATTGCAGGTCCTGAAGCCTCCGGTAATTGACGTGGCCGATCCGCTTCTGCCACAGGTCGATGTTCGACTCGACCTTCTGCCCTTTCACAAACATAGTGGTGCCGATGTCATTAGTGTTGAGGATGAACATCCTCCCGTCTTTGCGCCCTTGCGCGATTATCCGGCCTTCTTCTTCGATGAAGCACCCGAGGTGCATAAACCACACCTGCATTCCTTGGTCGACGATTTGTCCGACCGACACTAGGTTCTTTGTGATTGTTGGAACATGTAGTACGTACATTAGCTTCCCCTTTTGTCCGACATGGCTTGACGGGACTTCTCCGACATGCACAATCGGGTGAGAGGTGTCATCTCTGGTTTCGACAATCCCCGGTTGTTCCGGTTGTTCTGGTTTCTCCAAAAAGGAGAACCACTCTTCATGGCTTGTCATGTGGTTGGACGCTCCGGAATCAACGTACCATACATCCTCTGATCTAGAAGTGGTCTTCTTCATCGAGTTCGCCTTGTGCTTGATCGCGAAGGCTGGCCCTTTACCGGTTTTCCCGGTTCCGGATCCCTCCGATTCTTCAGCGTAGTGCGAGCTTTGTCGGTTTTCCCGACCGGTTTTGCCGGATCCAGATTTGTTCGAATCGGCGCGCTTCTTCCAACACTCGCGTTCCCTGTGGCCCTTTTTGCCACAGTACCAGCATTTTGTGTCGGCTTTTCCTTGCCAGCTTCCGGCGCCATTGTGACTCCCCCTGCTTGTGGAGGGTCCGGAACTACTGTTGACACTACCTCTGTGCCTTCAGTTCTGCTCTTGCTGGCATCTACCATTGCGTGCCGACCCACCTCATCGACCACGTCCATGGGGCTGATCTGTCTCCATGTACAACATCTGGCCGTCCGTGAGTGGTCCTCGACCCACTCGAGTGGTTTTCTTCGACCATTAGCATCGATTGCAAGTCGAAGAAAGATGGTGGCTTCTCCCGAGTGCAGATCGTTGTCCGGATTGGCCTGTATCTTTGCGCTAGACCAACGAGGCTAATTTGTACCATCTCATCTTCGTCCACCATAACCATAACCAAGTGCGTCACAAATCTCCTTTATCTTGGTGGTGTAATCCATAACCGACATGTCTCTTTAACAAATGTTGTTCAGCTCTTGCCGGAGCTGCAACTTACAGGTTGTGGTACTCGTAGAGAAAATCTTCTGTAGATTTTCCCATGCCTCCTTCGGCGTCTTTGCATCCTTGATGTAGCTGAGCATCTGATCGTACACACCGGACGCGAGACCGTACAGTACTCTCAACTCACTCCTTGCTCCCATGCCGGGAAGTCATTGTGTGTCGGCTCTAGTGCTACCTCGTTGGTTCCTTCCACGTCGCTCCAATAGCCATGCCCCAACAAGTACTGGTGCATTTTATATGACCAAGACGCATAGTTGCTCCAGTCGAGCTTCTCTGTTGGAAGTGAACTCACCATACCTCTGTCCATACCTTTCTCTATTTGTTGTTGCCGGTTACTTGGGTTTGTCTTCAAAAGCGTTGTCGTGCCTTTCGGCTCCGGATCGTTGCGTGAGTCGGGTGGGAACCACAGAGGTCTTGGACTAGGAGAAAGAAGTTCGTGAGATAGAGATTAATAATGAGTAAATAGCAAAGAGAAAGATAAGAAACTCGTGAATCACACGAGTATACTATATTAATTGGTACTTAGGGTGTTAAGAGAGAAGTAGATGTATAAATCGTGAATCCCACGAATAATTTTTGTATTAATTAATCCTTAGTCCAAATAATCAACAACTCTTTACATATTTCTCTCCTCCTTATATAAGGAAGGAAGAGCTAAGCATGGCTTCATGCTTTTTTTTTACAAAAAGTGTTCATGTCCACTAAATGTGCATGTGATGCTTTTTTATTTCCTAAGTATAGGGCTCATGCACGCTAGATGTGCATGAGTTATTTTTAGTGTCTCGTGTTTTTTCTTTTTCATATATTAAAGAAATACACGATTTACCTTTTAATAAAGGTATGCATAAATAAAGGTCTTATACATATTAAATCTATATTTAAAACACTTAAGATAAGTTAATGTAATGGTAAGGTTGAGGTTTGTCAACGTGGAGGTGCAGAGTTTGAATCACGCTCTGCGCAGTAGTGAGTATTTCCTTCTTTTTTACATTTATGTCTCTTTATCCGGCTCTTCCTTGCCGGTATGCCGTTTTCTTCCTTGCCGGTATGCCGTTTTTCCTCCTTGCCGGTATGCCGTTTTCCTCCTTGCCGGTATGCCGTTTTCTTCCGGTTCTCACCGAGCACTCCATTCTCTATCCGGAGGGACAAAAATATAATTTCCGCATAGTGTGCAACCTACACTACGACACCAAATGATGTCGCGAAGATTCGCGCGTGCGTGTGCTACTCGAGCGACCACCGGGGTCTTGGACTGGGGAGGACGTTCGCGGAATTATCGATGCTAGATGACGATCAATGTAAGATTAGACGGAATTTGTTCACTTGAGAAGAAGAAAGCTTGTACACTTGAGAAGTAGAAAAATATGAAGAAGATAAAGACAAATATTATATTGATGATAATGGTGTTGGTGATATCACATATTGAGCCCCCCTTACACAAGCCCAACTAGAGGCTTTTATAGGTCTTTCCATGCTCGTGACATGCACATAACCATGGGCTAAAACCATGGTTTTGTGCACACGGTTTTGCTTATGTCATGCACAAACCATGGGTTTAAAACCATGGTTTTGTGCACATGGTTTTCTATGGTTGTTTCCTCTATAATTTGTATATGAAAAGGAAATACATAAAATTTACACTATATGATAGTTGTCGTAGTGGTAAGGCAATTATCTTGTATGTTAGAGGTGCAAGGTTCAAACCTTGCTTGCACCCCTCTGTATGAACTCAAGTGCCACTAGGCCTTAGGAGGCTTATTTGCTAAGTGTATGTGCAATGTTGCACATCCTTGGTTTATTCGTCTCACTCGGTTTCACACCGTAGCCGAAAATCGTCACGACATCCACCCCCACCAAACCCGCACATCCTCCGGTATGTGCCGAGAAAGGTGAAGAGGTGAGATCTTTGGCAACGGTGATCAACCGAGTTCCTCTGCACGCTCGTCGACCTCGTCTGACTTCGTCTTCCACTTCGAGTATGCGCAATCTTTCCAACCGAACCACCGTAGCCACCCGATCCACCATATCCGGCGCTCACACCTTCTTCCCCCGATCGGTTGTAGTAGATCTACCGAACGATGTCGTCGATACGACCGCTCTTCCTTCGTCCACCGCGCGTGTCCTTCGATTGGACTCCTGGCCACTCCTCACGCTCACCGTCTTCAACTGGGTATTGTAGATCGTTCGTGTCGATCTCCGATTAGGCCGGGTTTGCCCTTGTCCGGATCGGTCTCCACCGATCGCTTCTTGGCTTGGTTGGCCTTCGTCTGCATTCACATTTCGCCGAGTCGGGCTCGATCGATTGATTCTGGCTGGGTCGGCCCCCTTTTGGATCGGAATCGTCCGATCGATTTTCGCCGAATCAGGTTTCGGCCGGGTCGGCCCCGGTCGATCGGCTCCCATGTGGATCTTCCTTCGTTCGGGTCGGAATCCCGGCCGGATCGTCTTCCGGTTCAACCGGTTCTCGACTCTTCCTTCCTTCCCGCATGCAACCTCTCCATCGAACTCAACCACAGCTTCATCCTTGGCCTCCACGTCGGCCATATCCTTCCCTCCATGTATGCTCGCTGCGAGCCATATTGTCTCCTCTTCGCCACCTCCTTTATCTTCGGTCTTATGCCGACACACGGTCTCGACTGCCGAAGTCTCCGGAACCGGTGTGAAGGAATCCCTTCGTTCATTTACATTTATCTTGTCTTCTTCATCGCCCTTCTGGTCGTCCTCTTTTTTGTCCACACATTCTGTCTCTCCGGTCTCACGTTGACGCACGTGCACAACCGCCGAAGTCTCTAGATTAGGTGTGGGGATATCCTTTCTTCCTCGATCTTCTTCCTCTTTGTGTTGGGCCTTTGTCTTCCCGTCACCACCTTCCGTCTCTCCGGTCTCACGTTGGCACA
Source organism: Azolla caroliniana (assembly GCF_043228905.1). Classification (NCBI taxonomy): domain Eukaryota; kingdom Viridiplantae; phylum Streptophyta; class Polypodiopsida; order Salviniales; family Salviniaceae; genus Azolla; species Azolla caroliniana. The sequence continues at coordinate 20,191,326 of NW_028230444.1, forward strand.
CGGGCGCAACCGCCGAAGTCTCTGGAACAATCGTGGAGAAAGTCTTGACATGGCTATCCGTTGTCGACTCGTCCATAGCCACCCCCGACTCGATGTCGTTTGTCATGGCTACCTCCTCAATCTCTTCAGACTCAAACACTTTTTCTCCCTCGATCATGCAAGCTTTTCTCATGCTTGCGCCGTCATCACCCGATGTTTCGTACACAATGCGTGTTCCAAAACATTTATCCTCCCTCGAAGTGGCGTTCGCCGTCCTCGAGTCATCGGCCTCCTCCTTCGCCGTCGTTTCTTTGTAAGACAAGAAGGTGACTTGTTTCACACCTTCTCTCTCGGTACCGTCATACTGAACCAGAGCCTTTGTATCGGCCACTTCATTAACCCGCATTTGTTGGGAGGTCTCTTCTTCCTCGATCACCATTCGCCTCGGTTTTGTCTCCCTTCTAAGTTTCATTTCTTTTGTTTGTGGCGCGTTGTTGCATCTCGTCCCTCTTCGATCGTCCCTCATGGGCCGTCTTGTTGTCGTCGATATTCTCGCTTGCCCCTTATCGTGTAGTCGGCATACACTTTCCACTTTGCTCCAATCCTCGATGAGGCCATTTGCACCATCATCTTCTTCGAGTTTGAGGCCGATCGCCATCCTTTCCATTCGATCGATTGACTTCACAAACATAAGGACCTTATCGACCCCCACCAATCTTTGTTCCCGCTCCGACAATTGAGAAAAATGATGCTCGAAGTCTACGAATGCTTGTGTCGCACCTTGGTGGGTCTTCGTTGATGTCACCCATTGGTCGAAGTTGCGTCGATCTTGTCCCTTTTGCCTCTCATAGCCATATTCCTCCAATAGAGCCTCCTCGAAAGTCGCCCACGAATCATGAGCTTCTAGAAGCTCTGTTACATCTTTGAAGATCGGTTGAGACACCACCCGACAAAAGTACTCTAGCCTCATAGCTTTGTCCACACCTCTTGAATCCATCTCCGCATTGTATACTTTTAGGAAACTTTGGACTTCGGCACCGTTGAAATAGCTCATTCGTTCGACTACTTTGTCGACGGCTTGTTGGGCTTCATTTCTTCTTTTCTCTTCTCTCAGAAACTCCATCATCCTTCTTGACATTGCCTCCATGAGATATTCGCCATCCATCTTTGTCCTCCCCTACTGCTCTTCACGTCGGGTTCACCAAATGTGTCGTGCCTTTCGGCTCCGGATCGTTGTGTGAGTCGGGTGGGAACCACAGAGGTCTTGGACTAGGAGAAAGAAGTTCATGAGATAGAGATTAATAATGAGTAAATAGCAAAGAGAAAGATAAGAAACTCGTGAATCACACGAGTATACTATATTAATTGGTACTTAGGGTGTTAAGAGAGAAGTAGATGTATAAATCGTGAATCCCACGAATAATTTTTGTATTAATTAATCCTTAGTCCAAATAATCAACAACTCTTTACATATTTCTCTCCTCCTTATATAAGGAAGGAAGAGCTAAGCATGGCTTCATGCTTTTTTTTTACAAAAAGTGTTCATGTCCACTAAATGTGCATGTGATGCTTTTTTATTTCCTAAGTATAGGGCTCATGCACGCTAGATGTGCATGAGTTATTTTTAGTGTCTCGTGTTTTTTCTTTTTCATATATTAAAGAAATACACGATTTACCTTTTAATAAAGGTATGCATAAATAAAGGTCTTATACATATTAAATCTATATTTAAAACACTTAAGATAAGTTAATGTAATGGTAAGGTTGAGGTTTGTCAACGTGGAGGTGCAGAGTTCGAATCACGCTCTGCGCAGTAGTGAGTGTTTCCTTCTTTTTTACATTTATGTCTCTTTATCCGGCTCTTCCTTGCCGGTATGCCGTTTTCTTCCTTGCCGGTATGCCGTTTTTCCTCCTTGCCGGTATGCCGTTTTCCTCCTTGCCGGTATGCCGTTTTCTTCCGGTTCTCACCGAGCACTCCATTCTCTATCCGGAGGGACAAAAATATAATTTCCGCATAGTGTGCAACCTACACTACGACAGCGTATGTCGACTGCAGAGGTTCTCAACACTCGCGCTCTGATACCATGTAAATGTTAACGTGCGGAAGCATTAGACAGAACCGGCTCAGCCGGATAGCAACAGAGAATAAGATGAAGGTTTAATGGAGAAGCTTAATACACAGAGAGTATATGCGGGAGAGATAGAGAGAGCAGAACGTAAACATAGATTCAAAAATAATCAAAACACTCTATAAACTCTCTGTACATACAATGTGCTTTCACAACTCTATTTATACAAGTCCTCAGAAGGACTGAGAGAAGTACAGTGTACTTCAATGTTCCTACGTGCGACTGACACTAACTACGAGACAATGATTACCTAGTAGTCTAGGCTACTACTAGGCTTCCGGTTCGCGCTTGAATCCGGCTCTCCGATCCGGCCGGTTGTTTCCAGATACAGATCTGGCTCATCCTTTCGGATGCCGATCTGGCTCAGGCTTATCTAGCCGATCCGGATCTGGTTGAGGTTGCCGCTCAACATAAGTCTATTGTAGGCCCAGACATGGATACATGTGCCTACTTCACGACGGCCATCATGATTATTGTCGTGCTTATTGGAATCAAGGTTCCTACTCGGATTGCCATCATGTGGGGAGGTTCAATATAATACAAAACACTCATGTCATTTGCTATAGGGTCTACTTTTCCATTTACTATAGGAGGACTTACTTGTATAGTCTCGGCTAATTTCAGAAGTTGTTGCTCTATATGATACTTATCACGTGGCTGCATATTCCTATCATGCATTTCTTACGGGAGCTGTTTCTGCTTTATTCGTAGGGTTCTACTATCGGATAGGTAAAATGCCTGGTCTTTAATACCTAGAGACTTCGGGTTAAATTTATCTTTGGATTACTTTCATTGGAGCGAATCTGACTCTCTCTCTCACGCACCTCGGGCATGCCATGTTGCATCCCTGATTATCCAGATGCTTACTTCAGACGGAATGCCTCAAGTAGTTTCGGCCCTTATGTTCTCGTACCGGGGATCCCTCGTTCTTTCGTAGTAGTTTTCAAAACTTCAAGCAATGGGAACAAGTGTGCTCTAAGTCCTCGGGCTGGTGAATAGAATTCAACCACATTCTGATGGATGGTATAAAGCCCTCCAACTTTTCCTACTTTTGGAGAACTTTCTGCTATCACGGAAACTGGTCTTAAGCAACCAGAACTAACAATGGGCGCAGTTCGGTTTCTTGGCCTTGAAACCAAACCAAACCATTTATTTATATTAAAAACCAAACCAAACTGTTTAAATTTTATGAAGCCATTTAAACCAAACCATTTATGAAAAATTTAGAACCAAACCAAATCGGTTTATCATAAATCAAAACCAAACCAAACCTATAAACCTTAAAACCTTCTAAACTTTTAAACCTTTAAACCAAACCACATAAGCCGAAACAACTAAACCGTGAAATTCAAAACCAAACCAAACTGGATCATAATATTTGAAACCAAACCAAATGGTTTATTTATCTTTGAACCAATAAACTGTTAAGCCATGGCTTAACAGTTCGGTTCGGTTTGAGCCGAAACCGTGCCCATTGCTAACCGGAACCACCGAATGGAACATGCCTGATTCCTATTTTTCGCTGCTTGTAACCTTGCCCTTAGTTGTCAATTTTGGTTATGCAAATCACTTTGGCGTTCAGCCATGTATCATCATCGGGTCCTCCCCAATGATAAGCTTGGTGCTTGACCGGTAGAGAAAAGTGGTATGCATCCACAAAAGACCAGCAGATCCTGCAACGAAGACAACTTACTTTGCACCCATCCATGCCGACTACTAGGAAAGATGTTTACCCCTTCCATTCTCTTGCTTCGATCAAGACGTCTACTACTAATGAACACTTATTAGTGTATCCATGCATAAAACTCACGAAGAGGTCAATTAAAGGTTGCAACTTTAATCCCTGCTTCTTGGCACTGCATGTGTTTTGAAGGTGTGTGTTGCTCCATTTTCTACCATTGCCTCGCAACTATGTCCATTTAATTTTACGTTGAGAAAGAGATTTCGTGTTTTTGAGTTTGACTGGGAGATGGCAGTTCCTACATGTACAATGGCATCTTCTCCTTCTTCCTCATATTGTGGTGCTACCACTTCCATGTTCTCCTCAAACCCTTCCTCGAGCTCTATTAACTCGAGTTGTGAGGTGGTTGCCCGCACAATTAGTTGCTTCTATTTTGGAAAACTCGAACGCTAGGTGAGGGCCTCCACACTCAAAACAACCTCACTTGACTAGTGGGGTCCCTTGTATTGTATTTGAAGTGGGACTACCCAATTGTCCTTAGGCTTGAATGATCCTAAGTTATTGCGGTGGTTATCGGTGTTGCCTAATCTCGGACCTCCTTCTGCATGCTTTCTCCCTTGCGGATCTTCCATATTTGGTCTTCCACACATAACCTCCCGCCCTCCCGTTCCGTGCACTCTTGCTAGCCTTGGTCTAGTGAGATCTCCCCCAATGGTGTGCCTCCTCCATTCCCGGGAGTCGATCCCTCTTCTTCGCCTTCTTTTTGCTATTGGTTAGATGAGAAAAAAAAATTGTCTTGTATCTTTGTGATTACCTTGACTCCTTTCATGGTGTCATCTACTACTTTTGTGTACTATATTTGTCTTGCTTCTTCAAAATCTTTTTGCTAGAATGGCCCATCAATCCTAACCACGCTCCAATACCCAGTTTTACGCCACTGACAAAGAATAAGAGAAAGATATTGCATTCAATGGAAGTGGAAATGACAAATAGTAAATACTAACAAGTAATGACACTAATTTCCAAACTAGGAACTATCCTTCGAGGATGATAGCTACTTCCTTTAATAGAGGTTCGTTGGAAAGCCCAAACGTTCGTGAGATGAACCGTTTGTACAACCAAGATTTATTTTAATAATCTGTTCTTTTATTTTATGTGAATGTAACTGTCGTAACACTAATACACACTTTGTTATATATTGTACTATATATTCACTCCCAAAAGTACTTGAATCCACACATACACACACATTCAAATAGACTCTAATAAACATTCACACTCCTATAAATTTACACATACATAAAATATTTAAACATACTTGCAAATACAAACCTACAAGAAATTACAAACATTTACATATATGTCATATTATACTATCACTTATTTGCACTTGTACAATTGAATGCACACACTTGCACAAAATTACTTAACCTAGATGTGGAAATACATACATGAAAATTACATAAAGTTAGTGTATTGTTAACAAATATCCTGAAGAGCTTCCATTCACTTGTGCGCTACTACATTCTCAAAAAAGGCGAAATTCTAAGTGCTTCAACATGTATCAAGTGAAAAAGTAATCACATGCATTACTACATCAAGGACATTGCCTTCTCTATTCTAGGTCCCGAATGGTTTAGGGTTTATGGTTTGACCATTTTTCTTTCCCTTATAGAGATTAGTTCTTACCCATTACTCTTGGGTTAACCTTAGCTACACAAAACCAAATCAAGCATGATTGGAAGCATTAGTTGGTCTCCTTTTAATGAGAAAAAACCAAAGTGATGTTATCCGCTCAGGTTGGATCACACCATTCCTTGATTGGTCAATCACCTTGCTGCACATGAAGAGGGTTAAAATGTTGGGTGTACGACCATCCTTGTCCAAGAACCCCTAAATAGTCATTCTATTCCATATTGATATATTGCAAGAGTTGAATAATGATGCAAACTATTATAGGCAACTTAGGGACCATTTCTATTCCTAATTTTAATGCATTAAGGGTAGGATACCTAGAAACTAATTAACCTAAGAACTCGAACAATCCCATAAGGACCCATGGAACATGGGAAATCGTGGTGATCTTTGAAGTGTTCGGTGTTGGTTTACGTATAGAGGGGATTACCCACCCCCTTCATTTTGACATTTTGAGATGAAGTTGAGACCCTATTGGTGAGGCTAAGCTCTCTACTTTTGTATTTGTTATTGAACAATCAAGGTAGAGTCGGACACTGATGACATTTATGTTTCTCTCATGTGTTGCTCCACTCGGGAGTGATCAATGTGGTTAAGCACCCTTAATATCTTATTCTCCTTAATGTCTTATCCTTTTGCTCATAATCTGTAATACAAACCTTGAGGGTCAATATTATATATTGTCATGGCCTTGGCACGTAATGTCATTGACACCAACATCATGGATGACATTGTTAGGAAACAGGTCCCTCCGAATGGGAAGTGAGAAGAACAATGTCGATGAGCAAACTCGGCCGAGGCCGATAGGCCAAGGCCAAAATCGGATGTGGAGTACCCGGCAACAGAAGACCCGGTGAGAACCGGACGTGGAGTACCCGGTTACGGAAGACCCAGTGAGAACTGGATGACGAGTACCCGGCAAGAGCCGGATGGTGAAGGCCCGGTGAGAAGTGCTCACCGGCTGAAGGGACATATTCGTAAATATGTTTTCTGAGAGTCCATCGGGGCTATATTTGTAAATAGCCGAAAAGTCATATTAGTATAAATATGACTTAGGGCAAACTTAGTGGTATTGTAGTTGTCATTCTTGTTGGTGCAGGATTTGAGTGTGTAACTGTGTACAGAGAGAGAGAGAGAGAGAGAGAGAGAGAGAGAGAGAGAGAGAGAGAGAGGAAGAGGTCGTTGCCTCGGTGCTTCACTATTGTACATTGTGATATAGTGATAGTTTGCAGTCTGTGGGTTGCCGTGATTTTTCCCTAGTTTGGGTTTTTTCCACGTTAACATCCTGTGTACTCTTCTCTTCACTGTGTCGTGCGTACCTTACCCGTTTTCTGTGTTTGATCCTAGACTCGGTTGTGGCCGAGCGTTGTGTTCAAGGGAGCGTGTATTCCTGTCAGACATCGAAGCTTATTCCATGGGGTTCATGGAATTGACCTAGGTGGAATTATTGGTAGAACTTGCTATGGTATGTGATGTACTCAATAGTGAGATATAGTAGTTGAGGATGTTGTAGGAAAAAGAGCGAGAAGTACTTCAAATTTAGAGGACGACCTAAAGCCACTTCAACATATTGCTAAGTGTAAGTCACCAAACTTTCACCACTAACTTTGATACTATATAAGAATGTATTAACCTTACCATACAAGGATAATAAGATTTAAAACCCAATTTCTATCAACACAAGCTAGAACTCAAATTTGATGTGACTAGAGTTTACCATGACCAATATCCATTGAACCCCAACTATGTGTTGCAGGTTAAGGAGGATATCAATAAGCTTCTCTATGTCGGATTCATTAATGAATACAAGATAACTCATCCGAAATTTGGTTGTCCCCAAGAGGAATGGAACAGTCAAGGTTGTGTAGAATACCAAAGCTCAATGTCATCGTTGTCATATTTGACCCTTTTCCTTATCCTTCATTGACTCCATTCTAGGTAAAAGCATGAATTTGTGTTTCCTGAATGGGTTTGATCATTATAACAAGGTCTACATGATATTAACATTAGGAGAACTTTACATTCATCATCAAATATAGAGTGATTGTCTTGGTTGTCATGATATTTGAATTGAAAACAAGTTAGAAAACATTCCAACATATCATCGTCGATATAATCCAACCATTCACCAAGCCCCATTCATGCAAGTTATATCAAATCTCTTTGTGGTGTTTAGGCATATGTGTGATGACTTACAAAATATATTTGGGCATGATTGCAAGTATGTATTAGAAGTAGTCTAAGAAACCTTGGGCAAAGTGATTAGCTACACATGCTTGTTCATGGTTAACATAGTATCATGGTGGTCATTGGTCACCATTTATGTATGTTCTTCATTTGAATGCTACAAATAAGGTGGACAACTACTCTCTATTTGAACTTTTTACCAAATGTGAAAATCTAGGATATTAAGTAAACAAAGGAATTGACAATATCTGAATTACTTTTAAGCTTTAAATTAGATGTCAAATTAGAAGCCTTGTTGTATCATTAGAGAATTTGTCACATGATATGAAGTTATGATTCTGCACTTGTTGCACAACACATTGCATGCCAAGGGAATTACCTTGACATGTAACCATACTCACTTGCAAATATATAATGGATGTCATTGCTTGATTTTGCAGCCCATAAAGATCTTTTTATGAAAGGGACGAAAACATTTTGTGTGATGCTTCTACATAGTTAGTGCTTATACTATATGAATATTGCTTGAAAAGTAGCTTATTGAACCACCTATTACACCACAACCTTGGAAAATAACTAGTAGGGGCGTGCGTGTATAATGATTAGTGATTAATAGTAGCATTTGATGATGACCATTACGTGGTGCCAAGTGGACACATCCATGCATAAATCATTTGCATGCCATTTTAATATGTAGATCATATATAGACACTCTAAAAGGTATGCCCTCCTCAATTTCAAGTTTTGTTGTATCACATCTATATCCTATCTGTTAGACAAACATATCCCTTCAATATGATGCTCATGATGCGTTACTACAACCATTGGATGCTATGGGCGTTCTTGCTGCTTCTAGGTTGTGTGTTGGATGAAACATGTTCTTCATTGGAAGCTCATGATGTTCCCGCCAAATATTCGACGTCGGAAGGCTGCCAAGGTCGGACCAATCCCTATACTACATTATTAAGTTCTACTCTCGATAATCATCATGATAGAGAGGAAGAAGAGGAGAAGGAAGAGTGGCTTAATCTGGATCTTGGGGAGCCTTGTGAGGTGCTACGGACCGAAAGTGGTGTTGTGCGTGTTTGGATGCATGATAATGTTGATCGTGCCATTCGCGGCAATGTCGCGGTGGGTGTCGCAGAGCTAGAGCTCGAGGAAGATGGCTTGCTTTTGCCCAACTATGCTAATGTCCCCAAGGTTGCTTATGTGACCCAAGGTATATATCATATTATATGGTTGGTTTGTTGATCTGACGACAAATAATTAAGAAAAAATGATGTATTTGGAGTGTATCATTAATTAATGTACATGAATTACATGGCTAGGTTGTGGATATATGGGTGCCGTCCTCCCTAGTGATAGTGATAGTGGTAGTGGTAGTGGTAGTGGTAGTGGCATTACTGGCCCTCGACCGTATGTTCGACGAGTGGAGAAGGGAGATGTAGTTGCCCTTCCGAAGGGTACCATCTATTGGTGGTATAATGGTGGGAATGAGGTGCTTCGTGTCTTGTGTGCCGGTGACATGTCTAGCCTTGGCTCTCATCCTAGTCACTACAATGTAAGCATAAGAGAAGGGGGCTCCATTCTCTTTATATATCTTCTACATAGATAGCTAAACATGATCAAATGCCATGTATTTGTGTGATACATACTCTACTATGTTGTTGTTCGGATGTGCTTGTAGCAATTTTTCCTCGTCGGTGGTCAACAACGCCGGTTCGGATCCTTCCTTCATGGTTTCAGTCACAAGGCCCTAGCCATTGCTTGGGGAGTTGCTGAAGAGACAATTGGGTTGCTTCTAGAGAGCCAAAAAGAGGTTGGCATCATTCGTGTGCGACGCCCCATTCGTTTCCCTGAGACATCAAGTTCTCGTTCCGCCTCCAACAACATCTTTCAGGAGCTTCAATACACTCCAGCATCTCAACCCGACATCTTGGTCGAGCATGGTGGCTTCATGAGCATCACTACCTCCCAAAAGTTCCCAGCACTTCACAATGTTGGATTTAGTGTGGGCAGAGTCTCTCTTCAAGAGGTAAAGTAACAACCATTCCCAATCATTTAGTGTTGGATTTAGTGTGGGCCAAGAGCATCTATACTCATTATTGTGGCATGGTAATAAGAGTCAAATGTTTTTATCCTTGGGTTTCTTGTAATTTGCTAGAATGCTATGGTTGCTCCGGGATTCTCAACTAATGCTCACCAGCTTATCTACGTAACTCGCGGAAGTGGACGAATTCAAGTGTCGAACGGTGACGGACGAAGGGTGTTCGATGAGGAGGTGAGTCGGGGCTCATTCATACTCATCCCACAATTCTTCCCCTCGATGAAGGTAGCTGGCAACGAAGGGATCGAGATGATTGGCTTTGTAACATCACATAGGTATGTTCCTTGTATAATTTCTTGTTTGTTTCCAAAGCTTGTACTAATTGTCATGTAGATGACTGCAACAAGCAATAAATTGTTTTTTTTCTTAATTGTTATTGATATTATTGCAATCTTCCTAGGCCTTCGATTTCATTCCTTGCGGGTCGCAACTCAGTATATCATGGCATCCCAATACAAGTTCTAGTAGAAGCCTTTAATGTGGATCAACAAACCCTAGAGGAGTTGGGTAGGGACGAAGAGATCATCTTTCCTCCTACGAAAGAACAATCAATGTCATCGTCAAGATCTCGACAACATACTTCTCGAAGAAAGCATGAGAAATATGAAGAGCATCGTCATAGTCGATATCCAAAATCCTCCTCCTCTAGAGAGGACGAGCGTTATTGGTGGGAACAAGTACTTTCGTTTGTAATGTAGCTTAGAGAAACAATGTGTGGAATGTCTCACATTTTGATCTTTTGTTGTGAACTTGTGAATAAATAAAATACTTTTTAATGGTTCTTATGTTTTGGGTTATTTTTATACTTCCATGTCATTACTCTATACTTCACATCAACACTCTTTTTACCTTAATGGTCAAAATTCTATTTGGAACTTGATTTACTCTCCAATGAATTTGGTGTCATTATTGTTCTCCTCTTAAATCATTATTAACACCACATTTTACATTTGCTTGATCTGTTATATTAACACCACATTTTACATTTGCTTGATCTGTTATGTGATATCTAAAATATTTCACATTGATCTATTTGGAACTTGATTACATAAGAGTCATCGCTATGTTTACTCTCCAATGAATTTGGAGTCATTATTGTTCTCCTCTTAAATCATTATTAACACCACATTTTACATTTGCTTGATCTGTTACATCTAACTATGGATTAACATATAAACAATCCCAATCAAATCACTCGTTGGTTGCGTTGGTTCTCGAATATCTACTGTTGGTTTTTCTTTTATAATGGCAGGAGCAACAGTGACGTGGCAATCGAAAAAACAAAAATTTGTGACACTCTCATTTGCTGAAGCTGAATTCGTAGCAGTGGCGTTGGCCACTAAAGAAGGATTATGGTTGCAAACGGTGTTAGTGAACCACTGAATCAATTGAAAATCTTTTGCGACAATATAGCATGTATCAACTTAACAAAGAATCCAAAGCACTTAGAAAAAACAAGGCATGTGGATTTAAAATATCACTTTATACAAGAGTTGGCCGAAAAAAACAAGCTTACCTTAGAGTTTACATCGACAAATCATATGTGGGCTGATTTTCTAACAAAAGCTCTCCCTCCGGACAAATTTGAAGCTTGTTGTGAAAATTTAAGATTACAACGATTCGCGACTAATTAGTTTATGGGAGGCTGATCTAATAAACTAATTAGTTAGAATAATAAATAAAAAAATAGATGATTCAAACGGGTAAACAATATGAAAATGTGCACCCCAAAAATAGGGTGCACCTATAACCACCACAATCTCTCCTATAACCACCACAATCTATCTCTATGTGGTCGGTTGGTTGTAGAGAGAGAGAAACCATCAATTAATAAAGTTTCTTCTTCTCTTTCTCTCGTTCTATCTCTTTTCATTTCTTATTTCTTACACTTGTTGATTTTCTACAAAGCAGCTTCTTCTTCAGCTTCGATCTCTCTAGCCATGGCTCGTTGAATCATAGCACGGTCAACGTGTTCTTCCACCATTCGTGTCGCGGCTACGACCTGCAACCGAGCGAGAAAATTGATCAGTTCGAAAAGAAGTGTCGTGGCGTAGAATAGCCCCGAGCTCGAATGCTTCTGTTGGGATATCGGGGAAGGTCATCTCCGTATCCTCCGAGACACGGGATGCATGTCCCTCCTACATCTTCCCTGTGAGAGATAGGGTCGTATCCGGGGTGACGACCATCGACTTGTTGGGTGCAACTATCATTTGCAGGTGATTTCTTGCCTCTGGTTGGCCTTGCCCCTCGCCAACGATGCTAGGTCGTTCTGTCCTTGGGGCCCGCTCGTCACTGACTCGGCGGCGCTTTTTCGACTGGCTATTCCCCACAACTGTGTCATCTGTTGCCCCTTTTTCTTCTCGAGGCCGTTTCTTTGTCTCTACTGAGACGTGCAAGGTCTCATCCCCTGTCTCGTCTCCCGAATTTTGCCGTTCTTATTCTATACGACAACAATTGGACTAAGCCATGTTCTTGCTTTATCGGCCAAATAAAACCAACTCATAGCATCTTGTCTATTTCTTCCTTTACCCTAGCCTCGTAGTTGGGGTTCATGCGCTATACCGCCTGTATTGAACTGGTTCTGGTTTGGCGTATTTATTCATATGTATTTGGTGGTGATAATACCAAGGGTCTAGGCCCTACATGTCACTATACAACCATGTGAATACATCCTTATATTCTCTTAATAGATCCACCATTGCCAATCTCTCAATCGGCGCAAGTTCTTTGGCGATTTTAATTGGCCGAGGATCGTTCCCAAATCGATTTCTTCCAATGTCGAGGCTCTTCACCCATTGGGACATCTCTATCTCTTGCCCGAGGGCTTCTCGGACATAATTGGTCCATGGATTTTGGGTCCGGTTCTTGTAAGTTTCCCTCTACCTTGATGTCCCTCTCGGACATGTACGGACTTATTGCTTTGACAATATCAATTTCGAATAGCAGTATGATCCTCGGACTGTCGTTTAGGTATTGGTCGACTTTGTCATCGGCCAACCTGTTGAGCATTTGTACTCCCTCCACGTAGAACGGGGTGGTTTCCTTGGTTGAAGTCGTTCGCTCTTCGGTTGGGACGCGAATCTTCGTCTTTCCTCTTCGGAATGTTATGATATTGCGGTTCCAATTCTGCTTAATGTTGGTTGTCCTTTAGCCACGGCCGTCCGAGCAGAACCGAGTAAGTGCTTGGGGCTTTTAGGCGCAACATGACCCTCAAGATCGAAAATGCATGTCCACTGAGTATGAATTCGAGGTGTTGAATTAGGCCAAGGGGTCTCACAAAGCGGGTGTCTGCCATCCTTAGCCAAAATGGGCAGGCCTCCCATTGAGTCTTCTTGAGTCGGACACATGTAGCTTCACTAATTACGTTCACTCCGGAGCCACCATCGATTATACATCCGCATACTTCATATCCTTTGACGAGAAGCTTAAAGGACGATAAGCTTTCCAGTTGGGCTTTGTGTTGTTATAGGTTTTTAGGGTTAGGGTTAATGATAATTATGATAGCATGATGATAATGATGGGTGTGATGATGGAGATAAGCATTATGTAATTGATGATGATTGGATGTGCATTGGGAAGCATTGTGGGGTGTGGGGTGGTGCCTAGAATGGCTCCACCCCCCCTCCCAAGGGGTTTCAACATAAGGGGAGAGAAAGAGAGAGAGAGAGAGAGAGAGAGAGAGAGAGATTGATAGAGAACTATTCCTTTTTTCCTCATTCATTCACCATGGGGTTAAATAGTTACAAATGGGTAGATACACAAGGGTGCAAGCCCCTTTGTCTATTCATACTAATCACTCACACCTCCTCGTATCCATCCACTGTGCATGTGTACACATACACATCAACTCGCACTCACAATTACACTTACACATTTACACATACACATTAACAACATTATAACATTCGACCCTCACGTATCACACTCTACATCTTTCGTACATCCCATATGGTAACATGTGCATCCATCACTCTTGGTCCTTCGCTTGATTCGGTGAGGTGAACCAACGCACTAGGTTGTTTCTTGTCGTTTGTCATGGTCGCCACAGTCTCTTTGAATCGGGGAAGGAGATGTAGTAGCTTACTTAGTGGCATCGATATTTGGCAACTGGTTAAAGCTTGTGAAATCCCCTGAGTGGTTCAGCGGCTGCCGAAGGGGAGGCTTGTACGTGGGGTTTTCTAATTGTGATATCTGGCATTTTAGTTTGCATTCATTCGGGATTTGTTATGTTGGCTTTATCAATCCAAACTTAGCCGCTTGGCGGATATCATCCTGAACGTCCCACTTGGATTGTTGACCCTTGCTACGAGTAGTTACCTATTGCACCTCTATTGTGATTGTGTTGACCGCCGAAGCCTTCCCTTCATCATTGTCCGGGCACAGAGTGGCATAGTGCCCCTGTTTGTGGCAATGGAAACATATGACAAGGGCCACCATGCTAGACTCCCAATGTTCTGCTTGGGATGGCGGTGGTTGCCGAGCATGTTCATTTCGTGTACGAGTATCATAAGGTGGTGTCTGCCTAGGGTGTTGATCATCCCTTTGATCCTCGTTAGGCTGAAAGCGGCGATTGCCAGCCCGAGTGTCCTCTCTGTGCCGCTGGTCTTGTTGGCCCCAGTTATTGCCTTAATGTTAGTTATTCATGAATCAACTGTTGTTCGTGTTTATGTTAGGTCTCCTCTCAGCCCTTGGTCACGTGGGTACCGAGGCACATACTCCTCCTCGTATTGGTCTTGGTCATAATCGTAGTTGGCTTCACCATATATGTCCTCTTCCGGTTGGAAGCGGTCCCCGTAACGGGGTCGTTCATTATCCCGAAAGCAAGCCAGTTGGCGGAATCTATCCTCATTCCGCATTCAATCATTACATGGCTCGATTTGGCACATTGGAGTCGTCGCTCTGTTAAGCATGTTGTATTCACATTGATCGAGGGTATGTGTGCGGGAGTAACAAATTGGACAGTGCAACCTCATCGTGCACTCAACCGTTGAACGACCCGGATTCAAACATGTCGTGCATTGGACCACTTGCCGGAACTAGAGTTCTTCTTCTTTCGGCAAGGTGCGTTGTAGTGAGGCCATAGAGAGATTGTTGTTGGTTTGGACATTGTCCATGGTTAAGACACGATCCATGACATGCTTGATAGAATTTCACTCAGACAAAAATCAGAAATCGAACTTAGACCCAAACAGAAAATGAAGAACACACGATTTACGTGGAAAACCCTGATTTCAAGGAAAAACCATGGGAATAGGAAATTTCACTATGAGCAAGTACAGAATACAATCAGAACAATAAAACCTAATTTGGTATGGGAGTGTGCTGAAACCACAATTTCAGCCGACCGCATCCAAACCCTAGCACATAGACGTCTATTCCTTTTGAGCTTCCCAAGCTTCTCTGTCTTTCACTCTCTGTTTCTCTTTTGATTCTCTCTTCTTTTCTTCTCTCTTAGCTTCCGAGTACGTATACTCTTACACAGCCACTATTGTGTAGAAAACTCAGTCGTTCTCAGAGTTACGCATACATACAACTCGTTTTTTCCCTCATACATATATATTGCCAGGCCTGTTGGCATATATATACTAGGTCGTTTTTACTTTATATGTAAGAAGGCATATGTATATGTATATGTGTCCATTTGATTGAGTACGAATTCGGCTTTCTCACCGAATTCGGTCAATTGACCCCCGATTCGGTTCTTCGGCAAACCGACCATTCTTTTGCTCTCTGACCGACTTCGGCCAAATTCGGTAATCCGACTATTTTCGGCTTCTCAGCCGATTTCGACCAGCCGACTCTTAAGTCGACTTTTCGGCCGACTCCCCCGCAAGGAGGGACACCTTTACACAACAAACTCCCCCTTCACTCCTGTAGGGGGAGGACCAACCAAGCCAATCTTATTCCGGCATGCAACGAGTTTTTCCATAGACAGAATTTTTGTGAGCATGTCCAATCCATTTTCTTCAGTGGGGATCTTAGCTAGAACAAACTCATTTTCTTCCACTCTTTCTCTTAACCAATGGTAGCTTCTTTGAATGTGCTTTGTACGAGAGTGGTAGGTAGCATTCTTAGCTAGATGGATAGCACTTTGATTGTCACAATGAAGTAAGTACTTGTCTTGCTTCAATCCTAGTTCGCTCAAGAACTCTCTCATCCAAATCAATTCTTTTTCGGCTTCCACTGTAGCCATATACTCAGCCTCGGTGGTTGACAAAGCCACAACCTTTTGCAATCTTGATTGCCATGGCACATCTCCCCCTGAATACATCATCACATACCCTGATGTGGATCGGCTAGAATCTACATCACCCGACATATCAGAATCTGTAAAGCCTTCTAGCACAGGTTTCCTGGAGCCATATCTAAGACATACATTCGAAGTTCCTTTGAGGTATCTAAGAATCCATTTTACGGTTGTCCAATGCTCCTTCCCAGGATTACTCATGTAACGACTAATGGTTCCAACAACGAATGCAATGTCCGGCCTTGTGCAAACCATAGCATACGTAACGCTGCCAACAACAGAAGCATACGACACTCTCCTCATCTCTGCCTTATCTTTCTCAGTTTTCGGACATTGTCCTGATTTTAACTTACAGTCCACTGGCAATGGTGATCCGACCGATTTTGCATCGTACATATTAAACATTTGCAAAACTTTTGTCACATATTTCTCTTGTGACAGCCATAACATGTTTTCAGTCCTGTCCCGGACTATATGCATTCCCAAAATCTGTTTTGTCGGTCCTAAGTCTTTCATGGCAAAGGATTTGCTCAATGCTTTCTTCAAGCTTGCAATCTTTTTGACATCCTGTCCAACAACCAACATATCATCTACATACAACAACAGAATAAGAAAGTCGCCCTCATCATATCTTTTCACAAATACACAATGATCGACTTGTGTTTTGTGGAATCCATGTACCAACATAAAGGACTCAAATTTCTTATACCATTGTCGTGGAGCTTGCTTTAGACCATACAAGCTTTTCTTCAACCTACACACAAGATTTTCTTTTCCTTTTACCTCAAAGCCCTCCGGCTGTTTCATATAGATTTCTTCTTCCAACTCACCATGCAAGAAAGCTGTTTTAACATCCAGTTGTTCGATTTCAAGATTCATACTGGTGGCCATACTCAAAACAGTCCGAATAGAGGTCATCTTCACAACTGGGGCAAAAATCTCATCAAAGTCAACACCCTTTTTCTGTTGAAAACCCTTTACGACAATCCGGGCCTTATACCTGGGTGTACTGCCGTCTTCACCAGTCTTTAATTTGTAGACCCATTTGTTTCTAAGTGCCTTCTTACCATCAGGCAGCTCCATCAGCTCATAAGTTAGATTCTCATGCAAGGAATCCATTTCTTCTTGCATGGCATTATACCATTTCTCCTTGTGTATATCAGTCATGACCTCTTCATAGCATTCTGGTTCCCCTTCATCAGTTAAGAGGACATATTGACTGGCCGGATATCTAGAGGAGACCTTCCTTTGTCTTCGTGGATATCTTCTTCCTTCAATAATTGGCTCATGGCCATTTTCTTCCAACAACTCATCTTCCGACTCCGATTCTTGTGTATCAGTCTGATGTTGGGTGTCGACCGACTCAAATTCAACTTTGTTAGCCGATTGTTGTGTGGGAGTGGGATCAACTAGTATTGACTCCATAACAGTAGTCGATTTGGGAGACAACTCTGGTCTTTGTTGCTTCCAGTCCTCGATTGTCTTGTCTTCCATGAATATGACATCTCGACTCCTTATCACTTTCTTATCAAGGAGATCCCACATTCTGTACCCGAACTCGTCTTCCGAGTACCCCAAGAATATACAAGGTTTGGACTTATTGTCCAGCTTTGACCTCTGATCTTTAGCAACATGTACATAGGCCAAGCATCCAAACACCTTTAAGTGCTGATAAGACACACTTCTTCCTGTCCACACTCTTTGTGGTACATCCCCTTTTAGAGGCACTAATGGAGACTTGTTAATAAGGTAAACAACTGTCAACATTGATTCAGCCCTATATGACTTTGGCAATTTTGCATGTGCCAACATGCTTCTTACCCTTTCCATTATGGTTCGATTCATTCTTTCTGCTAGACCATTTAGCTCAGGTGTCTTCGGCACCGTATACTCAAGTTTGATGCCTTGAGTCTTGCAATACATCTCAAATTGGCCTCTATATTCGCCACCGTTATCTGTCCGGACAGCCTTCAGCTTCTGTCTGGATTCTCTTTCTGCCCTAGCATGAAACTCTTTAAAGACCGACAACACTTGGTCTTTAGACACCAACGCATAATCCCACACCTTTCTACTGAAGTCATCAATAAATGTGACAAAGTATTGTCCTCCACGATGAGATGGGGCATCAACATAACATACATCGGTGTGAACCAGCTCTAAGGCATGCTCTCTCCTCATTGGAGGCCTAGAGTGAAAGGTTGTTCTATTTTTCTTTCCAGCCAGGCAATCCACACACTTTTCCAAATGTATTCCTTTCACCTCTGGTAGGAAATCCTTTTCCGCAAGGATATGCATTCCCCTTTCACTCATGTGTCTGAGCCTTTTATGCCATAACTCACCATCTGAGCTAGCCACTACATTTGCTTCCTCTCGACACAACTTCACATACATTACATACAATGTGTTCTGTTTTTGGGCTCGAGCCACAATCAGGTTCCCCTTACAGAACTTCCATGTACCATTTCGGAAGCCACCACTGTACCCGTCATCATCTAGCCGTCCAGTCGATATCAGATTCAATCTGACATCCGGAACATGGCGTACATCCTTCAATATCATCCTGCAACCAGTAGATGTTAGCAAACACACAGTTCCTATGCCCACAATCTTGCATTCACCGTCATTTCCCATCCGTACATGACCGTAGTCACCGGTTGTGTAAGATGAAAAACATTCTCTTTTGGGAGTTAGGTGAAAAGATGCACCGGAATCCACTACCCATGAGCACTCATCATTTACAAGATTCACGCTATCTTGTTCACAGATGAATAACATCTCTTCCTCACTAGTTGCAATGGCTGAGGTATTTTTATCATTAGAAATTTTTCTGGGTTCGACCTCATCAGCCATGCCTTTGTCCTTTCTAAGATGTCGACAATTCTTTTGGAAGTGACCGGGCTTCCCACAATAAAAGCATGTAGGTCTTCCTCTAGAGTTTGACCTTCCAAAAAACCTATCTCCATTTTCTGGGCTTTTATGATCTCTTCTACCTCGGCTAAATTCTTGGGTCACATTAGCTTCCGACTGAGACAGCACATTTTTGTCTTTTCTTCTTGTCTCTTCATTTAAAATACTCGTCTTTACTACTTGTAAGGATAAGTTGTCTTCTTTACATGAAGTGCTGATTGTTACTATTAAGTTTTCCCAACTATCCGGGAGAGTACATAACAATAGTGTGGCCTGCATACAGTCATCTAATGGGAACTTTGATGAGGCTAACTGATTCACTAGTCCCATAAACACACTGATATGCTCTACAATGCTCTCCCCATCTATGTACTTCAGTCTCACTATCTTCCTCATCAAGAAGGTCTTATTTAAGGCATTTTTCCTTTCATAGAGGTTAGAAAGTTCATGCCATAGTTCGAAGGCATTGGTGTCACTCGCTACATGTTGTAGAACACTAATGTCTACACATTGTCTCATAGTCACCATTGCCTTCCTATTTAGAATTCTCCACTCCGACTCTATTACCCCCTTTGGTATATCCTTATTTTCTATAGGCTCATACAAGTCTTTTACTATTAGGAGATCTTCCATTTTGATCTTCCAATCTGAATAATTTTGTGAGTTCAAGACAATCATGCCCGGAAAGCCACTCACACCCCCTTCCATCTAGAACCTAGGCTCTGATACCAGTTTGATAGAATTTCACTCAGACAAAAATCAGAAATCGAACTTAGACCCAAACAGAAAATGAAGAACACACGATTTACGTGGAAAAAAGCGCGGACATGCGCCTCCGCGTCGGCTTTCTCGTTGTATCTTGGATATGGGTAAGACATTGTGTTGATTTTGGAATCTTTCAGTACCCCCGAGGTGAGCTACTGTCGTCGAGGTGTTCAACCTCAGAGCTACTACCATTGGTCTACCGAATCGAGAAGCATTGTTGATTGGGCTTCCGATTTCGGGAGAGACTTCTAGTGAGGGTGGATTCGGTTACACTTTCTTCTTGTTCTGCACATCAAGATGTTGTCTAAGTGTGTATTCCATTGGGAGCGCCACTATGGCGATCGGGTCTTTCTCCTTCTCGTCTTCGTTGTGTACTCACAGCTTGAACCAGGCATGCCAAATTGTGTCACCCCTTTTTGGAGGAACACACTCTCGGTTACTACTTCCAAGTAACCAGACCAAGGTGATTGTGGTAGGAAGGAAAGAAGGGACCTCAACTCATCCCGTCGGCTATGCACTTAGCTAGATACGGGAGTTAGGGGAGGTAACTCTACCCCAAGGAATTCCTAGATAACGCTCTCACTGAATCCCTGAGCTCGTCCAATCCACTCGACACTCAAGGATGCAAACAACTCTTAGAACTTCTTAGGGACGCAGTAACAGATCTTTGATCTCCTATCAAATCGGCTACAACCGATCACAGGCTTGCGATTACACACAAACCATATACTTAGATTACCTGTCATGCACACAAGATTGACCCCACAAGAAAGAATACTTGACTATCAATACATACATATACAAGTATTGATCGATTGTTGGTATAGCACTCACTCTCTCTTTCTTTTCTTGCCTAACAATATTGTCCCTCCCCCCCCCCCTTGTTCTCATTCACACGGTCCTTATATAAGATTACATGCTCAGTTCCTTATAATGTTACTCTTTTGGGAGCATGGTTCATTCCAATTGTTTTAAATACTCAACTCCCTTTATTTGGTTGTTTGTGCTCAACTCCTTTCGTCTCCTTTTCACACCGTATCCCACTGGCCAACACTTTACTCTTCAATGAAATGCTTGGAAACTTTGTAAAGTCTCTTTGCAATTAAGTGTTAATGTCTCCACTTCTAAACGTGATTAGGTCATAGAGTAAGGTTAGTATTAGGATCCACAAAACTTTGAACTTTAATTCGAGCCTTTATTGGTGAGGCTAAGCTCTCTTCTTTGGACCTCTTATTGAAAAATCAAAGTATAATCGAAGGAAATATTTAGTGTTCGGTGGTCTAGGACAATGATGATATTTTATGTTTGTCTCATGTCCTTCCCTTGAGGGTTGTCAATAGTTACAAATTGAAATAATGATGAGCAAAGGAATAAGCGATTAAGGAGAACAAGATATTAAGAAATTATATTTCATGTATGGGTTTGATAGTTTAAATAACCAGGTTTGGATGACACAATAGTATCAGGAGAACATTGCATTTGTCATCGACTGGATAGCATCATCTTGTTGTCATGATATTCAAATTGAAAACAAGCCGAAAAACATTGCGAACAATCATCGTTAATATATTGCAAGCATTCACTAGGCCCCATTCATGCAGTTTACATTGAATTACTTTGCAATGATTGGGCATATGAGTGATGAATTACGAAATATGTTTGGGCATGATTGCAAGTATGTATTAGAAGTAGTCTAAGAAACCTTGGGCAACGTGATTAGCTACACATGCATGTTGATGTTTAACAATGAACATAGTAGAGTGGTACCAGTCACTATTTATGTATGGTCTTCGATTAAATGCTACAAATAAGGCGGACAACTACTCTCTATTTGAACTTCTTACCAATTGTGAAAATCTAGCATATTGAGTAAACAAAGGAATTGACAATATCTGAATTACTTTTAAGCTTTGAACTGGATGTTAAATTAGAAGCCTTGTTGTATCATTAGAAAATTTGTCACGTGATATGAAGTTAATGATTCCACGCTTTGTTGCACAACACCTTGCATGCAAATGAATTATCTTGACATGTAACCACACTCATTCACAAATGCATGATTGATATGAATGCTTCATTTCGTAACCCATAAGATCTTTTTATGGGAGGAAGGAAAACATTTCGTGTGGTGCTTCTACATAGTTAGTGCTTATACTAAATGAATATTGCTTGAAAAGTAGGTTATTGAGCCACTGAACTACACCACACCTTGGAAAACAACTAGCTGGGGCGTGCGTGTATAATGATTAGTGATTTATGTTTGCAAATGAATAGTAGCACATTCATGATGATCATCACCCTTGAGTTGTGGTGCCAAGTGGACACCTCCATGCACAATCATTTGCATGCCATCAGAATAGATCATATATATACACTTTAAAAGATATACCCTCCTCAATCTCAGGTTGTATTGTATCACACATAGTTCCTCTCTATTTGCACAATTATATCCCTTCAATATGATGCTGCATTACTACAACTGTTGGATGCTATTGGTGTCCTTGCTGCTTCTAGCTTCTGTGGTTTGCTGCGAATCATATTCTACATCATCCAAAGAAGATCGTGATGTTCCCTCCGAATATTCGTCATTGGAAGGTCGATCAAAACCCTACAACACATTAAGCTCCACACTTGATAATCATCATGATAGAGAGAAAGAGGAGGAGGAAGAAGAAGAGTGGCTTAATCTAGATCTTGGGGAGCCTTGTGAGGTGCTACGGACCGAAGGTGGGGTTGTGCGTGTTTGGATGCATGATAATGTTGATCGTGCCATTCGCAGCAATGTCGTGGTGGGTGTCGCAGAGCTAGAGCTCGAGGAAGATGGCTTGCTTTTGCCCAACTATGCTAATGTCCCCAAGGTTGCTTATGTGACCCAAGGTATATATCATATTATATGGTTGGTTTGTTGATCCGACGACAAATAATTAAGAAATAATGATGTATTTGGAGTGTATCATTAATTAATGTCCATGTACATGAATTACATGGCTAGGTTGTGGATATATGGGTGCCGTCCTCCCTAGTGGTAGTGGCATTACTAGCCCTAGACCATATGTTCGACGAGTGGAGAAGGGAGATGTAGTTGCTCTTCCAAAGGGTACGATCTATTGGTGGTATAATCTTGGGAATGAGGTGCTTCGTGTCTTGTGTGCCGGTGACATATCTAGCCTTGGATCTCATCCTAGTCACTACAATGTAAGTGTAAGAAGGGCTCCATATAGCTTCTACATAGATAGCTAGCTTCTACATAGATAGCTGAACATGATCAAATACCATATATTTGTGTGTGATACAACTATGTTGTTCTGATGTGATTGTAGCAATTTTTTCTCTCCGGTGGTAACCAACGTGGGTTCGGATCCTTCCTTCATGGTTTCAGTCGCAAGGCCCTAGCCACTGCTTGGGGAGTTGATGAAGACACAATCGGGTCGCTTCTTGAGAGGCAGAAAGAGGTTGGCATCATTCGTGTGAGACGCCCGCTTCGCTTCCGTGAGGCAAGTTCTCGTTCGGCCTCCAACGTCTTTGAGGAGCTTCAATACACTCCAACATCTCAACCGGACATCTTTGTCGAGAATGGCGGCTTCATGAGCATCATTACCTCCCAGAAGTTTCCAGCACTTCACCATGTTGGATTTAGTGTGGGAAGAGTCTCTCTTCAAGAGGTAAAAAGTAACAACCATTCCCAAAAATCATGTAGTATTTGGATTTAGTGTGAGCCAAGAGCATCTACTTAACATACTCATTTAGGCATGTTAAGAGTCTTCTAATGTTTTATCCTTGGGTTTCTTGTAATTTGCTAGAATGCTATGGTGGCTCCAGCATTTTCTACTAATGCTCACCATCTTATCTACGTAACTCGCGGAAGTGGACGTATTCAAGTATCGAACGGTGATGGACGAAGGATGTTCGATGAGGAGGTGAGCCGAGGCTCATTCATACTCATCCCACAATTCTTCCCCTCGATGAAGGTTGCTGGCAACGAAGGGATCGAGATGGTTTGCCTTGCAACATCGCATAGGTACTAGTATTGTTGAGTTTGAGGTCCAATTATAATGTCATAGAACTCTTGTTTCATTTGTTGCCATAGAAATTTGATGATTTAAATGTTACATAATAAATATTTTATGTTCTTATTGGTCTTGGACCTTGGTATAATATTGTTTATAAATCTTTCTTCTAGGCCTTGGTCTTGATATAATCACATTCGTTTTTAATTCTTCGTTATAGGCCTTCAATTTCTTTCCTCGCGGGTCGCAACTCCGTATATAATGGCATCCCAGAACAAGTTCTCGCCGCAGCTTTCAATGTGGATCGACAGACCCTAGAGGAGTTGGGTAGGGACGAAGAGATTATCTTTCCTTCATATAGGAGGAAACAACAATCAAGTTCACGATCACACTCCCAAGAACGCTCCTCTCGAGGTGAACACGAGACATATTATGAGGAACGTGGTCGACGTCCACGATCTCCCTCCAAAGGTGACGAGGGTTATTGGTGGGAGCAAGCCCTTTCCTATGTGATGTAGCTCACATCATTGAAGTGGAACAATCTCAAATGTCATATTTTAGCTTTACTCGTGTGGATAAATAAGAATTTCAAAAGTCTTTTTAATGTTTCAAATGGTACAATGTCATATTTTAGCTTTACTCATGTGGATAAATAAGAATTTCAAAAAGTCTTCAATGTTTCAAATGGTTTTGGTTCTCCCCTCTATTAATGCCAAATTTTCTTTTAGTCATTTTGGCTTTTGATTAATCCTTGTTGGTTTTTGGTTTCTTGGTTTTCGAGAACCCTCTAAACCGTATGTGAAGATGAATTTTCATAGGCGATGAGATTGGTTTTCTTGGTTTTTGAGGGCCCTCTAAAATAATACAAATAAATAGTACATATGTCATAGATATCATAGATATCTCTAATAATAATCTTATATCAATGATATCTCTAATATTCCGATTATTGTCACTACACATTGGAAGAATTCTAGAAAAGTCGTAAATTGGTTCTAGTTTCTTTTTTCGGTGTGACAAATAGTGTAAATTTGTGTTTACCTTTTTATCTATGTGACGCAACAAATAATTACCATTCCTAAATATATTCTCTTTCCGGTTTTTCAAGCATTTGTACACCTTATCTCTATGTGACGCAACGAATAATACCATCCCTAATGATATTCCTTTTTTTGTCTTTCAAGCTTTTGTATACATGTACTTTTATTGCATGTAGTTATTACCATTTCCATTGTTAATCAATAGGTTTACTCTTAATTAATTTGATTTTGTCCATTGTTAAGAGTGCTCATTTGCTTGAAGGTCTTGAATAAAATTGTTTTGGTTTAGTTTGTCGACATCATGTCCTCGTTACCTCTACACAGTTTTTGGTAAAAGCATGTGTATTGTCTAGAGCATGTCATTTGTCTATATCTAAATTGGGGTTGGGAGGAAACCCTAAAGGCTAAAATTACGAAACAAAGCAAGTTCAATTTCTCACATTACGAAGAATTCACTTAGCAGGGCTTGTGAACCCCCAAACCACCTATTAACTTGAATTTGATTGAGAAATTCTACAAACTATGATGTATGATGTTTATAATGTATGTACAATTCCTTTTGGAGGTATGGAACTCGTGTTCTCAGACTTAGAGAATATCATAATATTATCTAAATAAACCATAATAAAGAGGTTTATGGATTCTTGGAAATAAAACATTTGCCATGTACTAAAGTAAGTTCAAATGACTGACAATGTACTCGAAAAATATCCATATTGGGTGTAGAGAGTAATCTTCCACTCATTATGAACCATGATCTTGAACATTAATGTGATTATATGCACCACACTAAAGATCCTATTGTAGAAGTATTTGGCTCTCGAAGGCTCTCATAAATCTCTAAGATGAGTATTGAATCTCCATGATTGACCACCAAGTCGCAAGGAATTTGATTCACATAGATTATGGGTGCAATTGTCAATGCTTGGGAATGCCTAATGACATTCCAACATGAAGGATTCAAAATATTTGGGGAATGCTTTTGGAGGATGTGTCATGGGAAGAAGAGAGAGAAGTGTAAATGGATCAATAAGGACCAAAGATTGAGTGAGTGAATGACCTCAAATGTGCAAACTAAATTGGTACCAAGCGTGCAAGACAAAATGTCAAGAAAGAGATCAATTCACCGGTAGTGCATAAATTGGCGAAAGAATGAAGAATTATGAATTTCAAGCCTTAGTAAGAAGAAGAAGAAGAAGGTATTGCCTTCTCAAGGCTACAAATGATGGTGGATATGGTCCGACATACCAAGCATGAGTGGTGTAAAGGCACTAACCATTGCAATGAGCTAAAAAATAACATCTCTTCTATAAGAGAAATTGGATTCGCTCATCCAATACCTCGTTGCCAACAAACATCAACTTTAAAAAAGGAGGAATGAAGAGGTTATTGGAGGAACAAAAACAAAAAGGGTAGAGTTGGCATATGAATATACATGGGTAGGAATCTGACTCCTCAATGCAATCCACTTTTTGCTCATACTTCTATCTAGTAGTTGTCGATTAGTCAAGTTCAATTGGGTGGATGATTGTCGTCAAAAAAATACAAGAATTGGTAGGCTTCTAATGACATTACGTTGGTTGAATAATGAATATGTGAAGTGGTCGAGGAAGTTGTGAATATATTTGGGGATTTAGAAATTGTTGATAATATCAATATTTAAACTTGTGAAGTGCCAAATATTTTTGACATATTGTTTTGTTTTATAATGACAGGTTTATGTAATAAGAGTTAACATTGAATAGGTTACTCCTAAAACACAAAGTTCATCATTATATGTGTGTGTGTGTATATATATATGTATGTATGTATGTATGTATATATATACACACACACACACACACACATATATATATATATATATAGTTCATTGTGTCTTTGTTTCTAGCAATGGTGTAGTAGTACGCATTAATACACATTGGAACTACTAGGGTTGTTGGCAAAGAGAGGTGCTACTTGAGGACGAGGGAGAAGTTTTGATGTAAACCATCTGTGTGGCTTGGGCGTCCTCCCTGTCAATTATTATTATTATTTCGAAAAATAATAAATAAATATGTGGCTTTATATATGTGGTATTTTTAGCTAAGTATGTAGTTAAGAGTATGGTGAATCGTGTTCTCATTCTAGGCCCAGGAAGTGGCGTGGTTGCCAAAAAGTGTGGGCATTAGTTTATCCTAAAAGACAAGAGGTGGTTCAATATCAAGGGGTGAGTCATCTATAATATATACGTACATAAACACTTCACTTCTTCCAGTCCACAATAAAAAAATTGTGGAATGTGCAAAAGCTTTGTTAGCTTCCACCACTATCATCTCTCTCCCACAACCCCCACTAACTTCACGGTTCACACTATTCCTGGTTCATTCCTTGTTACTAGGGGGCGCCACCGAACTAACCCATGCCACACTCCCACACGGAGTGGCTTTCAAGGCTCATGTGTAAACCAACCCTAATAATTGCTAGTGTGGTGGATCAACTTGAGGGTTGAATAGTTAATCATGCAATCTCAAAGGGAATCAATTTATCACATGTCTTTGGCATACTTAACTTCAAATTATTGACACATTGTTGGAAATAGGTGGCAATCTTTGATGATGCTACTCATGCAACTTTGATCACTAAAATACTCGTTCCTGTTTCTTCTTGGTATAGGCCAAATTATCAGCAACTCAACAATTGTACACTTAATTGACTAGAGATACATTTTTTATTAACAAACACTTAATTCTAACAACACTTCTATGCCTTTTCACCCCTTATCCTATGTGGAATCATAGACACAATCCTTATATGAAAATGTTCAAGACTTATTAAAATTTAATATTCAAGAAACTTTCATAACCCTAAACCAATAAGTTGTTTTAACTGCAAGCCCGTAGTTGATAAAGGTTGGAGCTGAACGGAATCAAATTATGGAACCCCAATACCGAACCGAGCTGAATCAAGCCCTAATTAAACCATTTACACATATTCAAACTCGAACCAAACTATTGAAACCATCAAGCTATAGTTTATGTGGTTTGATTCGGCTCAAACGGAACAAGTGATGATTACTAGTAGCCACCTAGATTAGGGAGGATGTCGAACAAGCTTACTGTGAGCCGACAATGGACGTGACCAACGAAGTTCATCAGCTTGTGTCCAAGAGTGGCAACGAGAAGTTCACTGGGTTGTCATATGGAATTTTTTTCCCCAAAAAATATCGGAGTACTTTTAACCTCTATATGTAGAGCAAAGAAATCCGCACATGCGTGATCGTCCGGGAGCAGAGCAGGTTCAGGCAGTACAAGAGAGATCAGGTCGGGTCGGGTCGGGTCGGGTTTGGGATATAATGTTTATGTAACCGATATGGGCTCATGTGTCCAGTGACCGGCTTATTCACTCGTGTTGATTGAGAGTGGGGGTGGGGATGGACGAGACGGACGGACGGACGGACACTTCAGTGTGAACACGGCCTCCCATCACAAAATAGAGTGTATAGTAAAATCAGGAGTTCAAATTTGGCAACCCCTCTCGTAAGGTCTCCACGTCTCTCTCTCTCTCTCTCTCTCTCTCTCTCTCTCTCTCTCTGCACGAACGACGGCATGGCGGAGCTCGACGCTCGTCTCACTCCTTCCCCGCACACCAACAGGTCAGTGCTTCGGGTTTAGGGTTTCTGCTTTCTTGTTTCTTTTTGTTCTGTGTTACCTCGCTTTCAATCCGTTTTTTTTTTGTTTTGTTTTTGAAATCGTTTTGTATCCTGTATCGCTTTTCGATCCGTTTTCTTCGAAATTGTTCTGTAATCCTGCATATCTTTCGTTTTCCCCTTCGCTTCCCTTACCTTCCCTTTCTTTCTTTCTTTCTTTCTTTCTACTTATCTGTTCCAGTTACAGAGAAGCTGATCAGAAAGATGTCAAGATAGGCCTTTTCCCTCCCTTCGACGAAAACCTTGTTCTTGTCGATAGAGTAACTAGCACAGCGAATGTTTCCTCTCCCCCATCAGGACATCATCCGGAATCTTCTCAGGAGCTCCCCGGTTTCCCCAATCAACAAACGGAAGAGGCTAGACAGACAATTACCAAGGCAGCTGAAGGAGAAGCAGAAAAAGGAAACGTAGTAGTAGAAGGAGTAGTGGAACTCCGAAATGAAGATAATATGCAATATATGCGCAAAGAAGAGACTGAAGGTGAAGTAATGAATGATAATCTCAGATCAAAGGATAATGACACGTATCCTACATCCGAAGGAATCACTACAGAAGTTGACGCGCAAATGTTACCTACTCCTTCTGGTGAAATCATACCTTTAAGATATAGGACTCATGATGACCAGATCAATATAGAGCAAAATGTTTCTGGCGAAAAAGATCCTGTTGTAAGCAACCAAGAATGTGGTTCTGTTAATACTATATTAAAATCTCCTGTACGTATCATTGTGGATCATGAACCTCCTGGTAATCAGGAGTCAGTTAACCTTCCTTGCAAGAGTGGGGATAATGATGATGATCATGTCCATATTACAGAGAATGGTAAATATGATAATGAGGAAGGCATCAATGATAGTGATAATCGTAGTGGTGGACAGGTTAAAAATGAAAATGGTGAAACTACAACAAGAGGGGCTATGAAGGAAGAATTCGGCGGCGATCATGAACAAGGTGTGGCTATGGATTTTGAATCTCAGGTGAGCAATACGGAAGGAGGACATGAGCAAATAGATACCGGCACCAACACACCTGTTGCCGATGGTAAGTTCTTTTCAGACATGACATATGTCTTGCTCTGTGATGATGTTTTGAACAACTTTATTGCTTTCTGAAGATTTCCATTCTTCATGGAATTGGTGTCGTCTAGTGCTTGCATATTCTCTTTGATTTCTAACTTTCTTAGGATTTGGTTCCCCCAATTATGCTCGTGGTTAAGTTTCAAATTGGGATGGATGATGCTATTTTGAGGATATTTTCATACATTTGGAGGATTGTCTCTGTTTATTATTGTGGTTCCACAAATTAAGATGGATTGGTGCTCGTTTCTCACTTCCATTATGGTGAATCTAATCGCATGATGTGAGCTTTTGTTGTTTTTCACATGTTCTATCTATTTGTAGTGTTTGGTTTTTTGTTTGTTTGTTGCTTTCTTATAATATTGACACTTCCTGAGAATCTACTTTTGTGATTCGTTGTCTTCTGTTTCAACTTTCCAAGGATTAGTTTTTATGATGGTGGGATATTTGATTTGCTTAGCAATTTCTGCTTTTATGGTGGGAGGTCTTTGTTTTTTTGCTTCCTTTCTTACTTTCTGATGAAAATGTGTTCTTATGATGGCACACTGTGTAAAGTTTACTCTGTCTTGACCTTCTCACTTTCTGAGGATATGCTTTTTAAGCTAAAGGGCTCTTTTTTTAAAAATGTCCTCTTTGCGTTCTTACCTTTGTTACATGATAGGAGCCTGGTCATTGAGTTGTTTATTCTCTTGTCTCTCAATCTTTTTGAGGCATTTATTTATAAAGGGTCAATCTTTGAATTGGTTATTTTCCATGTTTATTTTTTGGATATGGAAGGGGAGGGGTCTATCCCTGAAGGTATACAAGAATCCATCTCTCCTGGAGATACTGTTCCATCCACTGAGGCTGTTAGGATAGGAAGTATACAACCCACCAGTGAAGATGCTGGTGAGGATATTGCTTCTGTAGAGGGTCCAATCAGTAATGAAATAAATACATCATTTGGTCCAAGCCATACGGAGGAATCACAGACAGACGACCTTGCCAAAGAAATTGCACCTCACTTTAAATGTGACAATCCATCAAACAAGGTTAATCTTCATGTTGGGGAAACACAAATAGGTGATAGTAGTCTGGTCGATACAGATGTCTGTGTAGGAAGTGAGGCAATGGTCGAAGAAGTGGAAACTGTGATTGAAGAAGTGTATACGGTGATCGAAGAAGTTGATGCAATGGGGAATCAGAACATGGAGACTCAAGAAGTGTGTATAGTGAATATCGAAGAAGTTCATACAATAGGAAATAATATGGAGATTCAAACAGGATCATCTTTGGGTGAAGTTAACCTTGAGGAGACATTCACAACAGGAGTATCTTCTGAGTGTGAACTTCATCCATCTCTTGATTCACAGGATGTTGAATTGTTTTCCGTGGAAGAGCTGGTCAGAGGAGAATTTTTAACTGAACAGGATGTGAAAAAGGCTATTAGAATAGAGACAAAGATCCCAGAAGTTCAAACTGATGAGACAAAAGAGATCTTGAGTATAGCTGAAAAATCTCCTGATCAGATGGAGAGTGTAACTACAAAGATCTCTGAAACTCAAACTGACAAAACAAAGGGGATCTTCAGTAGAGATGAAAAATCTCCTGAGCAGATGGAGATAGTAACTACAAATATCTCTCAAGCTCGACCTGACACCAGTGCAAACGGGATCTTCAGTACAGCCGAAAAATCTCCTGAGCAGATGGAGATTGTGACTACAAATATCCCTCAAACTCAAGCTGAAACCACTGAAAAAGAGAGCCTTAAAATTGCTGAATTATCCCCAGATATGCAACCTGAAACTGCAAGCAAAGCAGAGGATTTGCATTTACAGAAGAACAATGCAGTTGGTCATGTAAGATGATTTTGACTGGCTATTCTGCCTTGATGCTCTACCTTTGAGTTCTTGATTTGTTGTTGTGGCTTTGATGTTGTGCAGGAAGTTAGTGAACAAGAAGTTCAAGAAATCAAAGGTGGTAAGGTTTGGAAGAGATTTGGAAGGAAAAAATATCTAGGGGATGTAGTTGATTATGATCCAGAAAACAGGTGGTTCAAGGTGAATAATCCTAGATAAGTCTTTGTATTTCGATCTAGCTTTACTGGTATCCAATTTATGTAATCTATTTAATGAATGGGTACTTCTGTCTATATGGGGAAAATGATCAGGTTGTATATGAGGACGGTGATGAAGAAGATTTAGATTTAGATGAGGTGAAGGAAATCTTACTTCCGCGGGGCACTTTGCCCAAATCTGTGTCAAAGAAAAGAGGTCATCCAGGAGAAGAATCTGATCAAGAGAGGTATGCCACTATATCGATGTATTATTTCATGCACTTTACTTGAATAGCAATGCATTTTGTCGCACTGTGGTTTTCTTAATGCAGCCATTATATTTATGAATTGCTCATAATGCACTTATTGTAGGAAATCAAAACAGCGGAAGAAGGCTCCAACTCCAAAAAAGTCTAAAGCAGGTTCTAAAGCAAGTGAAGGAACAATATCAAGAGGAAGAAAAACAGCTGAGAAGGTGAAAAGACCTTATAGAAGAAGAAAACAACAGCAGGCTGAATCTTCGGTATCAAAGGATGTAAGCTCAACAACTCAGTCCACCATGACAGGAAATGAAGCAAGTGAAACTGATGAACTTGCCAATGTACCGAATAGTAGAGGTGAACACAACATAGAATCCCAGCATGATGAATCAGCAACAACAGAGAAAACCACATCAAAGAGAGGAAGAAAGAAGAAAACACAGTCTGATACCGAGGTGTCGACAAGCAGCAAAGTAGCACCTAGTGTTGATCATTTAGCTGAAGAAGACAGTAAAGAAAAGAGGGGACGAAAAAGGAAAATACAGTTTGATCCCGAGGTGTCAACAAGTAACAGGAAGGCTGAGGAAACGATTGATGATGTGGTGCTAACAACATCAATGCACAAAGATGAACTTGCATCCAACCAGAATAGTACCAAGAAGCAGAAACTAAGCGAAAATATTGGGGAGTCAAAGAGCAATCGATTAGGTATAGATTCTCATGAGAAGGAGGATTCATTCATTGGAAAACAAGTTAGAAAGGATTTTAATGGTACTTTTTACACTGGAGTTGTCATGGAGTTTGACAAGGCCCAGAAGTACTTCAAGGTCAGAATACCTGTGCTACACACATTTTTTGGTGTTTTACTTAGGTTTATTATACCATTGTTTTTTTATGTCCTTAAATAGTGGTTATTTCATATGATTTTAGGTTTGATGGTGTTTAATTATGACGTTCTGTTGTCTGGATTATACCATAATTTGGCATTCTCTGTTTAAAATGTGGACGAAGAAATCTAATATACCCCCTAGTTTTTCTTTTTTCCCCAAACATGAATTGTCATTCCCTAAATGCCCCTGATCAACCCCTGAAAGAGTGAGAAAGGGGATGAACTGACCATAAGTTATAACCTAGCTCATATAATTGAGAAGAATATGATGAATCGTTATTTAGTTATTGTTGAAATAGCACATATAATCGCTCTTTCATGATTTGACCAAGGGCATTCGGAGGGATTACTAATAAGTCAGGGATTTGAAATAGAGAAAAAATGGGTATTTCAGGAAATTTTCCTTAATTTCAATTCAAGAGATTTATTCTTCTGTAATGGCTTTATTTAAATCAGGTGAATTATGAAGGTAGAGATGAGGAAGTACTTCATCTGGCTGAGCTGGAGACTGTTCTTATTCGTGAGGAAATTTGTTCTGTATCTACTAATCATTGAGAACTCTTAAGTTAACAACCATTGGTATGGTTGTGTGTTTCAAGAGTTAAAAGAAGAAAAGTGCATATACATGTAAATAACCTTCCACTAAAGGAAATATTTGTTTTTCTTTGTTTTTTGTAACAAGAAAATCTTAAGTGCCAGTCTCCAGAGTAGTAGGGGTTGAAGCATGTAAGTAGGTCTCTGTTGAGATACTGGTGAATAAGAAGGCATATGATGCAGCAATTCATCATATGTGGTTTAATTGGTTTGCCGAAAGGTTCTGACTCTTGTATTTAGTTCATCTTACATGATATATTTATGTTCTAATGTGATCCGATCTTAGAACTTTTCAGTGAATTCAAGTTCATTTTGTTCATCAGGGTTTGTAATAGAGATCATGTATCAACATCAACATTAGAAGGCTGAAATGCATTCTCATCTATTCAATCAGGGCCTTCATATTTGCTCATACATGCCGCTACATGAAATTCTTATTCATGTTTTTCTAAGTTAGAAATTGGGTTTGATTTATTTATCTGCATGATCTTTTTATGTAGGGATTCTAATTCAGAATTTGTGCTGGATTTCCTACTATGGTGATTTTCATGCATGTTGAATTCTTACCCAGAGTTTTTGTTTCTTATTTAAATTCTTTTTCAGCCCTTCTGACTTGGGTACTTCTTTTCTGTAGTGTTAGTTTCCTTATTTAAGGTTTACTTGAGTTGTCTTAACATTGAAAGTACGTTTAAAACCTTGTATCGAATATCACGAGGGTTTCCTAATTAGACATCGAGTAATGCATCTAGTTTGAAATTTATTGTCTTAGGAAGTTGCACTTGTTAAAACTATTCGCATGTTGATTTGGTAATCTATGAACGAAAATGTATTGATTATTGTAATCGTGCCTTTATAATGGCAATTTTTGGGACATGCTAAGAGTGAAAGGATCTTGCAGATGATTAGGAAATCACTTTCTATGGTGGACACTGGACCGGCCCACATCGGTACCCTACAAATGGCCAGTTCCTTCAAGAACAAACATGCTATAATGCATGCCCCTTTGGGAGATGACCATTTTGATCCTTTGTTTAAGAAAGTATATTGATTCTGTTTTGTATCAAATATATTAATTATGCATTAATGCTTGCTCAGAAGTCTTATTTTATTGCAGTTTTTGTTTATAATATGGTGTTACACAAAATTTCTTCGTTTAGTTGTCATTATGTTAAGGAAAAATTGCTAAACTTTTTTATGTTTCAAATTTTAATACGTGGAGATTATATTTGTATTCAAGGTTTTTGTTGGTTTGCATGAAAGCTCGACATTGTTGATTGTTTGATTATCAAAGTAGGTAACAAGGATACAATTTTCGCTTTCAAAGTTTATAATATTGTTGTGTCAAATATTAAGTTTCTTATTTATATAGATTGTTGTTAGGGATATCCACAATGATTTTAGTCATCGAGATGAGAATGAGAATGAGCAAAATGTCCAATTGGAAATATTAAGTAAATTTCAACCTTTGGAACATAATCAAATATATCATGAATTTGACTTTTGAAAAGAATATTTTAGAATTGATATGGCACATTTGCATGTACAACACCTTTTAATATAAAAAAGGTAAGTGCATAGGGGACAATGTTTTCATTCATCACCCTTTGACAACCTAATGACATTAGTGCGCTATTTTCTAATGGCTTAGATTGGGATGGGTATTTGAGTGGAAAATGTACTATGAATCAATTGTGTAGAAATAAGTTACGGCAAAAAAGGTGGAGTGTCTTGTCAAGTTACGTGAAAAGGAGATTGAGAATCTGTTCACTAATGAAGACTCAATTGGTACACTTCCTAGTAAAATATGGTAGGACAAATGGGGGATGTACTACAGTTAAGTGATGGGAAATGTAAAGCTTTGAATATTCACCATTTGTAGATTTTGACCATTTGTAGTTTCAAAATCGCCTCAATGTGTAATGATAGTTTTTCATGCATTGTCATTTAGTTTACCCAAAGAGTTTTTTTATAGGTTCCACATTAGTTGTAGCCTTGTAGGATTAAGTAAAAAGCTTGTTGGCAACTTGTGTCTATCCAATCGTTGGATTTACCAATAAACTAAGAGTATATAATATATATATGTATGTATGTATGTATGTATGTATATATTCAATTCTCAAATTGTGTTGATTCCAATACACCTAAGATTATATACATGTAATCGAAATGAAACACTTGATGAAGTTTCCCTCATGGAGATGATGGGTTTTAACGCCCTGTTTGCAACAATGATATGTCCATAGAGCAAAGTGATCCTATATCCTACGTAGTTACATCGTATTCAAGCCGATGGACATCTCTCTTCTCTTGTCATCTCATGGAGAGCAACCAACCGGTTTCTTGTAGACGTTAAAAAAGATATCTATTAGTGCATCAATCCAACCAATCAGACAATCTATCTCTCTAAACTATATCTATCTATGCATCAACCAACCATTCTACCTATCTATCCATGCATCAATCCAACCAATCTGTCTATCTAAACGATATCTATCTATGCATCAGCCAATTAATCTACCTACCTATC
Organism: Azolla caroliniana; assembly: GCF_043228905.1. NCBI lineage: Eukaryota > Viridiplantae > Streptophyta > Polypodiopsida > Salviniales > Salviniaceae > Azolla > Azolla caroliniana. The sequence continues at coordinate 20,227,136 of NW_028230444.1, forward strand.
TATCTTCTTAATACCTTATGTTGTTGATTAGTGTTGCCTGGACCTCGACCAGTGGGCTTCTCTTAAGGGCAAAAATAAAAGGAAGGGGTATTTTGGGAATTAACGAAAATAGGGAAGGGGGTATTTTGGGAAATAGCAAAAAAATGCCGGCTTTTGAATCCACCTTCAAAACTTCAGTTCTCGTTCTCCTCTCTCTCGTTCGTCATCCCGATCTTCTCTGTTTGATTCCCCTGCTGATCCGCCATGGCTGCTCCCGATCCGTTCGATTCCTACTTCCGACGTGCTGATGCGGATGGAGATGGGCGCATCAGTGGTCAAGAGGCCATCTCTTTCTTCCAAGGAGCTAACCTTAGTCGGGAAATCCTCGCCAAGGTAAGGACTTGGATGTATCCCCTTCCTCTGATCTCTTCCGATCTGTTTCTGCTTCTGCCTTCACTTTCTTGTTTTATTTTTCCTGTTACCTACCCGTTCCTGAGAGGAGATGACATTGATTCTAAACAGAATCCATGAGAAATGATTTTTTTAACCTTTCTGATCGGGATGCTATGGATTTTGTTGGAACGATCTAACGTAACCGTGATCTTTATTGCAATATTATTATATATATAACTTTGCACATGATGCAAATGTTGTTCTTAACCTTGGAAGTTCTTGCGGTAGGTGCATATACATCTTTTTCACTTGATGCAATGGAGAGGAGCTTAACGTGCATATGCAGCATATGATCTACAAGCGTAAACCTTATTTTCACGCAATTCAGAAATCCATGCATGGTCCAGGTTTATACAACGTTTTTCACATGGTGCAACAGTTCATCATTACCTCGATCTACCTTTTGCTATAGATACATATACACCATTTGCACACAATGCAAAAAGTGGGCCTTAATCTCAATCAGTCATTTTTTTTATAGGTGTAAATATAGCATTTTCACATGATGAAAAAGTTTTTCTGAACCTTGGTCAATTGACCTTGCTATAGACGGCACAAATACATCATTTACCTGAGATGCAATAATCTGATCTTGCCATGTATATAGCATTTTTTTAAAAAATTTATTCATAAAGTTGCTTTTTTCTCGAATTCATCTTGACTACCAATTTAACCTGCAATCTATGTGGTCGAGCATTTTCACATGATTCATAAGTTGACATTTACATGAATGCCATTTAAAAGATCCAGTAACTTAACCTGAAACCTTGCTTGTCTTATAGACATATATGCATTTTCTTATTAATCTGCATGAGTTGTTATCTGCTCTTACAGAAAAACTGAACCTTGTTCTTGGAGTCTATGAGAGAATCCTATAATGTTAATACGGTCAAAACTTTAATGTTGTGAGAACTATTTCATGTCCATCTTGGCAACTTTAGATGTAATAGAAAGAGCCATTACTTTTGGGTATGAGAGACATAGTGATCCATCACATTCTCCACCTCAACCCATTAATTCTTTTAGGTGATAAAGACCTTAGTATTTCCATCCCATTGCACATGCTAACTTTTTTGCATTTGTTGCAGATCTGGCAATATGCTGATCAACGACAATCTGGATTCCTCTCGAGGCAAGAATTTTACAATGCATTGAAGCTTGTTACAGTAGCTCAAACTGGTCGAGAGCTAACTCCAGCTATTGTGAGAAGTGCTCTACAAGGATCTGCTGCATCACAAATTCCTCCTCCTCAGATCCAGATGACCACTGGTCCAATACCACCTCAAGTAGGAATGACTGGAAGATCGCTTCCTTCTTCATCCTTTCCAACGCAACAATTTCCTCAATATAATCCCACAGGACCTCAAGGGAACTCCTTACCATTGCAACCTGGGGCATATTTTCCTTCAGGACCTCAAGTAAGCTCATTTACAACACAACCTAGAGCTCCAAATCCTCAAACCACGGTAACTTTATCAGGCAGTTGGTCTGGACCTACACCTAATAATGGGTTAATAAATCAGAATGTTCAGGTTAGAGCACCTAGTACTGGTCCTATACCTAGTAATGGCATAATAAATCAGAGTGTTCAGGTCAAAGCACCTGGTGTAGTTCCTACTCCTCAAGGAGTTAATAATACCAATGTTCCAATTCCAAAATCTGCATCACTTAGCAGCATTGAGTCAGACTTGTTTGGAGGAGATATTTTTACAATTGCTCCAGTGAAGCAAAATGTATCAGTCCCACAACCAAATTCTATGCCAAACTTGCCAGTGCCTTTATCACAGCCAAATGCAGTAGCAACAACTATGAATTTGTCAGGAGCAAAAACATCACAGCATAAGGAAGCACAATTTCCCAATACCTCAAATCCTGCTTCTTTTGCATTGGTTCCTACCAGCATTGCACCAGCTGCCACATCTAACCAGATGCAACCTTTATCCATGTCTTCAATAGTGGACTCTCAGAGTCATGGTTTTAACACAGCTGATGTAAAAAACTGGCCTAAGATGACAAATCCAGATGTCCAACGTTATGCCAAGATTTTCTTTGAAGTGGACAGTGACAAGGATGGGAAGATCAATGGCATGCAAGCTCGAGATTTATTCCTTAGTTGGAAAATTCCACGAGGTATTTTCTACATTGCTTATAAACACCAAGTTTGGCATCATGATTCTAACTTTTAAAATTCTTGAAGCAACACAATTCATAAAAAAATTTCTTTCTCTCTCTGTAGAGATTTTGAAGCAAATCTGGGACTTGTCGGATCAAGATCGTGACAGTATGTTGTCTTTGCGTGAATTCTGTCTTGCACTTTACATAATGGAAAGACATAGGGACGGCCTTAAATTGCCTACATCTATCCAGTCTGATCAATGTTTTGATGAGTCTGGTATCCAAGCACTACGTATTGCTGAGGCTCGAGTTTTAAATGTGCAAAATTCTGCAGCCTACAATGCATCATCTTGGCAGAATTCAGGTAGAATATGTTACAACTGTTGATATGATTTATTTAAGGGTAAAGCTCTGAAATGTTCTGGAGTTTTCTTTATTTTCGTAACTACCCGTAAGTTTTCATAATTTTCCCATTTGTGCTTGATCAACCCCTTCTAAAGTAGTTTTATGTGCTATTTTAGCAATTGTATATAGTGCATTCATTGCCTTTTTCCCATCATATGTGTTTGTCTTAGCAATTATATGGGTGATTCCTCTCTTTTTTCTCTCTCTTTGGGAAAGCATTTGAGGAGTTTATGAGAAATTAGGGCATTTGGCTTAATAAAGGAAAAGTCAGGTTTATTTCAGACTTTCCCCTTTGTTTTACTGTTTCAGAAAGTAAAGCAGATTGAGCATGATCAAATTACATTAATAAGAATTTAATAGTTTTCTTGGTTGTGATGTAGGTGCTTTGCCTCAAGGTAGTGGTCGTGTGATGTCTAGATTACCACCTCGTCCAGTCCCTGTACGTCCTGGATTTTCCCCAGGACACTCATATCCTGCATCTACACAAGTATCGGCAGCACCCAAAGTAGATGAGCAGCAAAAATCTAGAGTGCCGATCCTTGAAATGAACTTTGTCAACCAATTGAGTGCAGATGATCAGTTGACACTTCAAACCAAGCATCAAGAAGCAGTAGATGCTGAGAAAAAGGTGATTATTAGTAATTTTTGCATGAGATTTATAGAGATAGTTGAACAATTTGCATGAGATCTATATTATTCCAATCTATATTCTAAGCATATGCAATCAAGATGTAAAAATTCATGCTGATCTACTGGATGTGCATTATTCTTTTTGGGATTTCTCCAGGTCTTTCTAACTGTAGGTATGGAAAGTGACTACTCTGTGACATCCACTGTTTATATGATATAATGGTTAAGAGATAATCACAGGTGTGATATTGTAACAATGAGTCAGCCAGGATTGTGATATTTGTCTGGTTGGCTGTAAAAGTTCAATGGCCACTATTTTGGTGGCCAAAACCCTTGAATTTCTAAAGAGAATACTTTCATCTTGTTGGCCATAAAAGTCCTATGACCACTACTTCCATCGTAAGAACCTTGCATTTCCAAAGAGAACACTTATTACATAAGTGGTTTTCATTATCGGTCCTGAAATTGGTTTCCAGTACTTCTAACATCCCTATCAAGTCTATGCCAATTCCTTTATTTTACAGGAACCAACAAGGCGAGATATTTGATCTCATGATATAAACATTAGTATCTTCAAGTAGTCTTTACAAGCTACACCTTGTGAGAACAACTTTTGTTGCTCTACCCTAGCATGTTGATGGTCATATCTCAGGTTAACACCCAATGTACTCTATGGATTATTTTCCTCTCTGTGTATCTGTATCTCTGTGTTTCAATCCATCCTATGTCACGAATGTGTCTTCGATACTATTCTTCCAGTTGTTAGGTTCTATAACCACTGTGCCAATAATAGATTGGGTGTGAATTTGGAATGGTTCCAGAGTCAATAGCATTCTCTATATTCAGATATTCAATATTTTAGATTGATGTAACAAAAAGATAACATTCAGATCTTGCAATCTAATTTTTCGAAATAATTTACAACATAAAATAAAATGTCTGATGAGTGTGGTTTTTGTATTTTGTACTAGTTTGGATCTCCCATACTTTGAAAAACATTATATAACTCTGACTTTGTTGGTGTAGGTTCTTGAGTTAGAAAAGGAAATCATGGACTCGAAAGAAAAGATGGAGTATTATCGTTCTAAACTTCAAGATATTGTATATACCCAGATGTTCAATCTTTTCATCTTTCTTAAGTTCGTAAAATGATCGATTGCTATAGGAATGGATCTATATAATTACACATTTATTGACTTTGCAGGTGCTTTTCAAAACTAGATGTGATAATCGACTCAATGAAATAACTGAAAGGGCTGCTGCTGACAAGCGTGAGGTTAGTAACTCGTCTAGACCGTTTGTTAGTTCATGGTAAGTTTTCTTGTGTAGAACCAGTATTGTTTCCTCACTACAGTGAGGACAAGGATAACCTAGTATGTCTTGCCATATAATGTATAGTGAGCAAAGGTTGATACACTGGGGGATCATCAATATGCTGATCTAGTTTATTACCATCATTCCCAAAATGCCACAATACCAAGAAGCAAAGTGTTTCTAGTACCTTTTGGTACTGATATTTTCATACTTGTTGAAGACCATATTGATTGAGGGTTTATGTTTAAAGACCAGACTTATTTTCATTATTTGGTTTTCGATATGTTGTTTGAGATCAATGGGCATTCTTTCAAGACATACCAGTTTTCACTAAAACCAGAATCTGTAAGTCTGTTGATTTGCTTATAGAAATTTAAATTAAATGTGTAGGTGGAATCATTGGCAAAGAAATATGACGAAAAATTCAAGCAGACCGGAGAATCTCAGTCTCGTCTTCTTGCTGATGAACTGGCATTCCGTGACATCCAGGTGAGGATGAGATATGGTGCTATCGCTATTGTGCTTTGCCTGGGTTTATCATATTCAACGTGGCTATCCATTGGTTGGCATAAATTAGGAACGAAGACTTGAGCTGTATAATGCTATAATCAGGATGGAACAAGGTGGTAATGAAAACGCTTTACTTCAGGTAACAAATTTGGTTGTGCAAATATTCACCCTTACTCTGTAAATAATGTTTAGATATAAGGGATTTGCTGTTTATAGTCTCGTGCCGATCGATTACACAATGATTTGGATGAGTTGAGGAAAGCCTTAAATGCAAAATGCAAGCAAATGAGTTTGCGGATAAAACCCACATCTCTATTAGAAATGCCTTATGGTGATTTCTTTGACTTCATTTCCTTCTATATTCACTGTTGGTTCCAGTTTCTGGAGATTCAATAATGTAATAATGTCTTTGTGCACAGGTTGGCAACCAGGTATGCAGGAGAATGCTGCAGAATGGGATGATGATTGGGATAAGTTTCAAGATGAAGGTTTGCTTTGCAGTAAAAAAAACATGTTCTAATAACTTCTTTTGGCTGGTGGATATATTTATCTTTTAGTAATAAATGTTTATTATTTATTAACAAAGGTTCTGACATTAGCCATGACGTTTTACACTGAAGCATTTCTCCCCTTTTCCATCTTGTTTTTCTGCTGTCAAGCTGAGTCAAATCCTTTTTAGCAGGTTTTACATATGTTCAAGAGTTCATGGAGGAAGGCAGTGCAGGGGGCGATACAGCTAGATCAAGGACTATTACCACCTGGGATGATGATGATGGTGATGGTGAGGTTGTGGATGCTCTTGGAAATGGAGAGGACCAATCTGATGAGACAGAAAGCTCATCACCACAAGCTGTCAATGGTAACAGTATGAACATTAATGGCGACAATGGCCAGCATGTCTCCACACCCTCAAGTCCAAAAAGGCATGAACAAGATCTTTTCAGTGATCATGCTGAAACCACAACGGAATCAAATATGTAAGCCCTTCAAATTTCATCTTTTAGGTTCACTAAACTACTAGAGTAGGGAAGAATTCTTCTAGTTTTCGTTTTCAAAGATGAAGATTAAAACAAAGCTGAAAAGTTGGATAAAATTAAAGATTAAAATGAAAAGCTTAAAAGTAAAGATAAATTAAGGATGAGCACATGCTTGGATAACTGTCGGTCTTTGAGCGTCCCTTGATGTGCATGCTGCTGGTCTTAGCAATTGCAGGCAGTTAAAGCAATTAATTTAAGCTAATGCTTGATGCAGTTTTAATTCTGAGGCAAATAATAATGAAACTGGAGATGATTGGGCATCGGTCTTTAAAAATGATGATATGGATTTCCAGACAACATGGGGAACAAATGATACAAGCTCCAAGGTTTGACTGATTGTGGAAGTTGCATATAATTAATTGTGTTGGAAGCTTTTCATGTACGCTAAAAATTTTGTATTAATGTATAGTCGTCGACAGAAAAATCCAACAATAGTTCCTCCAACTTCAGTGATCCGTTCAACATGCTATCTAGTTCAGAGTATACAAAGGAGAGTGGTTTTCAAACACAAAACTCTTTTGGGTTCAACGACCCCTTTGATACAAAGTCGATTAGTCAAGATGACTTGCCTTCAGTCAGACCTATTCAGACCAAAGAACGTTCTTCTGTATTTTTTGATAACTCTGTCCCAAGCACACCTCTTTATAATAACACATCACCTAATAGAAGCTCTAGTGGAGGATTTTTTGATAGTCATTCCATTGGAGATCCATTTGCCCGGTTTGATTCTTTCAGCAGCAGCACTATGAATGATGCTAAATACTCTTCTAGCAGTCTCACGAGATTTGATTCTTTTGGCAGCAATATCAATGATGTCAAACCCACTTCTAGTGCCTACCTGAAATTTGATTCATTCAGCGGCAATCATCCTGCAGGATTGGCACAGGGTTCTGGATTATCGTTCGATGACAATGATCCATTTTCAGGTGCTGGTCCTTTCAGAGGCACTAAAACAAATACGGACACTTCGGGTTCTTTATCATAGCCTTTTAATAGAGCCGCCAGCAAAATAACTTGGATTTTTGCAAGTGGAATGGAAAAGCTTTTTTCTATTACATCCAGGGTTTTCCATCTCTTTTGTTAGAGAAAGCAATGTGCTCAACGAAATAAGTTGATACGGAATAGCAGAAAAGATAGAAGTTTTCAATCAAACACACAGATTTGTATTGATTTGTTTGCATCTGCTTACACGCTTCTTATCATATAAACATTCTTTTGGTTCATTATTCATAATCAGATGATCTGGGACATCTTATGTATAAACATCATTTTCCACATTATAGTGTGAATAATGCCTAGTTGTGGTTTTGAAGGTCTCTCATTAACAAATTATTATTCAGTTTTGTTTTTCTCCCTTTAAACTTGTCAAAATACTACTGCAATTTTTATCATTATTCAAGCAGTTCTTTTGTTGCTTTGCCACTTTTGTCATTAATGGTGCAGGGACAAATTCACCTGACTTTGTCATTATAGTAATGCAATTTCGTTCATGATTCAATGAATTCTTTCATTGCCTTCTTTTCATTTGATCCCAAATCAAGTTATCCTATTAAAAGTAACGCCATAAATTTCCTTTCTTATTTGCATGAATGGTAGCTCTATTAAATTATTAAAAGGCTATGATAATAATGTATACTTACAATGTGGTTATTGTGGCAAAACTTGATACCAGCTTCTGACTGCTTGCCTATGATGGAAAAGAATACGATGGAAAATTATTTTCTGGAAAAAGATGTGATAATTTTGGATGCAAAGAATTCACAGAACAGTTTGTGAGCACGTCCAAGTGGCTACCATCTATTGCCAATTTGTTACATCTCTTTGGAATGTAAAAAATGGTCACATATTGTTTTCTCCAAAGCAATCAATTCCAAAATATTTATTAGTGACAAGCTGAAAAACAAGCATCAGACGAGTCACATAACTTTCTGTCCAAAAGTGATCATCCAGCATATTTATTCCTGACGAGATGAGAAACAAGCATCACATGAGTTAGCAATGAAACTCTGCGTTAAAAGTGTCATGGAGGAAATTAGATTGCCTAAAGATGGATGAGGGTAGCATAAATGTACTCTTCACACAGTCAGGACCAGAATGTGACAGTTCCTCACAGCCATACTCAAAAGAGGTTCCCTATGTCATATCAGAGCTATGGAAGTACATTGTCATGGAAAATGATAGCTATTACAAATTTCAAATCACAATTGTAAGATATGGTTCTCAATTAGGCTTGCTTCAGCAATCCCATATGAGCGTTTTGGCAGTATGTTGATTCTTTAATTATCAGAAGTGATAACCATGGCATATTAAATCACTCAGTTCTTTGGCTTCAAAAGGACAAAGTTTTAATTAAAGATATGCATCTCTCAGCATAAAGAGCTTTTCTAAGTAAAATTTGTTTTTAGTTTTGAAGCTAGCAATTAAACACAAAATAATCGTGGCAACTTGTCAATCTGGGAAATGCTAGTGGTACTTAGAAAATATCCAAATCCGATAGGAAAGAATAATGAGTTTGTATATCATATGATACAAAGGTACACCTTGCAATGGCATCTCTTTCATATGAACCCTAGGTTCATGATGTTCACAATGATGTTTCTAAGCACACATAACTTCAGGCATGAAATTATTTCTTTTTCTTTTCACAAAATGCAAAAATCTGACTGTCTTATGTGTGAAAAAACTATGTTAACGCATCAAAAGAATAAAAAAGTTAGCTGCAAGTGATGCATTTGGAGACAGCATACTAAATATTATTAAAACAATTTATAGATCCTAGTAACATCCATAACTTACTCCAACAATTATTGTAGTTTAACATGCATTTGTCATGTGTTAGCATGATGGATATCTCCTCATATAACAAAACTATGTATCCTTGAATGACAATTATATCATGTCCTCCTTTACTTTTTTGGATAATTCTCTTTAAGATGTTTAGCTGTATGAGCAAAAATTTAACATGGATAACAAAATTTAGAGATACAATATAATGTTAGTATAATTGATATACAAGTGACTGGTGCATGGCTTTATAATGCAGTTAAGTGTTGTATTATATCATTCTAGGGGTTCCGATGGTAATGTGTACTAAAATAACAGCGGCATTTCCTCTGTAATATCAAAACAAGCTAGGCGATTAAGCTAGTGATTATAACGATCCTTGTCCAGGTAATACACGCTTAAGTAAGGATGATGTTCCAGGGTTAAAATAGGCAGAAGTAAGAAGCTCATATGCTTCACAAAAAGCGGCTCGAATACTAGGGAAATTGAAAGAATTCTTCCCAATGTCATTTGAGGACATGAGGGGATCTTCAACAGCTAGTAGATACGGCTTCCGGAAATTTAAGAAACCTCTTTGCACCTTAAGGAAAAAGTGGCTATCAATGCGGCATGAAATTCCATACTGTTGCACATTCAAACTCTTCCCATAGAAATGAAAGAAACCTGCGAGAAGAAAACCAAGCCCTATACTAATCTCTCAGAATCTCACCACAAACCTTTTGGAAACTTGTCTAGAAATTAAAGATCATTCTACATCATAAATTATTGTCAAACAAAAAACAAATTGGTTTTGTCTTTTACATACGGACTGTTTCTTTTAGCACCTTTCTATAACATGATGCACTATGTGCATATGATAGATAGATATATGTAAGATTTATTTTTCCAACTGTGGACTTCTCAAGGTTTATGAGCATACACACTAATGGAATCAATTAGTCCATAGGCAGTCATTAACTCCTCATCACATAATACTTCTATTCTCAAATCAATCTAATGCAAATCGGCAACGCTAAGATAGTAAGAAGTTCCCAAAGAGGTGAAATAGGTAAAACCCTACTCTGAGTTGGTGGCAAAAGCTAGACAATTGTGGGGTGGCCCAAGAAGAAGAGTATGGTGATTCATAATCACAGTTATGTGCATGAGTTCAAAGAACAAAATCCTTGAGAAAAGGACCCCCAGGCTCTTGAGCCTTTCAAAACGAGACTGTAGTCTCTTAGAATCCTTCAACAAAGGACCTCTAGGCTCTTAAACCTTTCAAATAGCGATCTCTAAGTTTGCAAACCCCTTGCATATATCATTGACAATCGAAAAATAGAAATTAAATGCTTTAGACTATGTACAGGAAAAATATCTGGCAATAAAATAAATATGGATGTTGAATTCTTAGGATTGTAAGAACAAAAAATACAGCACACACCTGAGTGAGCCGATGAGTAGGAGGCATCCCGACCATTGGGATGGACTTGAAGAAAAGTGTAAAGCATGACGAAAAGTGTGTAGGAGGCGATGCCGCCGCTATGATAGACCTCATTGAGTTTTTTGAGCTGAAGAAATGACTTGATCAATATGTAGAGGGGAGCTAGGGTTGGCATTCTAGCCATGGCCGAGACGATGAAATCAACGGCCCGAAGCTCCATCTCTGGGTCCAACCTAACATCGAAGGAGAGGCGGCTCTGTCTCTCTACGAATTTTACAATGGGGATGCGGGCACGCCCTATGACCTCGACCTCTTGTGCATCTCCGGACTTATTGAGAGCCGATGCCAGAACGTTCAGCCTACTGAGTATGGATGGTTCAGATTTCCAGCCAAAACCAGAACCAGAACCTGAGCCTGAGCTTGAAGCCGAGATAATAGCTATGTCCATGTCACTGGTTCGGGGTAGATAGAGACCAGTGGCAAAAGACCCGAACGGCTTCACCTCCGCTTGCGGCCATAGCTGTGCGATCACATGTTTCACTCTTTCCAATGCCTGTGATCGTCTCAGGTGCTCGGACGGTTGAGGTTTGGCTTTCTCATAGAAGGATATGATCTCTTCGTGGAGATGTCGCATCCTTCCCCCACCCATACCATCGTCCTTCTCGTCTGTATAGCTTCCTTCCCACAAGGGTGGCTCTTTGAACCAAGGAGCAGAGCAGGCCATGGCGCTCCCAGCTCGGGAATATATATATATATATATATATATATATATATAACTGACTGTTCTCTGCTCTGCTCTCTCTCTCTCTCTCTCTCTCTCTCTCTCTCTCTCTCTCTCTCTCTCTCTCTCTCTCAGTGGCTCACGATCTCAAGCCACCATGATTCCTTTGCTCTCTCACTCGGCATTTCTTTCTCTCTTTCTTTCTTTCTTTCTTTCTTTCTCAAGGACACCATGATTCCTACTGATCTCTGTCATATACATATTGATATATTTATATACATACATACATACATACTGTAGCATACATTATTACATGTATGTATGTATAATATATACTTGCATACATACATACATACATACATACATACATATATACACACACATGTATGTCTATACATATATGATATATTTATACACACATATGCGTATGCTTTGCTTGATGGGCGCTCGCTCTCGCTCCATCATCGAACCGAATTTTAATTGTTACTCTTATCATCAATCAAGCTCTTTCATTATTCGCGTTCGAGCCCATCGATTATAAGATGACCTGCGGATATTCCTAGGGTTTGATTTTTTTATTCTCAATGCTCTATTTCGTCGTTTATGGCACCCATCGTTCACATTGGTTGTGATGTGACATGTAAAAAAGCTTGGGGGTTTGATTCATTGTTTTGTAAGACTAATCAGTGTATGTATGTATTTGGGTGGATTCGTTGGATGTTTTTATGCTCATTTCCATGTTATATGCATATATATTACGCAAAACTATTCGATGATAGGGATCCACCCTTTGAATATATTAACTATCATGCATCATTAATAATCTCTTGGCTCATCTTTGCCATCGTTAGGGGAATATAAACATATTGGATGCATGTAAGATTAACCAAACAAACACAAAACACTTCACAAACATGCCGATATGAGGCAATATGTTTGCTCTACCCTTTTACACTCTCCAATCTATCTACAGTATCTAGTAACCAATAAAAAAACAAGACAATATCGTCTCTTCCTTGAGAATATATATTTCTACCTTGGATAAGAAGGTTAGGAGTCGACAAAAAACAAAAAATCTCTACCAATGATCGTGGACCGTCGTCATATATATATATATATATGCACTACCTTAAGGCAGTGATCTTGTTTTCAACTAATGGGCGGCGAGAGAGTAATTTCGAAAATTCATAATGTTTAAGAGGGGGCAAAACAGACTAATAACACCGAAATATACACCCAACTCAAATCGTGTTCTAATGACACCGAATAGCACCCAACTCATAAATCGTGTTCGAGTTAAGGTTGTAAATTAGCAGCTCTACCAGTCCTAAAGAGTGTCATGTTTCGTGATCGATATATAAGTTACGATTTCCAACGACATAAAGACGTGTATATATATATAGAACTAGTGCTCTCGTGCCACGTCATTGCCGTGCGCTCGGGCCACGTCAGCTCCATGCTCGAGGCCACATCAGCATCATGCTGACGGGGGGCCACGTCAGCACCTTCGGGGGGGCCACGTGGATGATCTCATCCGGGGGGGGGTGCCAGGAGGAGTTCGTTCGTACGTTGGGGATGGCTTCGTGCCACGTCAGCGCCTCCGTGTGCGCCACGTCAGTACAGGTGGCTGCCACGTGAGCAGGTGGGTGGGTGGGGGGGGGGGGGGGGGGCTCTTTTTCGTCTTTTGCTTTTTTTATTTTTTGGGGCACAGAAAGCAGGGGAAGGCTGAGGGCGCTGCCACGTGGAGATCCACGTGGGAGTCCACGTGGAGATCCACGTGGGAGTCCACGTGGAGGAGCAGAAGAGAAAGGGAAGAAGCCGTTTCCCGCGCTTTTCACAGCCTTTCCCTCCATGAGAGCCATCTCTCTCTCTCTCTCTCTCTCTCTCTCTCTCTGCTCTGTTCTGCTCTGCTCTGTAGCCATCATCATCATCATCATCATCTCCTCTGTAGCCATGGAGCTCCCTTCATCGCTGCCCCCCTCAGAAGCAGAGCCTCCCATCGCCCCCCCTGCTTCCAGCTCTCCTCCTCCTGCACCCAATTCTTCTTCTTCACCTTCACCTTCACCTTCCGCCATGGCTTCTCCCCCCCCTCCCCCTCTCGCTAGTACCTCTACTCCCCACGATAAGCTCGCCAAAGCAGAGCGCCTCCTTCTACGCCTTTCTCAGGTTCTCTCTCAGATTCCTTTTTTCCTTTCCTCGAAGAAGGAGCTGAAAGAAGAAGAAGAACAACAACTAATAAGAATTTGAAGATCTGTTGCCATAGTTTTCTTCTTTTCCTTCTTTCTCATCCGTCTCGTTCTTCTGACGGTGTTGCTGCAGGTGCATAATTTCCACCTGGTCCATGAGAGTATCCTTCGTGAAGCTTCTCGTCTTTTGTCAGAGACGAAGCATCACATGTTGACCAGTGTTGGCTCTGTTGGTTGTGGATCAGTATGTATTCTACCTATTATGATTTCCTCTGCTTCTCTCTCGCTCTCTTTTGAATTATACCTTCAATTTAATAGGCTGATTTCCTCCTTGCAATTCCACCTTGAAATTCATAGAAGGAAGATGATACCTCGATCAAATGTTGGATCCATAGACTTGTTTCCTTTTCTTCTGCAAACTCTGCCTTCAAATTTTCATAAGAAAGAGTATAATTTGTGGATCTATAGTGTTGTTCTTTTCAAATTCGGCCTTCAAATCACGAGGACTCTTAGCATGAATAAAGTACATTTTATAAAATGTTGGGTCTGTCTTGTTCATTTTGAGTTTTCCGTATACAACTTCATGAAGATTCCATGTTGCTAGAGCAGACTTTGTTTTCCTGAACCTATCTGAAAATGAGTGATGATATTATTTGCGGCAGAGGATACTTTGTTCAATCCCTGCACCTACTTTCTTTTGTTTCTTAATTATATATTCGAATTCATAGAGATGTAATTTGCAGGAAGAAGATTTGATCAAATGCTGGACAGCAAGTCTGATTTACTGTGCCTTCAAACTAGGTCAACATTCTCAATCCGTTGTTGGTTTCAGTGGATTCACTCTCACGAAGCTTTTAAAGTCAATTAAATTCGAGTAAGGTGATCCCTTCCCATAATCATCTGATGGAGAGAATCTAATAGTTTATATCAATATAGGGTTTGTTTCCTCGTCTCATATCACGATGATTGTTTTGTTCATTTGCTTGTAGAGTTATGGATTTCCTTCGAGAATTATCTTATTTTCTAGCAAAATCAAGCCATGTCCTAAATGCCATATATGGGGATACTTTTGATGAATTCCAACAGGTATGGATATATTTAAGGGACAAAGATTTCTTTATCATGACATGATTTTCACAACTAATGTGAATTTTTTATGCCTTTGCCCTTATAGCAACTCAGACAATTACAAACTAACTATGTGCATCTTGCAGTTCTTTACCAGTGAGTTCTCTATGTGTTTCTCAAAGACTGGAGCTTTCATTTATTATTATCAGTTCAAAACTCCCAAATACCCCTGAGTTTTTCTTTATTCCACCTGTGTGCTATGAGGATTTTGGTATTTCCCCTAATGCCCTTGATCAACCCCTGAAGGAGAGTGAAAGGAGGACAATTGACCATATTATTGCTCAATTAGCACTTACAATTGAGAAAAAAGTGGCCACTTGACTGTATAATTGCTCTAATATCAAATACAATTGTCATTCTGGGGCTTGATCAAGGGCACTTGGGGAAATAAAAGAAATGTAGAGTTATTTCGGGAAATAAAAAGAAAAACCCAGGTCTATTTTGGTGTTTTCCCCTTATTATTATTACTTTCATTGTTTCAAGGCAGATTCTAAAATTGATCTTCTTTCTTTGTTATTTTGCAGAAACTACAAGAAGAATTTTTACAAGTTTTTCCATTCTCCCAATGAGGATCAAGAAGATAATTCCCTGTTAGATTCCTTTGTGGAAGCAGAGAGGACAATGTATCTGAAGTTTGGGTGGATGCTTTTTCTCGCCCTCAGGATGCATGCTCCTGGTCAGTTTGTAGATCTCATGACTTGTGCAAATGGCCTCATTGCTATATTTGTAAGCATTCCACGCAATCTCTTATAATGTTCTGGATTTTATGTTGCAACATTTCTCTTTCCTATAGGAAGAACTAAGAGGCGCTATTCAGAATTTTCTTTCTCCATGTAGACATTTAGTAAAGTATTGACCTATATGAAAGCATGCAATTATTATTTTTTAATTATACATATGCATTGATCATGCATATAATGACTGTTATATATATGTATACTGGCATTGTTCGTGCATATAATGGCCATTATATGTATGTGTAGTGACCATTATTCGTACATATAGTGGCCTATATGTTCATATATCTACCCTGACCTATGCCTTTGTTTGTACATTGTTCACACATATACCGATTGATTGTTTCAAACAGATGCTGACCGATTTATGAATTGTTCATACATGTACTGACCTATGCACAATACATATACCGAGCCATGGTTATGCACTATTCCTTACATGTACTCATAGATGTACTGGCCTTTGATTCATTCACTCCAATTTCTGTTTTAGTCTTATTGCTTAGACAACCTAGCGTTAAACTTGCACGCATGCCATACATCTGCTCAATCAATGGCATATAGATGTAAATGGCCTGAAAATGTGCACATTCTAGAAGTGCTTAATATCTATTTTTTCAAGGTGTTACCAAGTTGTCGTGAACCTCTCCTTTGCTTTTAATTATTGTTCTGCTTCTGCTCTTTGTTGTAGTTTTTTTTAGTGTTTATACTTTATATTGATGAGTTTTCTGCATGTTTCAGGTTATAATGATAATTCATGTGCCGGCTTGTATGCGAAAGGTCTCCTTGGATGATTCATCAACTTTCTGTATGTAGCTGAGTCATCTTTCTTGTATGGGAATTCCTTTTTCTTTTCATCATTTTGGATTACATGCTAATCTTCCTTTCCCTGCACACAGCTATATACAGCCCCAGAGGTGTTAACCTTGTAGCATCTCTCTGCAAACTTTATGATGCATCAGAAGCTGATGTGAAAGACATGCTAAATAGGGTTAATTCTATGATACAATCACACATTGAATCAAAATATTCTCTCAAAACAAGCGAAAAAGAGCAAACTGTAGAAGGAATTGACATAGGTAAATTTTCTTTCAGTTTGATGGGTATTTTTCGTAGGTCACAATGCCTGCCTGTCTACTGACATATCTATAATTATCTTCATGGTTTTTTAAGATGGTGTTATGTGCTTCAAAGGACTCATGGAGAAACAGGATATAGTTTCCTACTTGAACATACTAGATAAAAACTACGTTGAAGTATATCATAGACAAGGGGAGATAGATGAGAGATCATTTCTTCCTGAAAGCAATTTTTCCATTGATTCAACATCAGGATGTAGAAATGGGTCTACTGAGACTTCCTGGCCAAGATCTGCAAAGGCATGTTGTGTGTCTATTAATGTTTGCATTTTCCGCAACTATAATTAGTAAACTATGTTAGGCAATAAAATGCGTCTTTTTTTATGTGCAGAGAAAGTATGAAATGATCTCTTCTCCCTCAAAGCCTATAGCTTTGAGAGTGAAAGCATCAACTGAAGACAATCATCTTCTATCATCCCCAAAACCAAGCAATAGTAAAATGCCTCCACCAACTCCAGTTTCTGTCAGTATGGCTACAGCCAAGTGGTTAAGAACTGTTATCGTTCCTTTACCGGCAGAGCCTTCCATTGAATTAATTTCCTTTTTTAAGTCTTGTGACACAGACATTACCAAAGAAGTTATTTATAGAGCACATTTGCTACTAGAGTGTGCATTTTCTGTTGAGGTTACAAGAAACTCTGGTGCTGGAGGTGTCAATGATATTTCCTCTCTGAGCTGTGCTTGGGCTCTTCAGAGAAGGCTAGAAGCATTGAAATTATACTATAGAGTTTTGTATGAGATGTGCAAGGCCGAGGCTGAGCGACTTCAAAGTGATAATCTGTCATCTCTTCTCACCAATGAGAGGTTTCACCGTTGCATGCTTGCTTGTTGTGCAGAAATAGTTCTGGCTACACACAAAACAGTATCAATGGCTTTTCCTGCTGTTTTAGAGCCAATGGGGATCACTGCTTTCGACCTCAGCAAGGTGATTGAGAGTTTTGTTAGACATGAAGAAACATTGCCAAGAGAGTTGAAAAGACACCTAAACTCAATCGAAGAGAGATTTCTTGAAATGCTAGCATGGGAAAAGGGTTCTTCTATGTATAATTCCCTTATTGTAGCAAAGCCATATTTGAGGTTTGACATTCAAAGACTGGGTTTGTTGGGAGATCCCATGCCATCACTGGAAACTCTCAAGTTTCGGTTCCAATTATCAAAGAATACCTCTCCTCTGCCGTCTGTGAAAACAGAGGGAGATGCTTCACCAGGTTGGCCGATGCACAACTACTGCTTTTGTTGCATTTTTCACGAAAGTATAACTCTTGGATTATATTTATATATCCATGATTCAAAATATGTATTCTAATAGAAATTTCATGTCATTAGTACAGAGACTTACATAATTTCTTTTTGGCTTTGTGTCAGCCACAAGAGGGATTAACAAAGAGATAGATAATGGGTCAGTGCTTTTATCTCCTATTCGAGACAGAACTTCTGCATTTTCAGTTTTCAGCCCTACAAAAGCAATTGTACAGCCTCCTCTCCAATCGGCATTTGCCAGGTACTTATCAATAAGCTATGGATGTTCCTATTATATTCAGCAATCTTATCTATTCTCAATTTTGACGTAAATCAATCTTTGTGCATGCATCAGCCCTCATAGGATAATCTCAGCTGGTGGAAGTGAAACATGTGCTGAAACTGTGATAGGGGTTTTTTTCCACAAGGTGATTACAGGGGCCATTACTATATATAGAAGCTTCATGAGTTCTCTGTTTTTACAACAGATTCTTTGTCTCTATGTGCAGGTATTGAAACTCTCTGCTATCCGAACCAAGCTTTTGGCAGAAGCTCTCAAGCATCCTGCTCACCTCATGGAGGATGTTTTTAAATTATTCAATCATCTACTTCATCAGGAGACACATATTTTTTTCAATCGGCATATCGATCAAATAGTTCTATGTAGTTTATATGGGGTTTGCAAGGTTTGTACATTTATCAACATTTCGATACACTAAAATAACAGATATCTTGACATTCATTGATTTAATTGAGCTATGTTTAGTACTGCACATCTATGTGTGTGATTGGGTTATAGTGTAGTGTCTCATTGGAAATGTTCGCATTTTCAGTTTCCAAACTTCATTTACTTATTTATGTACTTTAATGTCCCTGTTCCATCACAACCCTTGATGTCCAAATCTAGAACTATTTAAATATTGTAAAGGTGGATATAAAGTCTTTTAAAATTGTTTCTAAAGTGAACTATTGGAACCCTTGGGTTAATTTTGACAGGTAAAGCAACTGAAGTTAACATTCAAGGAGATTGTTCAAACATACAGACAAATGCCACAAAATAAGTCTTACGTATTCAGAACCGTTTTCCTTGATCCAAAAGGGGTATGCTGCTAAATTTATGTGTCCATGTGTTAGTCTCTATGATTTTTGCAATCTATATACTAATTTCTAACAGCTTACTAGTGTTGCATCTATATATGTGTTAAATTTCATCTTGCTCATCTGTCATTACTCTAGAGTGATGATGTATCTTGCAATGGACATGCTATTGATTGTTCATGATGAAAACTGATCACCACGTTCCAACATGTTCGTCCATGCTCACATTGAACTTGTATTTGGTGACACATACCTGAGAATTCTCTTCATATAGCTGACTTGTTTCTATTATATGCCAAATACTTGGTCACGTGCATCCAATAATGGGGTCCATATCTGTATAGAAGGAAGGAATATCGCCCATTATATGCCCTAGCATGACACTATATTTGGAGCATTATTTAAGAGATATTTGATTCAGAGTGGGACCCTGGGCTGTATTGTTGTACTGGTGAAAGAGAAGTTTGGATATTTCTTTCATGCGAAGACCCAATTCCAAATTAGCTCTTCATAGTTTGGCTTTATATGCACACATCTAGCCTACCATATTCTGGCATTCCTTTACTGCATTTACTTCATAATATCTCATTTGATTATTTTTGTATGCTTGCCAGGAAGGTCAAGAAACTGGAGATATTATCCAGTTCTACAATTCTGTTTTTATTCCTTCGGCTAAAAGCTTTTTGATTGAACTAAGTTCTAAGGTCACATCAAGCATCAATGATAATGGAGACAAAAATAAAGGTACATGTTAGTGATATCTGTACGTTTGGTAAACTAGTTCCACTTTGCTAACAGTTCTGAACCATTTCTAGTTGCACCTGGAACATCTCCATTTATCTCTCTCCCTGATGCATCACCAAAGAAAGTGTCTGCAAATCATAATGTCTATGTTTCACCCTTGAAAGCTTCAAAGGTAAGTAGAGAAGCTTTTACCTTTTGCAAGATATATTACATTTAGAGGAAGTGAGATAAGCACATTTAGTAATTAATACATACAATGTGGTTCTTTTTGTAGGTATTATCTCCTCATTCTCGACGGTTGTATGCTTGCTTTGGTGAAAGCACCCATGCATATCAAAGCCCTTCAAAAGACTTAACTGAGATCAATAAGAGGCTGAACCACAGGTTTGGTTCTTTATCTGCTTGGCTATATTAGCTTTGTTTCCAATGACTTAAAAAAGCAAAAAATCATGTTATTTAACCTTTTTGCATTTATCTTTGGTTGGGCAGAAAATTGGCAAGTTTGGATTTCACTGATGTAAGCCTAGTCAATGATTCAGTTGTGGCCAAAGACTTAATATCCCAGAATTGGGTTCTCAAATAATAAGCCTACATGGTCTTTACTTGTGCGTTTTCTCAACATTCACACTTCATTCTTTGTCCTGATAGCCCCACCCAAATAAGCACTTTTTGCCAGCTTATTATGGCAGCCTCAACAAGTTTTATACCACAAAAAGTATGTTTGTATAAAATGAGCTTCAGGCTAAGTGCAATCAATGGCAAATTCATGCTATGGTTAAAAAGATACCATTTTGAGCACTATTATTCACATCTAGAATCAGAACTTCAGCGCTCGGCATAAGTTCGGAGAAACCATAAATCGATGGACCGATGAATATTTATAAGCATTTTCTGAGTTGGAACATTCTGCCCAAGAACTGGAACATTCTGCTCAAGAGTTGTTGAATCAGAAGTTAAAATGTTTCAGTGTATAATTAATCAATAACACCAACAGTTGGTATGTGTCCCAGCTATGTCATTTTCTGAATTAGTTTGTTCCAATTATGAGACTTTCTGTGATGATAACTTAGATTGCGCAATTGGCATGAATGGGTCATGGATTGCCACACGTGGATTATGCATGTTTCATTGATGAACTACCATGTGTGTAACATGTGGGTAACCTCACATCTCCAAGGAAACAATTACGAAAGCTCACAAAATGTCTAGAGGTTGCCTGCAAATTCTTGCTTGTGAAAATGAATTAATAAAGCTACACTAGAAGACGAGCTTATGACGCTTCATGATGTGTATAGAGTGATACATTCATACAATACATCAAAGCATGTATACCTACTTGTGCATGTTCAAGCACATAGATAAAGAATGTTCAATAATATCATGACGCATGTAATGAACATATGGCGATTTGTTGCAATCGTTTGTTATCAAGCCCAATAGTTATGGCTGGATTAGAGACAACGAAAGATAGTAGAGCAGGAAATTGGTTGATGCATGAAAGCTACTGCTAGAAGGTGGATGATCACATAGTGGGGCTTGTCAAATTGTAATGGTATATAATAACATAGCCAATATTTATTTTAGAGAGATCCCATTGTGCAATAAGATTTACCAGATTCTACATGTAGACAATTGATATCTTGGAACTATTGATAGGTGATACCACCTTTCTCTCTTCTTTCTTGTAGGAAAATCAAATTACCATAGTTTGTATGCTATTCTTTCCTCAAGTATTTGGTTGAAAACAACAATGTCCTTGATATCTTTTGACATAATAGGGTAATGGATGACCGAGATTACAACTCAATTGAAGCCATTCACATCATTTAGGTTGCAACTTGCATTTGAAGAAGGTTTTGAACTTGAAAACTCTTGTTAAGGTTCAACTCGTAAGTGACTCCTCTATCATGTTTTTTGCTCTTAAACTTGACTTTCATCCACCGGTTTGAGTTCTATGTGGCACATTTCCTTTGGTTGTTCATTAGATATAATGATGCATAGTGACCAAATATAAGAAAACGCTAGCATCTTTTGATTTGATACAAGAATTCAATTTCATTGGGTCCATGTCGGACACAACGGGGCGGTTGTGACACTATTCATGCAGGTTGCTATCAATATACCTTGGACAGGAGTTTGTTTGGCCCACATTTTGCAATCTTGAAAAATCCATGTCAACATGGGTTTTTACTTCAGGCACACATTCTAAAGGAAGGAAGGAAGGCTAAATAAAGAAGCATCGAGAACCCATTATTTCCCTACCCCTCATCGGCTTCAAACAAGCAATATGACCTAATTTTTTTCAATACACTGATTTTTATGCCACATGAACATGGTGGAAATTAAGTCATTTCGGGGAGACCCGACAGGGGGGGGGGGGGGGGCTTGAATCAGGAAACATTCATCCATCCAGAGAAGACCGATAAAACAAAAACAATGGCATCGACGATATGATCGATGGGCATTGCATGTTAAAGTAGTCATGCGGGGGATGTATCGATCGATCTCCCTCCCCGATCATACATACATATATACATACATACATACATACATAGATCATAGAGGGTTAAGGAAGTATGTCTTTCTATAATAATCTAATCTTCTGTTCTGCAGTGCCATCAATATGTAATTTGATGGAAAAGTCTGAAACCGACCACCATAGTGTGAAAGCAGTGCCTCTCAAGGGTTTCCTTCTCTCTCCCTCTCTCTGCTACTCTGCCTCCCTTCCTTCTCTGCCTCCCTCTCCATCTCCTTTGAGTTTGCTGAAAGCTCTGTCTGTCGCCATGGCCGATAACAAGAGCTGTACTGTCCGCACCCGCAAGTTCATGACCAACCGTCTCCTCGCTCGAAAACAGTTTGTGAGTTCTCTTCTTCTTCTTCTTCTTCTTCTTCTTCTTCTTCTTCTTCTTCTTCTTCTCCCCCCTTTTTGCTTCCTCTGTATGTATCATTGGCCACTAGCAAAATGTGGGCGACTTCCAGGTTTGTTTAAAAAGTGGAGTAATTTGCTAAAAACCAGGAAGTGGTCCTGATCAATGAAGGAAGAGGGGTTCTTTCGTTTTTAATGTTTGGACCTCTTAGGGCTTATGGTAGACGTATTTTTTGCCCCAGATCTATATGTTCTGAAGGTAGAATGTACCCGAGAAAAGATAATACTTGATACATTGTTAACAAGCATTTTGAGGAAATCAAGATTGCAGAAGTGATCGCTAGGTAGGATTTCAGCTACCCGCTTGGCAATGAACAATTCTTGAGAAGATGATACTTAAAAGATTTTCTGTAAGGTTTTAAAGAAATTCAAGGTATTAAAGAACCATACCTTAGTAGACCTCCTAGGACTTTTGGTGGAAATAGTTTGTTGACACCCCCAGAACAAAGTGTTTTTATATTAGAATGTTCTTGAGAAACGCTAATGCTTGGTACAATGTTAGCAAGCATTTTGGAGAAATGATGCCTATAGAGCTGAATATTAGGCAGATTTTGAACTAATGCCTGATGAGAATCCAAGTACCTAATAGCTTTTTAGCAAGACTTGGGAGAAATTCAAGTTTTTGAGAGACCTAACCATGGTAGATGAGCTTTGAGAATTGAATACTTGGTGATAGGTTTTTAGGTATAATTTACGTATATGATATTTGGCACGTCTCTGACGAGACGTCAATGTAATAATCACGAAACATCTCTAATGCAACATGTTTTATTTTGTTGTAACAGAAGATAAAAAGCTTTAAGTCATATTAAGGTATTGAGAAATCAAACCCTAAACAAGGTTTTGAGAATCAGCTACACGCGAATAGGTTTTCAGATAATAATCAGAAAGATGTTAATCATTATGTTATCAGAAAAACATACAATTCGTGACACAGTAGTCAGCAAACATGTTTAGTACACATGAATATTCCCAAGAAATTAAATGTTAATTCAAAAGAAATTTGTTTTGTAACGAAGATACAATCATTCTTAAGAAAATTGACCCTTGAAAAGCCTACACCCAATATAAATTTGGAATGGCTTGGGAGATGAAAACATCGTCATCTTTCTTTGCTTACACAAGGTAAAAGGAAAAAAATAAAATTTGCCACTCTCCTGTAATGATGAAGAAGTTTTGAAATTAACTCTTTTTCTCATTTGTCTATAATTGTTGTAATGATGTTAAATTCTTGGAGTATGGTTAATAATGCAAAAGAAATTTGTTTTGTAACGAAGATACAATCATTCTTAAGAAAATTGACCCTTGAAAAGCCTACACCCAATATGAATTTGGAATGGCTTGGGAGATGAAAACATCTTCATCTTTCTTTGCTTACACAAGGTAAAAGGAAAAAAATAAATTTTGCCACTCTCCTGTAATGATGAAGAAGTTTTGAAATGAACTCTTTTTCTCATTTGTCTATAACTGTTGTAATGATGTTGTTAAATTCTTGGAGTATGGTTAATAATATGGACCTTCTGTAACTCTTAGATAGCTGGCAACTCACTGAGACCCGAATAGGCTAAAGGATTATGTTCTTATTGTAGTTCTGGAGTCTGTATAATTATAATTGTAGAGGTATTCAGTTTCTAACATATGGTATTATGTGTACAGGTCATAGATGTTCTTCATCCAGGACGCCCAAATGTTTCCAAGGTGCTAGAAAAGGAAAGGATTTTTTGCTTGAAAAAACAATGACCATAATTTTTCTTTTCTTATTCAAAGTTTTGCGTTTTGAAGGCTGAGCTTAAGGAGAGGTTATCAAAGCTGTATGAGGTTAGAGATCAACAAACGGTCTTTGTGTTTGGTTTCCGAACTCAATTTGGTGGTGGAAAGTCTACCGGATTTGGTCTTATTTATGACAACTTAGAGGCAGCAAAGAAATATGAACCCAAATACCGCCTTATTAGGGTAAATTCTGCTATTATATTCTTATTGGTTCCTTTGGTCGTAGTAGATGGTCTTATAAATGCTTCCTTGGATCGTTATAGAATGGGCTTGCAACAAAGGTTGAGAAATCTAGAAAGCAAATGAAGGAGAGGAAGAACAGGGCCAAGAAGATTCGAGGCGTGAAGAAGGTATCATCTATTTTGGCTCAAGTCCTTTAAATTTTAGTTTTGCATCTGTACTCAATTTAATCATTGTTTGTTTTTGTGTATACTACAGACAAAAGCTGGTGATGCTCAAAAGGGTGGCAAAAAGAAGTGAGCTATCTTGCTTTGTTTTTCTTGTATTTTGTGGGACACGGATATTTTTAAACAGCAGAAGGTACATGAAAACATGGGTTTGGATGCACTCAAAATTTTGTAGCCAAGAGGCATCTTAGTTATAATGTACGTTCTTTTTACTTCAATTTCAATATTTCGATCTTGATGTATCAAACTGTTGTCATCTTTTAACTGTTATTTCCATAGCATGTAAGCAATCTTGAGTGACATTCGAGTAAATGACATACTTCATTATGATGTAAGTTTAGTACGAGTGCACTGTTGTACTGGTTTGCATTTGGTAGTTAATGCTCTGCCTTGAGCTTCTAGTGATTGCTTACTACGTTCCTTGTAATAAGAGCATTCAATGTAGATGCAGTCCTCCATAGCCTTCCTGATCAGAACCTTCAATTTATTGTGTTGTGATTTAAGTTTCACAGTTTATTTTGGATGTACTGATAATCAAAATCTGTGCATTAGACATGAATTTAAAAGAATGAAAACCACATGGCTATGTTTAGAAGAGTAAGCATGATGCTTAAACATCCGGTTGAATAGTATCACATAATTTTGAGAAGGGAAGAACATCTTCACCGTAGTTCAATCATTTGAGACGATTTGTATTTCTTGGCTGGTGATCTTGACTCTTAGATGAAATGCAGCCACAAGCAGGGTTGTCTCATGGTATTTACTCAATATGGTAGCATATTGCCAAAACATTAGGTTTGTGATAACCCTAGAAATTGATTGTCTGGATTGAAAATGAAATTGTAAAGTAACATTATTATATGTCAACTTCTAAGAAAAATGTAGATCTTGCTAGCCAGCTAAGAAAGTGGTATGACAACACCAATTCTATTGGTTAACCAGAATGAATGTTTGATTAGATAGTGCAGTAAGTATGGTAGATTATGTCAAGGTATCATCACATACAAGTTTTATGGTGTTTGCATAAAATTAAATGTTGCTTATGAAGACAAACTAAACAAAGTTCTTATATGAGCTTTGGTAATTCCAAGATACTCTAAGATATGAACCATGGAGAATTACATGCATCCAAAGTTATTCATGATTCTTCCAAAGTAACCCAATTTCAAACCAAATGAAAAGGAACTACAAAGTTGAAATTCATTGTTCAAATTTTCTTGACGATAGGTTCAAATCAATCTGATCATCACACTAATAAACTTGGAAATTGTTGTGATGGTAATCCAATATATTCATCCTTTTATCTACACCTAATTTGACACTTCATCCAAATCAAACAAAGGCACAAACAACATATTCGCTTGACCTATGAAAGATGATACCAAAGACATCAAAATAATAAATTTTGTAAATTAAGAAAGAGACAAGTTGTAGTGACATGCTCACAAGCTTCTTACAAACATAAATTTGCATTGTATCAAAGAGTATTTTATGTCATTGTTTATAAGAGAAAGTTTGTTTAGCGGAAAGCATGTAAATTTGAAACTAAGGGATGTGGAGGACTTAAGACACAATACTCAAGGACATCATTTATACTATATAGTATGATGCTTGAGCATCTTACATTTGGGTAATTACATAGGATGTGTTCCTCATGGGAAAATATTAGACAATACCTAAAGAAAACGTGTAGCAAGAAAGATGAACCACAAGGCCATATCGTTGAGAGATATGGAATGCCACATGCATGACCTCTACTTTATACAAACATGCACCACAAGGTCATATCGTTGAGAAAAAAGAGTGCCATACGCACAACATCATCTATTTTAGATTTCAGCAACAATGATTTGTGGATACATCTGATTCCGCCTACATCATTACAATGGTTATCTATATTCAAAATATCTTAATGTCTTTTCCATCCATCTCCGAAGGTGGAAACTCATATTGTGATAGATCCTAGTCAAGGGTCACTAAATCTATCAACGGAAATATATAACTCATACTTTAGTTTCATTAACGTCCCTTCTAAGGTGGAAAGTGAGACAACAATCGTAACCCTTTGCCGACTCTCACTCAATTCCTTGGCACA